>NC_092088.1:50284903-50891351 GCF_045679555.1 Salvelinus alpinus
AGTTATATAGGCTAGTTCCCTGACGAAGACAATGTCTGTCAAAACTTTGTTTTTGCACTTTGAAATGCTGTCTGCATTGCTGAAAGCGGAATTGAACATGACTTGTGGGACCCGGAAACAGTAAACAGAATACACATTACCATATTTCTTTGGTTGTCCTTTTTTGTCTCGCTCCTGTGCCAAGTGTGGATGCACTGTGTGTAAAGTAAACACTGTATTTTAATAATGCTCCTCCTTCCCCCTTCCTGTCCCAGGCTGTGAAGTTGATCTCAGCTACCCGTGCCCACAGGGGCTCTCAGCAGTGTCCAGCTGTGTCAACAACCCAGGAGTTAACTACCGTTATAGGCTCCTACATCTATTTAAATGAATTTATATCCTTCTTGTGCATAGTTTCTACTTGCATGATGTCACAAGTGTTTTATTATTATTCCAGGGCCAACATACATACATACATACATACGTACATACAATATGAGACAGACAGGTGTCAACTGTAGCCGCTACTAAAATCCATATGACCATGATTAATCCATACAGAAGAGCTACTATGATGAGTTGAGTTAAAGAGCATGTCATGTGACTCTCTGACAAACATGCTCTGACAGGCGTCGCTAAAGACCAGACAGACATTCTAACATCTGCTCAGACACTGTCAGAAACATGTTCCATTTCCACCCTACCCCGACCAAAATAAACCTACTAAAAGCCAGAGATTAAAACAGTTTATTTCTGGGTAAAGGATGATGTATAGAAGTCACTTTCCTTGGCACCATACAATTGTGGAGGACAGAAGGATATTTAGTTTCGCTAATGCTGAGAACCTGCAATGTAAAAGTGGCTCTACTGTAGAGCCTACGAACTCTAACACTTGTAGTCTACTGTAATGTTTGGTGTTCAAGTTGTGCTTGATGTGGTCATAATGCCTACATAACACCAACCACTAAACTAAATGGCTATCGAGCTAGTACTACAAGGGGGACACTTACCTCAGGTCTACTTAGTAGTAACTCCACTACTGTAGTGTTATATAAACTATTATGACAAGCGTCATGAAACCAAATAATCTCCCTAGTGAAAGTATAGTGGACTTGACAGAGCATCATAAGATCAGTGACCTTTAACTCTAGGCTCTGTCAGACCCTGGTGCCTGTGATGATTATTTGGTGACAATCATGGTCTTGTGATTTAACCCCTAGTTGGCTCCACAATCTTTAGATTGCAGCTCCCTGAGGGTCACCCACTCTGACGCACTGCCACTGATGATCGCGTGGAGAAGACAGCATTTTCATTGGTTGAATTCCATGTGAGAGCCCGAAGCACATTGATACATACTACTCTATCTTAGTCTCAGCCAAAGGGATATTCAAACTGAAAGACTTGCTTTGACATGCCCTCTAACATCTTGAAAGTGTTATTTTTGAAGTTGTCTCTTTTCTAAATAATTCAGTGTCAAAAACAATGTAACACATTCTGACTCCTGTGAAGCCTTTATTTAGCGTTTCATGGTTTTAGAGTTTTTCATGTTATTAAGCATTTGTATTCATTGTTGCATGTAGCAAGTTAGGCCACTACTGCATAACAGCACAGCACATCTTTCAATAGCATCTACTGAGCTCCGGACAATGGACATCAAAGTAAATATTGTTTAGTGAATGCAATCATACTCATGTTCACCAAAACCACTCATTAAAGGTGCTAACAATAATGGGTGAACTAGAGAGAGAAAGAAAGCGAGTGAGAAATTCTGTTGCAAATGTCCAAATGGTTTTGCTTCCTATCCTCTGTCCCTTTACTTCATGGACCCAGATCTTATATTGGAGTGGTCAAATCAAGTTCCACCATTGGCTACTGTGCTGACATTGCTTCCAATCTACTGTGTTTCCAGATCAGTGCAGACAAATTGAAGGAGACAAGTACAGGAGGCCACTCAAGACTCTAGACCAGGGCCCCCTTTTGTAGGCCTGTGGATAAATTTCCCCATAAATTGTAATATATACAGTCCCAGACAAAAGTATGGATGCACCTACTCATTCAAGGGTTTTTGTTTATTTTGACTATTTACTACATTGGAGAACATATGATATACATCCAAACTATGAACCAAAAAAGGGTTAAACAAATCAAAATATGTTGTATATTTGAGATTCTTCAAAGTAGCCACCCATTGCCTTGATGACAGCTTTGCACACTCTTGGCATTCTCTCAACCAGCTTCATGTGGTAGTCACCTGGAATGCATTTCAATTAACAGGTCAAATCAAATCAAATTTTATTAGTCACATACACATGGTTAGCAGATGTTAATGCGAGTGTAGCGAAATGCTTGTGCTTCTAGTTCCGACAATGCAGTAATAACCAACAAGTAATCTAACCTAACAATTCCACAACTACTACCTTATACACACACACAAGTGTAAAGGGATAAAGAATATGTACATAAAGATATATGAATGAGTGGTGGTACAGAACGGCATGGCAAGATGCAGTAGATGGTATAGAGTACGGTATATACATATGAGATGAGTACTGTAGGGTATGTAAACATAAAGTGGCATAGTTTAAAGTGGCTAGTGGTACATGTATTACATAAAGATGGCAAGATGCAGTAGATGATATAGAGTACAGTATATACATATGAGATGGGTAATGTAGGGTATGTAAACATTATATTAAGTGGCATTGTTTAAAGTGGCTAGTGGTACATTTTTACATAATTTCCATCAATTCCCATTTTTAAAGTGGCTGGAGTTGAGTCAGTATGTTGGCAGCGGCCGCTAAATGTTAGTGGTGGCTGTTTAACAGTCTGATGGCCTTGAGATAGAAGCTGTTTTTCAGTCTCTCGGTCCCTGCTTTGATGCACCTGTACTGACCTCGCCTTCTGGATGATAGCGGGGTGAACAGGCAGTGGCTTGGGTGGTTGTTGTCCTTGATGATCTTTATGGCCTTCCTGTGACATCGGGTGGTGTAGGTGTCCTGGAGGGCAGGTAGTTTGCCCCCGGTGATACATTGTGCAGACCTCACTACCCTCTGGAGAGCCTTACGGTTGTGGGCGGAGCAGTTGCCGTACCAGGCGGTGATACAGCCCGACAGGATGCTCTCGATTGTGCATCTGTAGAAGTTTGTGAGTGCTTTTGGTGACAAGCCGAATTTCTTCAGCCTCCTGAGGTTGAAGAGGCGCTGCTGCGCCTTCTTCACAACGCTGTCTGTGTGGGTGGACCAATTCAGTTTGTCCGTGATGTGTACACCGAGGAACTTAAAACTTTCCACCTTCTCCACTACTGACCCGTCGATGTGGATAGGGGGGTGCTCCCTCTGCTGTTTCCTGAAGTCCACAATCATCTCCTTTGTTTTGTTGACGTTGAGTGTGAGGTTATTTTCCTGACACCACACTCCGAGGGCCCTCACCTCCTCCCTGTAGGCCGTCTCGTCGTTGTTGGTAATCAAGCCTACCACTGTAGTGTCATCCGCAAACTTGATGATTGAGTTGGAGGCGTGCATGGCCACGCAGTCGTGGGTGAACAGGGAGTACAGGAGAGGGCTCAGAACGCACCCTTGTGGGGCCCCAGTGTTGAGGATCAGCGGGGTGGAGATGTTGTTACCTACCCTCACCACCTGGGGGCGGCCCGTCAGGAAGTCCAGGACCCAGTTGCACAGGGCGGGGTCGAGACCCAGGGTCTCGAGCTTGATGACGAGTTTGGAGGGTACTATGGTGTTAAATGCTGAGCTGTAATCGATGAACAGCATTCTCACATGGGTATTCCTCTTGTCCAGATGGGTTAGGGCAGTGTGCAGTGTGGTTGCGATTGCGTCGTCTGTGGACCTATTGGGTCGGTAAGCAAATTGGAGTGGGTCTAGGGTGTCCGGTAGGGTGGAGGTGATATGGTCCTTGACTAGTCTCTCAAAGCACTTCATGATGACGGAAGTGAGTGCTACGGGGCGGTAGTCGTTTAGCTCAGTTACCTTAGCTTTCTTGGGAACAGGAACAATGGTGGCCCTCTTGAAGCATGTGGGAACAGCAGACTGGGATAAGGATTGATTGAATATGTCCGTAAACACACCAGCCAGCTGGTCTGCGCATGCTCTGAGGACGCGGCTGGGAATGCCGTCTGGGCCTGCAGCCTTGCGAGGGTTAACACGTTTAAATGTTTTACTCACCTCGGCTGCAGTGAAGGAGAGCCCGCAGGTTTTGGTAGGGGGCCGTGTCAGTGGCACTGTATTGTCCTCAAAGCGGGCAAAAAAGTTGTTTAGCCTGTCTGGGAGCAAGACATCCTGGTCCGCGACGGGGCTGGTTTTCTTTTTGTAATCCGTGATTGACTGTAGACCCTGCCACATACCTCTTGTGTCTGAGCTGTTGAATTGCGACTCGATTTTGTCTCTGTACTGGGACTTAGCCTGTTTGATTGCCTTGCGGAGAGAATAGCTACACTGTTTGTATTCGGTCATGCTTCCGGTCACCTTGCCCTGGTTAAAAGCAGTGGTTCGCGCTTTCAGTTTCACGCGAATGCTGCCGTCAATCCACGGTTTCTGGTTTGGGAATGTTTTAATCGTTGCTGTGGGTACGACATCGTCAATGCACTTCCTAATGAACTCGCTCACCGAATCAGCATATTCGTCAATATTGTTGTTGGACGCAATGCGGAACATATTCCAATCCGCGTGATCGAAGCAGTCTTGAAGCGTGGATTCAGATTGGTCGGACCAGCGTTGAACAGACCTGAGCGCGGGAGCTTGTTGTTTTAGTTTCTGTTTGTAGGCTGGAATCAACAAAATGGAGTCGTGGTCAGCTTTTCCGAAAGGGGGGCGGGGGAGGGCCTTATATGCGTCGCGGAAATTAGTATAACAATGATCTAGGGTTTTTCCAGCCCTGGTAGCACAATCGATATGCTGATAGAATTTAGGGAGTTTTGTTTTTAGATTAGCCTTGTTAAAATCCCCAGCTACGATGAATGCAGCCTCAGGGTGTGTGGTTTCCAGTTTACAAAGAGTCAGATAAAGTTCGTTCAGGGCCATCGATGTGTCTGCTTGGGGGGGAATATATACGGCTGTGATTATGATTGAAGAGAATTCCCTTGGTAGATAATGCGGTCGACATTTGATTGTGAGGAGTTCTAGATCAGGTGAACAGAATGACTTGAGTTCCTGTGTGTTGTTATGATGATCACACCACGTCTCGTTAATCATAAGGCATACCCCCCCGCCCCTCTTCTTACCAGAAAGATGTTTGTTTCTGTCGGCGCGATGCATGAAGAAACCAGCTGGCTGCACCGACTCCGTTAGCGTCTCTTGAGTTAGCCATGTTTCCGTGAAGCAGAGCACGTTGCAATCCCTGATGTCTCTCTGGAATGCTACCCGTGCTCGGATTTCATCAACCTTATTGTCAAGAGACTGGACATTGGCGAGTAGTATGCTAGGGAGTGGAGCGCGATGTGCCCGTCTCCGAAGCTTGACCAGGAGACCGCCTCGTTTGCCCCTTTTACGGCGTCGCACAGGGTCGCCGGCTGGGATCAGATCCATTGTATTGGGTGGAAGGCAAAACACTGGATCCGTTTCGGGAAAGTCATATGTGCCTTGTTAAAAGTTAATTTGTGGAATTTCTTTCCTTCTTAATGCATTTGAGACAATCAGTTGTGTTGTGACAAGGTAGGGGTGGTAAACAGAAGACAGCCATATATTTTTAACAATTGACCTAGCCCATATTATGGCAAGAATAGCTCCAATAAGCAAAGAGAAATGACAGTCCATCATTACTTTAAGACATGAAGGTCAGTCAATGCGGAAAATTTCAAGAACTTTGAAAGTTCTTCAAGTGCAGTCGCAAAAACCATCTAACGCTCTGATGAAATTGGCTCTCATGAGGACCGCAACAGGAAAGGAAGACCCAGAGTTACCTCTGCTGCAGAGGATAAGTTCATTGGAGTTACCAGCCTCAGAAATGGGCAATAACTGCACCTCAGATTGTAGCCCAAATAAATGCTTCACAGAGTTCAAGTAACAGACACATCTCAACATCAACTGTTCAGAGGAGACTGGGTGAGTCAGGCCTTCATGGTCGAATTGCTGCAAAGAAACCACAACTAAAGGACACCAATAAAAGAAGAGACTTGCTTGGGTCAAGAAACAAGAGCCATTGACATTAGACCGGTGGAAATTTGTCCATTGGTCTGATGAGCCCAAATTTGAGATTTTTGGTTCCAACCGCCCTGTCTTTGTGAGGCGCAGATTAGGTGAACGGATAATCTCCGCATGTGTGGTTCCCACCATGAAGCATGGAGGAGGAGGTGTGATGGTGTGGGGGTGATTTGCTGGTGACACTGTCAGTGATTTATTTAGAATTCAAGGCACACTTAACCAGCATGGCTACCACTGCATTCTGCAGCGATACGCCATCCCATCTGGTTTGCGCTTAGTGGGACTATCATTTGTTTTTCAACAAGACAATGACCCAACACACCTCCAGGCTGTGTACGGACTATTTGACCAAGAAGGAGAGTGATGGAGTGCTGCATCAGATGACCTGTCCTCCACAATCACCCAACCTCGACCCATTTGAGATGGTTTGAGATTAATTGGACGGCAGAGTGAATGAAAAGCAGCCAACAAGAGCTCAGCATATGTGGGAACTCCTTCAAGACGGTTGGAAAAGCATTCCAGGTGAAGCTGTTTGACAGAATGCCAAGAGTGTGCAAAGCTGTCATCAAGGCAAAAGGTGGCTACTTTGAGGAATCTCAGATGTAAAATGCATTTTGATTTAACACTTTTTTGGTTACTATATGATTCCATATGTGTTATTTCAAAGTTTTGATGTCTTCACTATTATTATACAATGTAGAAAATAGTAAAAATAAAGAAAAACCCTTGAATGAGCAGGTGTCCAAACTTTTGACTGGTACTGTACATATTTTTTATTTGGGGTAAAGTGCAATATCTATATTTGGTTGTGCATCAGATGTTTTTCTCTTGTCAGTCAATAACCATGTTTCCATCCAACCTTTTTATGCAAGTAAAGTAGGCCCTACCTGTAGGATAAAAAAGATAATGACAGGTCTGATGGAAACATAATTATTTTTCAGTAAACTTAACAAATGTCATAAAACAAAATATGCTACACAACGTGGGATCTTTTTTTGTGGGTGAAATTAATTATGCCAGAAATGTTGGCGGAAACGCTTCTATGTGCAAATATTCATTAAATAACCATATCAAAGTGAACTTGGAGTCAAGCGATGACATGTTGTGTGGTCCTCCCACTACGACTTGTCCCGTGTTGTGCCGAAAAGCACCCCCCTTACAGAATTCTCCCACCCGCTCTTCGCTTG
Organism: Salvelinus alpinus; assembly: GCF_045679555.1. Lineage (NCBI taxonomy): Eukaryota > Metazoa > Chordata > Actinopteri > Salmoniformes > Salmonidae > Salvelinus > Salvelinus alpinus. The sequence goes on from NC_092088.1 coordinate 50,292,219, forward strand.
AACCGTCACGGACTCAATTCTTCATTGCTGCGACTTGCTTGAACGCGCACGCACTCAATTCTTCATTGCTGCGACTTGCTTGCTAGTTGAGATTTCTGATCACGTTAGGCTGCGTTTCATTTGATTTTTTATGTCATTTAGATCGCGGGCGAAGCACTAGTAATGTCTGCAGTTTTCGGTTTGGCTATTTGTTTCAAGTGTATTAGTCTATAAAAAATCTCTTTACCAAAATTCGCCATCTCTCCCATGTCTTATTCGTAGTTGTTCTGAAATGTTTATTGCTTGCCTACATTTTACTCCCTCCTCTACATATATTAATTATTATTTTTGGTTGCCTATCCTGACGTGAAGTTTGTTCCATAGAAGTATTTGACTCTGATGTGTGCCACAGAAAGTATTTGACTCTAGCCACAAAATTAGGGATATTGGAAGGGGGGTAGGTTTTCAGCAAGGCAATTTTCTTGCAGGCCGAAATCCCCCCTGCTGGAATCCCTGCATTCTCAGATTCCCCTCTGTTATTAATCTCTATATTGTAATCAATAAAGTGTTTCAAAATGCTGTACTTTAACATATATGTTCAGATCATTCCTGAGAGAGAAGGGGTGTAATATCTCCAGATGGGCATGTGGTACCCTTCCTCACCCATGCCAACTAGATGTTACTTCTTGTGGGGTCTTTGCCTTGAAAGTAAGTATGAGAGTATATGTAATGTACAATTAACCTACATAAAGTATATTGACTAAAAGGCAAAACAGAACTGTCAAATTATATTATAGCTGTGTCATTGTATACTTGCGAATTAGAATCTTAATGGGATAGGAGTCCTGCTAGCTGGACAACTTTTGGTGAAACTGGACGGCGCGCAATTCAAATAAATATTCACTTACTTTTTGAAAATCTTCATCTGATTTGTCATCCAGCGATAACATGTAGTGTCATTTTGTTAGATAAAATCCTTCTTTATATCCCAAAAAGTCTGTTTAGTTGGCGCCATCGATTTAAGTAATCCACTCGTTCAACATGCAGACAAAGGAATCCGAAAATCTACCCCTAAACTTTGTTTCAACAAGTCAAAATAAGTTTCTATCTACTCCTCAGATACCCTAAAATGTAATCAAACTATGATATTTCTTATGGAAAGAAGTATGTTCAATAGGAAACCGATTTCAGCAGGTGCGTAATGTTTTCATGCGCGCACAAACACGAATTTCCAAGACTGTGTCCTTCTGCTAAAAATGATATTTCTTATTTTTGAAGTTACAAGCCTGAAACCTTGAACATAGACTGCTGGCACCCTGTGGAAGCCATATGAATTGCATCCAGGGAGCTAATTTTCAATATGACCTTTCTCTTGCCTTTCTAAGAGGATGGTCTCTCACTCTCAAAAAAAATCTGGTTGGTTTTTCTTTGCATTTTCTCCTACCATATGTATTGTGTTATATTCTCCTACATTATTTAAAAATGTATACAAACCTCAAAGATACAGTAGCCCTGCACGCTGTGGAACACTCGTTATATAACGAAACATGTTTTGAAAGAAAACCATCAGTAGTGTTGAAAATGTGATGGAAACCCATTTAACTTGTATTTTATTTGTTGGTTTCATGGGAATTTAATCGCAAAAGGCATTTTTATGTGCACCACGTCATCGAGCACAGCATTTTTATCGGCAACATGTCAATGTGATGGAAACACATCTCTGGTGAGAAATGCTTATTGTTTTTATGCGGATTTTAGAATATTTGCATTAACATCTGTCACCAATTGGATGGAAACCAAGCTACTGACAGTCACTCAATTAGATTGGTAAATTAGTCTAGCGGCCAGCTATCTAACAATGGTTGAATTATTGACCGGCCCCCTACTGATCATCAGATATCATATTAAAAACTGCCTAACATTTGTCTCCATCCTCTGTTTTTTTTTTATTGCAGGAAATTGGCTGTAGAACTGCTCATTGTTTTCTCCTCCCCATGGAAAAAGGAGTAGAATTGCATGAAATTAGTTATAATTGCTCAATCTTATTTCCGCCCCATGGCAAAACGTGTAGAATAGCAGCAAACTTGCTGTGAAACTTCAACATTTTCTCTACACGCCCTGGTAAAATGTGTAGAATTGCAGGAATTTAACTCTTAAATGTTTTCTCTTCACTGTCAAGAGGGGCCACTAAAATGTTTTGCTCGCAAGGTGTGTGTAGCCCACCTTGTAATGGGGGGGGGGGGTCACTAAAGTAGCCCCATGGAAGTTTTGACCCACAAATGACGCCTTCTTTCCAGTCATCCATGAATAGTTTTCTCTGTCCATTAGCACTCCAAGAACATGGTCCCAGTCTAAGTTTGGTATTACGGCTTGAGAATGCACCACTACTTGGAATAGAATGTATTTGTGAACTCCTCCATCAGAGTGCTGTTTGCCTTGGCAGCATCTTGATGAAAGGAAGGGCAGATCTGACAGCACAGTATAATGGCTTCATCTAGCCTCTTGTTAGTATTGGTTTACTATGGTCATGTTAGTATCAGACAGTTTTAGGGTCAGGTTATGTAATTGAACTAACTAGTAGTTAGTTTGACACCTGTTGATCATGTTGTAATTGTAGCATTGTGTAACAGAGCAATTTTAAGTAATCTTTGTATCATTCAAGATGATTTGCAACTATGTGTGTACACAGCATAGCTTTTGAGATGGTAAACATTGTGTATGAATCCAACACATTCTTCAATTACCATATACAGTATATGTGTAGAATTACTGTATATTTTGGTAGATGACTTGACAACAGTGGACAGTAGAGGGGCAGATTGAAGGACAGACTGGCCCATTCTGCCAGAAAATACACAATGTCTTTAAGGACAGTTTCTCTTAATATTGCAGGTCTTGCAGCTTATACATGCAGAGGATTCATAGTAAATAGAGCACACAGAAATGCATGAATGTACAAGACTTCATTCTAAAAGAGATTCACACTCTCCAACACTCCCAAAGACCATGGTCACTCTGGCCTGAGTGAGCCGAGGACCCAGCACTTAAGATAAATATAATCTGCTGCTATTTTCATTCAGCAAATTACACTTTGGAGTTCTCCAGCTTTTCACAGGCCATTAGAACTATACTGGAGGTTATGCAAACCAATTTATTTCACTCTGATGAGCATATACATCATACGGTCAGGGTTATTTTATCATCACCCCAAAGAACAGGGTTGCTCAGCAATAATAAGACCAATAAAGAGGAAAGCCCATAGGTTGTGGAAGTACTGCATGTTGAAAAGTTATCTGAATATTTGTGTTATAGCACCACCTTCAGTGCATTGCAACATTTTCACCCAAGGTCTGTTATGCCCCAATCTTTGTCCAGATGGGACATAAGACCACAACGATCTTCTTCTACTGGGGTCCGTCTTCGGCCACAGCTTCCAATAATGGACAGAGGACACTGCTAAAATACTGAATAGCAAACTGTTTTATTTGAAAACCTCCCAGATATAATCCTCTTGTATGCATCTCTTGTATGATTGTATGTATGGGGTACAGAGATGAGATTCAAAAATCATGTTAAACACTATTATTGCACACAGAGTAAGTCCATGCAACTTATGTGACTTGTTAAGCACATTTTTACTCCTGAACCTATTTACACTTACCATAACAAAGTTGAATACTTAATTAACTAAAAATGAAATCAAGATTTCTAAAAACACAATTCCACTTTTACATTGTGGGGTATTGTGTGTAGTAGGCCAGTGACACAAAATCTCAATTGAATCCTTTTTAAATTCAGGCTGTAACACAATATTTGGGGAAAAAATCAAAGGTTGTGAATACTTTCTGAAGGCACTGTAGATGGCTTTAGATTGGTTTACATCAGTATATACATAGAGATATATCATCCTGGGGCGGCAGGTAGCCTTGTGGTTAGAGCGTTGGGCCAGTAACCGAAAGGTTGATAGATCAAATCCCTGAGCAGACAAGGTAAAAATCTGGCGTTCTGCCCCTGAACAAGGCAGTTAACCCACTGTTCCGAAGCCGTCATTGTACATAAGAATGTGTTCTTAACTGACTTGCCTAGTTAAATAAAGGTAAAATACACTGCTCAAAAAAATAAAGGGAACACTTAAACAACACAATGTAACTCCAAGTCAATCACACTTCTGTGAAATCAAACTGTCCACTTAGGAAGCAACACTGATTGACAATAAATTTCACATGCTGTTGTGCAAATGGAATAGACAAAAGGTGGAAATTATAGGCAATTAGCAAGACACCCCCAATAAAGGAGTGGTTCTGCAGGTGGTGACCACAGACCACTTCTCAGTTCCTATGCTTCCTGGCTGATGTTTTGGTCACTTTTGAATGCTGGCGGTGCTTTCACTCTAGTGGTAGCATGAGACGGAGTCTACAACCCACACAAGTGGCTCAGGTAGTGCAGCTCATCCAGGATGGCACATCAATGCGAGCTGTGGCAAGAAGGTTTGCTGTGTCTGTCAGCGTAGTGTCCAGAGCATGGAGGCGCTACCAGGAGACAGGCCAGTACATCAGGAGACGTGGAGAGGAGGCCGTAAGAGGGCAACAACCCAGCAGCAGGACCGCTACCTCCGCCTTTGTGCAAGGAGGAGCAGGAGGAGCACTGCCAGAGCCCTGCAAAATGACCTCCAGCAGGCCACAAATGTGCATATGTCTGCTCAAACGGTCAGAAACAGACTCCATGAGGGTGGTATGAGGGCCCGACGTCCACAGGTGGGGGTTGTGCTTACAGCCCAACACCGTGCAAGACGTTTGGCATTTGCCAGAGAACACCAAGATTGGCAAATTCGCCACTGGCGCCCTGTGCTCTTCACAGATGAAAGCAGGTTCACATTGAGCACATGAGCACATGTGACAGACGTGACAGAGACAGGCCAGTACATCAGGAGACGTGGAGGAGGCCGTAGGAGGGCAACAACCCAGCAGCAGGACCGCTACCTCCGCCTTTGTGCAAGGAGGAGCACTGCCAGAGCCCTGCAAAATGACCTCCAGCAGGCCACAAATGTGCATGTGTCAGCATATGGTCTCACAAGGGGTCTGAGGATCTCATCTCGGTATCTAATGGCAGTCAGGCTACCTCTGGCGAGCACATGGAGGGCTGTGCGGCCCCACAAAGAAATGCCATCCCACACCATGACTGACCCACCGCCAAACCGGTCATGCTGGAGGATGTTGCAGGCAGCAGAACGTTCTCCACGGCGTCTCCAGACTCTGTCACGTCTGTCACATGTGCTCATGTGCTCAGTGTGAACCTGCTTTCATCTGTGAAGAGCACAGGGCGCCAGTGGCGAATTTGCCAATCTTGGTGTTCTCTGGCAAATGCCAAAAGTCCTGCACGGTGTTGGGCTGTAAGCACAACCCCCACCTGTGGACGTCGGGCCCTCATACCACCCTCATGGAGTCTGTTTCTGACCGTTTGAGCAGACACATGCACATTTGTGGCCTGCTGGAGGTCATTTCACTAGAGTGAAAGCACCGTCAGCATTCAAAAGTGACCAAAACATCAGCCAGGAAGCATAGGAACTGAGAAGTGGTCTGTGGTCACCACCTGCAGAACCACTCCTTTATTGGGGGTGTCTTGCTAATTGCCTATAATTTCCACCTTTTGTCTATTCCATTTGCACAACAGCATGTGACATTTATTGTCAATCAGTGTTGCTTCCTAGGTGGACAGTTTGATTTCACAGAAGTGTGATTGACTTGGAGTTACATTGTGTTGTTTAAGTGTTCCCTTTATTTTTTTATATATATATCTGATCTTCACAATCATATTCCTAAACTTACCTGACAATGCTTAAGCTGTCAATGAGAGACCAGCACTTTATGTCTAATGTCACATGGGTACATGCTAAACTCATTAATGTTGATGTACTTTTAATATAGTCATTAACAGATGGTCTCATACCCCTTCAACTAAGGTGTCACAAACTTTGTTTAGAAGACAACAACCACCGCTGCCTCAAGCTAACAGGCAAAATTAAAATTGAGTTCAAGACATTCATTATTAGAACAAATAGCATATGCAGGTAGATAAGAGACAATAAATAATCCCAATAAGTTTATTTTTATCAGTAAGACATTCTGATAGTATCGCTTACAAAGATTTGTGTGTGCTGCACAACTCCAGTCCTTGAGGTCCAGAGGGTTTTCATCATTCTGTCAAAGTTAGCAAGTAATCTAGACCTTTGATACAAGGTGATTAGCAAGCCAATGAGCTTTAAAGTGTTAATGACATGTTACAAAGGCTTGAAAACTTTCTGGGACCACAGTTATGCACCACAGTCTTGCAGGGACATGGTTGTAATAGGATTGGAACATGATTAGAACACAGTCAAGACTGGCTAAGGATGAGAAAATGATTAGGACATTACCAAACAACTTAACAGTCCTTTGTTGATTGCTATAACAGCACTTACCAGCTGTGGAAAAAAGAATTACATATAAAAACATAAATAAATAGACAGGACATTTCACTCATCTTACCGTTTTTTGTTTTGGGGAGACCAATTATCACATAAGACTGGCATTATTATTCTTACATTCATGCGAACAAGACTTGAACGATCATTAGGAACCGCCTCAAGCCACCTTGTGGACTGCCATCTAAGGAAGGCACTGGAAAAATTCTGAATTCCACAGATTCTTTGGCTTTTAGTGTTCCATCTTGAAGAAGGTAAAAATCAAAAAATATTTTTTGGGCCATCATTCGTTTTGAAAAATACAGTTGTTGAAATAGTTAGAAAAGTCCCCAAGAAATTGCACCGTTGCCAAGTTTTAGTTTACAAAAAAGCAATTTGTTAAAAAATAAATAATGATTTTCATCTAAAACTCTCCAAGATAGCGTATGGCATTTTAGTTATCAAATAAAACATTTCAGCGACATGATTTGCACTTGGTAGACCTTATTGGACCAGAATTGCAAAAAGTCTAAACTACTTCTTACAGCCATGGTCAAACCGAACAAAATATTTTCAATATAATATTGAAAAATTAGCCAGATCTGCTGCAGACAAAGCAGCAATTGCAAAGTGTCCCAAGAAAAAAATAGATTTTCAAATTAGTGCTCTACATTTTCAAAAACCTTTTCCAAAAGAAAATTATTTAGAAAGCTAAAGTAAGACTAGGGTCACAGTCCTAGCCAGTTGGACTGGGATTTGACTGATATGAGTCCTACAGGTGAAGGGAACAGCACTAGCTTGGTGACACGATGCGACGCCATCTTTTCTTTCAGAAGATCACAACTTCAGGAAATCTCGTGCTCTCTCCCACCCGTCACTTGACCTGGGTCACAGGGTGTCCAGTCTGCTGTACTTCACACCCCGGCTCCAAGAAGGCGATCGCCACGATGACCACGGCAGCTGATAATTCCGAAGGACAATGCCCTTGACGTTCTCCTCAAAGTACTGAAACAGTCGATACCGCCAGACTCTGGAGAACAGGTTGCTCTGAGATGTCTCTTTCAGCGCCTGAATGACAACCAAACAGAAAATACAAAAATTTAACTTCACAGAATAAATTAGATCAACATCAGATTAAAAAAAAAATATATATATATATATATATGTATGTGTTAGCCCCCTACCTGCTGGTTGGCCAGGGTGTGGTACCACCAGAATTAGGCGTGTTGTGAGATAGTAGGCCACCACCACATCCACAGTATAGTGGTCATGGGCCAGCAGGATGCAGAAGATGCCCACTGCACTCAGAGTCCAGCAAAACCAGTGGTACCACCAAAACCTCTTAGGGGAGGTTGAGACAGCGTAGGGTTAATGGAACATATTATGGCTTGGATTTCGAAGGAAACAAACCGGTGGAGAGAATTGGAAGTGCATCCCTGGAACAGGCAGAGTGGTGGTGTACAGTACATTGTGCCACACCTGTACAGGTAGAGGGTGCCCACAATGAAGAACCGATGGATGATTATTGATCTGGAAACAGAAATACAGTGTAGGAGTGTGAACATTTAAACGAAATTGGGATCCTTAACTTTAACAAAATTCCCTAGCAGAAAAACTGTTTTTCCCCCACAAAATGTAATCACAGTGCAGCTGGCTCGCTTGCTCTTTCTCTTTGCTAATGATGCAAGTGTTTTCAGTCTTAGGTCTGTTGTATGTAGAATATCCTAGCCTATTCATTGATGATAGGCCCTGCTTTACTGAAGTTGCAAGACATTGCAAGCCAAGAAATTGCTAAACACAGCATACCATTGCGAAATACAGCTTTTGATTGCCGATGATAGGCCTAGTGCACGGTTCTCCGTCTGCCTGGTGGCCGAACTGCCTATACTCTACGCCTCCCTCTACCTCCGTCCCTCGCTATGAAAGATGCAGGTGATTGTATGCTCAGAAGTACGGCAACTAATCAGCCTCCTCCATTCCAAAAATACTGAATCCTAGGAGTCAATTCCTAGCGGAAGATGTGCTTTCTTTCTACTAAATGCTTTGGTAAGTCACGGTATTTAACAAACTTTAAAGTACTTTTTTAGGAGAAAGCAGGCAGCTCGAGATTATTTGATTGACAGTTCTGCTCGGCTAGTTATGGACGTTAGTTTCGCTTCAGACGCACCATTACTTTACAGATAAGTAAAATGCAAGTTCAGTGGTGCTTAGAATCTCCAGGGAAGGTTTTGTGTCGGCATTTAAAAAGTCGTAGTGTCCCTTAGACAAACAAACAAACATGCCATTGCAGAGGCTCTTTCAAGGGTATCTAAAGTGGTAGATATAACTTCATTGCCAGGCCCATTGTGAATAGACTTGGAATTATGTTTTTTTGTCATTGTTTTAATGGAAAACCAACCCCGAAAATGTCTGTTTAAACGTTAAGCAAAACCGTAAATTTGTCACATCCATAATACAGGGTATTGGTTAGTTAACTTTGGCCACATTCCAGAACATCTATATTGTTTGCAGATATTGCATTGCATCAACCAATGGTTGCATGCCACGTCATCGACTGCACAGTCGAGCATCAGACTGCTATATCATATGATGTGGTTAGCTGATCTGTTAAACACATATCCAGGCATTGTGATTAGCTGATATGTTAAACACATATCCAGGCATTGTGAGATCTGGCAGACGTTTGTAATGCAGTCAGCCTGGAATGCTGCCATTGGATATCCCAGAAAAAGTAGTTCAAGGTGCAAAGTTTAAGGTTACAATTCAAACAGGTAAACATTGCTCCACGGTCTACTCTAACAGTCCACTATCATTGTGTCTCACCTGTACTTGAGCAGGCACAGCCCTACCAGCAGCATGCCATTGATCTCACAGCAAGAGAAGGCCCACTCCACCCGGTCAAAAAGGTCAAATAACTTATCGGGCAGTGTTGGGGTGTGCTTCTTGGCCGGCACCCTCTCAAGAAAGTGCCCTTCTCGGTGATGGTAGGCCTATAATTTCCACAAAAAAATGGTGCAATTTTATTTCTTCACATTTTTGTCATTGTTGTTCGGAACCCAGTGCCTGCAGGTTCTTGTTAAATTCTCATCAATGCTTCAGACTATTGACCAATGTTCAGTCATCAGCATTGGAGCAGTAAGGCATTGGCGCATATCCAGATTAGAGACCAGAAAGAACGTGTTAAATTTTTACTTGCAAAAACAGAGTATGCCTATGTTTATTATCCATAAAAAATACCGTTTAGCAAACTATTCCTGACTCATACTTGCCAGAACAACCTGGCGATTTGATTGATCATTTTCATATTTCAGATAGGCCTAATTTGGGTGGCTACTGGCTATATGTTTAAAGATAAGCCGTTGTTAAATTGCACTGCCACATTTGCACAGCGATTGTGTTCGCATATTCGCGTGTGCATGTGTGTGGCGGGTGCAAGCTTTGTACCACTCCTTTATGGGGTCGCGGGTCACAAATGGAGTTGGGTTGGATATATATATAGCATTTATTCCAGTTCAAAATATACTGAACAAAAATATAAAATGCAACATGCAATAATTTCAAAGATTTGACTGAGGTACAGTTCATATAGGGAAATCAGCCAATTGAAATAAATTCATTAGGCCCTAATCTATGGATTTCATATGACTGGGAATACAGGTATCTGTTGGTCACAGATACCTTAAAAAAAAGAAATGGGTGTGGATCAGAAAACCAGTCACTATCTGGTGTGACCACAATTTGCCTCATGCAACGCGACATCTCATTCGCAAAGAGTTGATCTGGCTATTGATTGTGGCCTGAGGAATGTTGTCCCACTCCTCTTCAATAACTGTGCGAAGCTGCTGGATATTGGCGGGAACTGGAACACGCTGTCATACACTTCGATCCAGAGCATCCCTAACAGGCTCAATGGGTGACATGTCTGGTGAGTATGCAGGCCATGGAAGAACTGGGACACTTTCAGCTTTGTGTACAGAACTCTGTACAGATCCTTGCGACAAGGGGCTGTGCATTATCATGCTGAAACATGAGGTGATGGCGGTGGATGAATGGCACGACAATGGGCTTCAGGACCTCATCAAGGTATCTCTGTGCATTCAAATTGCCATCGATAAAATGCAATTGTGTTCGTTGTCCGTAGCTTATGCCTGCCCATACCATAACTCCACACCCACCATGGGGCACTCTGTTCACAACATCAGCAAACCGCTGGCCCACACAACGCCATACACGTGGTCTGCGGTTGTGAGGCCGGTTGGACGTACTGCCAAATTCTCTAAAACGACATTGGAAATAGCTTAAAGTAGAGAAATAAACAGTCAAATTCTCTGGCAACAGCTCTGTGGCATTGTGTTCTGTGACAAAACTGCACATTTTAGAGTGGCATTTTATTGTCCCCAGCACAAGGTATACCTGTGTAATGATCATGCTGTTTAATCAGCTTCTTGATATGCCACACCTGGGTGAAATACAAATTTGTGCACAAAATTGAAGAGAAACAAGCTTTTTAGTATGGAACATTTCTGGGATCTTTTATTTAAGCTCATGAAACATGGAGCCAGTTGCATTTATAATATAAATAATATAAATAATGCTTTGCATTTATTTGTTTGTTCAGCATATATTCTTATTACTATAAAATCATATAATATAAAACACTGGCACCGAATTAATGCTAGGCTAAGAGTTACTTGGGCCACCCGAGTGGTGCAGCGGTCTAAGGCACTGCATCGCAGTGCTAGCTGCGTTACTACAGATCCTGGTTTGATACCAGGCTTTGTCGCAGCCGGCCGCACCTGGGAGACCAATAAGGCGATGCACAATTTGCCCAGCGTTGTCCGGGATAGAGGAGGGTTTGGCCGGCCGGGATGTCCTTGTCCCATTGCGCTCTAGTGACTCATGTGGCGAGCCGGGCGCATGTACGCTGACACGGTCGCCAGGTGTACAGTGTTTCCTTTGACACATTGGTGCGCTTGCCTTCCGGGTTAAGTGTGCATTGTGTCAAGATGCAGTACGGCTGGGGTTGTGTTTCGGAGGGCGCATGGCTCTCGACCTTCGCCTCTCCCGAGTCCGTACGAGAGTTGCAACGATGGGACAAGACTGTAACTACCAATTGGGGAGAAAAAGGGGTTAAAAATATATATATATTTTTTAAAATAGTTATTTGGCAACTTTAGTTGTGAACGATACAAACCTTAAAATGTCTATTTGTCATAACAAATATGGGCTGCATGATGAGACTAGGCCAGTGGTCACCAACCGGTCTATCTTCAAGGCATTCCTAGTCAACGATAAAGGCATAAAGGCTTGTTCTACTTTGTTTCCCCCTGTGTTGTGAGGTTGGCGGTACATGTAGGTGCACTTGATTCAGAAGCCCTGTGCATCTGGTAGGCAAAGTTTTACCAATTTGAACCATTTCATTTGTCTGAAAAGAGGAACTCGGCCTACGCGGCAGACATGGAGATCTGTGGCTAAATCGAGTGCACCTACTGTGCTGGCCAATCAGATAAGCTCAAATCGCCATGCCTACCAACAGCTTCCATGACTTCGGCCACAGCAAAATTTGATACTAGCCTACGTGAGATTTCTTAACTTTTAAAGCCATGACCAGAGAGAGACTGTCAAAGAATACAGCAAAGAGCTGCTGTTTTTTTGAGTGAGTTCATATTTAAGTTTATTCAACAGTATTACAAAACGCGCTTCTCTCCACTTCCACTCGTGCTGCAGCTGCAATGAGTAGCCAAAGTGTATTGAAAGCCTTGTGTTTTTATTATTATTAGGAGCTAGTCAAGTCTATTTTAATATCGAGGAGTATTTCACTTTCTCTAGGCATAGGAACAACATGAATATGTTGGTGTAGCACTTGTGAGGCACAGCTGAGCCTAAATTCAAATAATTAGCTTTTTTTATTTTACTGGACTGATGCTACCTGCATCTGATGGTCATGGTGCTTTCAAGACAACTGGGAACTCTGAAAAAACGAGGTCAAATCACGATGTCAGTGAACATCAGGTCGGAAAGTCAGCGCTCTAGAAAGATGTCAGAGTTTCAGAGTTGGGTGACAGCTCCCCTCCCCCAAAAAATCCAGTCGGATTTCGTTTTTTTCCCTGAGTTCCCAGTTGTCTTGAACTCACTGAAGTCGTAGATTTCCCGAGTTCCCAGTTGTTTTAAAGATGGCATTAGTCTCAACGGAGTGAGCAAGAGAGCAGCAGAGGGTCAGCCACTCACGGTCCCTGCTCTCTCCTTTCTTTCCTCCGGTGAGACTGACCAGAGAGAAAGGACACAGTCTTCCAAACTACCTGCCCTCCAGGACACCTATAGCACCCGATGTCACAGGAATGCAAAAAAGATCAATGACAACAACCACCCGAGCCACTGCCTGTTCACACCCCCACCACCCAGAAGGTGAGGTCAGTACAGGTGCATCAAAGCTGGGACCGAGAGACAGAAGCTGTTCTCCATTCTCAAGGCCATCAGACTGCTAAACAGCAATCACTAACTCAGAGAGGCTGCTACCTACATGGAGACCAAAAACTGGCCACTTTAACAAATGGATCACTAGTCACTTTAAACAATGCCATTTTAAATAATGCCACTTTATTAATGTTCACATATCTTACATTACTCATATCATATGTATATACTGTATGTTAAACCATCTATTGCACCTTGCCTATGCCGCTCGGCCATCGCTCATCCATATATTTATATGTACATATTCTCATTTCCCCCCTTTTAGATTTGTGTATATTAGGTAGTTGTTGGTGAATTGTTAGATTACTGTTAGATATTACTGCACTGTCAGAAGCACAAGCATTTCGCTACACTCACATTAACATCTGCTAACCATGTGTATGTGACAAATAAAATTTGATTTGAAACCAAATTGTTATCAGTAAAAACACAAACTAATTGGTAGGTCTAGGGCTGTGGTGGTCATAACATTGCAAATCACTGCCAGTCTCACAGTGACTGACCGTTAATTAAGAAACATGTTTAGCATCTCCAGGCCTCTACGCATACAAGCCGCTGATGCACGCCTTGGGAAAATATCAATTTAAAATATAGTCTAATAAATCCATTTAATACACACCAAAATAAATCCATTATTTATTTTAGGCAGGTCTAAAGAAACATTATGATTTCAAGAAAATGAACCGAATAGGAGTTGGCCTGCTGTATGTTATCTGGCTATGCGCCATGCCATAGGCTATAGGCTCGTGTATTTAGCAGACAAGATATGCTTATAAGTCTCATGCCATAATTTTATATGATTTTATATTAAGAAAAATATAATTGAACTTAGTTGAATAAACATGTGCATATGAAGTGGCTATGTTGAGCGTAAAAGTGATAATTTGAAACAGGTCCTATACACTAGATTTAAAGTTATTAGGCTAATTTAGTTGTGAATTATACAAACCTTAGAATGTCTTAGAAATCAAAACATACTGTATATGGGCTGCATGATGCGGCTATAGGCTACTGATGATTTGAAAAGTTGCAAAAAAAGCTTGTGCTCTGTGCCTTGCCTCAGGCTGCACACCTGTTCTCTCATCAAGTAATCATATTTTCACCCATCAGACTATTCTCAATGTAATCTTGTCTTTACTATTATGTTACATTTGTTTCAATTTAGAATGGCCTATTATCAAATGGGTACAAACAGGGAAAAGTGAATGCACTCGAATAGCGAATGGAGGCCGCTTTCCCTCAACTCTGTATGCAATTGTCACGCCCTGGCCATAGAGAGGCTTTTATTCTCTATTTTGGTTAGGCCAGGGTGTGACTAGGGTGGGCATTCTAGTTTCTTTATTTCTATGTTTTCTGTTTCTATGTTTTGGCAGGGTATGGTTCTCAATCAGGGACAGCTGTCTATCATTGTCTCTGATTGGGAATCATAATTAGAAAGCCTGTTTTTCCACCTTAGTTGTGGGTAGTTGACTTGGTTAGTGGCCTGTATAGCCCTGGTAAGCTTCACGTTTGTTTTTTTTGTTTCTTGTTTTTGTTGGCTACATTCATAATTTAAAAAAGTACGCTTACCACGCTGCACCTTGTTCCGGTCATTTCACTGACGACGTTCGTGACAGAACTACCCACCACAAACGGACCAAGCAGCGTGGTAAGGAGGACTGGACATGGGAGGACATCCTGAATGGGAAAGGATCCTGGACGTGGGAGGAGATCCTGGCGGGAAAGGATCGCCTGCCGTGGGAGCAGGTGGAAGCAGCGAGGAAGGTGGAGGCAGCGAGTAAAAGGGCCCAGGATTACACAGGGTCACGGCTGACACGAAAGACCGGGATGCCACTCCCCAAAACATTTTTGGGAGGGCACACGAGAAGATTGACTGAGTCAGGTTGGAGACCTGAGCCAACTCCTCGTGCTTACCGTAGGAAGCGTGGTACTGGTCAGGCACCGTGTTATGCGGTGGAGCGCACGGTGTCTCCACCGGGCTGTGCGCTCAGCGCTTCTGGCCGCTAGTGCGTCTCTACGGCCTAGGATATCCTGCGCCAGCTCTGCGCACTGTGTCTCCGGTGCATCTGCACAGCCCAGTGCGTCCTGTGCCAGCGCCCCGCCTTTGCCGGGCGAAGGTAACCATCCAGCCAGGACGGGTTGTGCAGGCTCTACGCTCGAGACCTCCAGTGCGCCTCCACGGCCCAGTGTATCCGGTGCCTGCTCCAAGAACCAGGCCTCCTATATGTCTCCCCAGCCTGGTGAGTCCTGTGCCTGCACCCAGAACCAGGCCCCCTGTATATCTCCCCAGCCTGGTAAGCCCTGTGGCAGCTACACGCACCAGGCTGTCCATACGTCTCCTCACTCCAGTGATGATCAATGGCACGAAGCCTCCAGTGATGATCCATGGCACGAAGCCTCCAGTGATGATCCATGGCACGAAGCCTCAGGTGATGATCCATGGCACAAAGTCTCCAGTGATGATCCATGGCACGAAGCCTCCAGTGATGATCCATGGCACGAAGCCTCCAGTAATGATCCATGGCACGAAGCCTCCAGTGATGATCCATGGCACGAAGCCTCCAGTGATGATTCATGGCATGAAGCCTCCAGTGATGGTCCATGGCCTGGAGCCTGCAATGAGGATCCATGGCACGAAGCCTCCAGTATTGATCCGCGGTCCGGAGCCTGCAGCGACGGCCTCCAGTCCGGAGCCTCCAGCGACGGTCCCCAGTCCGTAGCCGCCAGCGAGGGTCCCCAGTCCGGGGCCTGCAGCGAGGGTCCCCAGTCCGGAGCCTGCAGCGAGGGTCCCCAGTCCGGGGCCTGCAGCGAGGGTCCCCAGTCGGGGCCTGCATCGAGGATCCCCAGTCCGGGGCCTGCAGCGAGGGTCCCCAGTCCAGAGGCGCCACCCAAGTGGGGGGAGCCAGAGGTGGAGCGGGGTCTGCGTCCCGCACCGGAGCCGCCACCGAAGTAGATGCCCACCCGGACCCTCCCCTATAGAGTCAGGTTTTGCGGCCGGAGTCCGCACCTTTGGGGGGGGTACTGTAACGCCCTGGCCATAGAGAGGCTTTTATTCTCTATTTTGGTTAGGCCAGGGTGTGACTAGGGTGGGCATTCTAGTTTCTTTATTCTAGTTTCTTCAATCAGGGACAGATGTCTATCGTTGTCTCTGATTGGGAATCATACTTAGGCAGCCTGTTTTTCCACCTTAGTTGTGGGTAGTTGAATTTGTTAGTGGCCTGTATAGCCCTACTAAGCTTCACATTCGTTTTTGTTGTTTCTTGTTTTTGTTGGCGACATTCATAATTTTTTTAAAGTACGCTCACTACGCTGCAACTTGGTCCGGTCATTTCCCTGACGACGTTTGTGACAGCAATAGGCTCCCAAACCATGTTCCTGCAGCTAACCAGTGCATAATTTGAGAAACCAAGTGAAATAGGTTGGGAAACATCGATAGTTTTCACAACTAAACATAGTATTTAATTAAACTGTTGACAGCCCCTTTCTCTGTGCTCTTGAGAAAGGAATGAAGGAGAGAGAGGAGATGGAAACGCACAGTGGTGAGATATTCTGTAGCTAACGGTAATGTGCCTATTTTGCGGAACAAAAAATAAACGCAACATGTAAAGTGTTGGTCTTCATGTTTCATGAACCAAAATAAAAAATCCCACAAATGTTCCATACTCACAAAAAGCTAATTTCTCTCAAATGTTGTGCACACAATTTTGTGTTAGTGAGCATTTCTCATTTGCCAAGATAATCCATCCACTTGACAGGTGTGGCATATCAAGAAGCTGATTAAACAGCCTGAACATTACAAAGATGCACCTTGTGCTGGGGACAAAAGGCCACTCTAAAATGTGCAGTTTTGTCACACAACACAATGCCACAGATGTCTCAAGTTTTGAGGGAGAATCTAAAAGAAATCAGCCAAGACCTCAGAAAAATTATTGTAGACCTCCACAAGTCTGGTTCATCCTTGGGAGCAATTTCTAAATGCCTGAGGACCTTGTGAAGATGCTGGAGGAAACGGGTACAAATGTATCTTAATCCACAGTAAAACGAGTCCTATATCGACATAACCTGAAAGGCAGCTCAGCAAGGAAGAAGCCACTGCTCCAAAACCGATATAAAAAATCCAGACTACGGTTTGCAACTGCACATGGGGACAAAGATCGTACTTTGTGGAGAAATGTCCTCTGGTCTGATGAAACAAAAATAGATCTGCTTGGCCATAATGACCATCATTATGTTTGGAGGAAAAAGGGGGCTTGCAAGCCGAAGAACACCATCCCAACCGTGAATCACGGGGGTGGCAGCATCATGTTGTGGGGGTGCTTTGCTGCAGGAGGGACTGGTGCACTTCACTAAATAGATGGCATCATGAGGTAGGAAAATTATGTGGATATATTGAAGCAATTTCTCAAGAAATCAGTCAGGAAGTTAAAGCTTGGTCGCAAATGGGTCTTCCAAATGAACAATGACCCCAAGCATACTTCCAAAGCTGTGGCAAAATGGCTTAAGGACAACAAAGTCAAGGTATTGGAGTGGCCATCACAAAGCCCTGACCTCAATCCTATAGAACATTTGTGAGCAGAACTGAAAAAGCGTGTGCAAGCAAGGAGGCCTACAAAACCTGACTCAGTTACACCAGCCCTGTCAGGAGGAATGGGCCAAAATTCACCCAACTTATTGTGGGAAGCTTGTGGAAGGCTATCCGAAACGTTTGACCCAAGTTAAACAATTTAAAGGCAATGCTACCAAATACTAATTGAGTGTATGTAAACTTCTGACCCAGGGGAATGTGATGAAAGAAATAAAAGCTGAAATAAATCATTCTCTCTACTATTATTCTGACATTTCATATTCTTAAAATGAAATGGTGATCCTAACTGACCTAAGACAGGGAATTTTTACTAGGATTAAATGTCAGGAATTGTGAAAAACTGAGTTTAAATGTATTTGGCTAAGGTGTATGTAAACTTCCGATTTCAACTGTATACACACAGTGCATTCAGAAAGTATTTAGACCCCTGAATTCTTCCACATTTTGTTACAGCCTTATTCTAAAATTGATTAAATTGTTTGTTGAATTTTTTCCAAATGTATTAAAAACAAAAAAAATGTAATATGACATTGACATAAGTATTCTTTACTCAGTATTTTACTGAATCACCTTTGACAGCAATTACAGCCTTGAGTCTTCTTGGGTATGATGTTACAAGCTTGGCACACCTGTTTTTCGGGAGTTTCTCCCATTCTTCTCTGCAGATCCTCTCAAGCTCTGTCAGGTTGGATGGGGTCTATCCAGAGATGTTCGATTGGGTTCAAATTTAGGCTCTGGCTGGGCCACTCAAGGACATTCAGAGACTTGTCCCGAAGCCACTCCTGTGTTGTTTTGGCTGTGTGCTTTGGGTCATTGTAATGTTGGAAGGTGAACCTTCGCCCCAGTCTGAGGTCCTGAGCGCTCTGGAGCATCAAGGATCATCAAGGATCTCTGTACTTTGCTCCATTCATCTTTCCCTCGATTCTGACTAGTCTCCTAGTTCCTGCCGCTGAAAAACATCCCAACAGCATGATGCTGCCACCGCCATGCTTCACCGTAGGGATGGTGCCAGGTTTCCTCCAGATGTGACGTTTGGCATTCTGGCCAAAGAGTTCAATCTTGATTTCATCAGACCAGAGAATCTTGTTTCTCATGGTCTGGGAGTTCTTAAGTTGCCTCTTGGCAAACTCCAAGCAGGCTGCCATATGCCTTTTACTGGGGAATGGCTTCCACCTGGCCACTCTACCATAAAAGCCTGATAGGTGGAGTTCTGTAACAATGGTTGTCCTTCTGGAAAGGTTCTCCCATCTCCACAGAGGAACTCTGGAGCTCTGTCAGAGTGACCATCGAGTTCTTGGTCACCTCCCTGATCAAGGACTTTCTCCCGCAATTGCTCAGTTTGGCCGGGCGGCCAGCTCTAGGAAGAGTCTTGGTGGGTCCAAACTTCTTCCATTTAAGAATGATGGAGGCCACTGTGTTCTTTGGGACATTCAATGCTGCAGATTGATCAGAAAAATGTATAATTTAATACATTTTAGAATAAGGCTGTCACGTTACAAAATGTGGAAAAAGTCAGGGGGTCTGAATACTTTCCGAATGCACTGTATGGGTAATACAGGTAACACAATTTTATATTCCAATATTTACAAGTTCTGGGGACGGGGATTGGGGGGGAAAGTGTTTAAATTGTGCAGTATTTAGCAATCATAATAAGAGTAAGCAGTTGTGAAGTGTGTAGCATGAATGTACTGTGTGTGTGTGTGTGTGTGTGTGTGTGTGTGTGTGTGTGTGTGTGTGTGTGTGTGTGTGTGTGTGTGCGTGTGTGTGTGCGTGTGCATGTGTTTGCGTGTGTGTGTGTTTGCTTGCATGCGTGCGTGTGTGAGTGCATGTGTGCTAAGTTGGTTTTTCCAGTGCAGGTGGTCAGACCAGTTCAAGTGTTCAGCAGTCTGATGACTTTTAGATAAAATCTGTATCTGAGTCTGTTGGCATCAGACCTCATGCTCCGATACTGTCTGTCCGATGTTAAGGGAGTGAACAGCTCGTTGCTGGAGTGTGTGCAGTCCTTGATGATGCTGCAGGACTTCCTCAGGCTCTGTTTCAAGAAAGTATCCTAGATGGGTGGGAAAACGTCCCCATTGATGTACTGGGCCATTTTCACCACCTGCTGGAGGGCCTTGCCGCTGTGGATGGAGCAATTCCCATACCAGGGTGCAGCGGTAGTATTTGCGAAGGACCTGGGGTGTCATGCCAAATTTCTTGGGGTGAAGGGGATCCGGGGACCCCCCAGATCATTTTTATTTTTAAGTACTGAGAAGCTCAGTTCTGGTGACTTTTCAAAAGGACATTCTACTCCAAAATGAATGAAAATATAATTTTCACCTCCAGAAATGACCCCAAAATTGGTTAAATTATTTATACATATTGGACCATAAATATAGCCTATCCATAGGCTGGCCATGGTCCATATTGCCAGGTATGCTATTATCAATAAGCATTATCACCTGTAGCCCAACTGATGCATCACAGTTGCTATAAATAAATAGGGGTGAGGTTGCCTCTGTGAGGACAGACGCTGGGAAACGAGAAGCAAGTACAGGGAGTGAATGTTTAATAAATAACCGACATGAAACAAAACAAGGACAGCGTCTGGACAGGGGGAACAAAATAAACATTAATGCTGACACAGGGATGAAACTGAGGAATAGACAGATATAGGGGAGGCAATCACTAAGTGATGGAGTCCAGGTGAGTCCGATGAATCACATAAAGATGGTGACAGGTGTGCGTAACAATGGGCCGCCTGGCGCCCTCAAGAGCCAGAGAGGGGGAGTGAAGGCAGGCGTGACACTACCCCTCCTCTAGGCGCACCACCCGACGTCCCAGCCCGACAAGCCGGCTGAGGCGTGGGAGCCCGACGAACCGACTGAGGCGTGGGAGCCCGACGAGACGGCTGAGGCGTGGGAGCCCGACGAGACGGCTGAGGTATGACTTGGGATGGGAGCCTGCCGAGCCAACCGAGGCAAGAAAACCTCTCGCGCCAGCTAAGGCATGGAAGCCTGTCGAGCCAACTGAGGCATCCCCGGTTCCTTCGGCAGAGGCACCCGGATCTTACGTCACCAACAAAAAATTCCCTGATGCTTCCAATATTGTGGTGTCAGCATTCTGTGAGGACAGACGCTGGGAGACGCGAAACAAGTACAGGGAGTGAATATTGAATAAATAACTGACATGAAACAACAAGGACAGCGTCTGGACGTGGAACATAAACGATATTAATGCTGACACGGGGATGAAACTGAGGTATATACAGATACTGTATAGGGGAGGCAATCAATAAGTGATGGAGTCCAGACGAGTCCAATGAAGCACTGATGCGCGTCACGATGGTGACAGGTGTGCGTAATGTTGGGCCGGAGCAGGAGCAGGTGTGACAGCCTATCTGCATTTACACTATTGTGTTAATCATTAGCTAGATTCCAAATGTAATATTTTAACTAGTTAGCATCCTATTGATGAAATATACAGTACCAGTCAAAAGTTTGGACCCACCTACTCATTCAAGGGTTGTTCTTTATTTTTGCTATTTTCTACATTGTAGAATAATAGCAAAGACATCAAAACTATGAAATAACACATATAAAATCATGTAGTAACCAAAAAAAGTTTTAAACAAATCAAAATACATTTTAGATTATTCAAAGTAGCCACCCTTTGCCTTGATGACAGCTTTGCACACTCTTGGCATTTTCTCAACCAGTTTCATGAGGTAGTCAACTGGAATGCATTTCAATTAACAGGTAAATCCAGGGTGGCCCTTAAGCTTAATCGCAACAGTAGAAGATAGACAAGCATAATCCACTGAGAAACCTTTGACTGGACATAATGTCAGTTTTTTTGGTACTGCAGGCCCAGTCTATAAGAAGAAGATTTCCAGTTAGCATTATAGGTGGATCGGTTTGTTTCATCTGCTATGTCCCAGGTAACTCCATTTAGATCTGCTAACTGTACCGTCAGTATTTTTTAGGACTTCCAACAGGGGAACTGCACATCAAAATGTATATATCATGTCCAGTCCAAGTGATAACTATAGCCCACCACAGCACATCCTCCAGCCCAGCTGTCAGCAATGATTGGGTTGCTTGTTGAAATCCTATATATTGTGTCATGCCCTGATCTGTTTCACCCGTCCTTGTGATTGTCTCCACCCCTCCAGGTGTCGCTTATTTTCCCCAGTGTATTTATCCATGTGTTTCCTGTCTCTCTGTGCCAGTTCGTCTTGTCTGTTTCAAGTCAATCAGCATGTTTTTCCTGTGCTCCTGCTTTTGCTATTCTCTCTTTTTCTAGTCCTCTCGGTTTTGACCCTTGCCTGTTTTCTGGACACTGTACCCGCCTGCCTGACCAGTCTGCCTGCACTGACCTCGAGCCTACCTGAGTACCTCCTGGACTCTGATCTGGTTTTGACCTTTTGACTGTCCACGACTATTCTCCCGCCTACCCCTTTTGGAACTAATAAATATCAAACACTCAAACCATCTGCCTCCTGTGTTTGCATCTGGGTCTGGCCCTGAGCCCTTATAACATGCAGTGCTGCAGGGTTTTGTTCACAAGCCAGAAGGATTTGGAATATGTGACGACCCTCCCACTCTGTCTGCCGAATTCTTTCTCTTTGCTCTTGTTTTCCTTAATAGGATGTCGGTGGGCGGAGCTGGGAGGGTCGTCAGCGAAATGGGACACACCTGGGCTCGGGTGTGTCCCGGAATAATTACACCTTTTCCCCATTCATTGAGGAGACTCTCTCCATGCACACACACTGTCAGATTTTGGTTGTGGCAATTTTGTGTCTGTTTTGTTTGTCTGCGTTGGCACCTTTCAACACCCCTCATTATCACATCTAGTGTATGCACGCACGCAACCACTCACTTATACTACTGATTACTGACTACACACACACACACCATTGTTAATTGTATTTAAGTTACTTCAGTTAATAAATATATTTTTGTTATTCCTTATCTCCCTTTTTGTTATGGAATTCGAGGCGGTTTGTGACAAATGTTCCACAATGGTTTTTGATTACCGGTGGTTGATCAGGATGGTTGATCAGCCACAGTTTCAGTTTTAAGGGTGTAACATCAAAATGCATCCACATTTGGGAAATGATGGTTTACAAGTTGCAACAGGGATAAAGCATCTAGCACAGAATCAGAGAAAATGCCAAATAGCCTTCTCTAAGCAGGCCCTTTCATCCTAACCTAAACTTTAGGCAGGGAGAGTTGGTCTAAGCCTTTGAATTGAGCAAATAATATGTTTGCCGTTTTTTGTATCTAGAAATACAACTGACAGACACCCCTACTTCCACACCCCACTCTAGTCACACACACACAAACAGATATCCCCCTGTCAATTCAAGGACTCAATTGGCCCACATGGATAAATGCAATAAGGTACACTAGAAACGAAAAAATGACATGTTGGAAACTTTCATAATTACAAAAACACGTGATCACTTTGACAGAGGAGAGACTTGCATGTGCTCTGATGTGTCCTTCCGCTGCCAACAAAAGAACTAGCTAGCCGACTACAAAAAACGGCAATCGGAAAAACGTACACTGTAAATCTTCTGCAATGAAACAGCTATTCTAAGAATGCACATGTATTTATTTGATAGAAACTTTTTTATTTCTAGATCTATATATTTGCGGCGGTGGGATATATATATTTTAAACCTCTACATATTTTTTTTCCTCCGTTGGAAGCCATGATGGAAGCTTGAGAGAAACGCAAAAAGAAGATGCTTCCCTGGACATATGTCAAACGAGTCTGTGCAAATATTTGGTCTTTGTATAGCCATTATACATGCACGTTGGAGCCTGACACTTTTTCGCGTGTATTTTGGCAATCTATTGGTGAAGATGTTGATTCGCTAGGAGGTTTTTGGATTTTTTAAAAAGTGGGTAGCTATTGCAGCTCGCTAGATGGCTAGCTAAGTCTGAGTGGATACGGTAACTAATTACTGCTGGGCTTTCCAAAGGCCGGTAGTCTTCAAATTCGAGCGAGCGCCGGAGAGTTATCTCCTCGCTGGTCGGTCAATCACGGCGGCTTCGGTAGATCAAGAGATTCGGACTGTATTATACCTTACGGTTAGGCGGGAGGATAATTGTATGTATTTTTCAAGGGGGAGTTGCAAGACAAATTCCAATATTGGGAAAGTTTGGCCTGCGCGGAAGAGCAGAGCAAGGCCCGTCTCTATGATCCAGAGAAAAGGCCATTCTAGCTAGCTAACGCGTTAATCCTACTCACGACGACGACCACTGCTGGCTTGTCTCTGCGAGGAAGGAGCTGCAAAATCAAAAGAGCAAAGGGCCATCGAGAAGCAAAGCCATTGCCAACCGAAGCAAAAGCAACGGCAGCCAGCTAACTTTTCATAATTTGAAACCCACAGACTCCTGTCACTAGCCAGCAAGCTAGTTAGCTACAATGGCTGCGATAATAAAAGAAATGGTCAGCCGGAACAAAAGGAGATACCAGGAGGATGGGTTCGACTTGGACTTAACGTGTATCCTTTTCTTAAATAACTAACGTTATACAGTTTAGTATACAGTAAACTAGCTAACTAGCCACGTTAGTATACCTCAATGGAATATCGTTGATTGCTAACTAACGTTAAGGTAGCTAACGTTAGCTGGCTAATGTTTGCTAATTTATTGATACGACAGAATAGAAAACATGTTTGAAAGGTGGTGTGAAGCTGTCAAATGTCATGAGGTTAAGTTACTACACATATTTATAGGATTAATGTTCCCACACATCCATATCTCCATGTTACAGCACTTGTTTACACTAGACAGACGGACATAGCTAGCTAAATTAGAAACGGAGGCCGCCTAGGCTAAGTTAGCTATATCTAGTGTGCAAGATAAACTGGGAAGGAAGTGTATTTCCTCAACTGGAGGCACACGTAGTGTATGGATCTGTGCAACACTTACTGTAGCAGTTTTTTTAAATGTTATTTCTCGCACACATGAAAGATAAGGGGCATATCAGTGTCTTTCGAAAGCTTTTTAGAAAGCAATGATTATTGATGCATCTAAACGTTAAAACAGTGTCGGAATTGTAGTTCACATGGAGCCAACCGTGGGCGAATGCAACCGCTGAAAACCCTACATACAGAGAAGGGTTTAAGAGCTTGGTTCCGATTAGCAGCCAGTCAATATTACATAACTTTATTGGTTACAAATAGTCCATCTCTAGACATGACTACTTTGCCATTAGGTAGCTACTGTAGCTTGCTAAAGTAAAGCGTGGCTTCTTATTTGACAGTGCAGGGAAGATGGTTGGCTGCGTTAATGTTTTCTTATCTAGCTATGACTAACTATAACTAGCGAACCTAGCTATTGATCAGCTAATCAATAACACAGAGGCGGCATTTACACAGGCAGCCCAATTTTGATATGTTGCCCTATTATGGGCAATGGGTCAGAATTTGGCTAGTGTGTAAATGCAGCCTGACAGTTCTGGCACTATGGCCCAGGCCAATTTTATCATGGATTTAATTATTGGGCATGTTGGGAAGCAATCAATTGAATGTTTAAGACCGTGCAATGCACCTTTCAAATGTCCTGCTATCCGGATTAAAAGAAACAAAAGATGGTGTCGTGAATTGGTCAATCTTGCGCCATGTGCTGCTAGCTGTCAAACGTGATCTAAATTAGGGTAATGGTAATTTATCTGGCATCCTTGATTAAAAAATATTTGAAGAACACTAGCGAATTCCAAAAGGGCCTCAATGCAGTTCTTTATGCAAATGTTATAATTGAGAAGATCTTTAGGAAATTAACACAAATCCCTCCAAAAGACACACCTACATATACAGGTTTTGGAGAGTTGTGGGGGTGTTAAGTGCCTTGTTCAAGGGCACAACGGTAGGCAATGGTATCTAGGATTTGATACTAGTAAACCTCCGGTTGCAAGCGGTTGCTGGCTCATCTCTCTAACCGCCAAGCTACCTGCCGCCCCACATTCACGCTAATCATTTCTAGAGGTTAACTTCAGAACATGCGCATATATACTGTCAAGTGAAGTTTGATCTAGACCTATATCCATTTTGTTAACCCATAGGATGGTAGTCCCTTGCAGCACATCTCCAACCTGGCCAACCTGGCCCTGATATTGAAGACCAGTTCAAGCGAGTGCACTGAACGGGTGTGTGCTTGGAATCTGCTCGGTATGGTAAAATACCTTGGCAGAGGAAAATGCTGGAGCAACTACTGAAGACTGTCTTACAAGCTGACATCAAAGGTCAAGTTGTGACATCTTCTACCTGGCTGTTTTTTAAAATTTATATTTTAATGTGTTTTGACACTTGAGTTCATGTTGGAAATCAGAAGTGGAGACAGGCAAATGGGGGCGAGACGGTGGGAAGGGTGGACACGGATTGAACCCTGGTCAAAAGACTGAAGTATTGCATTCATTTCATAGTTTTCTCTGTTGACGTGGATAATGTGTCCAATGTTTATTTGGAGAATTTTGTGCAATTTAATATTTGCAATGCAATGGTGATGCCATTCAGAACAATTTACACTGAACAAAAGTATAAACGCAACATGTGAAGTGTTAGATGTTTCATGAGCTGAAATAAAAGATCCCAGAAATGTTCCATATGCACAAAAGGCTTATTTCTCTAAAATGTTGTGCATAAATTTGTTTACATCTCTGTTAGTGAGCATTTCTCCTTTGCCAAGTCAATCCACCCACCTGACAGGTGTGGCATATCAAGAAGCTAATTAAACAGCATGATCATTATACAGGTGCACCTTGTCCTGGGGACAATAAAAGGCCACTAAAATGTGCAGTTTTGTCATGCCACAGATGTCTCAAGTTTTGAGGGAGTGTGCAATTGCCATGCCGGCTGCAGGAATGTCCACCAGAGCTGTTGCCAGAGAACGTTAATTTCTCTACCGTAAGCCGTCTCCGACATCGTTTTAGAGAATTTGTCGGTGTGTCCAACCGGTCTCACAACCACAGACCACGTGTATGGCGTGCATTTGCTGATATCAACGTTGTGATCTGGGATGTGGTTATGGTATGGGCAGGCATAAGCTACAGACAATAAACAGAATTGCATTTTATTGATGGCAAAATCAATGCACAGAGATACTGTGACGAGATCCTGAGGCCAATTGCCATGCCATTCATCTGCCGCCGTCACCTTATGTTTCAGCATTATAATGCATGGCTCTGTCGCAAGGATCTGTACAGAATTCCTGGAAGCTGAAAATGTCCCAGCTCTTCCATGGCCTGCATATTTACCAGACATGTCACCCATTGAGCAAGTTTGGGATGCTCTGGATGAACATGTACAACAACGTGTTCCTGTTTCCACCAATATCCAGCAACTTCGCACAGTCATCGAAGAGGAGTGGGACAACATTCCACCAGCCACAATCAACAGCATGATGAACTCTATGCAAAGGAGATGTGTTGTGCTGCATGAGGCAAATGGTTGTCACACTAGACACTGACTTGTTTTCTGATCTATCCCCTACTTTTTTTTTTTAAGGTATCTGTGACCAACAGATGCATATCTGTATTCCTAGTCACAGAAATCCATGAATTAGGGCCTCATGAAAATATTTAAATTGCATGATTTACATATGAACTGTAACTCAGTAAATTCTTTGATTGTTTCATGTTGCGTTTTATATTTTTGTTCAATATAGTTCAGAGGCTAATGGCAGTCCCTACAGGATTTCAGTGTCTCTCTGTGATATTTGCGGGCAAAAATGCTTGATATTTCTGCAGCAATTCAGACATTTTGAGATTTGGGACGATTGTGTCCATTTTGTCACATGTGCTGATGGGGGGAGGAGTTTGGCTTGACCGAACCATTAATTTTATGCAGTAAAAGTTCATTGGTTAAAAGCCCTCTTTTTGTAATGCTACGATCAGACAGTTTTATGCAGTAATATTGCAGTGATTACTGTTGTATACGGTAATAGTAATGATGCACCGATATGACATTTTTGGCCAATACCGATATTTGCCTTGCCAAAAAACCTGATAACGATAACTAATATTTAAAATTTTAGCGGCCTTTTAAGCATTCTAGTACAGTTAAATAGTTAACACACACACATGGACGCATCGGTTTAAGGCACTGCATCACAGTGCAAGAGGCGTCACTACAGTCCCTGGTTCGAATCCATGCTGTATCACATTCGGCCGTGATTGGGAGTCCCATAGGGCAGCGCACAATTGGCCCAGCGTCGTCTGGGTTTGGCTAGGGTAGGCCATCTTTGTTCTGAACTGACTTGCCTAGTTAAATAAAGGTTACTCACACACACCACACTGACCAAAAAGTTATTTTGTTGGCATTTACATATGTCCCCATTACCAGTAAAACACAATCAAAACCTATTTATTTTATTTACTTGCTGTGCTGTTTCATTGTTCAGTCGTTTCATTCTCAACCAGGATTTCTATGGAACACTGTTTGGGTCTTTGCATGTCAATAAAGATGCATGTCAAATAACACTATTTGACGTGTCAAATAAGCTTGTTGACCAATCAGGACCTGAATATGACTGCACTTCACATAATAATTGAACGCGTTCATATTTTTTTAACGTAGATATTACACATTGATTACACTATCACTCGTATTTCATATGTCACAACGATTCATCGATACGTATGCTAAGATACTGGTAAAGTTGTCTCGCGCACCTACAGTGCTGGTCATTAAAAAAAAGCTAGCTAGCTAGCTCAAGGATGCAAGCAATGTTCTTCCCCAAAAACATAGCTACTGAAACAGATGTCTTTTTGCTATTGTTAGCTAGCTAACTATATAGCTAGGTGTCATCTAAAATAACCCTAATTTATAAGACAGTTGTTATTTGATTAATGGTGGTCAGACCCATCTATGTGAAGCTAGCCACATTAAGGATTAGCAATAATAGTGGACTTTGCGGTTAGCCTTCAAAATAAAAGTATGTCATTGACAGTGATGCAAATGAATACAAATAGTAGAATTATGCCATAATTGAATAGATCATGCTAATCGAGGTTGGAATGTTATATGCACCTGTACATAGCCATCTGTAAATAGCCCACCCAACTACCTCATCCCCATATTGTTATTTATTTTTTCTGCTCCTTTGCACCCCATTATCTCTACTTGCACATCCATCTTCTGCACATCTATCACTCCAGTGTTTAATTGCTAAATTGTAATTATTTTGCCACTATGGCATATTTATTGCCTTACCTCCCTAATCTTACTTCATTTGCACACACTGTATATAGACTTTTCTATTGCGTTATTGACTGTACATTTGTTTATTCCATGTGTAACTCTGTGTTGTTTGTCTCACACTGCTTTGCTTTATCTTGGCCAGGTCGCAGTTGTAAATGAGAACTTGTTCTCAACTGACCTACCTGGTTAAATAAAGGTGAAATAAATTTAATAAATATATAAAAATCAACAAAAGATCAGTTGTTAATTTGACAAATCAGTTAATCACACTGGATGTATTATACTTTAGAATTGCATTGTGGGCATACTTATTTCACTCTACAGCCTTACCTACGGATTGTGGATCAATGACGTGGGGTATCAGTCTACTCAGTGACACCCAGAGAACATTAGCGTCGTAGCTCTTGTTGCGTGACTCTGAAACAACTGAATTGAGCCACGTTTGTTGTCAACCTATGTGTATTGAACCCTATTCCAGAGGAAAAACAATACTGCATGGATGTTTTGGAGTCTGATAACTGAGGAGGTCGTTGGGAAAAAATATATTGAATATTGAGTATACTGTTACCCAATTTTGTTGATCCCCAATCCTTAGGTAAAGCTGTACAGTGCAATATGAATGTCAATACACACAATAGGCTGACTGAGGAGGTGATTTCACACAGTCACAGTCCCGCGATAATAGCTACAATGCTAATATTTGCCTAAACTCTTCACAGTTCTGTGGGTGTCACCGAGTAGGCTGATAACCCATTTCTTTGCTTCACATTCCAACCTTGTTTAACATTGTCTCGTCTAAATATGGCATGGTTCCACCAATTTGTAACCTTCAGCATCACTTTCAAAGAGGTACTTTTATTTTGAAGGTAAACTGAAAATTCAACTTGTGCCTTATTGTGGCTAGCTTCACAACACATAACCCGGTCAGGTCGAGCGTCACTAGCCAGATGAAGCCAGCTGGCATGCTTATAACGTTAGCTTTGGGCAACAGGGTTAAGTAGCTGGCTAGCTATTTATTTTCATGAACTGAAGTTCAATTTCAGTAGGCGATCAACAAGTGGCTACATAGCCAATACTTACTCACAAGGATTCCTAAATCATTGCTAAGAATAGTGAAAATGAGAGCAGTTTCTACTGGTCAATGTTTTCAGGTTGGTTGTATTGGTGCTAGCTAGGTACCAAGCTAAAGTTAGCTAGCTACCCCAGAAGTTGCGGTCGAACAAATAATGCTTTATTACCAAAGCGGTATTGTAAACACATCGTTTGTGGCTGGTGTTTGCAGACTTTTTTGTACAGCTTTGACAGTGCTACTGATAGTAGTGGCGGCACTTGGCTTGCACGTGCAAATTCAGAACACACAACATTCTATAATAGAACTGCGTTATTTGACGTGTCAAATTTTAAGCTTATTTAACAAAGTGTTATTTGACGTGTGTCTTTTTTGACACGCAAAGACCCAAATGGCGTTACATAGTATGTCGTAAATCTAATAGCAGTGACACTATTACTGTGTAACTCCGGTAGGGCAACATCTGAAAAATAGCACGCTTGGTAGTGTGTACCGGTGCTCGACTAGTCACGAAAGCCAACATCACCCACGACAGAGAACGGTTGATTGTCAAGGGCAATACATTCCATTATCTTGGCGTTAATGGATTTCGCCTTTGAGTTGTCTTGCTGAAATTTTCTTAATCTTTCAAATAACTGCTCGACTTAGCCCACACAGCAGGCGTTGTGGGCAAGGTTAGGAATGCTGTGTTGCATGTGTAGCGCAAAATTTTACGTGTGGTCATTACGTCAAGTTATATAGGTATGCACATCAGCTTTGACGTCGGTTTTTCACATCAGGCTGATACCGATGTTGGCACTTTTAGCTAATATCGTCCGATTCCAATATGTTCACCAACTATATAGTTTATCCCTAGGTAATAGTGCAGGGATTGTTCAAATTCCAAGCCGTCATAAATATGCAGGGCTTTGTTGATTAAAAATAAATAAAGGGACTGTACACACCTTATATATTGTGTGGTAGGTGTTTAGCCTAATGAACTGGCTATACATGTGACGGTTTACTGAGGAATCTGATCAGTTAACCTACTTGTGTGACTGAGCAAATGTTCCCATAGTATGTGTTGTGGTAGACGATATAGTATTAAAATGTAAAGAGACCATGTTGCTGTAATGTTTTATCGGTTTTGGCATGTTGTCTTAAAGCAATATAGGCTTTTTGCAGTTATGTAATGCAGAGTTCTGGGAACAATCCTTAAAGCACCATTGATCTTGTATCAGCAATGCTGCCTGCGAGGGCTCCTCTCTAACCCACCACCTTTCCATTTTCCATAGCACCCTTTCTTTCCTGCATTCTCTTCTCTTACCCACCCTAACACTTCCCATATAATTTGCTCTCTTTCCCGCTCCTCTCTTTATCTCTTTTCCACGCTCTCCCCATCTACTTTCACTCTTTTTCTGGTGCAACGAGCTGTGGAGTTGGCTAGAGTAGGGCCCTATAAAATTCAACAACATTCCATATGTATAGTAGGTAATTAACTACATGCATTGAACTTAATAGAAAATGAATGAATTTGCTTAATAATCATAAGACATTAACAAAATGCATCAGTGATTTGTATTTTGAAACTGCACAGAACGTGTGCGCATGTCTACACTTTGTGTAGCCGTTAACGATGATGCTAATGATATCGATCCTCTGGTAAACATGCAAAGGCTTTCCAAAAAACTTTCTCAATTAAATGTAGCCTATACCTACCTGGCAGAATGATATCATGATTTTTTGTATCAATCCAGTGTCCATTTGTTTTGAAAACTCTGCAGTCACATGAGTACTACAGAAACATTGCTAACCAAACAACGGTCCCTTGCTGGTTGGTGAAAACTAAAACGTAATCCGGCAGAAATTAAAAGAGATTTTATAGGGCCCTTTCCGTCTGGGGTCCCGCATGTGCGTTTCGTCGCAGCTGCAGAACGCCATGCCCCCCTGCTCCCTAGGATGTAACTACCCTGAGAGCTTTTTAAACACTTAGTCAGAGTGCAATGATTTTGCCCGTAGGACCCGAGACGTAGGTTGTAACCCCGGACTTTATATGTGAAAGGAAGGCCCGAAAAATTGTTAGACTTAGGTGGCTGGAGTCTAACAGAATGGCTACACAGACTGAGTTAATCCTTGTATGTTATTTACATTTTTGGCCTGTCTGTAGGCTCACTCACAGGACTCTACACACTTCAACACACACAATATGCACACATATTGATACTGACTCTCACATACACATATTTAGCAGATGTTATTGCGGGTGTAGTGAAATGCTTGTGTTCCTAGCTCCAACAGTGCAGTAGTATCTAACAATTCACAACAATACACTCATCCAGAAGGCGAGGTCAGTACAGGTGCATCAAAGCTGGGACCGAGGGACTGAAAAACAGCTTCTATCTCAAGGCCATCGGACTGTTAAACAGCCATCACTGAGTGGCTGAGTGGCTGCTGACAACATACTGACTCAAATCTCTATCCACTTTAATAATTAAAGATTGGATGTAATACATATATCACTAGTCACAGTATATCTCATATGTATATACTGTACTCTATACCATCTACTGCATCTTGCCTATGCCACACGGCCATCGCTCATCCATATATTTATATGTACATATTCATATTCATTCCTTTACACTTGCGTGTATAAGGTAGTTGTTGTGAAATTGTTAGATTACTTGTTAGATATTACTGCACGGTCGGAACTAGAAGCAAAAGCATTTCGCTACACTCGCATTAACATTTGCTAACCATGTGTATGTGACCAATAAAATTTGATTTGATTTGACATCTGAAAGTAAAATAATGGAATTAAGAAATATATAAATATTAGATAGAGCAATGTTGGAGTGGTGTTGACTAAAATACAGTAGAATAGAATACAGTGTATAGAGATGAGAACTAAAGCAGTATGTAAACATTATTAAAGTGTATGTATATAGTGCAGCAGCCTCTAAGGTGCAGGGTTGCATAACCGGGTGGAAGCCGGCTAGTGATGGCTATTTAACAGTCTGAGGGCCTTGAGATCTTAACTGTTTTCAGTCTCTCGGTCCCAGCTTTGATGCACCTGTACTGACCTCGCCTTCTGGACGATAGCGGGGTGAACAGGACGTGGCTCGGGTGATGAATGTACTTTGATCTTTCTGGCCTTCCTGTGACATCGGGTGCTGTAGGTGTCCTGGAGGGCAGGTAGTTTGCCCCTGGTGATGTGTTGGGCAGACCGCACCACCATCTGGAGAGCCCTGCGGATGCGGGCGGTGCAGTTGCCATACCAGGCGGTGATACAGCCCGACAGGATGCTCTCAATTGTGCATCTGTAAAAGGGTCTTAGGGGCCAAGCCACATTTCTTCAGCCTCCTGAGGTTGAAGAGGCACTGTTGCGCCTTCTTCACCACACTGTGTGTGGGTGGACCATTTCAGATTTGTCACCGATGTGTACGCTGAGGAACTTCAAGCTTTCCACCTTCTGTACTGCGGTCCCGTCGATGTGGATAGGGGCGTGCTCCCTATGCTCTTTCCTGAAGTCCATGATCATCTCCTTTGTTTTGTTGGCGTTGTGTGAGAGGTTGATTTCCTGGCACCACTCTCACAAGGCCCTCACCTCCTCCCTGTAGGCTGTCTCGTCATTGTTGGTAATCAGGCCTACTACTGCTGTCGTCTACAAACTTGATGATTGAGTTGGAGGCGTGCTTGGCCACGCAGTCATGGGTGAGCAGGGAGTACAAGAAGGGGCTGAGCACACACCCTTGTGGGGCCCCTGTGTTGAGGATCAGTGGAGGTGTTGTTTCCTACTTTCAACACCTGGGGGTGGCCCGTCAGGACTATGGTGTTAAATGCTGAGCAATAGTCAATGAACAGCTTTCTTACATAGGTATTCCTCTAGTCCAGATGGGTTAGGGCAGTGCGATTGCGATTGCATCATCTGTGGATCTATTGGGGCGGTAAGCAAATTGAAGTGAGTCTAGGGTGTCAAATAAGGTAGAGGTGATATGATCCTTAACTAGCCTCTCAAAGCGCTTCATGATGACAGAAGTGAGTGCTATGGGGCGATAGTCATTTTGTTCAGTTACCTTTGCTTTCTTGGGTACAGGAACATTGGTGGACATCTTTAAGCATGTGGGGAAAGGAGATTGGGATAGGGAGAGATTGAATATGTCCAATAACACTCCAGCCAGCTGGTCTGCGTATGCTCTGAGGAAGCGTCCAGGGATGCCGTCTAGGCCGGCAGCTTTGCGAGGGTGAACACACTTAAATGTCTTACTCGCGTTGGCCACGGAGAAGAAGAGCCCACTGTCCTTGGTATCGGGCTGCGTCGGTGGCACTGTGTTATCCTCGACGCGGGGGAAGAATGGGTATAGCTTGTCCGGAAGCAAGACGTCGGTGTCCATGACGTGGCTGGTTTTCTCTTTGTAGTCTGATTTTCTGTAGACCCCACCACATATGTCTTGTGTCTGAGCAGTTGAATTGCGACTCTACTTTGTCATTGTACTGATGTTTTGCCTGTTTGATTGCCTTACAGAGGGAATAACTACACTGTTTGTATTCGGCCATATTCCCAGCCATCTTACCATTGTTAAATGCGGTAGTTCACGCTCTCAGTGTTGCGCGAATGCTTCTATCTACGGTTTCTAGTTTGGGTTGGTTTTAAAATTCACAGTGGGTACAACATCTCCTATACACTTTCTGATGAACTCAGTCACCGTATCCATGTATTTGTCTTTGGTATTCTCAGAGGCTACCCGGAAAATATTCCCAGTCCGTGTGATCAAAACAATCTTGAAAAATGAATTCCAATTGGTCATACCAGCGTTGAATAGACCTTATCATGGGTACTTCCTGTTTCTGGCTATAGGAAGGGAGGAGCAAAATGGAGTCGTGATCAGATTTGCCGACGGTAGGACGGGGGAGGGCCTTGTAGGCATTTCGAAAAGTTGAGTAGCAGTGGTCCAAAGTTTTTCCAGCGCGAGTACTACAGTCAATATGTTGGTAGAGCTTCGGTAGCGTGTTCCTCAAATTTGCTTTGTTAAAATCCCCAGATACAATAAATGCGGCCTCAGGATATGTGGTTTCCAGTTTGCATAAAGTCCAGTGTAGTTCTTTGAGGGCCATCGTGGAATCGGTTTGAGGGGGAATATACATGGCTGTGACTAACCGAAGATAATTTTCTTGGGAGGTATTCTAGGTCGGTGAACTAAAGAACTTGAGTTTCTGTATGTTATCACAATCACACCATGAGTAGTTAATCATGTAACATACACCTCCGCCTTTCTTCTTCCCTGAGAGTTCTTTATTCCTGTCAGCGCAATGTACTGAGAACACAGCTGGCTATATGGACGGGGACAGTATATCCCAAGAGAGTCACGCTTCCTTAAAACAGAGAATGTTACTATCACTGATGTCTCTAGAAGGAGATCCTCGCCTTGAGCTCATCTACTTTATTATCCAGAGACTGAACATTAGCGAGTAATATACTCAGAAGTGGTGGATGGTGTGCACGCCTCCTGAGTCGGACTAGATGTCCACTCCGAATACATCTTCTCTGCTGGCGGTTTTGGAGCAGCCTTTTGAATAGTAAAAATTTGCTGTGGGGTACGAACAAAAGATCCAATTAGGGAAGTCGTATTCCTGGTCGCAATGCTGGTGAGTTACCGCCGCTATGATATCCAAATGCGATTTCTGGCTGTATGCAATAACACCAAAAAAATTCTGGACTAATAATGTAAGAAATAACACACAAAAAAACGAAATACTACAAAGCTGCTGCCGCCATCTTGCAGGGATACTGGAGTAACTCATACAATCACCATTTACGCAGCTGCTTTTCTTTTTATTATATATCCTGATGCCTAGTCACCTTACCCCTATACATATCTACCTTTTACTACACCAGTATCACTGCACATTGGAAATATGGTATTGGAACAGACCCTGTATATAGCGTCTTATTTTCTCATGTTCTCATTTTTATTTATTTGTTTTTTGTTATACCTTCCGTTGATTTTAGTGCTACATTGATATTGATTACTGCATTTTTGGGTTTGAGGCATGAAAAACCCAAATTGGCCCAGTTAAATTTGATCTTGGCAAATGTGTTAATTGCATTTACAGATCCTGCCACAGTATTGTTTGTGTGCATGCACAATGCAGAAATGAGATACAGTTTAAGTGAGGGAAATTGTCACCTTTCGCACCAGAGCTGTCAGTGGTGTGCGTCAAATCTTTAAGACCAGTTTTTAAATAATTTGCGCTCAAAGAAGTTCTGCTAGAAACGAAGGAGACAGGGTATCCAATTAGAACTGTTCAGCTTTCTATTTCTGACACCGTAACACAGGAAATGTACTAAAAGGGTGCCCTTTTGTCAGTGGTTAAATTGAAAAATCCCACCGCTTATGTTGCATGCAGGCTTCAGAATGTCAGTTACAGGCAGGAGTTAATATGTGCAATTCAAAAAATAAAAAGTGAGATATATGATATTGAAGTTGATAGACATATACAGTTGAAGTCGGAAGTTTACATACACCTTAGCCAAATACATTTAAACTCAGTTTTTCACAATTCCTGACATTTAATCCGAGTAAAAATTAGGATTAGGATCACCACTATTATTTTAAGAATGTGAAATGTCAGAATAATAGTAGAGAGAATGATTTATTTCAGCATTTATTTCTTTCATCACATTCCCAGTGGGTCAGAAGTTTACATGCACTCAATTCGTATTTGGTAACTTGGGTCAAACGTTTCAGGTAGCCTTCCACAAGCTTCCCACAATAAATTGGGTGAAGTGTGGCCCATTCCTCCTAACAGAGCTGGTGTAACGGAGTCAGGTTTGTAGGCCTCCTTGCTCTCACACGCTGTTTCAGTTCTGCACACAAATTTTCTATAGGATTGAGGTCAGGGCTTTGTGATGGCCACTCAACTTTGTTGTCCTTAAGCCATTTTGACACAACTTTGGAAGTATGCTTGGGGTCATTGTCCATTTTGAAAACCCATTTGCGACCAAGCTTCTACCTTCTGACTGATGTCTTGAGATGTTGCTTCAATATATCCACATAATTTTCCTTGCTCATAATGCCATCTATTTTGTGAAGTGCACCAGTCCCTTCTGCAGCAAAGCACCCCCACAACATGATGCTGCCACCCTCGTGCTTCATGGTTGGGATGGTGTTCTTCGGCTTGCAAGCCTCCCCCTTTTTCCTCCAATCTTAACGATGGTCATTATGGCCAAACAGTTCTATTTTTGTTTCATCAGACCAGAGGACATTTCTCCAAAGAGTACAATCTTTGTCCCCATGTGCAGTTGCAAACCGTAGTCTGGGTTTTTTTCATGGCGGTTTTGGAGCAGTGGCTTCTTCCTTGCTGAGCGGCCTTTCAGGTTATGTCGATATAGGACTTGTTTTACTGTGGATCTAGATACTTTTGTACCTGTTTCCTCCAGCATCTTCACAAGGTCCTTTGCTGTTGTTTTGGGATTGATTTGCGCTCTTCGCACCAAAGTACGTTCAACTCTAGGAGACAGAACGCGTCTCCTTCCTGAGCGGTACAACGGCTGCGTGGTCGCATGGTGTTAATACTTGCGTACTATTGTTTGTACAGATGAACGTGGTACCTTCAGGCATTTGGAAATTGCTTCCAAGGATGAACCAGACTTGTGGAGGTCTACAATTTTTTTCTGAGGTCTTGGCTGATTTCTTTTGATTTTCCCATGATGTCAAGCAAAGAGGCACTGAGTTTGAAGGTAGGCCTTGAAATACATCCACAGGTACACCTCCAATTGACTCAAATTATGTCAATTAGCCTATCAGAAGCTTCTAAAGCCATGACATAATTTTCTGATATTTTCCAAGCTGTTTAAAGGCACAGTCAACTTAGTGTATGTAAACTTCTGACCCACTGGAATTGTGATACAGTGAATAACTGTCTGTAAACAATTGTTGGAAAAATTACTTGTGTCATGCACAAAGTAGATATCCTAACCGACTTGCCAAAACTATAGTTTGTTAGCAAGAAATTGGTGAAATTAAAACAAGTTTTAATGACTCCAACCTAAGTGTATGTAATCTTCCGACTTCAACTGTATGAGGTTATGACATTTTTAATCCAGAGACAGATATTTTAGTAGTTTAAAAGCTAAAATCCTTATTTGGTGAAACTGCCATGTCCGTTTGTGATATTACAACAGAGGTTACTGCAAACAACAAAAAAATGTTTTATTACATAATTGAACGCGCAACAGAACAGCAGAATATGTACTGCAACCGCCTGACGTTCTTTGGCTCCTTTTCATCAACAAAAGAAAAATGACAGTTTACCTAAATGCGGATTCGAGCTTTAAGTCTTTTAATTTGCACTCAAGGAGTGTGTTGGTTTAGCAGTGCTCCAGACACATTTTTCCCCCTATTGACTGTGTCAACATTTGTTGTTGCTTGACCACGAGACACTTGCTTTCAGTATGCATGGTCAATGCAGCATATGCCATAATGTTGATGACAATGATGCTGTTTCCACTTTGCGTCTTAATATAAATCCACAAGTGTTATATAATTACACTTAATTTGTTTGTTTACATCTGCAAACAGCTAGTTTATTTTCTTAGCAAGTTGCGGCTAAGTCGTGTTAGCTGCTAATGCTAATTCCTATTTAGCTGGCTAGCTAATAAATGTACTGTCAGACCAAACGTAGCTAAATCAAATCAAATCAAATTTTATTTGTCACATACACATGGTTAGCAGATGTTAATGCGAGTGTAGCGAAATGCTTGTGCTTCTAGTTCCGACAATGCAGTAATAACCAACAAGTAATCTAACCTAACAATTCCACAACTACTATCTTATACACACAAGTGTAAAGGGATAAAGTATATGTACATAAAGATATATGAATGAGTGATGGTACAGAACGGCATAGGCAAGATGCAGTAGATGGTATAGAGTACAGTATATACATATGAGATGAGTAATGTAGGGTATGTAAACATAAAGTGGCATAGTTTAAAGTGGCTAGTGATACATGTATTACATAAAGATGGCAAGATGCAGTAGATGATATAGAGTACAGTATATACATATACATATGAGATGAATAATGTAGGGTATGTAAACATTATATTAAGTGGCATTGTTTAAAGTGGCTAGTGGTACATTTTTACATAATTTCCATCAATTCCCATTATGAAAGTGGCTGGAGTTGAGTCAGTATGTTGGCAGCGGCCACTAACTGTTAGTGGTGGCTGTTTAACTGTCTGATGGCCTTGAGATAGAAGCTGTTTTTCAGTCTCTCGGTCCCTGCTTTGATGCACCTGTACTGACCTCGCCTTCTGGATGATAGCGGGGTGAACAGGCAGTGGCTTGGGTGGTTGTTGTCCTTGATGATCTTTATGGCCTTCCTGTGACATCGGGTGGTGTAGGTGTCCTGGAGGGCAGGTAGTTCGCCCCCGGTGATGCGTTGTGCAGACCTCACTACCCTCTGGAGAGCCTTACGGTTGTGGGCGGAGCAGTTGCCGTACCAGGCGGTGATACAGCCCGACAGGATGCTCTCGATTGTGCATCTGTAGAAGTTTGTGAGTGCTTTTGGTGACAAGCCGAATTTCTTCAGCGTCCTGAGGTTGAAGAGGCGCTGCAACGCCTTCTTCACAACGCTGTCTGTGTGGGTGGACCAATTCAGTTTGTCCGTGATGTGTACACCGAGGAACTTAAAACTTTCCACCTTCTCCACTACTGTCCCGTCGATGTGGATAGGGGGGTGCTCCCTTTGCTGTTTCCTGAAGTCCACAATCATCTCCTTTGTTTTGTTGACGTTGAGTGTGAGGTTATTTTCCTGACACCACACTCCGAGGGCCCTCAACTCCTCCCTGTAGGCCGTCTCGTCGTTGTTGGTAATCAAGCCTACCACTGTAGTGTCGTCCGCAAACTTGATGATTGAGTTGGAGGCGTGCATGGCCACGCAGTCGT
Organism: Salvelinus alpinus; assembly: GCF_045679555.1. NCBI lineage: Eukaryota > Metazoa > Chordata > Actinopteri > Salmoniformes > Salmonidae > Salvelinus > Salvelinus alpinus. Next base: position 50,331,891 of record NC_092088.1, read on the forward strand.
GGGTGAACAGGGAGTACAGGAGAGGGCTCAGAATGCGCCCTTGTGGGGCCCCAGTGTTGAGGATCAGCGGGGTGGAGATGTTGTTACCTACCCTCACCACCTGGGGGCGGCCCGTCAGGAAGTCCAGGACCCAGTTGCACAGGGCGGGGTCGAGACCCAGGGTCTCGAGCTTGATGACGAGTTTGGAGGGTACTATGGTGTTAAATGCTGAGCTGTAGTCGATGAACAGCATTCTCACATAGGTATTCCTCTTGTCCAGATGGGTTAGGGCAGTGTGCAGTGTGGTTGCGATTGCGTCGTCTGTGGACCTATTGGGTCGGTAAGCAAATTGGAGTGGGTCTAGGGTGTCAGGTAGGGTGGAGGTGATATGGTCCTTGACTAGTCTCTCAAAGCACTTCATGATGACGGAAGTGGATGCTACGGGGCGGTAGTCGTTTAGCTCAGTTACCTTAGCTTTCTTGGGAACAGGAACAATGGTGGCCCTCTTGAAGCATGTGGGAACAGCAGACTGGGATAAGGATTGATTGAATATGTCCGTAAACACACCAGCCAGCTGGTCTGCGCATGCTCTGAGGACGCGGCTGGGAATGCCGTCTGGGCCTGCAGCCTTGCGAGGGTTAACACGTTTAAATGTTTTACTCACCTCGGCTGCAGTGAAGGAGAGCCCGCAGGTTTTGGTAGCGGGCCGTGTCAGTGGCACTGTGTTGTCCTCAAAGCGAGCAAAAATGTTATTTAGCCTGTCTGGGAGCAAGACATCCTGGTCCGCGACGGGGCTGGTTTTCTTTTTGTAATCCGTGATTGACTGTAGACCCTGCCACATACCTCTTGTGTCTGAGCTGTTGAATTGCGACTCTACTTTGTCTCTATACTGGGACTTAGCTTGTTTGATTGCCTTGCGGAGAGAATAGCTACACTGTTTGTATTCGGTCATGTTTCCGGTCACCTTGCCCTGGTTAAAAGCAGTGGTTCGCGCTTTCAGTTTCACGCGAATGCTGCCGTCAATCCACGGTTTCTGGTTTGGGAATGTTTTAATCGTTGCTGTGGGTACAACATCGTCAATGCACTTTCTAATGAACTCGCTCACCGAATCAGCGTATTCGTCAATATTGTTGTTGGACGCAATGCGGAACATATTCCAATCCGCGTGATCGAAGCAGTCTTGAAGCGTGGAATCAGATTGGTCGGACCAGCGTTGAACAGACCTGAGCGAGGGAGCTTGTTGTTTTAGTTTCTGTTTGTAGGCTGGAAGCAACAAAATGGAGTCGTGGTCAGCTTTTCCGAAAGGAGGGCGGGGGAGGGCCTTATATGCGTCGCGGAAGTTAGTATAACAATGATCCAAGGTTTTACCAGCCCTGGTAGCACAATCGATATGCTGATAGAATTTAGGGAGTTTTGTTTTCAGAATAGCCTTGTTAAAATCCCCAGCTACGATGAATGCAGCCTCAGGGTGTGTGGTTTCCAGTTTACAAAGAGTCAGATAAAGTTTGTTCAGGGCCATCGATGTGTCTGCTTGGGGGGGAATATATACGGCTGTGATTATAATCGAAGAGAATTCCCTTGGTAGATAATGCGGTCGACATTTGATTGTGAGGAATTCTAGATCAGGTGAACAGAATGACTTGAGTTCCTGTATGTTGTTATGATCACACCACGTCTCGTTAATCATAAGGCATACACCCCCGCCCCTCTTCTTACCAGAAAGATGTATGTTTTCTGTCGGCGCGATGCGTGAAGAAACCAGCTGGCTGCACCGACTCCGTTAGCGTCTCTTGAGTGAGCCATGTTTCCGTGAAGCAGAGAACGTTACAATCTCTGATGTCTCTCTGGAATATTACCCTTGCTCGGATTTCATCAACCTTATTGTCAAGAGACTGGACATTGGCGAGTAGTGTGCTAGGTAGTGGAGCGCGATGTGCCCGTCTCCGAAGCCTGACCAGGAGACCGCTACGTTTGCCCCTTTTACGGCGTCGCATAGGGTCGCCGGCTGGGATCAGATCCATTGTATTGGGTGGAAGGCAAAACACTGGATCCGTTTCGGGAAAGTCATATTCCTGGTTGTAACGATGGTGAGTTGACGTTGCTCTTATATTCAGTAGTTCCTCCCGACTGTATGTAATGAAACCTAAGATTACCTGGGGTACCAATGTAAGAATAACACATAAAAAAACATAATACTGCATATTTTCCAAGGAACGCAAAGCCGGAACCCGGAGCCAACCGGGTTCCGACTTCCGGAAGCTAGCTATACAACCTGATACCAGTGATGGTGTAAGCGTAAATCAGCAGGTTTTGTGAAACAGTATCTTCTAAACCAAAGAGGATTAGGTGAAGCATGAATGTTACCAACATGAAGTAGCTAAGAGAGAACATTGTAATGTAGCCAAATATTATAGGGTCCCCTAGGAAACACTGACCAACACTTTTGTTCCTACACTTAAAAATTATGCAATTTAATTTTGAAAAGGTAGCAGTCAGTACTAGGGCCGGTAACGGTGACCATATTACCGGCAGTCAGGAGTAATGACCACAGTCAAATTCCAAGTGAATGAGTTATGGTCACTATGCTTCTCCAAACCTGTGCTCTGATGCCTCTGATGGTCGTAGTAGCCTACCAAACTTGCTAATGGCCGGTACTCTGCGCTCTATTGTCCCTTTCACTCTGACATCAATGCAAATAGAATCGCAAATTAAACACTTCGTGAGAGCCCTGGCATTCAGAGTTTGAGCGGAGTAGGATCAGCTGTTGCACAGCAAGAGCCAGCTCCTCGTAGCTGATTGTTGCATGGAATAAAATGTGTTCCTGTTGCGCAACATTTCTATAGGCTATGCAATTGCATGAGAAAACAGTGTTTTGATGGCCTCTATTAAAAATAGGATCCCATCAGCTTTCTTCCACTATTTTTAACTTTCCATATATTAAGTACATTGCTTCGCTTTACAACACGAGTAGCCTACCTGGCTGGCATGAAAATGAACTATGGGAAAAGCATCCTCCATTCGCTATTCAAGTGCATACAGATGACATGTCTTTTTGTACCCTGCCCCTGTTCCGACAGGTGCATGACAATGGCCCAATCTAAATTAAAGCTCATTTCTAATGCAGTGTATTCAGACCCGTTGACTGTTTCCACATTTTGTTACATTACAGCCTTCTTCTAAAATGTATGTGTGTGTGTATATATACAGTGGGGAGAACAAGTATTTGATACACTGCCGATTTTGCAGGTTTTCCTACTTACAAAGCATGTAGAGTTCTGTCATTTTTATCATAGGTACACTTCAACTGTGAGAGACAGAATCTAAAATAAAAATCCAGAAAATCACATTGTATGATTTTTAAGTAATTAATTTGCATTTTATTGCATGACATAAGTATTTGATACATCAGAAAAGCAGCACTTCATATTTGGTACAGAAACCTTGGTTTGCAATTACAGAGATCATACGTTTCCTGTAGTTCTTGACCAGGTTTGCACACACTGCAGCAGGGATTTTGGCCCACTCCTCCATACAGACCTTCTCCAGATCCTTCAGGTTTCGGGGCTGTCGCTGAGCAATACGGACTTTCAGCTCCCTCCAAAGATTATCTATTGGGTTCAGGTCTGGAGACTGGCTAGGCCACTCCAGGACCTTGAGATGCTTCTTACGGAGCCACTCCTTAGTTGCCCTGGCTGTGTGTTTCGGGTCGCTGTCATGCTGGAAGACCCAGCCACGACCCATCTTCAATGCTCTTACTGAGGGAAGGAGGTTGTTGGCCAAGATCTCGCGATACATGGCCCCATCCATCCTCTCCTCAATACGGTGCAGTTGTCCTGTCCCCTTTGCAGAAAAGCATCCCCAAAGAATGATGTTTCCACCTCCATGCTTCACGGTTGGGATGATGTTCTTGGGGTTGTACTCATCCTTCTTCTTCCTCCAAACACGGCGAGTGGAGTTTAGACCAAAAAGCTCTATTTTTGTCTCATCAGACCACATGACCTTCTCCCATTCCTCCTCTGGATCATCCAGATGGTCATTGGCAAACTTCAGACGGGCCTTTACATGCGCTGGGTTGAGCAGGGGGACCTTGCGTGCGCTGCAGGATTTTAATCCATGACGGCGTAGTGTGTTACTAATGGTTTTCTTTGAGACTGTGGTCCCAGCTCTCTTCAGGTCATTGACTAGGTCCTGCAGTTCTGGGCTGATCCCTCACCTTCCTCATGATCATTGATGCCCCACGAGGTGAGATCTTGCATGGAACCCCAGACCGAGGGTGATTGACCTTCATCTTGAACTTCTTCCATTTTCTAATAATTGCGCCAACAGTTGTTGCCTTCTCACCAAGCTGCTTGCCTATTGTCCTGTAGCCCATCCCAGCCTTGTGCAGGTCTACAATTTTATCCCTGATGTCCTTACACAGCTCTCTGGTCTTGGCCATTGTGGAGAGGTTGGAGTCTGTTTGATTGAGTGTGTGGACAGGTGTCTTTTATACAGGTAACGAGTTCAAACAGGTGCAGTTAATACAGGTAATGAGTGGAGAACAGGAGGGCTTCTTAAAGAAAAACTAACAGGTCTGTGAGAGCCGGAATTCTTACTGGTTGGTAGGTGATCAAATACTTATGTCATGCAATAAAATGCTAATTAATTACTTAAAAATCATACAATGTGATTTTCTGGATTTTTGTTTTAGATTCCGTCTCTCACAGTTGAAGTGTACCTATGATAAAAACTACAGACCTCTACATGCTTTGTAAGTAGGAAAACTTGCAAAATCGGCAGTGTATCAAATACTTGTTCTCCCCACTGTATATTAAATAAATAAATCCTCATCAATCTACACACAATACCCTAAAATGACAAAGCAAAAACAGGTTTTGTTTTATGTAAAATGTAAAACCGAAATATCAAATTTGCATAAGTATTCAGACCCTTTACTCAGGACTTTGTTGAAGCTCCTTTGGCAGCGATTACAGCCTTGAGTGTTCTTGGGTTTGACGCTACAAGTTTTGCACACCTGTATTTGGGGAGTTTCTCCCATTCTCTGTAGATCCTCAAGCTCTGTCAGGTTGGATGGGGAGCGTCGCTGCACAGCTATTTTCAGGTCTCTCTAGAGATGTTCGATCGGGTTCAAGTCCGGGCTCTGTCTGGGCCACTGAAGGACTTTCAGAGACTTGTCCCGAAGCCACTCCTGCATTGTCTTGGCAGTGTACTTAGGGTCTTTGTCCTGTAGGAAGGTGATACTTTGCACCAGTCTGAGAACCTGCTCTTGAGCGCTCAGGACTTCATCAAGGATCTCTCTGTACTTTGTTCTGTTCATCTTTCCCTTGATCCTGACTAGTCACTCAGTCCCTGCCACTGAAATACATCCCCACAGCATTATGCTGCCACCACCATGCTTCACCGTAGGGATGGTGTTGGCCAGGTGATGAGCGGTGCCTGGTTTCCTCCAGAGTGACCATGATGATGCAGTATTCTATATTAAATCTGGTCTTTACATATGACCTACTAATATACTGTATGTGTGGAATTATTTTTGATTTAGAAATGGCCCACAAAAAAGTCATCCATAGCCTGCACTTGAATAGCGAATGGAGGTTACGTGCAGTTACTTTTTATTTTATATACAGTGCCTTGCAAAAGTATTCACCCCCCTTGGCATTTTTCCTATTTTGTTGCATTACAACCTGTAATTTAAATGGATTTTTATTTGGATTTCATGTAATGGACATACACAAAATAGTCCAAATTGGTGTCGTGAAATGTAAAAAAATAACTTGTTTAAAAAAAAAAACTCTAAAACAGACTAGTGGTGCGTGCATATGTATACACCCCCTTTGCTATGAAGCCCCTAAATAAGATCTGGTGCAACCAATTACATTCAGAAGTCACATAATTAGTTCGATTGCACACAGGTGGATTTTATTTAAGTGTCACATGATCTCAGTATATATATACACCTGTTCTGAAAGGCCCCAGAGTCTGCAACACCACTAAGCAAGGGGCACCACTAAGCAAGTGGCACCATGAAGACGAATGAGCTCTCCAAACAGGTCAGGGACAAAGTTGTGGAGAAGTACAGATCAGGGTTGGGTTATAACAAAATATTTGAACATTTGAACATCTCATGGAGCACAATTTTAAATCCATTATTTAAAAAATTGAAAGAATATGGCACCACAACAAACCCGCCCACCAAAACTGACGGACCAGGCAAGGAAGGCATTACTCAGAAGAGACCAAAGCTCCACAGAAGCAAAGCTCCACAGCGTAGATTGGAGTATCTGTCCATAGGACCACTTTAAGCCATACACTCCACAGAGCTGGGCTTTACGGAAGAGTGGCCAGAAGAAAGCCATTGCTTAAAGAAAAAAATAAGCAAACACATTTGGTGTTCGCCAAAAGGCATGTGGGAGACTCCCCAAAAATATAGAAGAAGGTACTCTGGTTAGATGAGACTACAATTGAGCTTTTTGGCCATCAAGGAAAACGCTATGTCTGGTGCAAACCCAAAACCTCTCATCACCCCGAGAGCAACATCCCCACAGTGAAGCAATCTTCCAGAGATTTGAGACTGGGACAAAGGTTCACATTCCAGCAGGACAATGACCCTAAGCATATTGCTGAAGCAACCCTAGAGTGGTTTAAGGGGAAACATTTAAATGTCTTGGAATGGCCTAGTCAAAGCACAGACTTCAATCTAATTGAGAATCTGTGGAATGACTTAAAGATTGCTGTACACATGCGGAACTCATCCAACCTGAAGGAGCTGGAGCAGTTTTGCTTTGAAGAATGGGCAAAAATCCCAGTGGCTAGATGTGCCAAGCTCATGGAGACATACCCCAAGATACTTTTTAAAATTTTTGTTTTTATTTCACCATTATTTAACCAGGTAGGCCAGTTGAGAACAAGTTCTCATTTACAACTGCGACCTGGCCAAGATAAAGCAAAGCAGTGCGACAAAAACAACAACACAGAGTTACACATACAAACGTACAGTCATTAACACAAAACAAAAGAAAAATAGAAAATTCTATGTACGGTGTGTGCAAATGTAGAAGAGTAGGGAGGTAGGCGATAAATAGGCCCAGGAAGCAAAAATAATTACAATTTAGCATTAATACTGGAGTGATAGATATGCAGATGATGTGCACGTAGAGATACTGGCGTGCAAAAGGGTAAGTAATAATGTAGGGATGAGGTAGTTGGGTGTGCTATTTACAGATTGGCTGTGTACAGGTACAGTGATCGGTAAGCTGCTCAGACAGCTTATGCTCAAAGTTAGAGAGGGAGATATAAGACTCCAGCTTCAGATTTTTGCAATTCGTTCCAGTCATTGGCAGCAGAGAACTGGAAGGAAAGGCGGCCAAAGTAAGTGTTGGCTTTGGGGATGACCAGTGCAATATACCTGCTAGAGCGCGTGCTACGGGTGGGTGTTGCTATGGTGACCAGTGAGCTGAGATAAGCGGGGCTTTTACCTAGTAAAGACTTATAGATGACCTGGAGCCAGTGGGTTTGGCGATGGATATGTATTGAAGGCCTGCCAACGAGAGCATACAGGTCGCAGTGGTGGGGGCTTTGGTGATAAACCGATGGCACTGTGATATACTTCTTCCTGTTTGCTGAGTATTGTTGGGTGCTATTTTGTAAATGACATCGCCGAAGTCAAGGATCGGTAGGATAGTCAGTTTTCCGAGGGTATGTTTGGCGGCATGAGTGAAGGAGGCTTTGTTGCGAAATAGGAAGCGAATTCTAGATTTAATTTTGGATTGGTGATGCTTAATGTGAGTCTGGAAGGAGAGTTTACAGTCTAACCAGACACCTAGGTATTTTTAGTTGTCCACGTATTCTAAGTCAGAACCGTCCAGAGTAGTGATGCTAGTCGGGCGGGAAGGTGCGGGCAGCGATCGGTTGAACAGAATGCACTTAGTTTTACTAGCATTTAAAACAGTTGGAGGCCATGGAAGGAGTGTTGTATTGCGTTGAAGCTCGTTTGGCGGTTTGTTAGCACAGTGTCCAAAGAAGGGCTAGATGTATACAGAATGGTGTCGTCTGCTTAGAGGTGGATCAGAGAATCACCAGCAGCAAGAGCGACATCATTGATATATACAGAGAAGAGAGTCGGCCTGAGAATTGAACCCTGTGGCACCCCCATAGAAACTGCTTGAGGTCCGGATAACAGGCCTTCCGATTTGACACACTGAACTCTATCTGAGAAGTAGTTGGTGAACCAGGCGAGGCAGTCATTTGAGAAGCCAAGGCTATTGATAAGAATGCGGTGATTGACAGAGTTGAAAGCCTTGGCGGTTATGATATCGTTTAGGACCTTGAGCGTGGCTGAAGTGCACCCATGACCTGCTCGGAAACCTGATTTTATAGCGGAGAAGGTACAGTGGGATTCGAAATGGTCGGTGATCTGTTTTTTAACTTGGCTTTCAAAGACTTTAGAAGGGAAGGATGGATATAGGTCTATAACAGTTTTATTTTTATTTATTTGTTCTTTTACCAGGTAAGTTGACTGAGAACACATTCTCATTTACAGCCACGACCTGGGGAATAGTTACAGGGATGAATGAGCCAATTGTAAACTGGGGATTATTAGGTGACCACAATGGTTTGAGGGCCAGATTGGGAATTTAGCCACGACACCAGGGTTAACACCCCTACTCTTACGATAAGTGCCATGGGATCTTTAATGACCTCAGAGAGTCAGGACGCCCGTTTAACGTCCCAGCCGAAAGACGGCACTCTACACAGGGCAGTGTCCCCAATTCCTGCCCTGGGGCATTGGGATATTTTTTAGACCAGAGGAAGGAGTGCCTCCTTCTGACCCTCCAACACCACTTCCAGCAGCATCTGGTCTCCCATCCAGGGAATGACCAGGACCAACCCCACTTAGCTTCAGAAGCAAGCCAGCAGTGGTATGCAGGGTGGTATGCTGCTGGCTATGATCCTGGGTCTGTGGTAACGCCTTAGACCGCTGCGTCTCTCAGGATGCCCGTGCAGTTATATTTTTTTAAAGAATTGAGCGATTTTTAAATATAGCGGCAAGAGAAAGCTGGGATCGGCTTTTATATATTAGGCAGTCAAACCTGTTTTCGCACACGATTGCACAATTAATATTTTATGAACTTCCAAATATTGTTTTACAAAGTAAAATAATATAATGCGTAGTTTTATAATGTGTATTTTTTTTTTTTTTACAAAGTAAAACGAGAAAAATAAGCTTTTGGCAAGAACGCATTGGCCATCACCGGCGAGTGAGCTGTGTATCATTGGGTGAGTCAGTGAAACTGGAAAGTATTTTTAGGACAATAATTTCCTCATATTGTAGCCTACAATGTGTCTCTGCACGCACACCTAGGCCTAGGCCATTGATGGATTTAAGACAACGTCGTTTTTATTGAGTTCAGTGTCAAAGTAGCCTGCCATTTAAATAATTTGTGCTTTATTAAAAATGATTCTGCTAGTCTTCAGTCATGTTAAATGACTTAGAATTGCATGAAATGTGTTTATAAAAAGGACACATTTTTCCGGGATCCTAGGCTACTAAAAATGTGTGCAACTTCTGTAAGTGCCTAAATTCTACTGCTCAATGCCACTACGCATTATATTATAAGTTGTTTTTATTCTCTTTTTGTTGTCATGCGTTCCGGTCCCTCAGAGCTCCCCAGGCCTCACCCCCCCAATTAACCACTGGTATTAATGTTTTTTTTTACATAAACTAAATAATAAAGTAAGTACGACTCAGAATATGTTCTTCTGAAATGGGCTACATTTTCTTCATATTATGCTTCTTTTGACCTGCTTAAAATAAATGATTTATTGTGATGGTGTTTAATGGATTTATTAAACTTTTTTAATGTAGATGTTCCAAAGGCCCATATCAGTGGCTTGTAGGTACGCGTGGAAGCCAGAGATGCGAAATGTGTTTGTTATTAACAGTCAATTAACGTAAGACAGGCAGTTATTTGAATGAAAATCACCGGCTGACAAAATGTCATGACCGCCACAGCTCTAATCAGGACGCATTTCTTTCCATCTGCTGTTCCACAAGCCTACTCTGAGTGCACAGAGAGAAAGGGCACAGGGGCAGGGCAGACACTTTCATGCAGGGATAAGGAAAATCATGCACTTTAGGCTACTGTTTGACCAAATACTGTAATGTATCCCAACAAGACTTTCCTTGTCCGTCGAGACAGTGTCCTCTACCCTTGCGTTTGATATGTTGAATATTCCATGTGATTCAACTGGGGCTGTAGGAGAGTTAAGCCCAACATTTGCAATGCTCTCAATATAACTTGGGCTCTATAAATACATGCAGGTCAAGCTATGGAGATTCTCCGAGTGCACCCACATGTGGGCCCTGCTTGATAGTAGTTCTCCGGTCCTTTCGGCCTCTAGCCCTCACACAGTCAACTCCAACTTTTACACTAGTGATCACAACCCTTCTGCCCTGCACTCTACTTACCCATTACTGTACATTGCTGCACAATGACACCCACATAGTTATAGAAATGTCTATTTTCCTATCTGAATGCATCATGATGATCTTTGCTCAGAAGATATGTTATTGTGATATGATGCCTTGTAAACTTGAGGTTTTAGAATTGTATGAGTTATTTATTTGAGTCATTTTGTATGAGTTATTCATTTATTTGAGTCATATATATATATAGTATTTCTGTCTGTAATAAAGACCTTTTGTGTGGAGATACTCTTGTTATTGGCTGGGCCTGGCTCCCCAGTGGGTAAGCATTGCTCTGAAGTGGGTGGGCCCCTTTTCTTATGCCCTCCCAGGCCCACCCATGGCTGTGCTCCTGCCCAGTCATGTGAAATCCATAGATTAGGGCCTATTGAATTTATTTTAATTGACTGATTTCCTTCTATGAAGTGGAACTTGTTAAAATGGGTGAAATTGTTGCCTTTTATATTTTTGTTCAGTGTTTGTGTGTGTGTATATATATATAGGATTTTCTTCTATGTGTGTTTTATGTGTCCTTGACCCACTGGTGACCACAGATATCTATCCAAACATCATTGCTATGGGCTTTCCTGCAGAACGACTCGAAGGAGTGTACAGAAACAATATAGATGACGTTGTACGGTGAGTAACGGCCGCTCATGACCTCGTCTGGTGAGGAATCTGTAATGAATGCGTCTAGAATGTATTTTGTGACTAACATTAGACAAAACAATACAAGTTCATAAAGTATCCTGAGGTGTAGTGTCAAATATTTTGCGCCGTTGTCTATTTTGTAGCGTTTTCTGTATTTCTGTAGTTGTGTAATGTTCTGAATGTAACTGCGCCTCAACAGGTTTCTTGACTCAAAACATAAAAGCCATTATAAGATTTACAATCTGTAAGTATACCACAAAACGCTTACATGCTAATATCAATGTTTTGTTTACAAATGAATTGCTCCTTCATGACCACTGACTGAAATCCTTCCCATTTCAGTTGTGTAGAACGACACTATGATGCTGCCAAATTTAACTGCAGAGGTACGCTATCAAAAACATCCCTGACACTTCACTGTCACCTATCTCACATTTAAGTTTTTAGAGCCAGGTGGCTGAAAGGGAACTTTGTGTATTTATATTTTTCTCTCTCCACCCTCCAGTTGCACAGTACCCCTTTGAAGACCACAATCCGCCTCAGCTAGAGCTTATCAAGCCATTCTGTGAAGATCTGGACCAGTGGCTGAGCGAGGATGACAATCATGTGGCGGCCATCCACTGCAAGGCAGGGAAGGGCCGCACTGGGGTGATGATCTGCGCCTACCTCCTGCACCGCAGCAAGTTCCAAGAGCCCCAGGAGGCCCTCGACTTCTATGGGGAAGTGCGGACAAGGGACAAGAAGGTCAGTGACTTGCCATGGTTGATGACTACGCTAGTACTCAGTGCGGGAAGTCTCACAAAAGCAGAATAGGTCTAGATCTTCCTTGTTTTGTCCTAGACATGCCTTGATCTCAATACCTAATTTCCAAGACATATTTTATATTTTTTACAATCTGTATATCCTACTATGTGGTAATTATTAAATTACGAGTTAATTCTCTGGCATTGACTGTTTTTTGTTGTTTTTCCTTTTCAGGGAGTGACAATCCCGAGCCAACGGCGCTATGTGTACTACTACAGCCACCTGCTGAAGAACAAGCTGGACTACAAGCCCGTGGCTCTGCTCTTCCATAAAATGGTGTTTGAGACGCTGCCAATGTTCAGCGGAGGCACCTGCAGTGAGTCACTCTCATGTTTAACTTCACCTCTGACCCAGGGCGTAACTCTTTTAAACGGATTGGCAGGCTCTGAGTGTGCATACGGTCACCCACGTTAGTAGAGAGTCATTATATACTTTACATTGAAGCCAAGCTCTTGATCAGTTGCTTGTGCTCTTTAAGAAAGATGGTTAGTTATTAATGAGAGAGAAAATAGATGACAATCTCTACTCTCAGTTGCATTCATCAGGGCTGGGTTTTACCTGCGTATCCAAATTGTTTTTTTCTGCAGTCAGAGGATGAATGCATTATGTCTCAATTTGTTTCAAAATAACAAGTCACCAAGGACCTCTCACAGAGATGATATTTGATAGTTTTTTTTATTCTCAATACTTGCTCTTCTTGAAAAAGGACTGCGTTTATTATTGATGTTCAAGGATTTTCAGAAACTGCACAAGTTGGTTCGCACAACTCCTAGCTCAAGTAGACATATTTTCACCACCAATCTTTAATCAAACAGCTCCAATGATCTATCCTATGTCTTTCATCTAATTGAATATGTGAATTTCTATGCATGTGCATCTACTGTATGTAATTTGCTTGGCTAAACCTCTGTGAAACAGTTATTTGAATATTTTTCCATTTTGGTCCTATTTCTGGTTTAATGTGCCTGAGTCACAGATCATCTTTCCTTTTGGTGTTTATCAATGCGTCACTTGTTTCCTCCTTGAATTCTCTGTGATGCTCTCACCTAACACCTGAATGTGCTCAACTGCTCTGCACTCACCCTTCTCTTTCCCTCTAATACTCCCTAAAGAGGGCCCTATTCTGAGTTTGATGTTCCCTTTTTACGTAGACCTAGATAGTTACATCATGTTACTTGTTAGCACTCAATCTAAAGTGTCAGCTAAATGCTGAGGTGTATTGAGTGAGAAGCTAATTTGGAGAAGACTAGACTTTCAATGGGACTAGCATATAATACTAACATATAAGACATTTCTCATTGATGAATGCACATTTTAGAAACAAACAGGCTAGATGCAGCCTTCTGCAATGGGGATTTGAGACGTTCTTGGACTATCTAACGTTAGTCTGAAGTTCCCACGTTTTTTTTCTTCCTGTGAATTATTAATGTATCGCACCATGTGTCCTGTGTCTTGTTGACTAGTTTTAAGTTATTTCCATTTGAATGCCAAGTATGTTGTTTCTATATGTGTGGCTGCGTATGTACATAATTGATAATCTAGCGTATACTGGTAACTGCCAAAATAAAGGAAACTCCAATATAAAGTGTCTTCTCAATACGGCGTTGGGCCACCACGAGCCAGAACAGCCTCAATACATCTTGGCATAGATTCTACAAGTGTCTGGAACTTTATTGGAGTGATGCTACATCTTTCTTCCACGAGAAATTCCATAATTTGTTTTTTTGTTGGTGGAAAACGCAGGTGCGGCTCCAGAATCTCCCATAAGTGTTCAATTGGGTTGAGATCTGTTGACTGAGATGACCAGGACATGGTTTACATAGTTTTTATGCTCATCAACTATTCAGTGACCACTCGTGCCCTGTGGATGGTGGAATTCTCATTCTATGGAGGTGTAGCCAAAATAATGGCCTCCCCAGCATTTTTATACATGACCCAGGAACCACACCTGTGTGGAAGCACCTGCTTTCAATATACTTTGTATCCCTCATTTACTGAAGTGTTTCCATTATTTTGGCAGTTGCCTATATATTTACTGATATAAGTGTTCCTGCTGTGTTCTGAAGGCCCAGCCAGTGCCAGCCCAGCCAGGCTGTGTGTTAATCTCCTTCTCTCTCTCTGTAAGGGGACAGTACCATTAAAAACAGGAGCGAGCCGATCCCTCTGGGCTTCAAGAAAGGGAATTGGCATTGGGGTAAATGAGCCTTTCATCCATTTTGATGTACTTCCCTCATACACTGTTCATTTGGACCCAGTCCCAACAAGAACTAGGTAGATGCTCTTCTAGTGAAGGCTAGAAGAAGGTGTAGTGTTAAGACATTGCTGTGTGGAGGCATATAAAGACCAACCAACCACCCTACTCCCCTTATGAGTAGTTTCGAACTCTCACAAATGTAATGCAGTCCGTTTGTTATTGACGAAAGCGCAACAGTCATCAGAATAGGGTCCCATGGCTTTGGTTTTGGTTCTTTTTGGGTGTTATTTGTGGTCTGGTTCTTTCCCTCACTCCTTCTTTATGGGATTACACTGTTTTCAAGAACTCACAACTAGGGTTTTCTTTAACTGTCCAACTGTCCTTCAATGTGGACATGGCAGCAACTCCAAGAAACTAACATTTGTATACTGTCTTGTTCTTTCTCTACCTCTGTTACCCTTCGTTGCCACCTCTCTCTCCCTATCTCTGCCCCTTGTCTCTGAAACACTCACGCCTCTCTAGATCCTCAGTTTGTGGTGTATCAACTTAAAGTCAAGATCCACACGTCCAACCCGGCTCACACGCGGAGGGAAGAAAAGCACATGCTATTTGAGTTTCCCCAACCGCTGCCCGTGTGTGGAGACATCAAAGTGGAGTTCTTTCACAAGCAAAACAAAATGATGAAGAAGGTTGGTTTGTTCCACCCATCACATGAGTGTCCCTAGTTTCCCGCTGGATTTCCTTGGCTTCGGCCGTTTTCAATTGCTGTTTTTTCCAATTAATTGTGGTTAATAGAGATGAGCATTTTAAATGATTTCACTATTTGAATAATATTTCATATTTTTACGGATATGCACAGAGTCGAAATACATGTTTTAAAGAAAGTATACATATTTTTTAATCCCGCGACTCGAGAGAGCCGGTGCTCTGCTGGTGTCAGCAGAAGGGTGGGGGAGGGATGGGTGTGTGTGACAGACTGAGTGGCACAGAGGGAGAGAGTGAGAAAGTAGCTAAATCGACTTGCGCTACTTGTCTACAACATATGAAACAACAGGCTACCCAGGGGTTAAAGTTCTCCATAATTGCTACGGATTTCCATCATATGGATTCTGGAGAGGTTGTTTTTGAGATCAGTGTACAGCTGGCCAAAAGCCAGTAAAAATGCAGAGCGCCAAATTCAAATAAATTACTATAAAAATCAAACTTTCATGAAATCACACATGCAATACACCAAATTAAAGCTACACTTGTTGTGAATCCAGCCAACATGTCAGATTTCAAATAGGCTTTTCGGCAAAAGCAAACGATGCTATTATCTGAGGATAGCACCATAGTAAACAAAGAGAGAGAAGCATATTTCAACCCTGCAGGCGCGACACAAAACGCAGAAATAAAAATATAATTCATGCCTTACCCTTGACGAGCTTCTGTTGTTGGCACTCCAATATGTCCCATAAACATCACAAATGGTCCTTTTGTTCGATTAATTCCGTCGATATATATCCAAAATGTCCATTTATTTGGCGCGTTTGATCCAGAAAAACACCGGTTCCAACTTGTGTAACGTGACTACAAAATATCTCAAAAGTTACCTGTAAACTTTGCCAAAACATTTCCAACTACTTTTGTAATACAACTTTAGGTATTTTTTAACGTAAATAATCGATTAAATTGAAGACGGGATGATCTGTGTTCAATACAAGATTAAAACAAACTGTAGCTAGCTTTCTGGTCACGCGCCTCTATCTAACAGTACACTTCAAGTTACCCTCGTTCAGGATGGCCGTACTTCTTCATTACACAAAGGAAAAAACCTCAACCAATTTCTAAAGACTGTTGACATCCAGTGGAAGTGGTAGGAACTGCAAGAAGGTCAATTAGAAATCTGGATTCCCAATGAAAACCCATTGAAAAGAGAGTGACCTCAAAAAAAGAAAATCTGAATGTTTGTCCTGGGTTTCGCCTGCTAATAAATAAGTTATGTTATACTCACAGACATGATTCAAACAGTTTTAGAAACTTCAGAGTGTTTTCTATCCAAATCTACTAATAATATGCATATCTTATCTTCTGGGGATGAGTAGCTGGCAGTTGAATTTGGGTATGCTTTTCATCCAAACGTGAAAATGCTGCCCCCTATCCTAGAGAAGTTAAGAGGGGATCCCAGTTTTACAGTGCTACTATGTAAATATATCTATATATATTTTTTTTTTCAAATGCACTTTTGCAACCAGAGTTCCAAGCATGGTTTAGGCACAGCTGCGCAACAGAGCTCTTAAAAGGGCAATTTCATACTTTGTAAAATGTTTCGAGTGAAGAATAATTGTTTATAATAATAATAATTACAACAATCTAGATGTTGAGTCCAATGGGATAAATGCAGATGTACAAACCCCATGCTTCAGCATATTTATTTACAGCCACTATTCTGCATCAGTTGGGCTACACGTGTTGATCAAATACATGTTTATTGGTCACATACACATGGTTAGCAGATGTTAATGTGAGTGTAGCATAATGCTCGTACTTCTGGTTCCGACAGTGCAGTAATATGTAACAAGTAATCAAAAAATTCCACAACTACCTAATACACACAAATCTAAAGGGATGGAATAAGAATATGTACATATAAATATATGGACGAGTGATGACCGAGCGGCATAGGCAAGATGCAATAGATGGTATAAGATACAGTATATACATATGGGATGAGTAATGCAAGATATGTAAACATTAAAGTGGCATTATTTAAAGTGACTAGTGATCCATTTATTAAAGTGGCCAATGATTTGAGTCTGTATGTAGGCAGCAGCTTCTCTGTGTTAGTGATTGCTGTTTAACAGTCTGATAGCCTTGAGATAGAAGCCTTCTTCACCGCACTGTCTGTGTGGGTGAACCATTTCAGTTTGTAATGTGTACGCAGAGGAACTTAACTTTCCAGTTTCTCCACTGCTGTCCCGTGGATGTGGATAGTTGGGTGCTCCTTCTGCTGTTTCCTGAAGTCCACGATCATCTCCTTTGTTTTGTTGACATTGAGTGAGCAGTTGTTTTCTTGACACCACACTCCGAGTGCCCTCACCCCTTCCCTGTAGGCTGTCTCGTCGTTGTTGGTAATCCAGCCCACTACTGTTGTGTCGTCTGCAAACTTGATGATTTGAGTTGGAGGCGTGCATGGCCACGCAGTCATGGGTGAATAGGAAGTACAGGAGGGGGCTGAGCATGCACCCTTGTGGGGCCCCAGTGTTGAGGATCAGCGAAGTGGAGATGTTGTTTCCTACCTTCACCACCTGGGGGCGGCCCGTCAAAGTCCAGGACCCAATTACACAGGGCGGGGTTGAGACCCAGGGCCTCAAGCTTAATGATGAGTTTGGAGGGTACTATGGTGTTGAATGCTGAGCTGTAGTCAATGAACAGCATTTTTACATAGGTATTCCTCTTGTCCAGATGGGATAGGGCGGTGTGATGGTGATGGCATTGTCTGTGGACCTGTTGGGGCGGTATGCAAACTGAAGTGGGTCTAAGGTGGCCGGTAAGGTGGAGGTGATATGATCCTTGACTAGTCTCTCAAAGCACTTCATGATGACAGAAGTGAGTGCCATGGTGCGATAGTAATTTTGTTCAGTTATCTTTGCCGCCTTGGGTACAGGAACAATGGTGGCCATCTTGAAGCATGTGGGGACAGCAGACTGGGATAGGGAGCGATTGAATATGTCCGTAAACGCGGCTAGAGATGCCGTTTGGGACAGCAGCCTTGCGAGGGTTAACACGTTTTAAATGTCTTACTCATGCTTATTGCTAGTAGTGTATCTGATAATATAGACCATGCATAGGCTATATGCATGGTCCAATATGTAAAATTATTTTATAATGTTTACCAATATGTTATTGGGCCCATTTCTGGAGGTGGAAATTGTATTTTAGATGGTGTCAGCATTTTATTTTCATTAATTTTGGGAGTAGAATGTCCTTTTTTAAAGTCACCAGAACTGACCTTCCCAGTCCCTCTACATAAAAATTATCCGGGGGTCCTGGACCTCCTAAGCAAGGGGAATGTAATTTGTCAAACTTGCTGTTTAATAAATGTACAAAATGATCCTCTATCTTTAAAGGCATGATGGTCATGACTTTCTTACATGAAAAGGGAGGTTAACTTGGCCCCAGACAAACCCCTAAGTTGGTTGATCATTGTAGCCTACTCCTTCTCATTTATCTAACTCAATGAATTGATTCGAAGTCTCCCACTTGCTACACATGGAGCCTCTGACTGTAGCGCTGCTTTGATTGACTGACGAACAAGCTACACGTGTGAAGGCTACCGGTGCGTCTTTTTTTATGTGGCGCACTCCAAAAAACTCTCAAATGTTGTTTTACGAAAATGTTTAATGTAAACGTCTATCCTTGTAGGCTATGCAGCAATGTCACATACATATATATATTTTTTTAGACTGTCTTTATTGTTAAAATAGGCGTTTTTTAATATATATTTTTGTATATTAGTACTCAAGTAATACTAACGTCCTTTCAGATATTCGAATAACCGTACCCATCCCTAGTGTTTCATTGTGTGTCTTCTATTGTATCATACATGATCGTCCTGATGATCATCCTAATGAACAAAAGTTATAAACAGCACTCGGAAGTTATAATTGGCTAGCTTACCTGGAAATGTGTTGAATCATCTTACTATGAATAATTGAGGATTTTCACACCTATGTACTGTAATTGTTTAGTTTTTCTAAACCCGGCATTAGCGTCGTGAATATAACCACGATTACCTTCAGACAGACTCCATTACAGTTATTCAGTACCTCACCCTCTCCCTTCACTATACAGGATAAGATGTTCCACTTCTGGGTTAACACCTTCTTCATTCCCGGGCCATCGGAGGAGAGTATGGAGAAGGTGGAGAATGGGTCGGTGGTGGTGGTGGTGAACGACATAGAAGGGGTCCAGAACCAGCCCCCGGGCGGCCCCCCTCCCCATGCCCAGCCCCCCCAGAGCGCCAAGCGCAGGGACAGCGGCAAGGACAGTGACGGGGACTACCTCATCCTCGCGCTGACCAAAAATGACCTGGACAAGGCCAACAAAGACAAAGCTAACCGCTACTTCTCACCTAATTTCAAGGTGAGCCATTCAAACTAATGGTTGTAATGGATTATCATGGTTAAATTAATGAGGAAGGTACTACAAATCTTTAAATCTTTAAAAGGTTCCCTTTTCTGATATTATGGCTTACCCTTTCTCTCTCGCTGCTTTAGGTGAAGTTGTATTTCACAAAAACCGTGGAAGATTCTTTGAATTCCGAGGTGAGCACTTCGACATCCGTCACTCCGGACGTTAGCGACAATGAGCCTGACCATTATCGATATTCCGACACCACTGACTCTGATCCGGAAAATGAACCTTTTGACGAGGAACAGCACACGCAAATCACAAAAGTGTGAACTTTTTTTAACAGGAAAAAAAGATGTACACCAGAGGAAATAAAGGAGAGAACTTGAATATGAACTCAAAAGAAGAACCTTTGTCCCCCTACCTCCCCCAAAATGGCAATAGAGCACCATCATGTCAAATGCCAATTTTAGTTAAAAAAAATATTATCCTGACCAATATGTTTTTATTATTTTCTTTGGCGCGGCCGTGTACCATGCGCAAAGTATTGACACTGTTGGCCCATGGGGAAAGGTGCTTGTGTGTGTGTGCGTGTGTGTGTATGTATATATATGTGTATGTGTGTGTGTATATATATATATACATATATAAAAAGTTTGGACACACCTACTCATTCCAGGGTTTTTCTTAATTTTTACTGTTTTCTACATTGTAGAATAATAGTGAAGACATCAAACTATGAAATAACACCTATGAAATCATGTAGTAACCAATAGTGTTAAACAAATCAAAATATATTTTATATTTGAGATTCTTCGAAGTAGCCTCCCTTTGCCTTGATGACAGCTTTGCACACTCTTGGCATTCTCTCAACCAGCTTCATGAGGTAGTCACCTGGAATGCATTTCAATTAACATGTGTGCCTTGTTAAAAGTTAATTTCTGGAATTGCTTTCCTCCTTAATGCGTTTCAGCCAATCAGTTGTGTTGTTACAACGTAGGGTTGGTATACGGAAGATGGCCCTATTTTGTAAAAGACCAAGTCCATATGATGGCAAGAACAGCTCAAATAAGCAAAGAGAAACGACAGTCCATTACATGAAGGTCAGTCAATCTGGAAAATCTCAAGAACTTTTAAAGTTTCTTCAAGTGCAGTCGCAAAAACCATCAAGCGCTATGATGAAACTGGCTCGCATGAGGACCGCCACAGGAAAGAAAGACACAGAGTTACCTCTGCTGCAGAAGAAAAGTTCATTAGAGTTACCAAGCCTCAGAAATCGGCACCTCAGATTGCAGCCAAAATAAATGTTTTACAGAGATCAAGTAACAGAATGTGTTCTTAACTGACTTGCCTAGCTAAATAAAAGTTAAATAAAATAAATAAATAGACATCAACATCAACTGTTCAGAGGAGACTTAATCAGACCTTCATGGTTGAATTGCTGCAAAGAAACCACTACTAAAGGACACCAATAAGAAGAGACTTGCTTGGGCCAAGAAACACAATGGACAGTAGACCGGTGGAAATCTGTCCTTTGGTCTGGAGTCCAAATTTGAGATTTTTGGTTCCAGACACCGTGTCCTTGTGAGATGCAGAGTAGGTGAACGGATGGTCTCTGCATGTGTGGTTCCCACCGTGAAGCATAGAGGAGAAGGTGTGACGGTGTGTGGGTGCTTTGCTGGTGACACTGTGATTTATTTAGAATTCAAGGCACACTTAACCAGCATGGCTACCGAAGCATTCTGCAGCGATATGCCATCCCATCTGGTTTGGGCTCAGTGGGACTATCATTTGTTTTTCAACAGGAGAATGACCCAAAACATACCTCCAGGTCAAAAAGTGCTATTTGACCAAGAAGGAGAGTGATGGTGCTGCATCAGGGCGGCAGGTAGCCTAGTTGGGTCAGTAACCGGAAGGTTGCTAGATCGAATCCGCAAGCTGACAAGGTAAAAATCTGTCGTTCTTCCCCTGAACAAGGCAGTTAACCTACTGTTCTTAGGACGTCATTGTAAATATGAATTTGTTCTTATCTGACTTGCCTAGTTAAATAAAGGTTAAATCAAATAAAAAATCAGAAGACCTGGCCTCCACAATCATCTGACCTCAACCCAATTGCGGTGGTTTGGGATGAGTTGGGCCGCAGAGTGAAGAAAAATCAGCCAACAAGGGCTCAGCGTAGGTGGGAACTCCAAGACTGTTGGAAAAGCATTTCAGGTGAAGCTGGTTGAGAGAATGCCAAGAGTGTCAAAGCTGTCATCAAGGCAAAAGGTTGCCTACTTTAAAGAATCTAAAATATATTTTTATTTGTTTAACACTTTTTTTGGTTACTACATGATTCCAAATGTGTTATTTCATAGTTTTGATGTCTTCACTATTATTCTACAATGTAGAAAATAGTAAAAATAAAGAAAAACCTTGAATAAGTAGGTGTGTTCAAACTTGACTGGTACTGTATGTCTCTCACTACATGACCAAAAGTATGTGGACACGTGCTCATCGAACATCTCATTCCAAAATCATGGGCATTAATATACATTTGGTCCCCCCTTTGCTGCTAATACAGCCTCCACTCTTCTGGGAAGGCTTTCTACTAGATGTTGGAACATTGCTGCAGGGACTTGCTTTCATTCAGCCACGAGCATTAGTAAGGGCAGGCACTGATGTTGGGCGATTAGGCCTGGCTCGCAGTCGGCGTTCCAATTCATCCAAAGGTGTTCGATGGGGTTGGAAGCACAGAATCGTCTAGATTGTCATTGTATGCTGTAGCATTAATATTCTCTTCACCGGAACATCCCCAGATCATTATTATTCCTCCTCCACAGAACTTACCATTTGGCACTATATGCATTGGCGCAGCTACTGTTCTCCTGGCATTCTCCAAACACAGATTTGTCCGTCAGACTGACAGATGAACGCGTTTCCACTGTTCCAGAGTCCAATGGTGTCGCGCTTTACCCCACTCCAGCCAACGTTTGGCATTGCGCAGGGTATTCTTAGGCTTGTTTGCGGCTGCTCGGCCATGGAAACCCATTTCATGAATCTCCCGACGAACAGTTCTTCTGCTGATGTTGCTTCCAGAGGCAGTTTGGAACTCTGTAGTGAGTGTTGCAACCCAGGACAGACGACTTTTACACGCTTCAGCACTCAGCAGTCCTGTTCTGTGAGCTTGTGTGGCCTACAACTTCACGGCTGAGCCTTTGTTGCTCCTAGACGTTTCCACTTCACAACAACAGCACTTACAGTTAACAGGGGCATCTCTAGCAGGGCAAAACCATTACTAACTGACTTGGTGGAAAGGTGGCATCCTATGACTGTGCCACGTTGAAAGTTACTTAGCTCTAAAGTAAGGCCATTCTTATGCCTATGTTTGTCTCTGGAGATTGCATGGCCATATGCTCTATTTCATACACCTGTCAGCAACAAGCGTTGCTGAAATAGCCGATTTGAAAGTGTGTCCACATACTTTGGTATATATTGTGTGTGCAGTGCTTAATTTGCGCTGGATCCACTCTGTTTTGGACTGTTTTGTTTCCGGAAAATATTTGGCCGGATCCGGTAACTCTCAGTTGCATGACAAATAATTGTACATTTTTGCGATGTTAAAATTCGAACAAAAGCGCCAAGTTCATCCGAGTTGCCAATTCGTTAATTATCCTGCCCCCACAATAAACGTAATGTGAAAAATACAATTTTCAGCTCCGGCCTAATATTCTAAGTAGATTCGGTTTGGGCTGGCCAGGGTTTATGGTTTGTGCAACATTGTAACCTATGTTTGAGACCAACGCGTGGCAGTGGCTCCGTGAGAAGCAGGCCAGTGTCTCTTACATAACTACAATGAGATTAACTTTATATGATCTCTCTCCCTCTGCTGTGATAGATGTGAGCCTGCAACTCATCTCTCCAGTGTTGCACTTCATCATTTATTTCCTTATAGAATCGTACAAAGGGTTCTGAAGCAACTGCAGCACCCTTGATAAATGTAAATATATTTGCCAAAGTTATATAATTACTGCTGTCTGTTCAGAAATAAATGAAATAATTCAGAACAGCCTACTACACCACGAGAAGGCCTATTATTTAGCTACAGAGGATCAATAGCTTCTTCTTTTTTAAATAACCTAGCTGTGCATTGTAGCCCAATAACAAGGAATAGCCTACAGTCGGGAACAAGCAGCAAATCTGTCAGTGAAAAAAATGCATGCAGACAAAACAGGCCTTTCACAATATTTCAAATACAATCGAGGGAAAACACAAGTTGGAAAGCAAATGGCTCATGGTGAAAATAGGAGACTATGCTGTAGGCTACCAAAATATTTGATCAACTTCCAAATATTGTTTTACAAGGTAAAAGGGAGAGAGGCTTTTGGCATGAGCGCTTCAGCCATCACCAGGGAGTGAGCTGTGCATCATTGGGTGAGTCAGTAACACTGGAAAGCATTTTTAGGACTTATTTCCTCATATTGTAGCCTACAATATGTTTCTCCACACACCTAGGCTATTGATGGATTTAAGGCAGAGTCATTTTTATTGATCTCAGATTCTCAGTTTGTTGGTGTCCAAGTAGCCTGCCATTTTTATCATTTGTGTGGTATTAAAAAATATTATGCCAAAGTCTGCAGTCATGTAAAATTTACTTAGAATTGCATGAAATGTCTTTATGAAAGGCCAAATTTTCCCAGGACCCTAGGCTACTAAAAATGTTCTCCATGTGTGCAACTTCTGTAAGTGCCTCTGCTCCATGGCACTTTTTCTCATGCGTTCCAGAACCTCTGAACTCCCTAGGTCACCCCCCTCTCTCTGTTTTTGTTCCGGCACCTCCCGATTTACAAATTAAGCTCTGTGTGTGTGTGTGTGTGTGTGTGTGTGTGTGTGTGTGTGTGTGTGTGTGTGTGTGTGTGTGTGTGTGTGTGTGTGTGTGTGTGTGTGTGTGTGTGTGTGTGTGTGTGTGTGTAAACAAACTTTGTGTCAAAGACAATGGAAACGAGTAACAATCAGGAGGACTAAGCTCCTTCTGTCAAAACCAAGGCCAGTGCTGCAGTCACTTTGTTTCTATTCCTGTCTTCTCTCCCCTTTTCCTCCTCCTACCCCCTCCACCACACCTTTTCCCTCATCCTCCTTTACTGTGAATGCTTCTCGTGCCCTTTGCAGGCTGTCACGGGACGAGGACTTTTGGCCTTTGAAGTTGCATGAAGGCGGTGCGTTGGGGGCGTGGTTGAGTTATGAAGAGGCTAATGTCTAAAGCATTGCCATTCCTTTTCCCACTGTGTATATGTTTAAATTATGCAGAACAAGGCATCCCATTTAATTGTCAATGTTTTTTTTTTTTTATCCTAAAATAAAAAATATTATACACGAAACAGCAGGGAGACAAGCGTTGCAATGTCAACACTTTATATTCATTTAAAGGACTGTGGCAGTGTGCATGTATTGGAATTTAGCATCCATCCCTAATAAATGTATGCAATGTCTTTTCTTGCAGAAACACGTTTTCCAATGTATTAAGCGCTCAGGTTATCCTGTGGATTGACTGGTCTTTTTGGGGTGAATTGCATCATGGAGGGGGGGAGAGTAGAATATGACATGAAAGCTCATCCAATTGCAAAGCAGTGTGGACCACCACTGATGACAGACATGAGCTCTTGGATCCCTTGATCTTGTCCCACACTGGCCTACCATTATAGAGGTCTAACTCACATGCAACTACACTGAACAAAAAATATAAAGGCAACATGTAGTGTTGTTTCATGAGCTAAAATAAAAGATCCCCGAAATGTTCCACATGCACAAAAAGCTTATTTCTCTCAAAGGTTGTGTAGACATTTGTTTACATCCCCCTTTTGTGGGGAGGGAGGCATTATCTAAGATGCTCTTGGAAGAAGTAGTTTTTTTTGGTGCTTTCGGAAGATAGGCAGGGACTGTGCTCTCCAAGCTTCAGGGGGAAGCTGGTTCCACCATTGGGGTGCCAGGACAGAGAAGAGCTTGGACTGGGCTGAGTGGGAGCTGCCCTCCCGTAGAAGTGGAGGTCAAGAGACCAGAGGTGGCAGAACGGAGTGCTCGGGTTGGGGTGTAGGGTTTGAGCATAGGTAGCCTGAAGATAGGAAGGGGCAGTTCCTCTTGCTGCTCTGTAGGCAAGCATCATAGTCTTGTAGTGGATGCCAATTTTCTCAACTATAAGCAGTTGATTTCATACCCAGCTATCATTATGCCAGTGGGCTTGTCCGCCTGTCTGCTTTACCAGGTTTTCTCCATCCCAGCAGCTGAAACATAGAAAACTCCACACGACTTCTTGGTAATTGAGACGCAGCCCTGGAGAGAGAGAGCTGCCTGTGCCTGGGTAAAGCAGCTTACTCCGCTCCCCACACTTCTGTGGCTCCCCAAATGAAAGAGTAACAGGATTAAGTACCATGTCACTGATAGGAAGCAGGACCCTGGCTAAAGTGAGACCACTTGTCCTCTAACAAAATAGAATATGAATAAAGTATTTTTAAAAAGTGTTCCCACCACAGGGACAGTCAGTCACATAATCCCCCTCTACTCTATTAAGAGTTGCTCCCCCGGTCTCATCAAAGACACGCAGCTCGCCAGCGAATGTGTCTGGCAGGAGTCGCTGGGGCCTTACTGTAATTGGCTAGAGTGATGGAGAGTAGAGTACCTAGTATGTTAGATTATTACTGAATGGGTTGAGTTGGGAGAGATGCCTCAGCCCTCTATGGGTAAATAAAGACTGAAGCGTAATACACTGGCCTCTGGAAGATTCCAGTTCAAGCTGGCAACCCACATGTTGTTTTTAAATTAGACCTTCATCGCAGTGATATATAGATAAATAAAATAAATACGCAGCATGATGTTGGTATAGCGAATAGCTCTTCTAATATACTGGGTTTCTCATGGTATTTCCTTGTGTATCTCTCTGGCTTCACCATCTTATATACATTCACAGCACTATCTGTTAATGTGAGGGGTAGAGCTTACATCAAATATATAGATTCAAACACACTATTATGATTAAATAGGGCAGTTGCAAAGTATGGCTCAGCACAGCAGGACCTGGCAACTCTCCACCACCCCTCTGCCTGGCTGAACAGCTGTGTTGTGTTTGTATTAGGCCAATAATAAAACAGGAAGTCGAAATTAAACAAAAGCTTTAAAAAACACAGGAGCTGTAAAGTTACCAAAGACTCAGCGGCACGACTGAGCCTGTGGAAAAAGAGTACAGACATACAAACACACATTTACAGAATCATATTGAAAGCACATACAGTACCAGTCAAAAGTTTGGACACACCTACCCATTCCAGGGTTTTCTTTATTTTACCATTTTTCTACATTGTAGAATAATACTGAAGACATCAAAACTATAAAATAACACATATGGAATCATGTAACCAATTGTAACTTATCCAAACAAGACTTTCCTTGTCTGTCGAGGCAGTGTCCTCTTTACCCTTACGTTTGATATGTTGAATATTCCATGTGATTCAACTGGGGCTGTAGGAGAGTTAAGCCCAACATTTGCAATGATCTCAATATAACTTGGGCTCTATAAATACATGCAGGTCAAGCTATGGAGATTCTCCGAGTGCACCCACATGTGGGCCCTGCTTGATAGGAGTGCTCCGGTCCTTTCGGCCTCTAGCCCTCACACAGTCAACTCCATCTGTTACGTTAGTGATCACAACACTTCTGCCCTGCACTCTACTTACCCATTACTGTACATTGCTGCACAATGACACCCACATAGTTATAGAAATGTCTATTTTCCTATCTGAATGCATCATGATGATCTTTGCTCAGAAGATATGTTATTGTGATATGATTGCCTTGTAAACTTGAGGTTTTAGAATTGTATGAGTTATTTATTTGAGAATATATACAGTACCAGTCAAAAGTTTGAACACACCTACTCATTCCAGGGTTTTTCTTTATTTTTACTATTTTCTACATTGTAGAATAATAGTGAGACATCAAAACTATGATATAACACATATGGAATCATGTAGTAATCAAAAAATATTAAAGAAATCAAAATATATTTTATATTTGAGATTCTTCAAAAGTAGCCACCCTTTGCCTTGATGACAGCTTTTCACACTCTTGGCATTCTCTCAACCAGCTTCATGAGGTAGTCACCTGGAATGCATTTCAATTAACAGGTGTACCTTGTTAAAAATTTCTTTGTGGAATTTCTTTCCTTCTTAATGCGTTCGAGCCAATCAGTTGTGTTGTAACAAGGTAGGGGTGGTATACAGAAGATAGCCATATTTGGTAAAAGACCAAGTCCATATTATGGCAAGAACAGCTCAAATAAGCAAAGAGAAACAATAGGCCATCATTAGTTTAAGACATGAAGGTCAGTCAATGCAGGGCATTTCAAGAACTTTGAAAGTAATGTTCAGTCCTAATGTGAACCCAATTAATTCACAGATACATTTAGTCTGAAACATTTCACACCCCTATATGCACACAGACACACAAGCATATTGCCTGTTGGCTCACACATACAGTATGGTCCACATGCGAAGTGCCCCCCCCCCCCCCCCCCCTTTTTTTGGTCATTTATTGTAGTAGCTGATGAGGGGTATTGCAGCTGAAAAGATCCTCAAAATAATAAATGGTAGAAACATCTGTGGAATATCTCTCTCCTCTCCCTGAGTGTTCTTCCTAACAGAGAGGCTCAGAGCTTCAAATAATGCATTCGTTTTTCTTTTTTATACAAAATGTGTGATTTAGTTGTCATACAATGAATGAATCACAAGAGAGAAAGGTGACAGATAAATATTATATTGTATATTGAGCTTATATGAAGTAGGTCTGACTTCCAGATATCAAATAGGAACTATAGAGAACGAGGAAGTAGAATAGAGAAGAACATGGACTCCGCGGAACGAGGAATAGCTCGGTTTTGTTTGTTTGGGAAGTTTGTTGTTTAAAAGTATATTACATTTACATTTAAGTCATTTAGCAGACGCTCTTATCCAGAGCGACTTACAAATTGGTGCATTCACCTTATGATATCCAGTGGAACAACCACTTTACAATAGTGCATCTAACTCTTTTAAGGGGGGGGGGGGGGTTAGAAGGATTACTTTATCCTATCCTAGGTATTCCTTAAAGAGGTGGGGTTTCAGGTGTCTCCGGAAGGTGGTGATTGACTCCGCTGACCTGGCGTCGTGAGGGAGTTTGTTCCACCATTGGGGTGCCAGAGCAGCGAACAGTTTTGACTGGGCTGAGCGGGAACTGTACTTCCTCAGACGTAGGGAGGCGAGCAGGCCAGAGGTGGATGAACGCAGTGCCCTTGTTTGGGTGTAGGGCCTGATCAGAGCCTGAAGGTACGGAGGTGCCGTTCCCCTCACAGCTCCGTAGGCAAGCACCATGGTCTTGTAGCGGAAAGTTCTTGGTAGTTACCTAGCTTCTTATGTTGGATCCCGTGACGCAGTTGGCATCATTTGCTGGGACTGCTTGTATCTTTCCAGTGATCCTGCTGACCAAGGACGGGTCTGAGGAGCTATTTGGCGTCGCAGCGCTAGCGAGGTGTTCTTGAACGCAGCCGTGACGCGGTTAGCCATTGTGGCTGGGACCGCAGATTGTCCAGGGTTTGTGGCTGTCTAGATCCCTGCTGTTTGTTGTTTTCAATTTCCCCCGTGACCTGCCGTGTCTGGAACTGCGAGGAGAAAACATCCTAATATACGTTGATAGCTACCATGACAAAGACCAAAGCCGGCGGGAGTACCATTGAGGACAGTGCCAGTGGTGTCTATCACATGTGAAGGATCTTTTCAATGAACAAAAAAGAGACCTATAAGCAGTTGTTACAACAACAAGAAAATAGTTTCAAGTGTTTTGTCCAAATACTCGTGGATTCTACTAATAAAAGAATGGACGACCTGACCAGAGAAGTCCAGGATCTGAAGAACAGTTTGCAGTTCTCCCAGGGTCAGCTCGACAAGTTGAAACAGGAGAACGGCAAGATGACAGAAATCTATAAGTCATTGAGAGAGGACATCAGTTCTGTCTGTGAATCAATGATAACAATGACATATAAATCAGACTATCAAGGCGAAACAATATGGTTGTGGACGAAATTGCAGAATCTCCACATGAGACCTGGATGGAGTCTGAGGACAAAGTGAGGAAAATGATCTCTGAGAAATTGAAGATGGACCACAGGAAGATTGAGGTTGAGCGCGCCCACAGGACTGGAAAACCCACCACCGGCCCAGGTGACAGGCCCAGGCCGATAGTGGTCAAGTTCCTGAGGTTCAAGGACAAGGTAGCTGTTCTGGAAAGAGCCAAGAACTTGAGAGGAACATATATCTTCCTCAACGAGGACTATCCTGAAGCTGTGCGCCAGAAGAGGAAAGAACTGATCCAGCCATGAAAGCTGCCAGAGCATGTGGGGACATTGCGTACATCCGCTACGACAGGCTCATTGTCCACCCTCCCTCCCAGAAGTCTGGAAGGGATGAGAGAGCCAAGCCTATGGGTTCGTAGCCTCAACCCCGCATATTTTTTTTCTCTTGCTTTATCTGCTCTTTTCAATATTATGTCTATCTCTGATAAGCTACCCAGATAACATTCATATAAACTCAGCAAAAATAGAAACGTCCCCTTTTCAGGACCCTGTCTTTCAAAGATAGTTGGATTTTTATGAATTAACTTCACAGATCTTCATTGTAAAGAGTTTTAACACGGTTTCCCATGCTTGTTAAATGAACCATGAACAATTAATGAACATGCATCTGTGGAACGGTCGTTAAGACACTAACAGCTTACAGACGGTAGGCAATTAAGGTCACAGTTATGAAAACTTAGGACACTAAAGAGGCCTTTCTACTGACTCTGAAAAACACCAAAAGAAAGATGCCTTTTAGTTTAGTTTAGTTCTGTCCTTGAGCTGTTCTTGTCTAATGATGTTCTGTATTATGTCATTCTGTATTGTTTCATGTTTTGTGTGGACCCCAGAAATAGTAGCTAGCTGCTGCTTTTGCAACAGCTAATGGGGATCCTAATAAAATACCAAATGGGAGGTTTAGAGTTGACATTTGGTAGGTGACACAAGTCGGAGATACATGTGTGCATGTATTAGGCTTATACACAATATACTGCACAGGAGGTTGGTGGCACCTTAATTGGGGAGGACGGGCTCATGGTAATGGCTGGAGCGGAATGGTATCAAAAAAAATCAAACATATGGTTTCCATGTGTTTGATGCCATTCCATTTACTCTGTTCCAGCCATTATTATGAGCCGTCCTCCCTTCAGCAACCTCCTGTGATATACCGTATTAGGAAAGGCAGGCCATGGGTTTAATAAAAAGTTAAATTAGAACATTAGAACTTATCCTAAGTGGTCTAGCGGTCTAAGCCGCTGCCTCTGGAGTGCATTTACGATGTACTGCTGCCAGCCTGGGTTTAAATCTGGCCCACTGCTCTTTCAGCACCCTGTGCTTCCTTTTGTCTCTATCCAATAAATATACAAATACTAAAAAAAAAAAAAAAAAAAAGTATATTTAAACAAAAAAACTGACCCTAAAATTGGTTACTTTCCCTATAAATATGTGGTGATGTATCCTGTTCTCCACCCTCCCTTTTAACCACAAGGAAGGTCTGACAACATCTCAGGGTGTTGGGCCTTTTCTTTCCATTAATCTATTGTATAAACCAGGGGTGTCAAACTCATTCCATGGAGGGCCTAGTTACTGCGGGATTTTGGTTTTCCTTTTAAATTAAGACCTAGACAATGAGGTGAGGGGAGTTCTTTACTAATTAGTGACCTCAATTACTCAATCAAGTACAAGAGAGGAGTGAAAACCCCACAGACACTCGACCCTCCGTGGAATGAGTTTGACATGTGACATAAGCCATAGGTGCATTTGTTTTATGAATTGTGTGTGTGTGTGTGTAGTTTGCGTGTGTGTTTCAATGTAGAACTATGCATTTGAGAAGCACATGGAAATAGTTGCTGCTGTCACCACCACTAACCCCCTACCGCATTGTTTCCTAACTCTGGTCCTCAAGTACCCCCAACAGTACACATTTTTGTTGTAACCCTGAACAAGCACACCTGATTCAACTTTTCAACTAATCATCAAGCCCTCAATGAGTTGAATGGAGGGGTGTTGGAAAACACTGCCCTACCCAACACACACTAGCCTAGCGCGTGCCCTTCCATTCCCTAAAGTGTGTTATAAGCAGAGTTGACTGGTGTCCAGTGCCCATTGCATATTGAAAGGCATGCATAGTCACCAGCACATACTGTACATGTGTACATGTCCATAAACAGTGTACAATTACAGTATAAATTATTCACACAGAAATAGTCTCCACACACACACAGGAACTTGCATTTGGCTTGGCTCAGGGATGTGGTGGTAAAGCGTCTCTCTGCTAAGTTGTGTTGGCCTGCACCCTCTAGGGGAATAAAGACCACATTTATCAGCCTTTACTGTGACATGTCCCTCTACCTGACTTTTACTCTGAAATCTTAGAGCCGGTGTAATCTTCCCTCTCTCCTCTCCCTCTTTATCAAGTGTCAGCAGAAGGTAATATGAGGCATATGGCTGCTGATGACAGCCCCTAATCCTTACACTGATAACTGATTGTTACCCACCCGCTGTAGTCTCATCCCCATACCGAGAGGAGAGCAGCAGCGTGTGCGTGTGCTCATACGATAGCTACAGTATATCCTTCCCCTCACACTATTATTACCGGCATAAGGCTTGTTTTTCTTTTGAGGCCAGGAAGGAGCTGGTACAATGTACATTACTGTCGGTTTTAGATTTTAGTGATATTATATATATATATATATATATATGCAGGCCTCTGTCACTACCCTGAGAGCACTTGATTCAGTGTATCATGCAGCCCTCAGGTTCATTACAAATCAGAAACGTCTAACACATCATTGTGATCTCTACAGCGCTGTTGGCTGGTCGTCATTGACCTTGCGTAGGCTTAAACACTGGTATACACTGATTTATAAGGCCATATTGGGTAAAATGCCATTTTCTCTGTTCTTTTTTAGTCAGGTCAGTAAATAAATATCAATTACGGTACCATTCTGATTTGCTTCTAACAGTACCAAAAATTAGAACAGGTCATGGTAGAAATAGTTTTAGTTACTTAGCTCCGTGGTCCTTGAATTCTCTCCTGAACATTTTAAAATGTGATGATCTAGTTTCGTTGGTGGAGTTTAAACACTTGATCGATGTATATATCACAGAAGAGTGTAATTGTTTGTAGGCCAGCTGTTTTTAGTCAAGATATTTGTGTTTTTAATGTAATATGTAATTGGTGTACTGTATGTGTGTTTATAGTTTTGTTTAATGTTGTGCTAGTGTATGTAAGTTGTTTTGTCTGAAACGTTGTTCCCTCTGCTGCTATTGGACCAAGTCTCTCTTGGAAAAGAGATAATCTCAATGAGAAAAAACCTGTATAAATAAAGGTAAAATAAAAAAAATAAAGGTGTCCTGACCACATAGAGTGGGGCAAAAAAGTATTTAGTCAGCCACCAATTGTGCAAGTTCCCCCACTTAAAAAGATGAGAGAGGCCTGTAATTTTCATCATAGGTACACTTCAACTATGACAGACAAAATGAGAAAAGAAAATCCAGAAAATCACATTGTAGGATTTTTAATGAATTTATTTGCAAATTATGGTGGAAAATAAGTATTTGGTCACCTACAAACAAGCAAGATTTCTGGCTCTCACAGACCTGTAACTTCTTCTTTAAGAGGCTCCTCTGTCCTCCACTCGTTACCTTTATTAATGGCACCTGTTTGAACTTGTTATCAGTATAAAAGACACCTGTCCACAACCTCAAACAGTCACACTCCAAACTCCACTATGGCCAAGACCAAAGAGCTGTCAAAGGACACCAGAAACAAAATTGTAGACCTGCACCAGGCTGGGAAGACTGAATCTGCAATAGGTAAGCAGCTTGGTTTGAAGAAATCAACTGTAGGAAAATGGAAGACATACAAGACCACTGATAATCTCCCTCGATCTGGGGCTCCACGCAAGATCTCACCCCGTGGGGTCAAAATTATCACAAGAATGGTGAGCAAAAATCCCAGAACCACACGGGGGGACCTAGTGAATGACCTGCAGAGAGCTGGGACCAAAGTAACAAAGCCTACCAACAGTAACACACTACGCCGCCAGGGACTCAAATCCTGCAGTGCCAGACGTGTCCCCCTGCTTAAGCCAGTACATGTCCAGGCCCGTCTGAAGTTTGCTTGTAACGGCTGTCGTCTTCCTCCTCCTCGGACGAGGAGAGGAGAGAAGGATCAGATGACCAAAATGCAGCGTTGAAGGTAGACATAATATTTATTCAAATGAAAATGACGAAACACGAAATAACACTTGAATAATATACTACAAAACAAATAAACGATGTAGACAACAGACCTGAACAAACGAACTTACATAACACGAAGAACGCAAGAACAGGAAAATAGACTACACAAAAACCGAACGAACAAACGAAACAGTCCCGTGTGGTGCAAACAGACACAGACACGGAAGACAACCACCCACAACAAACAATGTGAAAACACCTACCTTAATATGGTTCTCAATCAGAGGAGATGAAAACCACCTGCCTCTAATTGAGAACCATATCAGGTCACCCATTTACCAACATAGAAACACATAACATAGAATGCCCACCCACACTCACGCCCTGACCGACTAACACATACAAAAACAACAGAAAACAGGTCAGGAACGTGACATTGCTAGAGAGCATTTGGATGATCCAGAAGAAGATTGGGAGAATGTCATATGGTCAGATGAAACCAAAATATAACTTTTTGGTAAAAACTCAACTCGTCGTGTTTGGAGGACAAAGAATGCTGAGTTGCATCCAAAGAACACCATACCTACTGTGAAGCATGGGGGTGGAAACATCATGCTTTGGGGCTGTTTTTCAGCAAAGGGACCAGGACGACTGATCCGTGTAAAGGAAAGAATGAATGGGGCCATGTATCGTGAGATTTTGAGTGAAAACCTCCTTCCATCAGCAAGGGCATTGAAGATGAAACGTGGCTCTTTCAGCATGACAATGATCCCAAACACACCGCCCGGGCAACGAAGGAGTGGCTTCGTAAGAAGCATTTCAAGGTCCTGGAGTGGCCTAGCCAGTCTCCAGATCTCAACCCCATAGAAAATCTTTGGAGGGAGTTGAAAGTCCGTGTTGCCCAGCAACAGCCCCAAAACATCACTGCTCTAGAGGAGATCTGCATGGAGGAATGGGCCAGAATACCAGCAACAGTGTGTGAAAACCTTGAAGACTTACAGAAAACGTTTGACCTCTGTCATTGCCAACAAAGGGTATATAAAAAAGTATTGAGATAAACTTTTGTTATTGACCAAATACTTATTTTCCACCATAATTTGCAAATAAATTCAATAAAAATCCTACAATGTGATTTTCTAGATTTTTTTTCTCATTTTGTCTGTCATAGTGGAAGTGTACCTATGATGAAAATTACAGACCTCTCTCATCTTTTTAAGTGGGAGAACTTGCACAATTGGTGGCTGACTAAATACTTTTTTGCCCCATTGTATGAGTGTTGCTATCTGACATGATTGATATGCAGAGAGTTATAGGAAAAAGATAGATGCTTGTTAGATATTTAAATCATGGACATGTATAGGGGGATGTGAAGTGGGTTTATGTGTGTGAGAATGGGTAATAGCATAAGGCCTCTAAATAAGATATACTGTACCAAGCATCTGAGAATTTTAGTGGGCGTACATCAATACGTCTAGGGTAGGATATTGTGCGTGTGACTGTATGCGTGTGGTGGTATGTTTGTGAATGTGCGTTAGTGGGTAGTGTTCATATTTCTCTGTAACCAGTGCTAGGCAGCCAGGGCTTTTTAATGGGCCTGTGATTTGACAGAATCCCGAGGGGGGAAGGGGATTAGGATTAGCAGCTGTTTCCCCTCAAACACTGGAGGCGATACGCCACGTCTACGCTGCGCTGCTGACGGCAAATTAAGAGACGAATAGGACATGCGTGTGTCGTCTCAGATAATGCTAAAACCCAACCGATTCATAAATAACGAGGAATATGTCCTTTTCTTGAACCCAGCTGTGTGAATCCACTGTCATACACATTCTACTGTCGTACACATGGGCATGCATGCAGGCACACAGACACAGGTAAAGGGGCAGGGAGAGAGTTGAAGGCATATCACTGCCGTGAGAAAGGTTTGAAACATAATGTCTTTAATCCGAGAGCAGCACAAAGCCTGCCTACAGATTACGCTGCCTGCCTCTCAAACTACTTTGCAGCAGATCGACATGACCCACACTAAGACCCACAGAGACCGGGACTTCTAACCCCAAACACACACACTCATATGTTTTGAAGCAAATAACACATTGTTATTTGAAGAGACTACATTTCAACAGTAAAGTACCAAAATGCCAATGAAGCAGAGGATGATGGTGAGGTTGAGGACCCAGACGTCTGTATGAATAACATGGACTGATAGACATAGGCTTAAATTACTCTGACTGAAGAACTACCATCCCTCTAGCATGACCTGGATCCAGACAAACCACTTACAGATATCGGCTCTATTGATTACAGACCTGTTACAGAACTATTCAGCTGATTCTACTCTGTCACTGAACCCTGATAGACAAGACCAGCTCTAATGGCTCTCTCTCTAGACAATAACTCTGTTCAATCAAGTATGAACCCTGACAAAGACAAATCATCAATGCATTTAACCCTCAAACTACTGTCTGGGGTCATTTTGACCCAAGAGGCACATTCTTTATCATAGCCCAAAAGTGATTTATTCAATTCTTCTGATTTTTCATGACTTTGTCAATGAACTTGTTCTGAATAAATAAATAAAATGGTTTAGTGTTTCTTTATCAGTATGGACTTAAAAAAAAATGTAAGTCCTTTGGGGTCATTTTGACCTCAGCCAAAACACCTAATCCAGCCTATGGTAGTTTGGTAGATGGGACCTTTTATTTGAGTTCTAGGTTTCTCTGCAGAAATAATAACAAGTTATCCAAACCACCATATTTTGTCCAGCTAGACAGATCATCTGCAAATATATAGCTCCCCATGTATTCAACTAAGATTGTACTTTTCTATACCATGTGTTATATGGCTGTGTACAAAACCCAAATGATCTTATTTTGTGCATTAAAAAAAAAGAAAGCTGTATGCAAAGGCTGCAAATGGTATAGATAGAACTGCAAAACAGAATTCAGATATACTCTGAATCTACAAAGGGAGCTGTATTGGTGTGTGTTTCCTCCATAAAAGGAGTTATTCTAGGGCAAATCTAAATCCCCAAATCTAAAAAAGTATATTTGAATCCAAGTTTCTGTGGTTATACATATCCTCAACGCTAACGTGTGGAGTGGGGCTTGTTGGAGTGATCTTCAGATCACCTGCAGAGATGTAGCACCTTATGCACTCTCTTATGGTTATAACTGGTTATAATTAGGTATGACCATATACAAAATCTAAGTAACCTTAGATATATGCTAGATATATGCTTAGTTGTGACCCTTTCAATGTACACATTGAAGCATTGAATCTTTTATATAAATACTGGAATTCCTATAATACCCTCCAATATTCTCCAATATTCTAAATGTGCAACTTCTTTTAGTATTTTGTATTTTGGGTGGTATAACATTTGGTTTGAATTGACTTTGAGGATTTGGGCATGCTCTCTGAAGCATCCTGCCGTAGGCCCTAACACTCCCATTGTTTCACTAACAGCGATGCTAATGCTGGCTGTGGGGTAAGTAAGTAATGAAAACCACACCAAACTTTTAGTCAATGTCTCTCAGGATCAATGGATGAATCACTTGTTGTCAATCAAATTAAGTATATTTCAATTGTTTTGTGTACTCCCCCTTTAAATTGCAATAGGAATTGCAACAGGAATTGCAAGAAATGTTTGGTGGCCGACTATGAATACCTTAGAGATTGAGCACTTGACCGGTTGTTGACCACTAATCTACATTGATAGAAGTGGATTTAATAAGTGACATCAATAAGTGATCATAGCTTTCACCTGGTCAGTTTGTCATGGAAAGAGCAGGTGTACTTAATGTTTTGTACACTTAGTGTACATGACAATGTGCTGCGGTTTCATGTCTGTTCACTTCCTCTGTGATTTTAGCAGAGCGTGAGAGAGAACAAAAGAACTAGCGAAAGAGGAATTCTTAAGACCTGCACTTGAACGCCCGCGACCACAAATAAATGAGTGTGATTCCTCACTTCCTTCCTATTGAGCATGATTAGGTCAAGAGCACAGGGTGTAAACTCTTTCCACCCCTTCTGTGCATGTATGTGTGTGTGCTGGTTTAGTGAAGTATTGTAGTATGTGGATAGGGACCCTGCATACATATGCTATACATATACAGTATATGTATGTGTAGTGTGTGTAGACTGAAGAGGGACCTATCCAGTTCTCCTGCCGACCTCCTGTGCCATCTGCGAGTTACAGGGCAGAAATGAAAATCAGCTCCATCCCTATAATCCACCAGGGCCAGCTCTCTCCATTAGAGCAGCCCACACAACTAGGTCAGACAGACCAGCAGCCAGCTGTGTGCGTTTGCGTTTGCGCGCATGGGAAAGACTGCACACATGCACGGTTCCTTTGTGTAGTGAGACGGTTGTGCATATGTGTGTGTATGGGGGATGGGGGTTGGGTTGATATGACAGTGAATAGAGGCCTTGTGTTATCTATCGCATGTGTATGTGTGCGTGTGTGAATACCACTTAAAGACAAAATAGTCCTGTAAAGCAGCAGTACATACTCAGTCTGTCAGATGTAAACATTCTAACACACAACAACCTTACTACGCTTATCTTCAAAGATGTATTTTAACCATAAATTGACACAAACTGGCCACACACAGTATGTGACCAGACAGGGTTTCAAAGCAACTCAAGTAATGTGTTGCAAAAATATGTGTTTTTGTTCATAAATTGTACTACATAATTACAGTATATATAACATGTATAGTATTGTAATAATAAATACATATCAATTGAATCAGGTCTTTCTGAAGGAATGGCACCTCCTCTTTGTGCAGCTGAAAGACAGCGGCAATACAGAGAACGACATAAATGCTGACCCAGAAATAAGGAGAGTATCTAGAGAAAGAGAGGGAGAAATGGAGGAAAGATAGAGACAGGGAAGAAGAAGGTAATAGCTGAACTCAATGACAGAGTGCAGCATTCAGAAAGGAAGAAATGGAGAGATTCAAAAGGAATAATCAGAGCCAGGGCCAAGACTAGTCCATTGCTGCAGTCTGCAGAGGTAACCCTTCTTCCTCCCCATACACACATACATTTTTATTGAAATGTATAAGATGTTTGTTACTCTTTATATCGTATCATATGCTATCTCTTCTCACCTCAGATGCCTGCCTTAAGATGCCATTAAAGGAATGATGAAGATTCATCAGGTTATCAGTGTCTCACCAGGCCAGATAAAATACAGGGACATTATTTGTCTGTGCAAGAAGGATAGTGGCATGTTGGACTGTCCTTGTTTTCAGCTCAAAGAGGCAACTCTGGGTGACCCTACAGCATCTAACCAGCTCCCTGCATCTCATGACAAGGCTGACACCACATGGCGACCTGGCACCATTGAACTTAATCACGTAGGGGAGTGGTGTGTTGTCAATTATGACCATGAAGGATACCCTGGTATCATCATGGATGTAGAGGAACATCACATTAAGGTGAAGTGCATGCACCGGAATGTCATCAACAAATTCTTCTGGCCAAGTCCAAAGGAATATATTTGTTGGTACTCTGATGGACAGATAATTTGTCTGATGCCGGAGCCACAGGCTGTTAATAAACGCTCTGTGCAGATGGAAAAATCCACCTGGAAGTATGTGGAAGAGCATTTGGGGTGAAAGGGGGGAGAGATAGAAAGAGGGGGAGAGGAAGAGAGGGACAGGAATGTGTTTTAATGCTAATTTCAATGATTTTGTACCGGCAATGTATTTTTGTGTTGTTGTTTTTCACAGTGAATATGTAACTAAATAGCAGTTCCAATGTTGTTACTACATGAATTACTATGTAGATGTCTATTCAGTGTTCAATATTCAGGGTTTAATTTATGTTCTGTCCCGTTATAGCTGTCCACCCTGTTATACCTTGGTCGACCCTGTTATCATGGCATCTTTTTCAAATTCATTCAGTTACATTGTCAAATATCAATCATTTGAAATGTATTTTAAAGAGTTTGACATGACCAGCACCACACAATTATAAACTTGGATAAAATATCAATATCTGTCTCAGTTTAGAAAGATAAGGTGCAAGTTAGATTAAGTTCTGTATAAAACCACACGTTGTATTCAAAATGTGCTATTTCTTTATAATTTGAACAGAACAAATGGACAGGGTTGACAAGGGGACACAATAGCTTTATGAACATGTAAATATTATTAAAATAGTCCAATGAAGGTAATTAAACTCATATGGCTGATTCACTGAAAATGTGTTTATAATTATCTAACTAAGTGCTGGAGCTTGGCCAACATGTTTTTCTACATGTCTAATATTTCCTTTTTATAGTAAAACATAAAAGGAATACATATTCTGAAATAAAATGTAGAATGTTGCATGGTCCAAATGGTACTGTTTTGTGATATTTACCACACTGTATTATTCTCAAATACACTATCCGTCTTCATCTTGATTTGAGCTATTCTATTCCAATTATTTTGCTTAACTTTTTTCTCAGTCTTGATTGCATTTCTAAAGCCAGTAATTTGTCTTGTTTTTTGTTCTTGGATAGTCAAGAGTAGTAGTGTGGTCTGATCTAAGGGGCAGATATGCACCGTGAAGGGACATGGGACAATATTTCTCATTTCCTGTATCAAGATTGTTCCCCCTATAGCCTAATCATGTAGATATTCCCAGATGCGTGTGTGAAAGTGTGTCTGCCTTCTTTCTGCACAATTTGTTTTCTGTATGTGCCTGTATCGTATATTATTGTGCATGCACTGTATATACTGTATGTGTGTTTGACATATAGCTGGACCATGGCCTTGGTTGGCTAGGGGTGACACTACTTCAGGTCTCAGGGTCACAAGCTAGCTACACAAGACCTGTGCAAGTAGAGAGTTTAAGGAGTGTGAGGACAGGTTGAGGACAGTGTGATGACATGGCAAGTCTACTTGGGCTCGGTGCAACTGCAGGCACACCGGCTTAGCTCATTCTGCCTCTGTTCAGTTTGCATTAAGTCCCTAAACGGATTTCTCCGATACCACTACTCCCGATGAATCCATCTCTATGGGATATTCAGCTAGGATTATTCTCTACAGCAGTCAGAGCAGTCATAGCCAGTTGTTAAACAGGTATACTAATCACTCTCCTCTCTCCATTGTCTTTCCCTCCAGACACTCTCGGTCTGACTGACTGACTGAATGTTCCCAGTCAAATCCCTCAGCAGAGTACGGACACGATCAGCTTTAATTAGACCGACCACTAGAAGTGGTGCCGGAAAATCTCTGTACAGACATACCGTCTACAGCCAGCTTTGCAGATTTATTTCTGTAGGTCTTGTGTTTGTGTGTGTGTGTGAGAGAGAGAATGTTTGTGTGTGTCTGTGCATGTGTACAGTACGTGTGTGTATGTGGTTTCAGCACATAAAGTACTCCAAATCCACTCAACATGCTCTTTTTGCTCCTGAGTTCCTCTGAGGTCACTTCCTGTGGTCATGGAGCAGCATGTCCTTTTCCTGTTCTATGTGCTGTGCAACATCAGCTCTCTGTGCAACCTGCACGTCCCCTGTGCTAGTTTGAATCCCCGAGCTGACAAGGTAAAAATCTGTCGTTCTGCCCTTGAAAAAGGCAGATAACCCACTGTTCCTAGGCCATCATTGTAAATAAGAATGTGTTCTTAACTGACTTGCCTAGTTAAATAAATGTTAAATAAATCAAATTTAAACCAGATGAGGGCATCAGGCAGGCAGGGGTGCAATGCAGGCAAACAGTGGCAACTCGTGACCTTGTGTTCTTTCTGAGCAAAACGTAGTTCTGAGATATTGAGCATCAAAGTTATCACATCCCAGATCTCAGAACTGTTTTGTAGTAAATTATTCTTTCATAGCCCATTAAGGTCTTCACCTTAAAAGGTACCTAAAGCAATCGCAGATAGAACCAAATGGCTCTGAAATGTCAGTCTGGGTTCAGCCATAAGGTTCTATCTGACACTTCTGAATTACACATGTTCAGTTTAAGACAACTGTAGCTATTTGAATACATAAATGATAGAATAGCACTATTTTATCAAGATAATCAGAACACATAATCAAATACATGAAGAAATGTATTATAATCATCTGACTAATTATTGTCATCGCTGAAGAACGATGTGAAAACCATCATTTACTTTATGAATTTTGACAGTGTTTTTTTTGTGTTGCTTGCTTGCCATTATTTCTGGCTAGACTAACTTAGACCATACTTAGAAGGAGATGGCAAAGCCGTGTTCTGATTGGTCCGTCTGTATTTGTTCAGGATTGTTTGGATTGCAGATAGAACCTTATAGCGGCAAGTTTCTAGTTTTTCATTTTTTTCACTTATAATGTACTTTTTCTAAAATCTAGCGTCACAGAAATATGAATAGCCATCTTAAGATCAATTATATGTAACCACCTCATTTTTGTGATATTTGCCCAGCTAGCACATTTGGTTCCTTGGAAGCTGTTTTTGGTTACACATTGGTTGTGGGAACGAATGCATACATTTCCTTATGGATAAAACGAAAAAAATGTAAACGTTCTGAGAACTTTAATTTTTAAGTTGCAGAGAGGTTCTAAGAACATTTTACTCGGGTTCCTTGAAAGTTTTCCTGGTAGGTTTTGTTAACGCTCTGAGAATGGAAATCCTAAGTTATTTGGAGGTTTTTTAATAACTTCCTTAAGTTTAATTGAATGTTTCAATAATACTTTTAAATAACACTGCTAGCTTTTCCAAGCGCAGATAGGACACATGCAAATACATTTTATTGTGACATCAGTGAGATTCGAACCTATAACCTTCTGCTCTCTGTCAATGGTATTAGTCCGCTGTACCACCAGGATGGAGCTAGCGTGCTGTTTTTTGCACATACAAAACTTTTCATTCTTATCTATTCAAACAGACACATTTCAAAGGAAACAAGCACTAATTAAGATCCGGTGTGGCCAATTAGTGGGCACGGCCAACACACCTGAACACACTTAACAAGATAGAGGATAGTGAGAGTTTTGTTGACAGTGAGAACGGAATGTATATGTTTTTTGTTTTTATTCTTAGAAGGTTCTCTGAAAATTACTTATTAGGTTTTCTTCTGTTTTTTTATGGAAAGTTTTCTTATCGTTCTTGGAAAAATCTTGGAACAATGAATTTATTCTGAACAAAAATATAAACATAACATGCAATAATTTCAAAGATTTTACTGAGTTACAGTTCATATCAGCAAATCAGTCAATTTAAATAAATAAATTAGGCCCCAATCTATGGATTTCACATAACTGGGAATACAGATATGTATCTGTTGGTCACAGATACCTTAAAAAAATGTTGGGGTGTGGATCAGATAACCAGTCAGTATCTGGTGTGACCACCATTTTCCTCATGCAATGCGACATATCTCCTTTGCATAAAGTTGATCAGACTGTTGATTGTGGCCTGTGGAATGTTGTCCCACTCCCTTCAATGGGTATTGGCGGGTATTGGCGGGAACTGGAACATGCTGTCTTACACATCGATCCAGAGCATCCCAAACATGTTCAATGGGTGACATGTCTGGTGAGTATGGCCATGGAAGAACTGGGACATTTTCAACTTCCAGGAATTGTGTACAGGTCCTTACAACATGGGGCTGTGTATTATCATACTGAAACATGAGGTGATGGCAGTGGGTGAATGGCACGACAATGGGCCTCAGGATCTCGTCACGGTATCTCTGTGCATTCAAATGGTCATTGATAAAATGCAATTGTGTTCATTGTCCGTAGCTTATGCCTGCCCATACTATAACCCCACCGTCACCATGGGGCACTCTGTTCACAACGTTGACATCAGCAAACAACTCGCCCACACAATGCGTACATGCTGTCTGCCATCTGCCCAGAACAGTTGAAACCGGGATTAATCTGTGAAGCGTACACGTCTCCGGCATGCCAGTGGCCATCGAAGGTGAGCATTTGCCCACTGAAGTCGGTAACGATACCGAACTGCAGTCAGATCAAGACCCTGGTAAGGATAATGAGCTTCCCTGAGACGGTTTCTGACAGTTTGTGTAGAAATGTTTCGGTTTTGCAAACCCACAGTTTGTCAGCTGTCCAGGTGGCTGGTCTCAGACAATCCCGCAGGTGAAAAAGCCCGATGTGGAGGTCCTGGGCTGGCATTGGCACATGTGGTCTGCGGTTGAGAGGCCGGTTAAATTAATTGCTCAATTCTCTAAAACAACGTTGGAGGCGGCTTATGTTAGAGAAATTAACATTACATTTTCTGGCAACAGCTCACTTGCACTCTCCCTCAAAACTTGAGACATCTGTGGAATTTTGTTGTGTGACAAAACTGCACATTTTTAGTGGCCCTTTTATTTTCCCCAGCACAAGGTGCACCTGTGTAATGATCATGCTGTTTAATAAGCATCTTGATATGCCACACCTGTCAGGTGGATGGATTATCTTGTCAAATGAGAAATGCTCACTGACAGGGATGTAAACACATTTATGCACTACCTTTTAGAGAAATAAGCTTTTTGTGAGTATGGAACATTTCTTGGATCTTTTATTTGAGCTCAGGAAACATGGGACCAACACTTTACATTTATATTGTTTCTTAATGTTCTCTGAACTATTTGAAAACATTCCCAATATCAAACCAGTTGGAGAACGTTCAATAACATTTTGTCAAGTTCCTTTCCTCCTCTGAGTAGCCTCCACTGGTATCTACTGTATACATTTACTTGTTAACACTTCAGCTCCCGAGTGGCATAGCAGTCTAAG
Organism: Salvelinus alpinus; assembly: GCF_045679555.1. Taxonomy (NCBI): domain Eukaryota; kingdom Metazoa; phylum Chordata; class Actinopteri; order Salmoniformes; family Salmonidae; genus Salvelinus; species Salvelinus alpinus. The sequence goes on from NC_092088.1 coordinate 50,376,118, forward strand.
GCACTGCATCTCAGTGCAAAAAGCATCAGTACAGTCCCTGGTTTGAATCCAGGTTGTGTCACATCTGGCAGTGCTTGGGAGTCCCATAGAGCGGCACACATTTCGCCCAGCGTCGTCCGTGGTGGGCCTGGGTAGCCAGGCCCATGTCAGTGTCACGCCCTGATCTGTTTCACCTGTCTTTGTGATTGTCTCCACCCCCCTCCAGGTGTCAGCCATCTTCCCGGTTATTCCCTGTGTTCTCTCTCTCTCTCTCTCTCTATATATACACTGCTCAAAAAAAATAAAGGGAACACTAAAATAACACATCCTAGATCTGAATGAATGAAATATTCTTATTAAATACTTTTTTCTTTACATAGGTGAATGTGCTGACAACAACATCACACAAAAATTATCAATGGAAATCAAATTTATCAACCCATGGAGGTCTGGATTTGGAGTCACACAAAATTAAAGTGGAAAACCACACTACAGGCTGATCCAACTTTGATGTAATGTCCTTAAAACAAGTCAAAATGAGGCTCAGTAGTGTGTGTGGCCTCCACGTGCCTGTATGACCTCCCTACAACGCCTGGGCATGCTCCTGATGAGGTGGCGGATGGTCTCCTGAGGGATCTCCTCCCAGACCTGGACTAAAGCATCCGCCAGCTCCTGGACAGTCTGTGGTGCAACGTGGCGTTGGTGGATGGAGCGAGACATGATGTCCCAGATGTACTCAATTGGATTCAGGTCTGGGGAACGGGCGGGCCAGTCCATAGCATCAATGCCTTCCTCTTGCAGGAACTGCTGACACAGTCCAGCCACATGAGGTCTAGCATTGTCTTGCATTAGGAGGAACCCAGGGACAACCGCACCAGCATATAGTCTCACAAGGGGTCTGAGGATCTCATCTCGGTACCTAATGGCAGTCAGGCTACCTCTGGCGAGCACATGGAGGGCTGTGCGGCCCCCCAAAGAAATGCCACCCCACACCATGACTGACCCACCGCCAAACCGGTCATGCTGGAGGATGTTGCAGGCAGCAGATCGTTCTCCACGGCGTCTCCAGACTCTGTCACGTCTGTCACATGTGCTCAGTGTGAACCTGCTTTCATCTGTGAAGAGCACAGGGCGCCAGTGGTGAATTTGCCAATCTTGGTGTTCTCTGGCAAATGCCAAACGTCCTGCACGGTGTTGGGCTGTAAGCACAACCCCCACCTGTGGACGTCGGGCCCTCATACCACCCTCATGGAGTCTGTTTCTGACCGTTTGAGCAGACACATGCACATTTGTGGCCTGCTGGAGGTCATTTTGCAGGGCTCTGGCAGTGCTCCTCCTGCTCCTCCTTGCACAAAGGCGGAGGTAGCGGTCCTGCTGCTGGGTTGTTGCCCTCCTACGGCCTCCTCCACGTCTCCTGATGTACTGGCCTGTCTCCTGGTAGCGCCTCCATGCTCTGGACACTACGCTGACAGACACAGCAAACCTTCTTGCCACAGCTCGCATTGATGTGCCATCCTGGATGAGCTGCACTACCTGAGCCACTTGTGTGGGTTGTAGACTCCGTCTCATGCTACCACTAGAGTGAAAGCACCGCCAGCATTCAAAAGTGACCAAAACATCAGCCAGGAAGCATAGGAACTGAGAAGTGGTCTGTGGTCACCACCTGCAGAACCACTCCTTTATAGGGGGTGTCTTGCTAATTGCCTATAATTTCCACCTGTTGTCTATTCCATTTGCACAACAGCATGTGAAATGTATTGTCAATCAGTGTTGCTTCCTAAGTGGACAGTTTGATTTCACAGAAGTGTGATTGACTTGGAGTTACATTGTGTTGTTTAAGTGTTCCCTTAATTTTTTTGAGCAGTGTATATATATATATATATATATATATATATATATATATATATATATAGAGAGAGAGAACACAGGGAATATATACACTTTATACACTCTTTATTCCAGTGTTCCAGTGTTGTAGTACTGGAGACCGGAGTCGGTCTCGAGACCACATATCGAGTGTCTCAGTCTTGTCTCTGTCTCTGTGTCGGATACACTTGTACTCGGTTTTGGACAGTGAGTCTTCCCAAGACTAGCTGAGTAAAAAACTCATAATTATCAACTTTCATTCAGTCAGTGCATAAAACCGCTTCACCAGACCAAATATATACACTCCTTTCTTGAAACATTAATATCTTAACAGCTTTATCTATTACAGACATGTTTGTGCAGTGGCGAACCAATAAGCCTTTAGTGTGTGACATGTTCGTGATTCTGAAAGGACCACAATCATAATACCAGCGCACTCATGTAGGAGAGTGCACTTCTTGTAAAACACAAAGGGTCAGTGGTATAAAGGTACAAACCATATGTATACCCACTTTTTTTCATTGGGCATTGCGTATACTCACTTCTTGATCCCTACTGCTTTGTATCAAAGTAGTGTAGTGGAGGTATACAACTTATAAATGATGTAGTACAATAGAGAAATCATGCATAAAGGAGCCTACACAATCGCATAGCACTTGACATATATTCACATGCACGCTTCACACATAGCCTAGTTTCAGACGAATATCATCTGCAGGCAACAAGAGTGTGCAGCTCTCAACTGGTTTTGGCTTGGAGCAGCTCACAGAAGAATGACATCGGTAGCTGGTTATAAGTTGAAAGACGTTTCAACTTATATTTACCAGTAAATGCTAACTAAGGAAACAATGGTAATGCAAACCAGGTATTGAAAAAGTTTAGTCCAAAGTGTTGGTTAGTAGGTTATTTGTGGCAATTGTCATCATGAGCTGTTTGCATCAGGGGCATAAACATGGATGGGCCTGTGTAGCCAGGCCCTGTCAGTGTCACGCCCTGATCTGTTTCACCTGTCTTTGTGATTGTCTCCACCCCACTCCAGGTGTCGGCCATCTTCCCCGTTATTCCCTGTGTTCTCTGTTTGTCTGTTGGTTTGTTGCCAGTTCGTCAAGCTTACCAGCGTTTGTCCTGTCAGCTCCTGTTTTTTCCCCAGCCTCTCTTTTTCTCGCCTTCCTGGTTTTGAACCTCGCCTGTCCCGTCTCTGTATCAGCCTGCCTGACCACTCTGCCTGACACTGAGCCTGCCTGCCGACCGGTACCCTTGCCCATCTCTGGATTATTGACGCCTGCCTTGACCTGTCTCTTGCCTGCCCCTTGTACTATTAAACCATTGTTTATTCAACGTGTCTACATCTGGGTCTTACCTTGATTCCTGATAGTACGAACTGGCCATGACTGACCCAGCAGACCCGGGCCAGCTGCACAACGCCATCTCCACCCACGGAGCCATCATCGGTATGCACAAGGAATTACTTCGTGGCCTTGTGGAGGGGGTCCAAACGATGGCTGAACACCATGACCAGGCGTTGGACAGTTTGCTGTAGCAATTCCACGGGAAGTTGGGGAGGCCGCCAATCTTGGTGGTAAACCCCACAGCTCCTCAGACTCAGCTGCTAGCAGCGCCGGCTCATCAGTCACTCCACCTTCTCGGGAGCCCCGTTTACCACCTCCGGAACACTTCAATGGAGAGCCGAGCACCTGTCAGTCGTTCCTAGCTCGATGTGCCCTCGTCTTCGAGCTTCAGCCCTCGTTTCCCTTGGATCGCTCCAAGATTGCCTACCTCATCACGCTGATGTCTGGGAGGGCTCTCACCTGGGCTACTGCCTTGTGGGAACAACAGTCGGCCATAAGCACTAGTCTGGAGGGGTTCGTGGGAGAAGTGAGGAAGGTCTTTGATGCCCCGCGGAGAAGTGCGAGTTCCATCGCTCCACCATCCCCTTTCTGGGTTACAGCATGTCTGCTGGGAGTGTCGGCCGAGTCACCGCTTCCTGCTGTTCGTCTTCTGTTGCCCTGTAGCCTTCGTATACACCCCACCTTTTATGTGCACCATATTAAGCCCATGTCTCACAGTCCATTTCCAGGCCCACCCCTCCTCCCCGTGTCACCCCTCCTCCCCGTGTCGTCGATGGCCATCCGGCGTACATGGTGAGACGCCTCCTGAGGGTTTGACCACGAGGCAGGGGTTTCCAGTACCTGGTTGACTGGGAGGGTTATGGCCCGGAGGATAGGTGCTGGCTCCCCGCTAGAGACATCCTGGACCCAGCCCTCATCGCCGACTTCCACCGCCGGCACCCCGGTCAACCAGGTATGCGACCAGGTAGGACGCCAGGTGGCACCCCTAGAGAGGGGATACTGTCACGCCCTGATCTGTTTCACCTGTCTTTGTGATTGTCTCCACCCCCCTCCATGTGTCACCCATCTTCCCCATCATCCCCTGTGCACTTAAACTTGTGTTCTCTGTTGGTCTGTTGCCAGTTCTTTTTTGTCTAGCTTACCAGCGTTTGTCCTGTCAGCTCCTGTTTTTTCCCAGCATCTCTTTTTCTCGCCCCCCTGGTTTTGACCCTCGCCTGTCCCGTCTCTATACCCGCCTGCCTTACCATTCTGCCTGAGCCTGCCTGCCGACCGGTACCCTTGCCTCATCTCTGGATTATAGACCCCTGCCTGCCTTGACCTGTCTTTTGCCTGCCCCTTGGACTATTAAACCATTGTTTATTCGACATGTCTGCATCTGGTTCTTACCTTGATTCCTGATAGACAGGCCCACCCAAACAGATTGATGTGGTTTAAGCATTGTTGTGGACTTAGACCATACATTGTTTCCTTTTTTTTCTATTTAAAAAAAGTGTGATTTTGAGATTAAACATCTGAAATATCTATAGGAAAAAAACATGAAAACAGGATTTTTCACACAGGGTGCCTTTCCTTCGCTGGGCTGGCCGTTCGGGAACGTTTTGGCAAAATGTGAGTGTACCCACTTCTCCAGGCACCACTGCATAGGGCCGATGTAAAGACAGCAGTCACACATAGCATGATGTTAAAGGATAAGCAGTTCATGAACTCGGACATCATAACAATGCAAAAACACAACCATTAAGCATTTCCCAATCGAGATGTACAACTATTATTTCCCATTGCAAAAAACATTTCAGGTTTAGCACACAAAGCAACTGGTGACTTAAAGTGAAACTGACAGCGTTTTAACTACTTTGCAGATATGAAAGAAGCAGACAATCATATCAGGCAAAAATATAAAATTCCCAGTTTATGCTATGAAACCAACTTTATAAGAGGCATTGCTGGCAGAATAGAGGGATGCAGTTCAAAGCATGATTAATATCATTCACCATTACATTTCTTGGTAGTCCAAAAAATATTGCTCTCAGGTTTTAAATCACAGCTGGCCTGGTTCATTGTTTGCTGCTTCCATTCAGGATGCACTGTTTCAGTTTCAATTACTCAATATTCTGGACAAAAACGGACGAATGTAACTAAGGCTGGGAATGTCAATGCAATCAAACTAGCAATGGCAATGATCACAAGTCAGTCATAACGTGGCTAATATGCTAGCGTATCTATTCATGTAGCAAGCTAAAATCACAGAGCCTAACGTTAGCTAGATCGCTAGGAGGATGTCATGCCATTGGAGGAGTGGGTGAGTGACTGACTTTTTCACCTCATTTTTCAGTGGCTATACACAGCTAGAGATACAGGTGTCATTTGGTTAGCTAGCAATAACTTGAACGACTTATCTAGTTTGCATATATTTTGTGTTCGCAAAATAACTCTGGCTATCTACTCCAATTTTAGAGCACTCTCGTCTGAGTGTGCCAGAGCTCAGAACAACTGATGAATTTACGAATGCGCAACACCTGCTGAATATGAGCGGTGTCAGTAAACATAGGCAAAAAAAGTAATAGTTAGTCAAGAACGCTCTAGATAACATGTAAACAGCCTAACCAGCTCTGTTGTGAGTAAAATAGTCAGATTTAGGGGCGGCAGGTAGCCTAGTGGTTAGAGTGTTGGACCAGTAACCGAAAGGTTGCTAGATTGAATCCCCAAGCTGACAAGGTAAAAATATGTGAACTAGGCAGTTAACCCACTGTTCCCAGGCTGTCATTGTAAATACGAATGTGTCCTTAACTGACTTGCCTAGTTAAATAAATAAAAAATATATTCTCTCATTTGTGTCTGGAAGTAGCAAGCTAGCCAACCTTAGCAAGTTAGCTTGGGTGCTTAGTTGGGACAAGCATGCATTGGCAGGTAAGCTGCAGAAGGACGAGGAGGTTACAATTCCCCATCGTTTATCACTGCAATTTTGACAACCAACTAGCTAAAAAAGTTAGAGGGTTTATCTAATGTTCCTTTGTTAGATTTTAGCACATCTTGCTCTGGCTAGCATTAGTTGTTGATCTTGTTGATGTGCATAACTGAGGGAGAGAGAGCCTACCTTTTCATGGTTGTTTGATCAATAGGACTGTATAGTTCCCAAATGTAAGAGTGTTTACATATTTGCAGAAATCCATTCAGATGTATTTTGTGGCTTTTGGCGAATGCTCTCTAATGATCTAAAGTCGCGCTGTTGCAACTGCCTGTAAACACACAGTCCAGTTCAAAGTGAATGATGGAAGGCCCGTGTGGCAAATGTCTTGTTTGTATAAAGGCCTACTGTAGCTCTGATTGGCTATAGCGCACCGTTCTATGTAGACTCCGGTCCTGGACAAGACAGATGTTTTTATTCGGTTTTATTTACTGCAGAGTCTATTAACTGTCTAAATGCTTGACCACTCTATATTGCTCTAGAATTTTCAAAATTGCATTGGTATACATAATTCCCAAACATTCTAAGAATTTATGAAAACGTGAAAATGACCATATCTAAGTGGCCGCTTGTCAGAAAATGTTTACAAAAGTGTCATATTCTTCCTGGGGGTGTAAATGAACATGCTGTCAGTTCTAGCTTCTGATGGTCTAGCCAATGGCTGACTTAGCTAACTAGATTTATCTCCCCAGAGACCAGCAAAAAAAATCCTGATTGGATCTTTTTTTCTCTTCAGTGTTAACTCTTTCCTTTCCAAAACAACTGGAAAGATTGAATCAGAACATCATTGAAAATTATAATATATTTATTTCATAAATCCTTAGCCCTTCTCTGAAGGCGTAGAAGGCTCATTGTTCTCCACTGTGTTTGGGTTAGTAATAATTTGTAGAGTGACTCTATTTCCCCTCAGCATGCAGTTCTTCACTATTCTGAATGTCTAAAGAATCCATATGTCGTCCTGAAATATGAACACAGAAATACTGGACATTTTGAACTCTTATTATGATGGCGATTTGACAATATTAAAATCATGGTCTTGAATTGGACTCACATTTTTCTGGTCTCGGTCTTGACTCGGTCTCGGACCCTTTGTCGACCACAACACTGCTTTTTTCCCTCTCTCCCTGAAAATAGATCTTCTACCTGTGTGCTCTTACTCCGCTCAGTCGCTCAGTCTCTCAGTCTCTCAGAACCTTTAGCGGCATCCTCCACACAACAAAATCCTGCTGTACTGTAGATACAGATTCTGAAAATGAGCTGGGGTGATTCTGGGTGGCACACAGTGGTTGTGGATGAGATGTATTTCCTCATCTTTAAGGTAGTAGTAGTAGTAGTAGCAGTAGCAGTAGTAGAAGTAGAAGAAGAAATGATACACTGCATGACCAAAAGTATGTGGACAGCTGCTCATCCAACATCTTATTCCAAAATCATAGAGTTGGTCCCCGCTTTGCTGAAATAACAGCCTCCACTCTTCTGGCATGGCTTTCCACTAGATGTTGGAACATTGCTGCAGGGACCATTAGTGAGATCGGGCACTGATGTTGGGCGATTAGGCCTGGCTCGCCGTCAGCGTTCCAATTCATGCCGAAGGTGTTTGATGGGGTTGAGGTCAGGGCTCTGTGCAGGCCACTCAAGTTCCTCCACATCGATCTCGACAAACAATTTCTGTACAGACCTCGCTTTGTGCACGGGGGCATTGTCATGCTGAAACAGGAAAGGGCATTCCTCAAACTATTGCCACAAAGTTGGAAGCACAGAATTGTGAAGAATGTCATTGTATGATGTAGCGTTAAGATTTCCCTTCACTGGAACTAAGAGGCCTAGCCCGAACCATGAAAAACAGCCACAGACCATTATTCCTCCTCCACCAGACTTTACAGTTGGCACTAAGAATTCAGGGAGATAGTGTTCTCCTGGCATCCGCCAAACCCAGATTCGTCAGTCAGACTGCCCAGTGGTGAACCGAGATTCATCACTCCAGAGAGCGCGTTTCCGCTGCTCCAGAGCACAATGGCGGTGAGCTTTACACCACTCCAGCTGACAATTGGCATTGCGCATGGTGATCTTATGCTTGTGTGCAGCTGCTCGGCCATGGAAACCCATGTCATGAAGCTCCTGACGAACAGTTATTGTGCTGACGTTGCTTCCAGAGGCAGTTTGGAACTCGGTAGATTTTTACGCGCTTCAGCACTCGGCGGTCCCGTTCTGTAAACTTGTGCGGCCTACCACTTCGCAACTGAGCTGTTGTTGCTCCTAAACGTTTCCACTTCACAATAACAGCACTTACAGTTGACCAGGCAGCTCTAGCAAGGCAGACATTTGACGAACTGACTTGTTGGAAACGTGGCATCCTATGACGGTGCCACGTTGAAAGTCACTGAGCTCTTCAGTAAGGCCATTCTACTGCCAATGTTTGTCTATGGAGATTGCATGACGGTGTGCTCGATTTTATGCACCTGTCAGCAACGGGTGTGACTGAAATAGCCAAATCCACTAATTTGAAGGGGTGTCCACATACTTTTGTATGTATAGTGTATCATAGGAAAATGTCATCCTGTCACATGTTGCAAAAAGTTATGTCTTAACCAATTGGCCATGTTCCCAGCAGGCTTTGTGGTGCAAATAGAAAAAGATGAGCGTCAACCACTGATGCTTATGGCAATCCATCACAGACAATGGGAAAAGATGAGCGTCAACCACTTGATGCTTATGTCAATACATCACAGTCAATGGGAAAAGTTGAGTGTAAACCAATTGAAGCTTATATCAATACATTGCATTCAATGGGAAAATGTGAAAAAATGAGACTCACAGACAGAAAGACATCTCTCTCTCTCTCTCTCTCGCTCTCTCTATTCTCTAATCCCCTCTCCCAGCCTCTATATCTCTTCTCTCCCTCCCTCTCTTTGCCTCCCTCTACCCTCTCCCCCTCTCTCCCTCTTCTATCTTTCTTTCTCTCCTTTCCTCTCTCTTTCTCTGTCCTATCTCCCTCCTCTCTATCACTCTCTTTCTCCCTCCTCTCTTCCTCCTCTCTCCCACCTGTCTGCCTGTTGACTCTCTCTCCCCTCCCACCTCTCTCTCCCCCTCCCTCCTTAACCCTCTCACTTTCTTTCTCCCCCTCCCTCAATCTACCTAATTTTCTCTCCCTCTTTTCTCCCACCTCCACAGACAGGTAATTGATGGGCAAAATATGTATCAAGGGCATTGACACAAGTCAATACATTGCATCCAAGGCAAATAAGTTGGTGATACAGATGCAAATAGTAAATTCAACGAATTGTGGGAGCCAGACAGGCATGCAGACAGACAGACAGACAGACAGACAGACAGACAGACAGACAGACAGACAGACAGACAGACAGACAGACAGACAGACAGACAGACAGACAGACAGACAGACAGACAGACAGACAGACAGACAGACTGTCAGACAGACTGTCAGACAGACAGACAGACTGTCAGTCAGACAGACAGACAGTTTCAAGTTTCAAGTTAATCTAAAAAAATGTGACCAATATCCTCTTCAGAAATTATTCTAACAAGGCTCTTAGCTTTTAGAACTGCCAGAACACTGTGTCCAATGGTGGTCCTCCATTTGTGAAGATTAAACCCTTTAAACCCTTTGAAATCACCCCTATGATCCACAATTAAGTCACTTCCTGTAATCACAGGTGCTTGCCCATGTGTACTCCAATGCTTCCCTCAGTTGTGTCAAGTTGGCTGGATGTCCTTGGGGTGGTGGGCTATTTTTGATACACAGGAAACTGTTGAGCGTGAAAAACCCAGCAGCGTTGCAGTTAATGACACAAACCGGTGCACCTAGCACCTACTACCATACCCGTTCAAATGCACTTAAATCTTGTGTCTTGCTCATTCACCCTCTGTATGGCACACATACACAATCTATGCCTCAATTGTCTCAATGCTTAAATAGAGAGAGAGAGAGAGAGCGATCTGTCTGCCTGCGAGTCTCGTCTTTTCATCTTTTCCCATTGAATGCAATGTATTGACATAAGCTTCAACCCTATGACTGTGGTGACACATCTTTTCCCATTGAATGCAATGTATTATACAATGGGTGGGTCTAATCCTGAATGTTGATTGGTTAAAACTGCATTCCAGCCAGTGTCTATTCCACAAGTTACCACCGGTTAAATCGATGACGTTAAAATAACTATTTTCCATCTGACTGCACAATCCACTGTCTCATCAGTCCAGCCAAGCAATTTATAAACTTGATCTCAACTATAAAAATCATCTAGACATTATCTCACATTTCTTTTAAACTAACATTTAATTTTCACCTAGGAGAATTTGTATAAACCTTGCTGTCTGTCTCTCCCAAATTAGCAGCATTGTTTCAATATTAAAATTCGATCTCCAGCTGTAACATAGTAATGAACGAGTCGGGACGAGACAGACAGGCAGGCAGCGTTTCTCAGCCAGTCGAAATCATGAATCAGCTGGCATCATTTTTATGGATATATACAAAGAAATGTCCATTGTAAAAAGATCAAACGAAACGAAATGCAGCTAGTTTGCAGTGTTTCCAGCCTCAGTTTGAAGTGATTGTGTTAACTGTGTTGTTGGTTAGCTCCTCTGAACAACAGTGTCCTGACGAGAGAGCACATGTTCAATGTCAGGTGAAATCGCGCCTCATTAACTCATTGTTATGGATGTATCCAAATAAATAAATAAACTAGAAAACAGCTTATGCAAATGCAAATACAGTTGTTATTCTGTCTGCACTGTTTACGTGACTGTAGGTTAGTCGTAGTTGGCTAGCTAGCAAGCAAGGGATAAGAACGTTGCCAGCCAGTAGGGCAATGGAACATACGACTGGGTCGCGTCCATAGATACAGAACAAAAAGACTGAACGACTGGGTCGTGTCTCTGGCAACCGAATGAACGACCAGCCGACTTTGGTAGCAACCCTAGATTTGTGTCGGGGGACTATATCTTGTGGAAGGATTAAATAGTATGAATAAATTCATCAAAATAACGTTTTTAATGAAAATATGTCAATCCTTTTTTGAATATGTTGTTAACCCGTTGTATAAAAGTGATAGTGTCCTCGAAGCCTAACTTATAACACCTATGCCAATATATCCTCCAAACACCGGCTTCTTGGGCATTATCACTTAATTGACATAAGCATCAATTGGGTGAAACTCATCTTTTCCCAGTAAATGCGATGTATTGACAAAAGCATCAACTTTGTGACACTCTTCTTTTCCCAATGAATGCAATTTATTGACATAAGAATCAACCCTGTGACACTCATCCTTTCCCATTTACTGCCTTGTATTGACAGAACCATCAATTGGTTGATGTTTCTCTTTTCCCATTCACTGCAATGTATTGACATAAGCATCAACCCTGTGATACTCATATTCTCCCATTGACTGCAATGTATAGTAAAGTAGCATCAATTGGTTGATGCTCATCTTTTCCTATTGGCACCACAGGGCCTGCAGGTGTAACAGTATAACTTTAAACCGTCCCCTCGCCCCGACCCGGGCGCGAACCAGGGACCCTCTGCACACATCAACAACTGACACCCACGAAGCGTCGTTACCCATCGCTCCACAAAGGCCGCGGCCCTTGCAGAGCAAGGTGCAACACTACTTCTAGGTTTCAGAGCAAGTGACGTAACTGATTGAAACGCTACTAGCGCGTACCCGCTAACTAGCTAGCCATTTCACATCCGTTACACTCACCCCCCTTTCAACCTCCTCCTTTTCCGCAGCAACCAGTGATCCGGGTCAACAGCATCAATGTAACAGTATAACTTTAGTACCGTCCCCTCGCCCCGACACGGGCGCGAACCAGGGACCCTCTGCACACATCAACAACTGACACCCACGAAGCGTCGTTACCCATCGCTCCACAAAAGCCGCGGCCCTTGCAGAGCAAGGTGCAACACTACTTCTAGGTTTCAGAGCAAGTGACGTAACTGATTGAAACGCTACTAGCGCGTACCCGCTAACTAGCTAGCCATTTCACATCTGTTACACAGGGAGCATGGCCAGTTGACAAGCATCAATTGGTTGAAGCATAATGTTTTGCAAAGATTTGACAGAATGACGTTTTGTGGTTGATAATGGGCTTTAGTAGTAGTAGTAATAGTGATACAGTGTAGTCATAAAGGCTGCTAAATTATGATGGATATTCAATGTGAACATAATACCACATGTATTAACATTAATATTATGTGGTAACATCGATAGCTTAGTTGAAAGAGAACGAAGCTCAAATAATACTTCCCTCTCTATGCAATAGCAAAGCTAGTGCGAGAGAAAAAAATTATCATTCTGTTGCATCATTGGAACCAATCAAGGTGCTATCTAGAACTTAAAAGGGTTCTCCAGCTGTCCCAATAGGAGAATCCAAATTCTGTCGTCCTGCCACTGAGCAAGGCAGTTAACCCACTGTTCCCCGGGCGCAGAAGACGTGGATGTCGATTAAGGCAGCCCCCCGTACCTCACCTCTCTGATTCAGAGGGGTTGGGTTAAATGCAGAAGACACATTTCAGTTGAAGGCATTCAGTTGTACAACTGACTAGGTATCCCCCTTCCCTTTCCCTTTGAAGAACCCTTTTTGGTTCTAGGTAGAACCCTTTTGGTTCCAGGTAGAACCCTTTTGGGATCCATGTAAAACACTTTCCACAGAGGGTTTTGCATTGAACCCAAAAGGGTTCTACCTGAACCAAAAAGAGTTCTACCTGGAACCAAATAGGGTTCTACCTGGAACCGAAAATAGTTCCCCTATGGGGACAGCCGAAGAACCCTTTTGGAACCCTTTGTTCTAAGAGCGGGAGGCTTGGGAACCAAATCTACTGTTCACCCTAGAAGGCTGTTAGGGGAACACAGACAGATAATTTAGCTAGACTTTACACATTCATCGCTCATTCAGGAAAATCTCCTCCAGGAAATGAAATGAACGCCTGTGTTGAACTAATTCTGTCTCCATTTGGCTTGAATAAATGAGAGGTATTGTCTGGGTTGAATGCCTCACATCCCATAGTGGCAGAATCCCCAACCCTATTGGTAAATTAGGGGTCTAAGTATGGGTTTGGACTCCTTAAATACTGTTTCTTTCCAACATAAGTCAAGTACTTGTCACATCTGCTCCTGCAACGCCCTCCACTGCTCATCCTGTGTCTCCTTGAACTGTGGCCACTCCCCCAATACTCTCTCCCTCTCCTTCTCCCTCTCTCTGTGTGTGTGTGTGTGTGATTGTGTGGGCAGAGACAGGTGTGCTGTTCCATAATCAAGACCTCTACAAATACTCAGCCCTGCCACTTCCACACTGCCAGAACGTAATCTCTACTCGGTCAGTTTACGTTTCTAGCCATTATTACTATTAGATCCTGTTTTTTCCTTGCCTGACGCTGTTTTCCTCTCTGCTGCAGCTCTGCCTGCTCTGACTCTGGTCCCTGTCTCCAGTTCCACGTCTCGTCATCCTGCTACTCTGTCCTGGATTCACCACTCTACTACTCCCTTGGATTCCCCTCCGGACCTGCTTACCCTGTCCCAACCCGTCTCGCTCCAGCCTCAGCCTCCGTACCTGGTTTCCTGCAACCCACCCAAGCTTCCCCTGGCCTGCACTCCATCTTCTCCCTGTGTTTCAATAAATACCTTGGTTACTTCATCCCAATCTCCTCGTCTGAGTCTGCTCTTGGGGTCCCCTGTTCCACTCTGCTTAACAGTACTATCCAAATGATATGTCTGTGTCGGCTATAGGCCTACCTAAAGGTAATCTTTCAGGGTGAATATGTAGTGGCTATAGCAAACACACATACACACAGCTTGTGCTTAAAGCTGATGATGAGATGCTACAATTAATCTGACCTTGTAGCCATGATGTCACTGTCAATTGCCAAAGTTAATATCAAATGTCTGCCTTCATCAGGCAAACATCTGTGGTGAACTGCCAAGGGCATATACATTATTATCCAACAGATGTGGTTGCTTGAAAATATTACAAACATTTCCTTACAGAAATGTAGATAGATATTTGATTACAGATGTCCATTAGCTGCACAGGTAGGTCCATAAGAACAGACATTGTAGGCTAGCACAAAGCTAAGTCTGCACTTCCAAAAATCAGTGAAACTACAAAAAGCTGAAATTTGATACTCTTGGAAAAGACAATAAAATCCCACAGGATGTCTGCTTCAAGGAAGTTCTCCAGCCCAAAATTGTAGTTTAATAAGAGAATTTAACAAGCCTTTTTGTGGATTTTTTTTTTTTGACCACTTTGCAAAGATCAAACATATGCGTTGTTTTTTATGCTTGTCATTTTTTTTACGTACCAGGAGACATTGAAAGAATTCACTGCAACATACCTAGATGATTGTATAGCTGATCTTAGTTCATAGCTTTATGGGAATCCCCCTCCCCAGAGGCATAAAATCAGACGTTCGTTCAATACTATTTCTATGAGAAGAATTTAAGATTCTACCTCTTTTCTGATTCAATAGCTTGTCCTTTGATGCTGACGGAGACTCCAAGTATCCACTGCTGGCCATCAAACTAGTATCTCAATTAACTGCTGAATATAAAGTAATCCAGAGGTCTAACAGAGGGACATAGCACAGCCGCCCCAGGTGTGCATTGAAGTGCACCGCTGTGCACTTATCATGTCTACTCTGTATTTCAAACCTGACTGATCACTCTTGGACTATCCATTATTGCAGTATCCTTTCAGTGATCCAACACATTGTACACTTTCCACAAATAGCCTCCACTCCCTCCTGTCACATCTATCTGAATAGGACTCACAGGAAACCAATGTGAATGAGCACATTTCCTCTCACCCACCCTCTCTCTCACTTTCTATCTCTCTGCTTTCCCTTTCACAAAAATGGCAATAAGCTATTGAATGGCAGGGGTGATACCATGTAGCTCAGTTTTTTTTATTTATACTGAACAAAAATATAAACGGAAACATGTAAAGTGTTTTTCCCATGTTTCATGAGCTGAATGAAAAGATCCCAGAATTGTTCCTTACACACAAAAACTTTCTCTCAAATGTTGTGCACAAATTTGTTTTCATCCCTGTTAGTGAGCATTTCTCCTTTGCCAAGATAATCCATCGACCTGACAGGTGTGGCATATCAAGAAGCTGATTAAACAGCATGATCATTACATCTCTACTGTGATAGCATGTGATATAGTGATTAGAGTCATGGCTACAGTAAATGCACATGCATATCTCTAATAGAGATAGTGTGGTGACTCTGATTGATGTGACAATCAATGCTGTGCATCACCAGTAGGGATTACTCCATACATATAGTATGCAGACTGTTGGTCTGTAGGGATCACTGGTTTGCATCAACCTTTATTAATGTATGGACAGGGTTGATAATAACTGTTATTATTGGTATAGGACCAGGAGTTTTCCCTTACCACCTGATTTGAAGAAAGTCTCTGGACCATATGGGTAACTGATGAGTGTCACCACAATGAAATGCACACTGGTTTTTAATATGTTTTGTTTAACCTTTATTTAACGAGGCAAGTCAGTTAAGAACAAATGCTTATTCTTATTTACAATGACGGCCTACCCGGAAAAAGAGGAGCAACTCAGGCGGTCCCGCGCAAAGGCCACTCGCTCCCCCTAGTGGTACATGGAGAGATAGGCATGTCTCATAGAACAATGATGAATACAATACATGTATGTACAGTATCTACTAAACTTACTCCAACAACTCATTCATTGTATGTATCTCATAAGATAACCATTTTCAATGGTGAAACACATTTTTACTGGATGTTTTTCTTGAATCAAACGGTTGGAAAAAAATCCGCACGCATTTCCGTTTTGGCATTGCTTGTCTATGCGCCCTACAAACAAACATGCAGCAACTTGACTGTCATTGTGCAATTGTGGTCAACGTACTGTCTGTAATTCCTCCAAACCTCAAACAGAGGGCAGATTTGCTATTGCAAACACCACACAGGGCGCAGCAATCTCTTCTTGGAGGCATTAATTTGGAAAATGAACAAATATACTTTTTTATATATCCTGTGCATTTTGGTGAGTTGACTATCAACATCTTATTGTTGACATACTTTGTATACGTTAAACTCAGATATTTTATTATTGTCAGAACTTGGGCTAGCTAAACTAACTCTCACAGCCATATTTGTAAAGTCAGTCTCAACTCTGCTCTGGTATCTTGCATGGATGAAATACAGTATATACATCTACGAAACACGATGTATAAATATCTGATATGTTTGATTTCATCGACAGGTAAAGGTTCCTAAACTGTCCGTGCTGAAGTAGTTTCACTTTTGATTTTGACATGTTGGGACTTGCCACGCCAGCCTTGTCTCATAGACTAGATGTAAACATAGCAACGCAAAAGTTGCGTATCTTTGTAACTACAAAATGCACTATAGCAGTTGTATTTCTGTATTTTGAAAGTTGTATATCTTGAAAGCTTGATTGCTGACATGCAAAACATTTTGTGACTATATCAACAATGGACTAATGAAATAAATACCAGAAGATAGTTTTTGGCTGGAGTTTTCCTTTATGTGCAATATTCAGAAATCTCTCTGCCCATTGCTGGTTGCTAAAAGTCTAATAGTTTGCCTAATTTCTGTTTATGTCACAAAACAAGCAAGTATAGTGTAAAGAATCATTGTATTTTATTTAAGCTGTATGAAGCTGGTGTACAAATCAAAAGGAAAAGACGCAAAAACAAAACTTATGAATGGGAAACATAGAAATAGTGCACATAGAACAGATACAGCTTCTTAGAATGACAAGAGAATGACAGATCTATAACTCATATTTCTACGTGAATTTGGTCAGGTCGCCCAAAAAGTTACATATTGCAGCTTTAACCCTAACCCCTAAGTCCCTAGCCTAGCTAACTTCAGCCACCTAGCTAACGTTAGTGTTAGCCATCTAGTTAACATAAAAACCATTCAAATTTGATATGTCACATGCACCGAATACAACATTACCGTGAAATTCTTACTTACAAGCCCTTAATCAACAATGCAGTTTAAAAAAAATAGAGTTCAGAAAATATTTACTAAATAACTATAATGAGGCTATATACAGGGGGTACCGAGTCAATGTGCAGGGGTACAGGTTAGTCAAGGTAATTTGTACATGTAGGTAGTGGTAAAGTGACTATGTATAGATAATAAACAGCGAGTAGCAGCATGGTAAAAACAACATATTAAACATATGGCACATTTTTTACATATTGTAAGAATTGTAATTCATAACATATTACACGAAATGGATGATGGACATCCACAAATTAATACAGGTTTACCTTTACTATGTTACACTTACCACACATAAGCACTTTTCCTTAATAATAATTATTGACCTTCCAATGTCTCATACTTAAATCACTGATAAGTCTCGCACGCACGCACGCATGCACGCACGCACGCACGCACGCAGACACACACACACACACACACACACACAAACACACGCAGCTACTGTAACTGCCTACTGCTTGCTGTCTGTTTTAATAACACTCCATAATGTAATTGCATTTAACAGTGTACGGTTCGTTTAACTACACCATTCAAAGCAGAGCGGAGTTCCCAAGACATCTTAATCACTAGAAAATTGCAATCCAAAAGGCAGATTTGTCAAGATGGCACTTACCAGCATGAGGGAATGGAATGCTGTCTCTGTGCGGCTGGTAAGCATCTAATGTTTAACATTATCTGTATCGAACTATCTCACATTAGCATTCTTTTGGTCACCACCATGACAGGTCAATACCATAATAATTGCGCAAGCACATTTACATTGGAGTGAGAACTGAAATGTTGATTAATTAACAAGCACTGTCCTAGTCAACTCCTGTAAATTGCATTAATGAAATTAATGTATGCTATGTAGGCCTATGTCTTTCCCTCTGATTATGTCTACTCTATGTGTCCAGGCCAACATCTGGAGAGCCACTGCAGTGTGAGCCCAGAGGATGGGACCTGTGTTTACTGTGAGGAAGATAGGACCTACAACAGTGATCCCAACTCCCTGGACTCCTGTGAGCCCTGCACTTCCTGTGACCCTAAAGGTAGGCCTACACACACAACAGGTAGAACTGACACCTTATAGGTAGGCCTACCTACTGTAGCAAATTAGGTTCTCTTTTGTTTTCGGGACGGGGTTACCAAACAACCTATGGGAACTCCTTTCCCTTCATGCGATATGATTGCGATGCTTAATATCAAAGATGTTTACAGTCACGTCTCAAGTTTACTGACCTGTCACTATATAACGCAGTGTGGCGTGGCATGCTGTCTTTTGTTCATTGTCTTTTGATCAAATCGAATTAAATCAAATTATATTTGTCACATGCGCTGATTACAACAGGTGTAGACCTTACAGTGAAATGCTTACAAGCCCTTAACCAACAATGCAGTTTGAAGAAAAATAAGTGTAAAGTAAAATAATAGATAACTAAAACATTGAAAATAAAAAGTAACAAATAATTAAACAGCAGCAGTTAAATAACAATAGCTAGGCTACATACAGGGGATACCGGTACAGAGTCAAGGTGCAGGGGCATCAGTTATTCGAGGTAATTGAGGTAATAAGTACATATAGGTAGAGTTAAAGTGACTATGCATAGATAATTAACAGAGAGTAGCAGCAGCGTAGCAGTGGGGTCTGGATAGCCCTTTGATTTGTTGTTCAGGAGTCTTATGGCTTGGGGGTAAAAGCTGTTAAGAAGCCTTTTGGACCTAGACTTGGTGCTCTGGTACCGCTTGCCGTGCGGTAGCAGAGAGAACAGTCTAGGACTAGGGTCGCTGGAGTCTTTGACCATTTTTGGGGCCTTCTTCTTACACAGCCTGGTATGGAGGTCCTAGATGGCAGGAAGCTTGGCCCCAGTGATGTACTGGGACGTACGCACTACCCTCTGTAGTGCCTTGCGGTCGGAGGCCGGTCGGAGGGAAAGGGTAGTGTTGAGTGCAGTAGAGATTGCATCATCTGTGGATCTGTTGGGGTGCTATGCAAATTGGAGTGGGTCTAGGGTTTCTGGGATAATGGTGTTGATGTGTGCCATGACCAACCTTTCAAAGTACTTCATGGCTACAGACGTGAGTGCTACGGGTCGATAGTCATTTAGGCAGGTTATCGTAGTGTTCTTGGGCACAGGGACTATGGTGGTCTGCATATAACATGTTGGTATTACAGACTCAGTCAGGGACAGGTTGAAAATGTCAGTGAAGACACTTGCTAGTTGGTCAGCGCATGATCAGAGTATGTCCTGGTAATCCGTCTGTCCCTGTGGCCTTGTGAATGTTGACCTGTTTAAAGGTCTTACTCTCTCATTGGCTATGGAGAGCGTGTTCACACAGTCGTCCGGAACAGCTCTCATGCATGTTTCAGTGTTACTTTCCTCGAAGCGAGCATAGCTTGTGTACTCCCCTTTGTAGTCAGTAATAGTTTGCAAGCCCTGCCACATCCTACAATTTAAGTTTCCCAGCATTAAGTTCCCTGCCGCCTCTGGATGAACGTTTTCCTGTTTGCTTATGGCCGTATACAGCTTATTGAGTGCGGTCTTAGTGCCAGCATCGGTTTGTGGTCATAAATAGACGGCTACTAAGAATATAGATGAAAACTTTCTTGGTAAATAGTGTGGTCTACAGCTTATCATGAGATACTCTACCTCAGGCGAGCAAAACCTTCCTTAGATTTCATGCACCAGCTGTTGTTCCCAAATATACATAGACTGCCACCCCTTGTCTTACCAGAGGCCGCTGTTCTATCCTGCCGAAAAAGTGTAAAACACGGCAGTTTTATGTTATTCATGTTGTCTTTCAGTCACAACTCGGTGAAACATAAGATATTACACTTTTTAATATCCCGTTGGTAGGATATACGTGATCGTAGTTAGTTTATTTTATTATCCATTGATTGTATGGTTCGATCTCACGTTTGTGTTTTACATTACGAGATTATGAAAGTTTGCGTGACCACTGTGCTCAGAACATGTGTGTCGGCCAAAATGTAATAGAATTCTAAAGTTGGTTAGCTGGTCAGTACTCAAAAAGGTGATTCAATGTTTCATTTGAGTATTTATTTCATTCAGGGATAGGTAGATAGACAAAAGTGTCATTTTAAGCCTTTGTCAGTGTTATTCTCGTCTCCGCTGAAGGTGCGCTTCTTTATTGTGGGCTCGTTAAGGGTAAAGACCGACAGGTGCATTCATATGCACGCTCCTGGAACAGACTCATGTCAATAATGCATCTGAAATATACTATAAAAAGATTGCTATTAATCCCCTTCAGATGACTTCTTTACGAAATTACGATTCTTCAACAAGTCGAGGAGGTGCTGTGAGTAGTTGATTTTAATCTAATCTTCTCCCCTTCTCTCGTTATTGTTCCCATACTAGCTAACTTTTATTGCTTATTGTCAGGCATTTTTTATATTTTTTATTGTATTTATTTAACCTTTATTTAACTAGGCAAGTCAGTTAAGAAGAAATTCTTATTTACAATGACGGCCTACCCTGGCCAAATCCGGACGACGCTGAGCCAATTGTGCGCCACCGTATGGGACTCCCAATCACGGCCGGATGTGATACAGCCTGGATTTGAACCAGGGACTCTAGTGACGCCTCTTGCACTGAGATGCGGTGCCTTAGACCGCTGCGTCACTCGGGAGCATCCATCCATCCGTTGTGTGTTAGCTAGCTAATTAGCCCTCGGGTCTGTCCCGTTACCGCCGAAGTTAGCTCGTAGCTAGCTAAATAAGCCACACATAGCTACATTAATTAGTTTGTTGTTGGCACCTGTTGTTGGCACTTGTTTGACCGCGGTGTCATGCCAGTCCTCACTTGACTGGCACGTCAGCCTGTTGATCTGGCGTTACCACTCGCTCACTTGGAGTTTTGCTGGGATCACAGAGCCCAGCAATGCTGTAGCCTATCAGTCCTCGCTTGACCGAGACTGACAGTCCACACTTGACTGTGCCAGTCAGATAACTTTATATAGAAGGGAGTTTCAAGCCGGGACCTTGATACATATTTAGGACGTAGTCTCGACCCCAAAACATAATGGATCAGAGTTGACGGTAAGTGTAACTATTCTCTCGCCGACGCCAAGGCAATCGAGACACACCTAGACAAAAATCTCTTAATTTTATTAATAACTTTTACTTGGAACACACTTTCTCTTGTGTGGAAATACATTCTTAGCAGACTGATTTAGTGCTGTACACAGTTGTCATTCCACCGGTGTCAACAGTGTGAGAAACAACTCGCAGTCTCGGATGAGCAAAATACTTTATTGACTTGGGAGCTGAACATGCCCAAGCTCTTGAACTCACTGTCAGAAATTCAAACCGAGAGCATTGAAATCGAAATCACGACTTGCACGCTTTGGGGGCAGAGCCACTCGACTCCGGAGTCAGCCACACTGATCAATGAGCATTGTTAGGTTCTAATTTTCAGAGTAAATAACTCACGGACACTAGAGAAGCTTAATTAACCAAATGTAATTATTCCCAAAGGGTCGATACAGCTGTAATTCAGACACAGACATGGCTTCCACCGTGGTGGTATTCGTACCCCACTTTGGGTGGAGTCTCCTCCTTATCGCTAAACATTGCAACATTATTGCTAAGCAGGGAGCTAAGTGATATGGGCCTTCAACGGTTTCTCCCCTTTTCAGTACTGTCACATGCAATCTTGTTCCCTGCACTCAGCCCCTCCCAAGCTTCATTATTGGACCCCTCATGTCTCTTTTGTAACTAATGTTCCCAGAATCCAACAGCATAGACCTTCCTTTGCAGATTGTTCCAAGCGCTCCAGGTAGCCTAGCAGTTAAGAGTGTTGGGCCAGTAACCAAAAGGTCATTGGTTCAAATCCCCATGCTGGTGAGGTGGAAAAATGTGCCATTCTGCCTATGAGCAAGGCAGTTAACCCCTAACAACAACTGCTACCTGTCAATTAAGGAAGCCCCCCTGCATCTCACTGATTCAGAGGGGTTGGGTTAAATGCTGAAGTCACCTTTCAGTTCAATGCATTCTGTTGTGCAACTGACTAGGTTTTCCCTAATGATGGGTCTCACTCCCTTTGTGATCCACCACCCAATAAACACCATTGCCAAGGCACAAATCTTGACTCACTGAGATGTTCAAGGAGATTAAGTCACTGGACAGTTGAATGGCAACTGAGTCTGCCCTCATCCTGGCCAGGCTTCCCCTGCCGGTATCAACCCCTACCTCTGAACGGAGTGTGGTTGTTGAATCGGATGACACTGATGTACTGTCCACAAGAGCCTGGGGGGACTATGTACAAAAAGTACTGTAATTTATAAAATGTACTTTGATTTGTTTAAAACTTTGTTGGTTACTACATGATTCCATATGTGTTGTTTCATAGTTTTGATGTCTTCACTATTATTCTTTAATTAATGTAGAAAATAGTAAAAATAAAGAAAAACCCTTGATTTATAAAGCCCTTTTTACATCAGCCGATGTCACAAAGTGCTGTACAGAAACCCAGCCCAAAACCCCAAACAGCAAGCAATGCAGATGTAGAAGCACGGTGGCTTGGAAAAACTCCCTAGAAAGGCAAAAACCTAGGAAGAAACCTAGAGAGGAACCAGGCTCTGAGGGGTGGCCAGTCCTCTTCTGGCTGTGCCGGGTGGAGATTATAACAGGACATGGCCAAGATGTTCAAATGTTCATAAATGACCAGCATGGTCAAATAATAATAATCACAGTAGTTGTAATCCATCCCCAGGTGATCTGCCGCTGTACAACACAGCTCCATCAAAGACACATTAACCCCCAATGGTTCACTCTCCCTCTCCGAATCCAATGTCGGAGCTTCAGGCTGCCCTGGACTGATGTCATCCGAATCACACTCTGAAACACCTCAAGAGCCAACCAGGGATAGCATATCATCCCCGGAATCTGGACTTTGAACATTGCCAGAGAAACCGGGATTAGCGTCACTCGGCTAAAATGACATCCTTATCAACTCCAAACACCGCTGGTGCTCTCTCCCGGCCTCAGACAACCACATTTCCTAGGTCGACCTCACCAGATGATTGTGAAATCCCATGCCCTAGGGTATGATCAGAGGTTCAAAGTCAACTAGTTAGCATTTTTTTTAAACTCTTACTCTTACCACTGGCCAACCTACTCAAGCAAGGAAGCACTGGCTACACAAGCAGAGCAAAAAGTAGTTAGCTTTTAGCAAACACAAAAAAACGATACCAAGACCCAAATCTCGCAACATCTAGAGGGACCAGTACTCTCTCCCCACTAACTGACACCTAAGTCGGAGCCGAAGCTCAAAGCCTTTGTGTGCTTGAAAAGTTTGTAAATTGTGTGACACATTTTTCCTTCAGGCGAGCTGAGGAGCAAAGAATTTAGAAAATGAATGCGAGCCCCGGTATAATAGCCAGGATGGCAGGGCTTCCGAGGGCGGACTCGGCATCCATTGGCCCGTTGGCCGTGTTTTCAGATTTTCAACAGGTGAATAGGATTGGTCGTTGAC
The DNA here is from genome assembly GCF_045679555.1 of Salvelinus alpinus. NCBI lineage: Eukaryota > Metazoa > Chordata > Actinopteri > Salmoniformes > Salmonidae > Salvelinus > Salvelinus alpinus. The sequence continues at coordinate 50,399,795 of NC_092088.1, forward strand.
TCCCCATGATATGTTATATACCGAGTGACCACTTGTGTTACCCAGTTGGGTATCTATAGTATGTTGCGTCCTGTGGTGGATACAAGGACATCCCAGGTTAAATGTTGAGTTATCCCACCCTGTTGTCTGAACAACCTCTCCCATAGGTTGTTTGGCGGCCAGTTACGAAAATTAAAGGGAATGCTGGGTTAGGGATCAAAGTAATAGATAGTATGTCACGCCATACCACCTTTTATAGTGACAGGTCACGTGGGTACACTAAGGGTGTGGATTAAGGTCACGTGGTACACTAAGGGTATGGTGTGACTGTAAACATCTTTGATATTAAGCATATCAATCACATCACGTGAAGTAGTTCCCATAGGTCATTTGGCAACCTGTTACACTACTCAGAGAAACAAGGTTACATCCGTAACCCAACCTTGCCAATGTACTGCCACTGTGGTGTTTGTTTGTCCTTCGTAGCCAATCTGGAGGTGGAGGACAGATGCACCATCTTCAAGGACTCAGTATGTCGATGCCAGCAGGGCCACTACTGTAACAAGGGGAAGGAGCACTGCAGGGCCTGCTACCCATGTACCATGTAAGTTCAAGATACTTTAACCAAATAACTATCAAAATAATATTGATTTCTAGTTTTCTAAATGTTAAAGACACATTGTTAAATCGGTAACATTTTACCGTAGGTGTCCTTATTCATGCATTCATGAAGTCTTTATAACAGCCATATAAACATATAAGCTGTCATAGGTAGTTTTAAATACACCGAACAAAACATAAACACAACATGTAAAGGGTTTGTCCTGTGTTTAGTGAGCTGAAATAGAAGATCCCAAAAATGTTTCATATGCACAAAAAGCTTATTTCTCTGATTTTGTGCACAAATTTGTTTACATCCCTGTTAGTGGGCATTTCTCCTTCGCCAAGATAAAACATCCACCTGACAGGTGTGGCATATCAAGAAGCTGATTAAACAGCATGATCAACTCTAAAATGTGCAGTTTTGTCTCACAACACAATGCCATAGATGTCTCAAGTATTGGGGGAGTGTGCAATTGGCTGACTGCAGTAACGTTCACCAGGACTGTTGCCAGAATATTGAATGTTAATTTCTCTACCATAACGTTGTTATAGAGAATTTCTCGGTATGTCCTACAGGCCTCACAACTGCAGACTACGTTATATGGCGTAATGTTGGCGAGCGGTTTGCTGATGTCAACAAAGTTCCCCTTGGTGGCGGTTGGGTTATGGTATGGGCAGGCATAAGCTACGGACAACGAACACAATTGCATTTTATTGATGGCAATTTGAATGCACAGAGATACCGTGACGAGAACCTGAGGCCCATTGTCGTGCCATTCATCCGCCGCCATCACCTCATGTTTCAGCATGATAATGCACGGCCCCATGTCGAAGGATCTGTGCACAATTCCGGGAAGCTGTAAATGTCCCAATTCTTCCATGGACTGCATACTCACCAGACATGTCACCCATTGAGCATGTTTGGGATGCTCTGGATTGACGTGTACGACACCGTGTTCCAGTTCCCGCCAATATCCAGCAACTTCTCACAGCCATTGAATATGAGTGGGACAACGTTCCACAGACCACAATCAACAGCCTGATCAACTCTATGCGAAGGAGATGCATGAGGCAAATGGTGGTCATACCAGATACTGACTGGTTTTCTGATTCACGCCCCTACCTTTTTTTTAAGGTATCTGTGACCAACAGATGCGTATCTGTATTCCCAGACATGTGAAAACCATAGATTAGGGCCAAATTAATTCATTTCAGTGGACTGATATCCTTATATGAACTGTTACTCAGTCAAATCTTTGAAATTGTTGCATTTATATTTTTGTTCAGTATAGTTATGAGTAATGGCATAAGATGTTATAAAACTAGTTGTAATTGGTGTTATAGATGACTGTTCATCCTGTTGTCATATGCTCTAATGTCAACTGTTAATAACAACTACTATTACACTGCATGACAATTTATGTCATATGTTATTACATGCTACATAAGTGTCTACATACCATATGTTGTAACTGGACTTTATATGGTGCTTTCTATAAATAATGGGGCCAATGTGTGACATTGGGATCAACAATTCTAAATGGTTGAAACAAAAATCAATTTGATTTTCATGCAGTTCCACATGTACTTCGAGGAATAAAAGTGAATATATGCAAATTGCCCCATAACTCCACCTATACAACCACATAGGCCTAGCTCTATACATCATTTAAGCAGGGTTCATACAGACATTGGCAAGTCAAATTCAAGGACTTTCAGGGACTTTTTCAAGTGCTTAATTGTGAATTTCAAGGACCTCAATGTTATACAATTGTTTAATTTATATATGGCCTAAAATAGAACCCCCCCTCCCAAAAGCATGCAATTTTTTTTTTTTTTTAAGTAGGCCATTACCACTTTAAAAATAGCGATTATTGTAAGCCTTGTCAATTATTATTACATTCTTAAATATGTGAGAATAATGTGGACATTGCCTGACTAAATGGATGCATGCATGGGGATTGTTGTGGCCGACACAGGCACACATAGGAAATCCATGAATAGCAGTAGCATCACCATTTGAAACTCACCATTGCTGTTTTTATCATGAGAAAGTGACCAAACACCAGGTTCCTTTTTTAATGGATATATTTGTATGGAAAGCCAACTTGAAGCCAGCATTAGCTGTTGTCTTCCTCATAATAACTGCATGTGGTTTTACCGCAACAGAGTAGCACAACACCGTTCAATTGAAGTGCCGGGAAACAAATGAAAGTGTTTGTTTTCCTTTGGACATCATTGCACGTGCGAAAAAACAGCAGAAATGTACCGTTTCTTTTAATCATGTAGCTTCTCAACTCTGCTTTGTCGACTAAACAAAAACAATAACATTGGCGGTGGGGCAGACAGTGGCACTGTTTCCACTACTGTGTGTTTGTGCACACTCTCTAATGCCATATGACATGGTTATGACACCCATCATTCCATTCAATGTAATAATGTGACACAGAGTTTGGTAAATGATATAACGCATGGTCATAACATCTGGAGTGTAGACACTTATGTAGCATGTAATAACATATGACATAAGTTGTTAGGCAGACTGTGTAATAGCCGTTGTTATTAACAGTTGACATTAGAGCATATGACAACAGGATGAACAGTTGTCTATAAAGTTTAAAGTATACTTCCCAGTCGAAACAGGGACATTTGAGGTTAGTCAAAGTTTGGTTGCCAAGGTCTACGCGTGATTGGTCAACAGTAGGGATTCTTTAATGAAGTGTTTGTTGTCATTCAACGACCTACAACTAGCAAATGTTTTCACTTGAGAAATACTGCACCAAACATCTTAATTTGATGTCAAATTGCGTGATTAAGACCTCCTTGGCAAAAAAAATAGTTTTTTCTAATCTTATGCCGTTACTCATAACTGTTTAAAATGTATGACATATGACAAATGTTGTAATGTGTTATATCAGTGTTTCTTAAACCAGGTCCTGGGGACCCAAAGAGGTGCAAATGTTTGTTTTTGCCTAGGCACTACACACCTGATTCAAATCATTAAAGCTTGATGCAGAGTTGATCATTTTAATCAGCTGTAGTGTTAAGGCAAAAACAAAAATGTGCACCCCTTTGGGTCCACAAGACCAGGATTAAGATAGACATGATAAAGAATGCATGAATAAGGGCACCTACAGTAAAGTGCTATCATTAAAGCTGGTGTAGGCTATAGACTAGAGTGATACCTTTCTACATCAAATTTTTTCATTTCTCTTGAAGATGCAGGGAAGAGGGCATCAAGGTAGCCTGTAGCGCCACCAACAACACCATATGCCATGCCTTCAAAGAAAAAGGTTTGGGAATTGAGCAAAACCATAACATTTCAATGCATTACAATGATTTGGAAGATGTGCTTTCACTTACAGTATGAATGTTATAAGGTTGTTTTTTATCTAAACATTAGGCTTTTATTTTCCTTTCTTGCAGGAAGCCATTTGGCAGCAGTATTGGTCCCTGCTACTGTTCTTCTTGTCGCTTTTATTGTGATCATTTGCCTGTGGCGAAATAATAAATATTGTTTTGGTAAGTGTTTGGTCATTCTGCCAGTTGTAGGCTATGCTAAATCACCAAAAGGGGGCAGAAGAGGTTCTTCTCTAATTTAGTTAGTAAGGTGTTTGAAGAGCACAGAAGTCTGGCGTGTTGAAAAACTCCCTTTCCAAAAGTATCTGGTTTTGAGTCGTCCTTGAAATAGCATTGACATGTCTCCAATTTCCTTTGTTAGGGCCAAATGGTGGTTTGACAGAACTGCCTAACCGGAGTTCAGAGGTAAATATCTTCAATTTTTACAAGGGGTGGGTCTGAACCTGAATGGTTAAAAGCACATTCCAGTCGGTGTCTATTCCACAAGTTATCACCGGCTAAATCTATGACATTAAAATGCCTAGTTACTCTGTTCCATCTGACATTTTTATGGATATATACAAAGAAATATAAATTGAAAAAAGCTAGTTTGCGGTCTTCCCAGCTTCAGTTTGAAGTGATTGTGTTAGCTGTGTTGTTGGCTAGCTCCTCTGAACAACATTGTCCTAATGAGAGCACATTTTCTATGCCAGGCGAAATCGCGCCTCGTTAACTCATGGATATATCCTCATAGAAAACAGCTTAAATAAATGCAAATGCAGCTGTCTGCACTGTTTGTCATGACTGTAAATGAACCGTTGTTGGCTAGCTAGCAAGTAAGTGGAAAAAAATGTTGCCAGCCAGTATGGCAATGGAACATTTAGAACAAACGACCAGCCGGCTTGGGTAGTAACCCTATATTTGTGTAGGGACTATATATTGTGGACTTCGTCTTTGGCCTAACAACACCCGTGCCAATATATCCTCCAAACACCGGCTTCTTGAAAGTGCCACAGTACACCACTCTGTCCCTGACTACAGCCACCGCTTAAAACACAGACATGCATCTCTAGTGCTACATCACTGTTACATATCATGTCACCTATTATAATTAGTGAGTTAAATATCAATGATGAATGTGTTTTACATGCATTTATTTTTTTGCAGGAAATGCAGCCCCTGAGAGGTAAGAACATCATCAATGTTACTACTAATGTGTGCCATGTGTGCTAATATGAACCTTATGTATGTCATTTCCAACTAAGAATTACCCATAATCCCTCTTTCTTCTTTGGTTGGTTTCAGGTGTTAATCTCTGGCCACACCTCCCAGACATCGCTAAGACCTTGGGGTGGAAGGACATGAAACAGGTGGCCGAGAGCAGTGGGATGACGCATACCACCATAGAATCCCACCAGCTGAACTTTCCCAATGACTCCCAGGAGCAATGCTCCAGCCTACTGAGGGCCTGGGTGGAGAAGGAGGGGATGACCACAGCCTCTGAGACACTGGTCCAGACTCTACTCCGCATGAAGAAAAAGGTCAAGGCAGAGGATATCGTGGCTATCATCAGCAACAAGGAGGATGGCGTCACAGGAAACAACTCAGGATCAGGACAGGTGTAGATACTGTATGTACAGTATGGTCAAACCACCGCCTTTAACCATGGAAAGATGACCGGGAATATGGCCAAATATAAACAGTGTATTTATTCCCTCCAGAAGGCAATCAAACATGTGAAATGTCGTTATAGGAACAAAGTGGAGTCGCAATTCAACGGCTCAGACACAAGACGTATGTGGCAGGGTCTACAGGCAATTACGGACTACAAAAAGAAAACCAGCCACATCATGTACACCGACATCTTTCTTCCAGACAAACTAAACACCTTCTTTGCCCGCTTTGAGGATAATACAGTGCCATCGATTAAGCCCGCTACCAGGGACTGCGGGCCCCCCCTCTCCTTTTCCGTGGCCGACATGAGTAAGACATTTAAACGTGTTAGCCCTTGCAAGGCTGTTGGCCCAGATGGCATCAGGATGGTCACCATTGTTCCTGGACTTTCAGGGTGTGTGCTCAGCCCCCTCCTGTACTCCCTGTTCACCCATGACTGCGTGGCCATGCACACCTCCAACTCATATCATCAAGTTTGCAGACGACACAACAGTAGTGGGCTTGATTACCAACAACGACGAGACAGCCTACAGGGAGGAGGTGAGGGCTCACGGAGTGTGGAGTCAGGAAAACAACCTCTCACTCAACGTCAACAAAACAAAGGAGATGATCGTGGACTTCAGGAAACAGCAGAGGGAGCACCCCCCTATCCACATCGACGGGACAGCAGTGGAGAAAGTGGAAAGTTTTAAGTTCCTCAGCGTACATATCACGGACAAACTGAAATGGTCCACCCACACAGAAAGTGTGGTGAAGAAGGCAACAACGACTCTTCAACCTCAGTAGGCTTGTCACCTAAAACCCTCACAAACTTTTACAGATGCACAATTTAGAGGTGGGACAGCTAAACAGCCATCACCAACACAGAGAGGCTGCTGCCTACATACAGACTCTAATCATTGGCCACTTTAATAAAGGGGGATCACTAGTCACTTTAACCATGTTTACATATCTTACATTATTTAACTAGACAAGTCAGTTAAGGACAAATTGTTATTTACAATGATGGCCTACACCGGCCAAACCCAGACGACGTTGGACCTATTGTGCACCGACCTATGGGACTACCAATCATGGCCAGTTGTGAAACAGCCTGGATTTGAGTGTCTGTAGTGACGCCTCCAGCACTGAGATGCAGTGCCTTAGAAACACAATAATTTCGCTACACTTGCATTAACATCTGCTAACCATGTTTATGTGACCAATACAATTTTAGTAGTAGTATTCATGCAAGTCAAGATGCCAGTATAGCTGGGTTAAACAGTCTCTTGAGGTTCAGTTTCATCAGTAACAGGTAAGACCTCTGTTGTTGCAGGGACGAACTCACCCGAGTCCTGATGAGATAAAGCCATCAGCAGCTTCATCCTGTGCTGTGACTCCTTGAGCTGTTGAATTCAGTAATTGGTCCACATTTGTACGCCAGATCATGTTGGGGCCTACATTCACAGTGTAGGTCAAGGGTCCTGTCTTTGACACAATCTCGCCAGCTTGCCATTTCTGGTTTGGGCTCTTGTAGTTTCTGGCAATAACTTCCTGTCAAATGTCAAAGGTTCTGAGTTGCGTTTGTTTTTGTTTTGGGGAACACTGTTTCTGTTGAATGTGTCAGCAGGTTTGCAGGTAGCAAACGGAAATAAAATTACATTGTACATTAGAATAGTTAAATCCTTCTCTCTTTCCCAAGTCAAACGTATCCCTCTCTACCTCCCCAGTTTCTCTCCCCTTTACACCAGCCAAGCCAAGCTTCTCTCAACCTCCCATCCTTGTCCACCCAAGCCAAGCTTGGCCTTATTTCTCATTCTTGGCCATCCTTGCCCACCCTTACCCACCCAAGCCAAGCTTGTCCCAACCTCCCATATTTTCCCACTCTCTCTTCCTCTCAGACACACAAACATTCACCCACACACACACTTACCTACACTCACACACACACGCACATACATATAGAAGTTATTGACATACATGCTATATCATCCCATTTGAATTGTCTTCAGTGTCCATGTAGCCTCGGATATTTCTATCATTAATTCATTGAGCAGAACAGTTACTTGGGAAAGTCTAGTGTAGATTGGGGGAGAGGAATTAGGGGGCGGCAGGGTAGCCTAGTGGTTAGAGCGTTGGGCTAGCAACCCAAAAGGTTGCAAGTTCGAATCCCTGAGCTGACAAGGTACACATCTGTCGTTCTGCCCCTGAACACGGCACTGTTCCTAGGCCGTCATTGAAAATAAGAATTTGTTCTTAACTGACTTGTCTAATAAAATACAAATTAATTAATATTGTCTCAATTTATGATAAACTGGTTTTAGGCATCATTGTATCTAGCCTAAATTGTGCTCACCACTTTTTCCCCGCTTCATTCTCTTCTCAGTAAATGGGACTCTCCTTGTTGAACTAGAAAGGTTTCTTGCAGCTTGATTTGGGCTTCGTCTGCGCTTGTGAATTCCATCCTTTACCTTCCCTTCCATACCCACAGCACTGATGGGAAGCGGAGCTGAGGTTTAATCCCTTTTTCCTCCAGTGACTGTCTGATCGGGATGTAATTACATTTACATTTACATTTAAGTCATTTAGCAGACGCTCTTATCCAGAGCGACTTACAAATTGGTGCATTCACCTTATGATATCCAGTGGAACAACCACTTTACAATAGTACATCTAACTCTTTTAAGGGGGGGGGGGGGGGGTTAGAAGGATTACTTTATCCTATCCTAGGTATTCCTTAAAGAGGTGGGGTTTCAGGTGTCTCCGGAAGGTGGTGATTGACTCCGCTGACCTGGCGTCGTGAGGGAGTTTGTTCCACCATTGGGGTGCCAGAGCAGCGAACAGTTTTGACTGGGCTGAGCGGGAACTGTACTTCCTCAGAGGTAGGGAGGCGAGCAGGCCAGAGGTGGATGAACGCAGTGCCCTTGTTTGGGTGTAGGGCCTGATCAGAGCCTGAAGGTACGGAGGTGCCGTTCCCCTCACAGCTCCGTAGGCAAGCACCATGGTCTTGTAGCGGATGCGAGCTTCAACTGGAAGCCAGTGGAGAGAGCGGAGGAGCGGGGTGACGTGAGAGAACTTGGGAAAGTTGAACACCAGACGGGCTGCGGCGTTCTGGATGAGTTGTAGGGGTTTAATGGCACAGGCAGGGAGCCCAGCCAACAGCGAGTTGCAGTAATCCAGACGGGAGATGACAAGTGCCTGGATTAGGACCTGCGCCGCTTCCTGCGTGAGGCAGGGTCGTACTCTGCGAATGTTGTAGAGCATGAACCTACAGGAACGGGTCACCGCCTTGATGTTAGTTGAGAACGACAGGGTGTTGTCCAGGATCACGCCAAGGTTCTTAGCACTCTGGGAGGAGGACACAATGGAGTTGTCAACCGTGATGGCGAGATCATGGAACGGGCAGTCCTTCCCCGGGAGGAAGAGCAGCTCCGTCTTGCCGAGGTTCAGCTTGAGGAATCCATGCGTCTTTTTCTCAGCTTTGCAGTCGGGTCCTGGAAGAATCGAATAGTCTGGCCGTGGATTTTAATTCAGTTCATCCATGTATCTATAACATGACACCTCAACACACACCCAATACACCACATCTCCTCACCTCCTACTTAAATTGTCACCATTATGAGCAACAGTTGTGAGAAGGTACTTTGAGCCACTAGGTGACAACTGCTGGGTCAGGGTGTCACCCAGTAATAGTTCTGAACCTCTTACAACTGGTGGTTCTTTTGGTGTTGCTTTACTCAACTGTAACTGATCTGTGTGCCTTTTCCAGATGACGTCATCTGCATTCTGGACAGTGTGGTACACATAACCAGTCTGAGAAATGAGTTTAGCATGAACCCACTTTGGTCCGCTGAGGTAGTTTCTTGGGACTCTAGCTGCAGACACTAACTTGCGATGCGCATCCACGGACACAAGAAACATCTTGTCTTTGAATGGACCTGCAAAGTTGATGTGTGTGTGTTGCCATGCCTCCTCCGAGCAATCCCACAGATGAAGAGGTGCAAGTTGAGGTATGTTGCGAACCTTCTGACGAGGATTTTTTTTATAGCTTTTTCCTCGATGCTTACATCAAAAAGACGTCATGAAAAATATGTGTTAATCTGGTTGTGATCTGGATAAAAGACGTCCCGACGAGATTTCAAATCGAAAAATACGTCTTTATCATGTTGTATGCCCACTGGGTGGTGTATGGTTGTAGGCAGTTTATATTTGTCATGCAGCCAGCTATTGTAATTTTGCAAAGGTCTTTGTTGAACTGTTTTCCATTGAGTCAATGCATTTTGTTTATATGATGTATACTGTAGTCATAAAGATGGGCCCTATTTTATTGAAAAATACAACAACTATAGCCTTTAACTGTATTTCACAACACCACTTCACATCTCTTTTATTCTTAGAAATGTGAGCTGCATTGTAGGCTATTCTGTTGAAATGCAGGCCAAATTATGGAAAATAGCCAAATAAAGTCAGTCATGGGAGAATTAAAAATAAAAATGACAGGGTATAGGCCTACAATGTTTGTCTCCATTATGTTTTTCCTGGCTCTACAACTTTCATACCTTTAGTCTGAGGGAGATTTCAAGGAACAGACTAAATCCACTATTAATTAACAACTTTCATTAGTCAAAATGACACAACTTCAGGGCATATAGGCAGTTGTATCAATGGTAGGCTACAATGCAGTTTACAGGGGAAGTGCCAAATAGTTGTTCAACATCTCAAAGGCTAACAGTTTATTTGGCATTTCACTGTGCATGCTTGTAATTTTAGTTAATGTTGAAGTTCTATTAAAAATGTGAACATTTTGAAAGGGCGCTTACATACTTTCCATTGTCTTTATTTTGTGATTCCTTCCTATCTACTGTAAACACAACCAAAATGTTTCATGAAGTAATTACAAGAGTCAAAGTTACATGAACTGTGCAGCTATTTATCCCTTTCAGGATACATCATCTGACTTAATACCCTACTACAATAGTGATTATCTTTGACTATCATTGACACTAAGTAAAATGATTTGGGCATTTGCCAAATCAGTTTGTAAGGCTTTTCCTTGAATCGTTTACTGGAATCAAATTCTTGACAGATACAATGCAATCAGTACTATGTTTTGTTATCGGAGAAGGTTGCATTCCCTCAAAAACACATTTTCAAAAGGTTATCTTACTTCCTTCCATGGCACACAGTTCAATATTGTGTCAACAGTGAGTCACTCTGCTCTCTTTATATTTAGAGGGGCAGACTGCTGCCTCAAGAAGGTTCACAGAGTTAACACATGGTTGTGTTTTATGATTCTACTGAATCACCTTGCAATGCACAGCAAAAAGTACACAATAGCAATACCCAACAGCAACTTGTTTGAAGACGTAAAAGAGCTCTCAAGCTGAATAGCTATGATATCCAATATAAAAGTTGCAATGACATTTCATAGCATATTTTTTATCTAATTGTTCTTCAGGTGTTGGGCTGAGGCATTGTCAGAGTCGACGAGATGCTGGCGTGAGGGGTGACACTGTGGTTTTGTCTCCTCCCTGAGGACTAGGGAGCCAGGATGCAGGGGGCCATAGTGCGGGTGTTTGTGGGAGTGGCAGCGGCCATCTTGAACCACCCGCTGCTGTTCCACCAGGAGATGACCACTCTCCCAGAGCAGGATGATGTGCTGCTGGCCCGCATGAGGAGAGGCTTGAGCTGGAGCAAGTGTGGCTGTAAGAGGAGCAGCAGGACCCTGGCTCGAAGGATGGCTGCGGCTGGTACTTCTGGAGCGCCATCTCGCTGGTCATCTTCTTCTCTATCGAGGTGTGTCGGCAGGATCTGGCAGACATGGAAACCACTACGCTGATGATGAGGATGGGTTTGTTGAAGGTGGATCCATCCATCAGTTCCAAGACCCTCATGCTCGATAAGGGAGTCCTAATCAGCTTCTGTGAGAGATCAATCCACACCTCGGCCCATGAGAACTGGAGGTTGCAGGAATTTGTTGAGGGCTTCACTGAAGACCTGCTGAAGTCCCTGAGAAGTCTGTGTGACAGGTAGGCTGACATGGAGGTGGGGTCTTTGTGGGCATTGGGAGCATGTTTGAGTCGTGGAGGGTGAGCAAGCCCCTGATGTGGGTTCTCATCGTCCTTTTCACCCCACCGGAGGCGTACTCCTTCCAACTGTGGTGCAGCCCCATCAGTGATGTGCCCCTGGACATGCAGGGCTGTGGCAGGATCAAGGTGACATGGATTGGGTAGAATGAGGACGGCTGTCTCTATGGCTCTGCCAACCTGGGTGAAAACATGCTATGCTTATTGCATTTCAAAAAGCCCATAGCTAACCACATCCCGTACGACCTTATGTGCTCCAAGAACATGCCCTCTATGGCCAGGGACCAGGTCATGAAATGGTTCCTGATCTCTGTGATAAAATCCTGGGGACAGATTTTTCACAAGTATGAGTTTGAGTACACTTCAGATCAGATAAAATGTTATTGGTCACATACACATGGTTAGAAGATGTTATTGTGAGTGTAGTGTAAAAAGAAATCTAACAATTCCACAACAACTACCTAATACACACATATCTAAGGGATGGAATAAAAATATATACATATAAATATATGGATGAGCGATGACCGAACGGCATAGGCAAGATGCAATAGATGGTATGAAAATACAGTATATACATATGGGATGAGTAATGGAAGATATGTAAACATTATTAAAGTGGTATTATTAAAGTGACTAGTGATCTATTTATTAAAGTGGCCAATGATTTCAAGTCTATATGTAGGCAGCAGCCTCTCTGAGGTAGTGAAGGCTGTTTAACAATTTGATGGCCTTGAGATAGAAGCTGTTTTTCAGTCTCTGATCAAACAGGTCAGGGACAAAGTTGTGGAGAAGTACAGATCAGGGTTGGGTTATAAAAAAAGATTAGGAACTTTGAACATCCCACGGAGCCCCATTAAATCCATTATTAAAAAATTGAAAGAATATGGCACCACAACAAACCTGCCAAGAGACTCACGGACCAGGCAAGGAGGGCATTAATCAGAGGCAACAAAGAGACCAAAGATAACTCTGAAGGAGCTGCAAAGCTCCACAGGAGATATTGAAATATCTGTCCATTGGACCACTTGAAGCTGTACACTCCACAGAGCTGGGCTTTACAGAAGAGTGTCCAGAAGAAAGCCATTGCTTAAAGAAAAAAATAAGCAAACACATTTGGTGTCAGCCAAAAGGCATGTGGGAGACTCCCCAAAACATATGGAAGAAGGTACTCTGGTCAGATGAGACTAAAATTCGCTTTTTGGCCATCAAGGAAAACGCTATGTCTGGTGCAAACCCAACACCTCGCATCACCCCGAGAACCTCAACCCCACAGTGAAGCATGGTGGTGGCAGCATCATGCTGTGGGGATGTTTTTCATCGGCAGGGACTGGGAAACTGGTCAGAATTTAAGGAATGATGGATGGCGCTAAATACAGGGAAATTCTTGAGGGGAAACCTGTTTCAGTCTTCAGAGATTTGAGACTGGGACAGAGGTTCACCTTCCAGCAGGACAATGACCCTAAGCATACTGCTAAAGCAACACTTGAATGGTTTAAGGGGAAACATTTAAATGTCTTTGAATGGCCTAGTCAAAGCCCAGACCTCAATCCAATTGATAATCTGTGGTATGACTTAAAGATTGCTGTACACCAGTGGAAGCCATCCAACTTGAAGGAGCTGGAGCAGTTTTGCCTTGAAGAATGGGCAAAAATCCCAGTTGCTTGATGTGCCAGGCTTATAGAGATATACCCCAAGAGACTTGCAGCTGTAATTGCTGCAAAAGGTGGCTCTACAAAGTATTTGCTTTGAATAGTTATGCACGCTCAAGTTCAGTTTTGTCTTATTTGTTGTTTGTTTAAAAAAAAGAATTTAGCATCTTGAAAGTGGTAGGCATGTTGTGTAAATCAAATGATACAAACCCCCCAACAATCTATTTTGATTCCAGGTTGTAAGGCAACAAAATAGGAAAAATGCCAAGGGGGGTGAATACTTTCGCAAGCCACTATACATATGAGATGAGCAAAGCAAGATTTGTAAACCTTATTAAGTGACTAAGATACTGTAGAATAGTATAGAATACAGTATATACAGTGGGGCAAAAAAGTATTTAGTCAGCCACCAATTGTGCAAGTTCTCCCACTTAAAAAGATGAGAGAGGCCTGTAATTTTCATCATAGGTACACTTCAACTATGACAGACAAAATGAGAAAAAAAAATCCAGAAAATTCCATTGTAGGATTTTTAATGAATTTATTTGCAAATTATGGTGGAAAATAAGTATTTGGTCAATAACAAAAGTTTATCTCAATACTTTGTTATATACCCTTTGTTGGCAATGACAGAGGTCAAACGTTTTCTGTAAGTCTTCACAAGGTTTTCACACACTGTTGCTGGTATTTTGGCCCATGGTTGATGTCCTTGATTATCTTTTTGGCCATCCTGTGACATCGGTGCTGTAAGTGTCCTGGAGGGCGGGTAGTTTGCCCCTGATAATACGTTGGGCAGACCGCACCACCCTCTGGAGAGCTTTGCGGTTGCGGGCAGTTAAGTTGCTGTACCAGGCAGTGATACAACCCGACAGGATGCTTTCAAGTGTGCATCTGTAAAAGTTTGTGAGAGTTTTAGGTGAGAAGCCAAATTTCTTTAGTCTCCTGAGGTTTAAGAGGCTCTGTTGCGCCTTCCTCACCACACTGTCTGTGTGGGTGGTCCATTTAAGTTTGTCAGTGATGTGTACGCCAAGGAACTTGAAGCTTTCCACCTTCTCCACTGAGGTCCCGTCGATGTAGACAGGGGGGTGCACCCTCTGCTGTTTCCATATTTGATATGAATAGGTATTATTTTTGTATATTTGTATTCTAGAGGAGACCACATCATACTTTGTAGTATTAGTGTTTTTATGATCCAGTATTAAAATACTTGGCAACAGTTGCTATTTGACAAAGGGATATTCATTTTTAAGCAGTGCAACATAGTTTCAAAATACCAATTGAAGACTCCCTGTTACGTCTTGGCTGTAATTCACCAAAAGATAAGAATGTCAGCAAAGGTCTTCAGTTGACATGCCTTTAAATGGGTACATAAGATAACTTTAGTTATTCCATTCAGCATGACAACCTTAGAAATGACACACATGTACACAGAAGCTGTTAAATTGTAAGGTTGAGGTAAATGTAACTGAAGGAAACAAATCCCGTCTGTTTAGTCTTTGTATAACTAAATGGCATATTGAAATTCATGGTTTGAAATGGATGAGTGGAATACACATTCAAATATATTTATATTTGTATACAACAATATTTGTAAATTTCTTTTAAATTAAGTTGTATAGGTTTTGTATTACCAGTACCTCTCATTTTATTTCTCTTTTAGCCCTCATTTGGACTTATCTTCCAAGAGTCCTTAAACATTAAAATACAATTTATAATACGAACACATTTTAACACAATGTACTTTTATCATTGCTGCATGTTGCATTTACAGTGTTTATTCATAAATCTTGAAGGAATTCTTGGCAATTTGTATGATAGACTTAATTACTTGCGTTGTGATTTAGCTACGTGACATTACAGATTTAGCTAGTATTTATTTAGCTACTTGACAGACAAGACAGTGGCATTCGTAATGCCACAAAGCGATTATGTCATTCCACGGTAGTACTCCACCCTCTATTCACAAACCTGTCCAAGTACAGTGTAGGTTCATGTCAGGACTAGTGGTGAAAAGAAAATAATGGAGATGACTATCAAAAAAACTAGTTAACTTCCAGATTTCAGCACACCAATATAAAAAAATATCAGACTCTAGTTGTGCAGTCTTTATTACATAAAGATATTCATATAGTTTACATGTAAAAAACAGTGTGTGGACAATGCATAATCGAAATCAACCATAAGACATGATTCAAATAGTTCCATCAACAATTGTTATGATCTACCACTTGTTCCAAACTACATAATCATTCTACATTGAATTGTGTCCATTCAAAACACTGGTAATCAGACAATACATGTTCCATATGAAAAATAAACAGAAAATATAATTTTACTTTGTAGACAGAAATAACCTTTCAGAAAAGTTTTCTATGAGATGCACAACTGTATTGACATGTACATCTGATGCCCTAATTACCTTAGCAGGAATATAAAATGAGAGTCATAAAAAAAAAAATTATCAGGAAACTGGACGTCCAAGAGTAAAGTGCCACATATCTACAGGCCATAGTCATAATTGGGTTTCCCGTCTGTGTAGGTCTTGTAAAATGCCTTGTAGGTCTCAGTGGGGAACATGGTGGCTTTGACAGTTTGATCCACGGACATATGCTCTGTCCACTTCTTCAGCTCAGGGGTACCATCCAGACAGCTGGAAATTAGAGATTAGACATTTATTTGCATTTTGGAAATGAGGCCAAAGAATCTGTGTCACAAAGTGCACTTTGGTTGTGAACCAAACTAAATCTCACAAGCAAGAGGACTAATCGATCTCATAAACCCTATTAGAGATGCAATAATGTGGAGGACTTTGTTGAGGGCCAGTGGTCACAAAGCATCTCAGACTAAGCGTGCTGATCTTGGATCAATTTTGGAATTTTTTAATCATAATGAATAAGATCATGTGGACAGGGAGGACATGATCCTAAATTAGCACTCCTTCTCTGAGACGCTTTGGGAATACGTGCCTAGGTCTCAAGAGTGTTCTACAACTCCCACATAGCTATGGATTTCTAGGGTTGAGATGCCTTAAATTGAAAGAAAAAATTATATTTAATTTAGAATGGATACATACTGCTTCAACTCAAAGATCTCCAGCCTCTCAAACCACGGCCACATCATGTAATCGATCATTGTGATTGCGTTTCCACCAAAGAACTTGGACTTCTTATTGACAAGATCCTGAAAACAAAAGTTCAGAGATACATGAATAATGGCATCTTATTGTAAACTATTAAGATAATACATTGACTTAAACTTTCAAAACATTTCAATCTGGATGTAATCAAGGTAAATCCCTAAAACAGTAGTAATATGTTGTTAATGTTTATATCTAGCAGGGTTTCTGCTAGCCGGTAATAGCCGGCTTTTGGCAGTAAAAAAAAAAAATAAAGCCTATAAAACTAAATAAAATTGTCACCAGATAACCGGGAGAAGAAAAATCCCATTGCAAAAATAAGGCT
The DNA here is from genome assembly GCF_045679555.1 of Salvelinus alpinus. Lineage (NCBI taxonomy): Eukaryota > Metazoa > Chordata > Actinopteri > Salmoniformes > Salmonidae > Salvelinus > Salvelinus alpinus. Next base: position 50,416,568 of record NC_092088.1, read on the forward strand.
TTTTAGCCTATTCATTGATGGAAATGCATTTTCCCAGTCATGGTTTCATTTGCATAATTTAGTAGAATTAAATTGGCGTGTGTGTGTATATTCTTTATGTATCTTATTTATCACACGTGCACAGCATACAGACAGATGCTGAGTGGAAAATCTGTCAGAGAGCTTTTATAAGCCCAATCATTGCACAACAATTCTAAACGCAATCATATTTTTGGCCATGATTAAAAAGAGCTGCTTTTTATTTCTCAACTGGTAATTGAAGCGTGCTTCCAATTCGCCATTCAAATGCTTAGGCAACAGTAGGCAGGCTTAAGTGCATCACACACACCACTTCGCAATGAGCTGGAGGCAGTGGGCAATTTGAAAACACTTCATTGTTTGAAACCTGAACATTTTACTACATATTAGGGCTGACCCCAATTAGTCGACTGGTCGTTAGGCTGTTGGTCGACCGAGATTGTTTTAGTCGAGCAGTAACAAATATATATTTCAGTGAACTAATTCATTGCGGAGGCCTAGACTAAAAGCCAACTTATGCTTGATCCGAAAATGTGGTTTGAGGCACCAATGTGATGCAATTGCGGAGCCTCCAGAGGCATGCAGAGGCCAAATCGAGCTTTGTAGCGCATCGCCATGCGTCTCTCAAATTGTGTAGAATGTGGAGGGCTCTGTATAGCTCTGCATTGACATGATTGTGTTTATACAGAATGTACCGCCCAAACTCACTTCCTTGACAACAGCTCTATACTGCTCCATGAAGCGCAATAAGTATGAATGCCCTGACTTCTGCTGAGGCCATATCACCGTAAATGCTGCACGGCCAATGCAGATGTCAAATTGACCATGCACCCAGATCTCCCGCCAACTTGTGCACATTCATTGTTTCATAACTTCATTGTGTGAATTGTTTGTGTTTGATTGTTAGTTTATATCAATTCACCATTACATTTACCGTTAATTCCTATAATTTGTCATCTGCAATGTTTGTTGCTTTGGTTATGGTAATTAGTTTAATGCATTCAATATTATTATTACAGTCTTCCCGTCCTGATTACTTCCTATCAGTGCTTGACTTGGACTGAAATAGGAACCGGTACTCATTTTGGGTGCTGGTACTGTTTATATTTAGGTGCAGGAGTTCCACAATACTTTTAAGCTAATATTCTATAAGAGGAACAGGAGCTCTAGCAGTAGAAAACTTGAGTTGCTGGTACTAAGCTCCGGTGAGCTCCTGCCCAAGTCAAGCACTGCTTCCTATCCCTTGTGCAAATAGCCTACAACTGTGTTTGTCCCAAGCTCACTGGCAGGGAAACTCGAGGGACCAGAATATTTTATACAATGTTGCTAGCGCAAGTGTCAGGGCTGGACCAAACTTAAGTCGATACAATGTTTCAAGTTCGTTGCTGACAGGCCATGTGTAGCCAATGTGATTTATAGGACTTTTTATTAGATTTTTTAAAATCAGGATATTTTCTACCTGCAGGCTGAAATGTTATTATTTGTTGGCTTTATGTAGGCTATTTCTACATGGTTGGCAATAGAAGTTACTTTTTAGGTTGGTATCACTTTCATTTGGATTTGAATAGAATTGACTAACCAGATGACAATGATTTTGAGATATGAAGACGTTATTATAAATTAAAATGTTTCTCACAAAAATGTACCATATTAAAACCATAACTGGCACGCAGATCAGTAGAAATTGTAAGAAATTGGCATTCAACATGAGAAAGGTTGCCGACTCCTCGTGTAGCCTATTACCGGCAACTTCAGGAGAGTAATGGCAGAATCTGCGAAAACCAGCAGGAGGAAAATAGTTGGTCAGGTTAAGTTTTTTTTCTTCTTCTGGTTATCTACATCTCTGGCGCCCTCGTGAGGCCTTTGCCTTATTTCACCGCATGCTTTGAGTACACCTCCTGGTAATCCGACTGGCCTCCCGGCTTTGTTGACTTGTTTAAAAAGGTCTTGCTCACATTTGCTATGGAAAGCGTGATCACACAGTTGTCTAGAACAGTTGGTGCCCTCATGCATGCTTCAGTATTGCTTGCCTCGAAGCGAACATAAAAGGTATTTAGCTCGTCTGGTAGGCTAGCGTCACTGGGCAGCTCGCGGTTGGGTTTCCCTTTGTAGTCCATAATAGTTTTCAAGCCCTGCCACATCCGAGCCGGCGTAGTAGGATTCAATCTTAGTCCTGTATTGACGCTTTGCCTGTTTGATGATTCGTCTGAGGGCATAGAGGGATTTCTTATTAGTGTCCAGATTAGTATCCCACTCCTAAAAGTGGTAGCTCTAGCCTTTAGCTCAATGCTGATGTTGCCTGTAATCCATGGCTTCTGGTCAGATTTGCCAAATGGAGGGCGAGGGAGAGCTTTGTTTTCATCTGTGTGTGGAGTATAAGTGTTCTAGAGTCGTTTTCCCTTTGATTGCACATGTGACATGCTAGTAGAAATGAGGTAAAACTGATTTAAGTCCCGGCCACTAGGAGGGCCGCTTCTTGATGAGAATTATCTTGTTTGCTTATGTCCTTATACAGCTCTTTGAGTGAGTTCTTAGTGCCAGCATCAGTTTGTGGTGGTGAATAGACTGCTACAAATAATATAGTTGATAACTCTTGGTAGATAGTGTGGTCTACAACTTATCATGAGGTATTCGTAGATTGTCTAGTTTGTTTTCCAATGACTGCACGTTGGCCAATAATACAGAGGTTAGTGGTGGTTTACCTACTTGTCTGCAAATTCTTACAAGGCACTCCGCCCTCCGTCCTCTTTTTCTCTGTATTTTCTTCACACAGATGACGGGTATTTGGCCCTTGTCTTGACAAAGCAATATATCCTTCGCGTCAGACTCATGATATATATATATATATATTAGTTTTTTTTCTTATCTAGCCTAGGCCTACTGGTTGTGTGAATTTGTGATCTGTTCCAGAGTCAGTTGGGCTATTTCTTTCTTGACAAGCTGACCAACAGAATAGGTAAAATGTTCAACTATCGGGGATAGTAGATTGACCTAGGTGGCGTGTCCATAAGGCTAAGCTTTCCTAAGTAAATTGAATTAAGATTGCCAAAATTATATAACCTAATTAGCATACTCCAAACTACACAGAAATAAATACAAATCATTCAAAATAGGCTACTAAAGCATGATTTGGCCACAGAGGATCATTGGCTTCCCCTAGCCTAGTTGTGGATTGTTTTAAAATCGTATTGACTACAGTCGGAAGGAAAGGCAGGTCGCAAATTAGGCAGTGTGCACACAGTAAATACCAAATAATTGTTGAGTTGCGACTGTCAGTGAAAAATAGAGAGGCCCAACCAGGCATATCGCAATATTTCAAAATTAAATCGCGGGAAAACACAGTTAGGAAAGCAAATGGCTATTGCTGTAAAGAGAAGACAATAAAAAAAAAAAAAACGTATTTTAATTATAAATTCTCAACCCAATTGAGCGAACAACAGTAGACCTATAGCAGGTGTCAAACTCATTCCAGGGAGGGCTTTGTGTCTGATGGTTTTGGGTCTTCCCTTTCAATTAAGACCTAGACAACCAGGTGAGGGGAGTTCCTTACGAATTCTTGACCTTAATTGCTCAATCAAGTACAAGGGAGGAGAAAACCCGCGGACACTCGGCCGTTGGTTGAATGCGTTTGACACATGGCCTATATAGCCTATCTTATTGGCACCAGCGGATAGTGTCAGCCATATCCCCAGTGAGTGCGCACATTCACTCCATCATTGTTGGGTCAGTGCCACTTAAGAAAAGTTTGTCTTTGGACAACAGTTCCTTCCTCCAGTTTGTCAGTGTCAGCAGAGTAGGCTACCCTGCGATTTGTTGTATTAAAAAAATATTCTGCTAATGTCTCCAGTCATATGAAGTGTAGTATAATTGCATGAAATGTGTTTTTCCCGTGCAATGAAAACGTATCTGATATAGCCTATAGCCCAGGCTATAACTCATCACATTAGGCTATTTTACATAAGTCTGCAACTACAATGATGCATGGAATTTTTACAGTGAAAATTTGCTTCCCCAAACATGAAACTCATGCACTGCCTATGTATAGGCTAGTTCTTTTGAGGTTCATTACTCATCTTGTTGGCTGAGGAAAAGCAAATGTGGACAGTTATTCTAATGTCTTCAAAGAGTGCGGTAAGGACACACGTCACGTTTCTCAAATGTCCAGTAAATTAAAATGCTGCCGATCAAATGTCCAGTGCCACATTATCATAACGGAAACCCTGGTATGTAGTGACTTACTTCATTCAATTTCACAAATTTCTCTTTCAGCTCCCCTTCCAGCACTGACATGTCTTCTCCATTGTTTTTCCCCAATGGTATCTTGTAGAAATATGGTGTTATCTGTAAAAAATATATTTAGAATAAGGTAAATGTATTTGCAATCCAAATTGTAGTGTTGGTAAAGTATCTGGGTCTATATCTAAGTTCAAAAGCAAAAGACAAAGCACAAAAAAAATAAGCTATTATTATGTAGTGAAGTTACGTAGACATACAGTGCATTCGTAAAGTATTCAGACCCTCAACTTTTCCCACATTTTGTTACGTTACAGCCTTATTCTAAAATGTATCAAAATAAATCCACAAGCTACACACACAATACCCCATAATAACAAAGCGAAAACAGGTTTTTAGAAAATTGTTTCTACAACTTGGAGTCCACCTGTGGTAAATTAAATTGATTGGACATGATTTGGAAAGGCACACCTGTCTATATAAGGTCCCACATTCAACAGCGCATGTCAGAGCAAAAACCAAGCCATGAGGTCAGAGGAATTCTACGTAGAGCTCCGAGACAGGATTGTGTCGAGGCACAGATCTGGGGAAGGGTACCAAAACATTTCTGCAGCATTGAAGGTCCACAAGAACATAGTGGCCTCCATCATTCTTAAATGGAAGAAGTTTGGAACCACCAAGACTCTTCCTAGAGCTGGCCACACTGTGCAATCGGGGGAGAAGAGCCTTGTTTAGGGAGGTGACCAAGAACCCGATGGTCACTCTGACAGCGCTCCAGAGTTCCTCTGCGGAGATGGGAGAACCTTCCAGAAGGACAACAATCTCTGCAGCACTCCACCAATCAGGCGTTTAGAGTGGCCAGACGGAAGCCACTCTTCAGTAAAAGGTACAACAGCCTTTTTAAAGTTTGCCTAAAGGCACCTAAAGGACAGACCATGAGAGACAAGATTCTCTGGTTTGATGAAACCAAGATTAAACTCATTGGCCTGAATGCCAAGTGACGCGTGTGGAGGAAACCTGGCACCATCCCTCCGGGGAAGCATGGTGGTGGCAGCATCATGCTGCAGGGACTTTTTTCAGCGGCAGGGACTGGGAGACTAGTCAGGATCGAGGGAAAGATGAACAGAGCAAAGTACAGAGAGATTCTTGATGAAAAACTGCTCCAGAGCATTCAGGACCTCAGACTGGGGCAAATGTTCACCTTCCAACAGGACAACGGCGCTAAGCACACAGCCAAGACAATGCAGGAGTGGCTTCGGGACAAGCCTCTGAACGTCCTTGAGCGGCCCAGCAAGAGCCCGGACTTGAACCCGATCGATCATCTCTGGAGAGATCTAAAAATAGCTGTGCAGTGACGCTCCCCATCCAACCTGACAGAGCTTGAGAGGATCTGCAGAGAAGAATGGGAGAAACTCCCCAAATACAGGTGTGCCAAGCTTGTAGCATCATACCCAAGAAGACTCAAGGCAGTAATCACTGCCAAAGGTTCTTCAACAAAGTACTGAGTAAAGGGTCTGAATATTTATATAAATGTGATATCAGTTTATTTAATACATTTGCAAAAATTTCCAAAAAACTGTTTTTGCTTTGTCATTATGGGGTATTGTGTGTAGATTGATGAGTAAAAAAGTGTGCTGAAATTTTATAATAAGGCTGTAATGTAACAAAATGTGGAAAAAGTCAAGGGAATACTTTCATGGTTTCCTTTACAGAGTGTAAAATATCTTATTGAGAGCTGAGCATACCTTGGAGAAATTCTCCAGCATCATTTTCTGTTGGGCCTTCTGAAAAGGATCAGCTGGGAGCAGCTTTTTGTCTGTGTAAACCTCATCCAGGTAGTCACAGGTGATTGGTGACTCGTAGATCACCTGACCACTCGAAGTCTCCAATGTCGGAACCAGGCCAAGAGGGTTCTTCTTAAGGAACCACTCAGGTTTGTCTTTCAAATTAATGTTGACAGTGTCATGCCTGAGGCAAAATGAAAAGTAACTTGATTATTATTAATATAATCTTAGTGAAATTTATAGAGGCTATTGTGTAAAATGACAGTAACACAAACTCCTTAAAAATTGTGTTGGTACTGGTAGCAACTTACTTGATCCCCTTGGCATGAAGCACTAGTCTGGTTCTGTGGGCAAAGGGGCAGAACCTCATACTGTAGAGCCTGATTTGACCTTTGGCAACCAGGCCAGGAGCAGAGCTTCCTGTTTAATAAAAGGAATTAATGTCCACTCATTAAACCCAATAAAGATCTAAGATTTTGGTTTATTGCAGATTCCTTACTTCTGCTGATAAACATTCACTGCCTGCTTGGCTATTCAGCATATAGGCCTAGCCATGGGATGTGTGTTCTACTCTTTCCCACTTGATCCTGGCTGTCATCATCAGATATGGTCATGTATTTACATGATCTTGTGAATAGAATGTTTAAAGCCCTTGCAGTGATACTGTGAACCAAGAGGCCTATAATCCAGTGACAGTATTTGTGTAGAACTAAGAGTACTAGGCTACAGGACGCACATCACGATCATGGTGACTTTGCAAAATGCCAGGACCAAATCAGGTCATACGTCAAGATATCTTGTAAAGTAAACAGCCACTCCTTAACCAGAAGTAGATGGCCTATTACAATTGTTCCCAAAGAAAAACGTTAAGTTGTCATGACTGTGCAAAATATCATTTGAACCAAGCTTCCATACCGCCTGAAATATGAAAACGTCAACTCTGTCCCCTTGAGATGGGACAAAGTTGAACATGTGCTCTTTATGACAGAATATCCTATTTTAATAAATAGTTATTTTTGACAAAAGTAACGTTACACTACCCATAAGGCACTCTATTCGTAGAATGACCAATATAATGAGTCAACGACAAGAAAGGGTAGAAAATACAGCTAACGTTAGCTCCAACGAATAGCCTAGCCATGACCAACACATGACAAATATATTTTAGAAAGTCTTTCTTACCTTTCGCAAAACATTTTTCAGAGGCCATGGCAGATGAGCAATTATTCAGTCTCTAACTGAAACAAAGGGACACATTCATGCACACTTCTTGTATACAAACATAAAATGCAAACACTCTTTGTTCACATGTTTTGTACAATTTAATACTTGCCAAGGTATTTTCTTCAGTAACGTTCTATTCTGGTATTATTTTGGTAGGTTTTCGAAGTCTGTGTAGATTTGACAAGTCGAGTAACTTACTTCCCTGTGCGTGTGGAATTTAGAACTCGTTCTTCTTCTTTTTCTTCTTCTGCTTGTTCTTCTTCTGTGAATTTTATATGGCGGTTGGCAACCAATTTTAAGGTGCATTACCGCCACCAACTGGACTGGAGTGTGGACCAGAGACAGGGAAGGTCTAAATCCTACCCAATATTCTCATCTCCCAAAGGAAACAAATACATAAATACTGTACATCCCCTGAAGATTTCCCCAGCAGTTCACTTAATATTGGCTCTTCAACCCCATTACTCAATTCTAATAACAATTTCTCCCTTTCCCTCCCATATTGCTTGCACTGAAAAAGAATGTGTTCCACTGTCTCCATCTCCTCCTGACAATGATCACACCTTCCAGTCAGATGTTTTTCCACCAATTTCAATTTGCTATTGCGACTTGTGTCCCAGTCTCAGCCTTGTGACCTCCCTGCCACCACATTTTCCTGGATCTTATACAGGGGTCTTCAATTTCCCTCCCTTTTCCACAACTCTTGCCATTTGTTTTTAACCACTTAAAAAAATATATATCAACCCCTTGGCTTCTGCTCTACTGATGGACAATTCCATCGCAGCATTAGGATGTTTAAGAGCCTGCTTGGCGATAACACCCACCTCCTCATTCCCCTCTACGTGCTACGATGAGCAGCACAGGTGAACCCAAGAGCAGACTCAGACCAGGAAACAGGGATGAATGAACCAAGATATTTATTGTAACACAGGGAGAGATGAAGTGCAGATCCAGGGAAGCTCAGATGAGTTGTAGGAAACCAGATGTGGAGGCTGAGGTTGGAGTGAGCTGGGTTGGGACAGGGTAAACAGGTCTGGAGGGGAATCCAAGGGAGTGATGGTGAGTTGAATCCAGAACAGGGTACCGAGATGTGGAACAGGAGACAGGAACCAGAGTCAGAGCGGCAAAACTGCAGTGAGAGGAGAAACAGCGTCAGGCAAGGAAACAGGCACAGCAGGATCTTAAATAATAACAAATAGCTAGACGCATGTCTGACTGAACAGCAATTACAATCTGGCAGAGTGGAAGTGGCAGGACTGAGTATTTGTAGAGGTCTTGATTATGGAACGGGTTGCAGCTGGTGAGGATACGCTCTGGCTCCAGCACACCTGTCTCCAACCACACACAAACAGAAAGGGAGGGGGAGAGAGAGAGTGTACTAGAGTGGATGCAAGTCAAGGAGACACCGGATGTCCTCTAGCGGGTGTGGCAGGAGCAGATGTGACACTACTCCCACATGAGCTGATACCCAGAGGAACATCACAAATACCCCCTTCTGTCTCACCCTATACAAGCACTGCGATACCTCTTACAATACATCCTGTCTGGTCCGAGACAAAAATGTATTTAAGATCATCAGTGCTGCACCGGAGTCAGAGCAGATGACTACCCTGTCTGGTCTCAGCTCCAATTTAGAAATCAACCAATGGTTTCAGCGCATGTAAGGGGTAGGTGTAGAAAGGAAGTTGTAGTAGCTAGTTGTTAGGGCAGGGTTTCTCAACAACTAGAAAAATATTAACGTTACAACTGTTATGAATTTGGTTGCCAGCTACAGTAAATATGAGCTACAATCTTAGATTAGAATTTTTTTTAAACAAGGGGTTGTTCGGCTGTCCCCATAGGAGAATCCTTTTTAGTTTTATGTAGAAGGTTCACGGTTCAAGGTAGAACCCTTTGGGGTTCCATGTATCCCAACCGGCCGACACATGGCGTTATTATTAATTTTACGTTGTTTGTCATAGCGCCATCTGGCGGCTGGTGGGCTAGGTTCCATGTAGAATCCTCTGTGGAAAGGGTTCTACATGGAACCAAAAAGGGTTCTTCAAAGGGTTCTTGTATGGTAACAGACGAAGAACCCTTTTAGGTTCTAGATTGCACCTTTTTTTCTAAGAGTGTATGCCAGTTTAGAAGGAGGCCTAGCCCCTTACTGATGAGGAGCCTAACCTGAGTGTTTTGTTTCTTTGGTGTGCTCAGGGTTTGACAAGCCAAATTGTTGAATTTGTTGACAAAAAAACAGCCTGCTACATCTGTGGGGATTACATAGTTTTCCTGACTATGGAGAAGAAAATTACTCATGACCAAATATGACACAATACCAACAACATTCAGATAAACCTCTCACAATAAATCTGTCTATTGTGCCATGGTTGTCTCCCAGAGCACAGAAAGGTCCTCTGACCAGGAAGTGGTCCATTTGACCTCAGAGGAGGAGGTAGAGGGTCACCCTATGGGCCAAGTATACCAAGATCTCCAGTCTGGTATGACCTTGTTTCACTTCACTCATGTTCAATATAACATGCAGCTTTATATAACTCAGAATTTTTAAAAATTAAAATAAAAACATTATTGAATTATACATGTAGTATTGTTCTTAAGAGACTGAATCTTAAAATACCAAATCTGTGAGAACAAAGGAATGATAGCAACGCATTAGGTTTATGTTATAACCGCTCATAACACTATTAACCTGAGTATGTTGTAATTGTCATGTACAATGTTCAAATGCAGTGCCACTCGTGTTGGCTGGGAGGGGTGAGGACACTCTCCCTTACCTCAGGCAGCCAGACCATGATCACCACTGGCCTGAAAGATGGCTCTCTGTTCTGTACAAGACTCAGGTAAAGCAACGGGGTCAAGTCTGAATGCAATGCAGTGTTGAACACCAGAGAGCACTGTAGTTCATGGAGATGTGAAATTTGACACCAGCTTGACTTATCAACATTGGGAGATTGTTCGATAATTATAAAACATTTCACAATGTCTACTATTACAAGGAGAACCTTTCTCTTGTTATAATGCATTGGACTACTTTTATTTTTACATTTTCTTCTACGTATTTCTCTGTGTCTCCATGAAGGCTGAAAATGACCGTTGCTGGCAAATCCCAGGAGAGTGTGATGACATCAGAGAAGCCAATTCTCAGTATGATGGCTGACTGGGACCCAGAGGCCCTGTCCCCTCCTGTGTCAGCAAACCTACACAGTGCAGAGGTACCCTAGGTTTCCATTCATATAGATGTTAGATCCTCCATCTTCACTTACATCAAGCTGCACCAGCTAAATACACCCTCGTTGAGGCTACACAGGGCTTGTCCGTGTAATCAGTGTAATGAAGATAATTTCAGATCAATCAAATCGTCTGTAGTCACGTTTATGTTTTATTATTTGTTTGTCCTCACCTCCTGTCTATAGGCCAGTATTAAGCGACAGATAGTTGATGTGACCGAGCAGGTGTCAACAACAAGCTAGAAGCGGTTGGTAACACTGCTGATGTCCCTTCACCTAAGAGCTACCCTGTTGTCACAGAACTTTAGCGTATTTGGGGTTTACTGTGTTTTCTATCTCAAAGTCAAGTGTCAAGTCCTATTGACATATCGTGTGAACAAAGTTTAATCCAATTCAAAGACTGGTTGTGAGACTTTGTACTCCAGTACTGGTGTGGGAAACATTGGTGAGGCCCTTGACATTTAACAAATACTTCAATAACTGAATCACAAAGCAGCTGTGTTGCTGTTGGCACATTTTTCCTTTGTGATTGCGACATCTCAATTAACTTTATCCGTTATAGTCTGAAAAGATCATGCCCAGAATTGTAGCAAGGCAGATAACATTTTTGAAGAAATGTTGGGTGCTGTGTCACACAACATTATTTGAATATAACACAGAACTGATATCAACGGTGTGGCATTTATTGTGTTGTGGGTTTATAATACTTTCTTCTTCACAATTAGTAACATAACATGGAAACAGCCACAGTTGGGTAATGTTCAGCCACTGTGCCATTACATGCTTTATTGTTGTTGTTTTTTAAAATTATTTGTGTGCACTTCAGGTGCAAGGTGATGTGTTTTCTGCATTCCATTCAAGTCCCATCATGTTGAGTAGTAAAGGATTTAGTTGGGTGTAATTTGATATCTGATGTAATGTGAAATATATGATAACCATCATACAGTTCAGGTGAGTCATTGTTGACAGATATACTGGCAAAACAATGTACTGTTTTTCAGGTAGTCCTGATAAATGTATCCACTAATATCCTTACAGTATACGGATACTAAACAGAATGAAGCCAACACCAGTAGGTCACCAGGGTAAAACACACACAAACACACAGGGTGAGATTATATTCTTTGACTGACTCCCTTTCAGGTCTGAAATGAGATTGAGCTGGAGAACCTAGCCATGTGCTACCTGCGTGGCATCCTCAAGAGAATGCTGGGATTCCATGAAGGTCAAAGGGCAAGCTATAACTTGAGAGTCACAACCAAAAGGAAATAATTTTCAAAGGTGCAGCAACAGATATTTTTTGAGACCGTGTGTTTTGTTTGCTTTACCTTAGGCCTTCCACTCTGAACATGAGGAGAAAAACTACATGAAGGAGCGGACTAGCAGGAGCAGGATGAACATCATAGAATGGAGAGTATGAAGAAGATTGAATGATTGACAGCAATATGAGTTAGAATGGGATGTATGTCATTTTAGTCACAGTGCAATTGCTAGATATTTTGCACATTCTGCACTCCTTCATTGGCAATTGCCCCATGCTATATGTTTTGTTTTTTACATGCCACTCATCTTCTTTCGAAACACCCCAGCTCCAGCAGGAGATTTTAGAGACGAAGAGCAGGATCGCGGCCGGAGAAGAGGAAAGCCATGAGAAGGAGAGTGCTGCACTCACAGGTAGCCCCTGTGCCCAGCATGGAGGCTCAAACCCCTACCTCTACAATGACCTCTCACCTTCACTTACATTCTAGGATGTCATATACAAAGTGAAAACACAGATTTTGACGGGGTGCACAAGCAGAAGGAGATCAACTGAATGAAGGATAAGAACAGACGCATCATAGAGATCATGTCAGAGCTGGACCTGAAGAGGAAGCCCAGTCGGTCTGACAACAAGGGGCCAGGGAGGGCACAGTCTGTGGAGGACTGAATTTTTTTGTTGTTGTTATTGACCCACTTTAATGGTTTGGATTTCCACCAAATCACAAGTTACTTCACATCAAATTATGATTGGTGACTCCCCGTTTCCATATTCTTTTCTACCAATTTCTGTGTTCTATTTATGTCCTTTTCTAATAACCAATTTATGTGTTCATGCAAGGGACTGATTGAACGAATCCTCACTATCACTATCTGCAATTTGGCAGTATGCACAGAACCTTGTTTTGAGAAAGGGATATCTCAGGTTCAAGGTCTCAGCTTAGAGAGAAGAAGCCACATGAGGTATTGGTCTGTCACATGCATGACCCAGTATTGGTCGGTCACATGAAGGAAACAAACGTTAATGTTGAATTAACTATGAATGATGAATTAGCTAAATCATGCAAATATAACTTGTCTGTGTATAAGAGAACAAACGGGACTGCCCCGGGTAGAGCTCCTGATCAAATGTGTACTTGGTTTCATTGAGGTAGTTGGAACCTCACCCCAAAACAGAGAAAGAAAGAGGAGAAGAAGAAAACGAAGAAACAAAAACGGCTGGCGGCCAAGGTACTGTGCACTTGCTTCCTACCTTCTCCCAAATGAATCTTTCCCATCTCCCACTTATTTAATGTTCATTCTAACAGGTCATTCTAACAGCTAATTAACCATTACTAACACAATCAAGGTCTTACTCACTCACTGATAAATTGTGAAAACTGTGAGCTGTTTTCTCAATAAAAATCCAGTGTGAATTGATGTTGATATTATTTTCTTGGGCACCAATTGAAACTGACATTCTGGTTACTATATTTCTTCCTTAGTGACAATATCAGAGAGAGGGCTCTGGATGAAATGGTGGGTGGAGGGCTCAACCTAAAAAAAAAAATCTTGAGAATGGTGGTGGTGGTGGTCAACATGAAATATTAATGAATTTGAAATATGGATATGAATAGGAATTGAATACCCAATATTAATTAACATTCAATAAATGTACAGTTAACATGATAAACATGTATTAGACTGGATTGTCCTGGAGGAAGAAGTCATTTGAGGTAAACATATTGTAGAGATGTATTTGAATGTGTTTTCTGACCCTGTGCTTTTTAACATGCAGGAGGTGCCTCAGCCTGAGTTAATTGTATCCAAACAAGACATTCAGGGGACAGAGGAAGATAAAAATGTATAAAGAGTATGAAAAGAAAGTCAAATAACTAAACGACGAACAGGAGGAGTACAGAAAGGTGTGATTTATTTGTGAAAACATCTGCTTTTAAATTTTGTATTCAAAATAAATATACCATCATAATAGGACCCTGACCTGATATACTTTACATGTTCAGTTGTCATTGTCTTGTTCCAGACTCTGGAAGATGAAATAAAGAAGCTACAGACTTCCATATCATAGACGCAATTTGGATTTTTTATGAAACCTTGACCAAGTTTTTTGAAAGGAAGGTGAAATCTGATATGGTTATATACCAGGTAAGACAGTACACACATAATTAGATCAAGTTGGATTTAATGAAACAAATATACAGTACATTACATGTCATCGCTATGTTGTTGTTTAAGAAGAACTCAAGATTGCCAATCTAGGAGGCTCTCTCTCTGTATTGATAAAAAACAAGGGTCTACAAGTATCAGAACTCAGGATAAGACCCAGATGCAGACAGCTAGAGTCAAAGATGTTTATTGCCCAAACAGGAGGCAGGAAAAAGTCAGGTCAAAGGCAGGCTGAGGTCCGTAATCCAGGGCAGAGTCAATAAGGTACAGAACAGCAGGCAGGCTCGGGGTCAGGACAGGCAGAGGTTCGTAAACAGGTCAGAGTCAGGCAGGTACAGAACGGCAGGCAGTTATACCTGTGTTCTCTGTTTGTCTGTTGCCAGTTCATCTTGTCTTGTCAGCTCTTACCAGCGTGTTTTTCCCGTCTCCCTGCTTTCTCAAGTTCTGTTTCCTAGTTTCCCCGGTTTTGACCATTCTGCCTGCCCTGACCCCGAGCCTGCCTGCCGTTCTGTACCTGCCTGACTCTGACCCGTTTACCAACCTCTGCCTGGGGATAATGAGGAAGATGGGTGACACCTGGAGGGGGTGGAGACAAGCACAAAGACAGGTGAAACAGATCAGGGTGTGACAACAAGGGGAGATGTCATGACACTATTTGTTAAGTATCTTTCTCATGGAGAATGTATTTACAATTGTTTAGTTAGATACTATTTTATGTTAGCTATGCCTATCTGTAATATACAATACCTTCAGAAAGTATTCATAAACCTTGACTTATTCCACATTTTCTTGTGTTACAGCCTGAATTCAAAAATGATTAAATTGATTTTTATCTCACCCATCTATACCCCATAATGACCCCATAAAACATGTTTGAATTATTTTCTAATTTAATTAATTGAAAATATCAGTAAAATATTAGTATTCACACCCCTGAGTCAATACTTTGTAGAAGCACCTTAGATAGCGATTACAGCTGTGAGTCTTTCTGGGTATGTCTCTAACATGCTGACCACACCGACGCGAGCGATGCAAAATAAATGTACACATACATGTTATTCAATCATTGCACCCACACTGCTCGCACATGTCAAACAGGTCAGGGACAAAGTTGTGGAGAAGTACAGATCAGGGTTGGGTTATAAAACAATATTAGAAACTTTGAACATCCCAAATCAAATCAAATCAAATTTTATTTGTCACATACACATGGTTAGCAGATGTTAATGCGAGTGTAGCGAAATGCTTGTGCTTCTAGTTCCGACAATGCAGTAATAACCAACAAGTAATCTAACCTAACAATTCCACAACTACTACCTTATACACACAAGTGTAAAGGGATAAAGAATATGTACATAAAGATATATGAATGAGTGATGGTACAGAACGGCATAGGCAAGATGCAGTAGATGGTATAGAGTACAGTATATACATATGAGATGAGTAATGTAGGGTGTGGAAACATAAAGTGGCATAGTTTAAAGTGGCTAGTGATACATGTATTACATAAAGATGGCAAGATGCAGTAGATGATATAGAGTACAGTATATACATACGAGATGAGTAATGTAGGGTATGTAAACATAAAGTGGCATAGTTTAAAGTGGCTAGTGATACATGTATTACATAAAGATGGCAAGATGCAGTAGATGATATAGAGTACAGTATATACATATACATATGAGATGAGTAATGTAGGGTATGTAAACATTATATTAAGTGGCATTGTTTAAAGTGGCTAGTGGTACATTTTTACATAATTTCCATCAATTCCCATTATTAAAGTGGCTGGAGTTGAGTCAGTATGTTGGCAGCGGCCGCTAAATGTTAGTGGTGGCTGTTTAACAGTCTGATGGCCTTGAGATAGAAGCTGTTTTTCAGTCTCTCAGTCCCTGCTTTGATGCACCTGTACTGACCTCGCCTTCTGGATGATAGTGGGGTGAACAGGCAGTGGCTTGGGTGGTTGTTGTCCTTGATGATCTTTATGGCCTTCCTGTGACATCGGGTGGTGTAGGTGTCCTGGAGGGCAGGTAGTTTGCCCCCGGTGATGCATTGTGCAGACCTCACTACCCTCTGGAGAGCCTTACGGTTGTGGGCGGAGCAGTTGCCGTACCAGGCGGTGATACAGCCCGACAGGATGCTCTCGTTTGTGAGTGCTTTTGGTGACAAGCCGAATTTCTTCAGCCTCCTGAGGTTGAAGAGGCGCTGCTGCGCCTTCTTCACAACGCTGTCTGTGTGGGTGGACCAATTCAGTTTGTACGTGATGTGTTCACCGAGGAACTTAAAGCTTTCCACCTTCTCCACTACTGACCCGTCGATGTGGCTAGGGGGGTGCTCCCTCTGCTGTTTCCTGAAGTCCACAATCATCTCCTTTGTTTTGTTGACGTTGAGTGTGAGGTTATTTTCCTGACACCACACTCCGAGGGCCCTCACCTCCTCCCTGTAGGCCGTATCGTCGTTGTTGGTAATCAAGCCTACCACTGTAGTGTCATCCGCAAACTTGATGATTGAGTTGGAGGCGTGCATGGCCACGCAGTCGTGGGTGAACAGGGAGTACAGGAGAGGGCTCAGAATGCACCCTTGTGGGGCCCCAGTGTTGAGGATCAGCGGGGTGGAGATGTTGTTACCTACCCTCACCACCTGGGGGCGGCCCATGGAGCACCATTAAATCCATTATTAAAAAATGGAAAGAATATGGCACCACAACAAACCTGTCAAGAGAGGGCCACCCACCAAGAGAGGGCCACCCACCAAAACCCACGGACCAGGCAAGGTGGGCATTAATCAGAGGCAACAAACATCAGATGATATCTCAAAGTGCTGTACAGAAACCCAGCCTAAAACCCCAAACAGCAAGCAATGCAGGTGTAGAAGCACGGTGGCTAGGAAAAACTCCCTGGAAAGGCCAGAACCTAGGCAGAAACGTAGAGAGGAACCAGGCTATGAGGGGTGGCCAGTCCTCTTCTGGCTGTGCCGGGTGGAGATTATAACAGAACATGGCCAAGATGTTCAAATGTTCATAGATGACCAGCAGTGTCAAATAATAATAATCACAGAGGTTGTCGAGGGTGCAACAGGTCAGCACCTCAGCAGTAAATGTCAGTTGACTTTTCATAGCCGATCATTCAGAGTATCTCTACCGCTCTTGCTGTCTGTAGAGAGTTGAAATCAGTAGGTCTGGGACAGGTAGCACGTCCGGTGAACAGGTCAGGGTTCCATAGCCACAGGCAGAACAGTTGAAACTGGAGCAGCAGCACGGCCAGGTGGACTGGGGACAGCAAGGTGTCATCAGGTCAGGTAGTCCTGAGGCATGGTCCTAGGGCTCAGGTCCTCCGAGAGAGAGAAATAAATAATTAGAGAGAGCATAGTTAAATTCACACAGGACACCGGATAAGACAGGATAAATACTCCAGATATAACAGACTGACCCCAGCCCCCTGACACATAAACTACTGCAGCATAAATACTGAAGGCTGAGACAGGAGGGGTCGGGAGACACTGTGGCCCCGTCCGATGATACCCCCGGACAGGGCCGAACAGGCAGGATATAACCCCACCCACTTTGCCAAAGTACAGCCCCCACACCACTACAGGGATATCTTCAACCACCAATTTACCATCCTGAGACAAGGCAGAGTATAGCCCACAAAGATCTCCGCCACGGCACAACCCAAGGGGGGGCGCCAACTCAGACAGGACGATCACGTCAGTGACTCAACCCACTCAAGTGACGCACCCCTCCCAGGGACGGCATGGAAGAGCACCAGTAAGCCAGTGACTCAGCCCCTGTAATAGGGTTAGAGGCAGAGAATCCCAGTAGAGAGAGGGGAACTGGCCAGGCAGAGACAGCAAAGGCGGTTCGTTGCTCCAGTGCCTTTCCGTTCACCTTCACACTCCAGGGCCAGACTACACTCAATCATAGGACCTACTGAAGAGATGAGTCTTCAATAATGACTTAAATTTTGAGACCGAGTCTACGTCTCTCACATGGGTAGGCAGACCATTCCATAAAAATGGAGCTCTATAGGAGAAAGCCCTGCCTCCAGCTGTTTGCTTAGAAATTCTAGGGACAGTTAGGAGGCCTGCGTCATGTGACCATAGCGTACGTGTAGGTATGCACTAAACTTCCGACTGTAGGTGTAGGATTAGTTGGTGGTGCACTTATTATTATTATTACAATTTTGCATCATCATTTTTATTTTTTGTATCACAAAATGTAAGGAGACTGAACACATATTACCGCGGCTTGCACGAACAAAATGTGCTAACACCATGATACCCCGAAGAAGAACAGAAGGTCCAACCTACTTTTCTTCGAAGGAGGGCTGAAGCTGAGCAGTGCTCTGCATTATGCGCTCGCGAATCCGCTATACCCCCCCTCTGTTCAGTGTGTTGTTTACAGTTGTTCTTGCTCTGCAAAAATAACCGGCGACTGGAAGCTGGCAACTTGCATTGATTGTATGGATGTAGTGGATCTGAGCGCTCCAATACGCGCATTGCTACGTCAAACTTAACTTGACAAACATGGATGTTTATTTTGGCCTACATTGTCTTTATAGGGAGATTTGCGCTTTGATAGATTGACCTGCTGAAACTTTCTTTTTGACAATAAGAGGAGCCCCCACATTACTCATTTTCTGCCAGCTGGATTACAGGATTGTATGATAATTTTTAAAGTTCAAGATGCAAGTCCGCACGGTCCTTGAAGTGAAAGTTTTGGATGTGCAGAAGAGGCGGAATCCCTCTAAACATTACGTGAGTACTCTATTTGTCTCTGCCAGTGCCAGACACTTGGCTTGTGCTTCATGATCATAAACAATGCATTTAAGTTTTGTCTGAGCTATTACTGTCAATACGTGCACAGGTTTATTCTTGTATTATACTTTTGTGGTCATTCTTCTGTCAATAAGTAAGAACCTCAGTTATCCATATTGTAGAATTAATGCACTGGGACAAGTGGAAACAATGCTAGTCTCTAGGGAGGAAAATAAATTAGTCCCCCAGGTCCAATACGATTAATTAAGCAGAGTTAATTAATTAAACAGAGAGAGGATCAATGTAACCAGTCCTCCCTGAGGGCCCTAAGCCCAGTGCAAATCCTTCCCCCTGGGGTGTCACATGAGGAGATGCTGCTAGCCTGGGAAGTCCAGTGAGGAAAACATACAACACATCTCATTGTCTATGAGCTAAGCAACTGAAAAATCCTTATCCTGTTTTATAGAGAGGAAAGAAGCAAACCTTTGTCTTTTGTGTCCAAGGTTCCAGTGTGACTTCCTTGCATGGGCAAGAGAGGGACACTGGACACAACTGGGAGAGCCCTTGGAAACTACAGTATTACCGCTGAACTTGGCGATAGGTCCAAAAAGAAATGTTGTTAAAATGACAAAATGATCTATACTATATATGAATCAAATGGGAAATTGACAAGTATTGACAACCCTTTGTTTCACTTGCCTTGGACAAAGTCCTATGTCTTTTAGCTTTTAGCTACTAAGAATACGTAATAACAGTATCGACATACCCTAGCTTTAATGGCAGGCATGTTTGCTTAATATCCTGCCATCATGGAGATATTTAGTAGAATTTGACGTCTGACAAAGTCTTGAGAATTTGCTAGTCATGCAGATATTATGCTGACTTGCATGCAGAGTGATGTGGATATGGACAGATACCATGTTGGATTTTATTGCAAGTTTGCAACCCATTAATATTTTAAAGGAATGTGATTTTTTTATTTTATTTTTTATTTTATTTTTACAAATGTAGGATCTTAATTTGATCACCCTGTTCCAGGAGAACTTTCCTGAAATACAGGGAATGTAAAACATGTAGTGTATTTCAGGTTTAAAAAGGCATCTGAAGTTTAGAATTTCCACTTTGAAATTTCGGACTTGATTTTCCCTTATGAAAAATGTATTTATTATTCACATTTTCTGTTGCTGCATTATTATTTTCCTACTGTATCAAACTGGCTCAAATTAAAATCCTACATCTGTATTGTACATTCAGCAGTACTATGTTGGGCCCAAAACACTGCCATAATAAATATACTAAATGTATGTCATACGAACAAATTAGGTGTCAGAACTGACATTACCATTTACTGCACAGCTCAAAATGTACTCTCTATGCATTCTCATAGACATTCTCAAAGGGTACTGTATTTACCACACTTTAAGGCACTGTTTTCTAAACACATTATCCAAGGCATTTGGTCATGCCGTCAGCACTCAATTAACTGCACAGGAACTTGTTCCACCCTGCAACACATTATTTCTGTAGTGAACAATGATGTAAAATCAAGACTTGATTTCACGTAGGACACTTACATTTTTACAGATTGTAGCCATGTGTAACAACACTCAAAACTCACATGCAAATGCAGAACAATAGCATATGTTTCTGCAGTAGAAGAAAGGGTGTGCCCAAGTGTTTGTGGCACATAGTGAGTGCCAGGGAGAGCTCCCACTCTAGCCATATAGTTATAGCCAACAGCCCCCTGTGGAATTCATGCCATGGCTGTAGACTAGAGTCTGACAAAACAAGATTGTAAAATGCTCGGAAATGTAACTTAACTAGCTAGAGTTACTATCAATGTAAGAGCCAATGAAGTGTAAATATTGGATTATTTCCTTGAGTTGTTTGAATTTCAAACCCAGAATAAAGTGGCAAATGGTTAAAACCTGTTGACCCCCTCTATAACCCCACACAGGATTCAAATGAGGTGTGTGCTGACAGACAGGCCTAATGAGTTAACTTGACCTCTACTGACCTCTTGAAGTTTAGTCTGAAGGGAATGCTCTATGTAAGTTTGGGGACAGTCAAAACTAAGTGATATTATGTGTCTTTGATGATTGGGACTTTGTTGTTAATAAGTCTTCCTTGTGTGTTTACTTCCGTAGGTGTACCTCATCAATGTCACATACTCTGACTCCACCTCTCATGTCATCTACAGGAGATACAGCAAATTCTTTGATCTCCAGGTAAGTTTCACCATAGAACAATGATGTAGAACCATTCCCCAGTATCTGTTTGATCATGCAGTCAATCATCTTAAACTTATAGTAAGGTGAACTTGTATTAAAAACAGTGAATCTGTATGCTATAACATCTCACACAGCTATTTTTCTTACCATGCATATCACTCACCTTTTCCCAACCCTGTCCATGGAGGTTCAATGGATTTCCTAACAAACTGACCTGCTGCCCTCTAAATGGATGATAATACTTATGATATATTGCAATATGTTGCAAAAAACATTGCTATGAGGTTCTCTATGAGATGAGACCAACATAAATGTTTTTGTGATGGCCATCTGGTGCTCAATGGGGAGTCAAACCTCAATGCTCTCAGTGTAATTATGTTTCAATCAGGGGAAGCCCCAACTGAATGGTCCCATTGAAGACCACTGGTTCTTGACGGAAGTAGGGAAAATCCCATTGCACATCTGTCATACGTCCTGCAGACTATTGGTGAGAGAGGAAAAAATGACCTCAGGCTGAGAGATTGGCTGTGGGGTGAAGTTGCCTCTTAATCGGTTGGAGGGACATCAATGCCCTCGAGGGAAACTTCTTGGGCTGCTGATCCCAAACATTCCAATTGAAACCCATAAAGACACATAAGGAGAGCCCACCACAGCTCTGAACAGGGTGGACTCTCCTGTCTCTTTAATGGTAGGAAGTAAATGTGCTGTATGTGCATAAATCGGCATCAAGTCTCTGTGAAACCCTGTCTGATACTCTCTTATTACACTTTACATTTTATTACATTGCATTTCACAGTTGGAAGAGGCTCTTATCCTTTTTATTTTGATATTTTACTAGGCAAGTCGGTTAAGAACAAATTCTTATTTTCAATGACGGCCAAGGAACAGTGGGTTAACTGCCTTGTTCAGGGGCAGAACGACAGATTTTTTACCTTGTCAGTTCAGGGATTTGATCTTGCAACCTTTCAGTTACTAGTCCAACGCGCTAACCACTAGGCTACCTGCCACCACTAGGCTACCTGCTGCCTTAAAAGCGAGGTAGATAGGTCAGACAACCACATTATGGCCAGTAAAACCTTGTTTGTTATGTCCAGCCGGACTGTATTACAGGTCTCATGACTGTGATGAAGGCCGCAGAGGAAACCCTTTGTTCCAGGGGCCCTTGGTAATAGCCAGGAAAATCCTGCTATCCTGCTCTGTTTGATGGAAACATAGCGTCTCCCCTGTCTCTGTCTCTGTAAATATTAGTCTTGTTCAGAGATCACTGCTGCTGGCACTGGCTCACTGTCTGTGCTAATCAGTGAGGAGCAACGGTCAACAGCTGTCCACACAAGGAATGGGTGGAGATACTCCCTTTTACAAGTCCCTTATAGGTCTTTAAACATAGGCATACTGTATGGTCCATTAATCAGTTATGGTGTTGTTTAGCCCTCATATTGAATGCACTGACTGAAAGTATATGATGCAGATGTATATTTTATCATTGTGGGACCAGGTACAGCAAGAAGAGCAGACTCATTGGATGATCCACAACATGGATTCTCCACTTGTCTCTCACAACCACGATTATAACATTACAGTTAACAGGGTTAGTTATCTTCACCAACATCTCCAAATCCTGATTCTGAACAATGTTTTGTGTTTTTCCGGAACCAGTTAAGTTTAAAGCTTGATTCTATTGTAGCCCAATTTGAGAATGATACGTTCACACAGGCTTGGTATTTCGTATTTTCTTAGGAACCCCATTAGCTGACGCAATAGCAGCTGCTACTCTTGCTGGTGTGCTTTATAGATCTGTAGATAAAAACACTGAACACTGATGGAGTGATTGAGTCTCCTGGAAGTCATTCTTCCAGGCCAGTGATATTTGCAACCTCCATGGGAGTATAGTATCCAGCTGAGGAGACGGCATGCCCAATCCCAACATGCACTGGGTGGAATGAAGGGGAAGTCATGATCATGAATGAGGGAAGGCCACTGGGGAGTGAAATGACCACCAAAGATGATGAAAGAGAGAGATAAGGGCGGCCAAACCCTCCCCTAACCCAGGCGACGCTGGGCCAATTGTGCTATGGGATTATGGGATTCCTGGTCACGGCCGGTTGTAACATTATTACATTTTATTGTACTTATTTAGGGCTACTAATGTTGTAGAAATCTAGCAATAGTTAGTATACATGATCCACTCCTTAATTCCTCTCTATTCTATGAAATCTTCTAGTGGCCCATCTGATCACTCTTCAATTCTTGTTTTCTGCTAAGTAGAAACAAACCCTGTCTGTTTGAGTTAGTGTTTGTGCCATGGTGCCAACAGACACCTCCAGTTCATTTGAAGCTCAGCTCTGTTCTCTGTCCTTTAAGCTCAATCACACTGTTCAGTTAGACGCTTGCAGGGAACAGGAACATGCTTTGCACTCTCTGGCTCGCCAAGGGATCATAATATACTTTATTAAGAAATAATTACATCTCAGCTCAATACTTTGTGGATGGTGTGTAGACAGTTGTGACGTGAAGCCACACTTTTTCATGTGTTTATGAAATTACCTGACATGGTATGTTGTCTGTTTTCAAGATGCAGTAGCTCCTGACAGCTAGCTGTGTAGTATTGTTAGCCAGTGTTTACTAGCTTAGCTAGAAATTTGTCTTTAAGATGAAGTATGGTGATGGTTTACGTACACTTACTCCTAATGTTGCCAAACTCTCTAGCACACTCATCGGAGCTCTTTACTGCTCCTCGGGGATGCAATCATAAATCACTAGAAACCATTTTTTAAATCAGGTTGACTCTTCCCTCATCTTTTGCTGAGTGTAAAACACATAATAAGTCATCACATTTCTCACCGGTTCCTGAAATTTAACTCAATAAAGGCTTTAATAATGTTGGGTGTAAAATGATGCTGAGCATTCCTACAACATCTTTTCAGGTGTGTGGCTGAGGGAAATGGTTTGACCCACACATTTTGAGCTACACAGAAATTATCCTGAGTCAAACAGAGATTCTACCCGAAATAATCTTCCCCGCTCCACACCCTTGGATCACAGAAGACATAACACAGAGATCATGACATTCCACTGGGGGATTGTGGCATATGCAAGTTGGCCCGCTTTCCCTTCGCTCTCCACTTGGATGGAAACTCCTCTAAAGGTCCCATAGTCGCCTTATTTTTGGGTTGAGGCATTGGAGCAGAATCAGATCATCTCCTCTGTCTGCACTGTAATTTGTCTGCTGCCCTAGTTTCCTCCTGACATACTGTAAGCTGGCTCCATAACAAGTTTCTTCACTTTTGAAAACTTCTATCCAGAATCCCAAGAGCTTTGAGGTCATTTCGAGTGTGAAAGTAGCCTACTAATCATGAAACCTTGATAAAAATTCAGTACAGGCTCACATCAGAGTTAAGCAACGGAAGGCAGGATTAGGGCTGTTGTAGGTTTGTATCACAACTAAGGTGGCAAATAACTTCTTAAAATGTAAGTACATTTATCTGCTTTACAAGGGGTGTAGAGCCTAACTGGCATACATATGCAGCATGTGAGTTTCAAGGTTTGGGAAGATAATTTTCACCATAAAAATCCACCTTTATAATAAAACCATAACATGCATAATTGCATTTGCGGTCACTTTTGATAATGGTGTTTTCCGATAATGGAACATTCATGCTTATAGCTTACTACCATGAGCGCATGAGCGCTTATAATGTGAAGAAATAGCCTAATAGTTTATCAACATGTTAAGCTAAACGTTATGGCAATAATTTGGCAATAATTTGAGAAACCAAGGCTGTCGAGTCTGCCAATAAGAATGTGGTGATTGACAGAGTCGAAAGCCTTGGCCAGGTCGATGAAGAAGGCTGCACAGTAATGTCTCTTATCGGTGGCGGTTATGATGTCGTTTAGGACCTTGAGCGTGGCTGAGGTGCATCCACGACAAGCTCTGAAACCAGATTGCATAGCGGAGAAGGTACGGTGGGTTTCGAAATGATCGGTAATCTGTTTGTTAACTTGGCTTTCGAAGACCTTAGAAAGACAGGGTAGGATAGATATAGGTCTGTAGCAGTTTGGGTCTAGAGTGTCACCCCCTTTGAAGAGGGGGATAACCGCGGCAGCTTTCCAATCTTTGGGACTCTCAGACGATACGAAAAGAGGTTGAACAGGCTAGTAATAGGGGTTGCAACAATTTCGGCAGATCATTTTAGAAAGAGAGGTTCCAGATTGTCTAGCCCGGCTGATTTGTAGGGGTCCAGATTTTGCAGCTCTTTCAGAACATCAGCTATCTGGATTTGGGTGAAGGAGAAGTGGTGGGGGCTTTGGCGGGTTGCTGTGAAGGGTGCCGGGCAGTTGACCGGGGTAGGGGTAGCCAGGTGGAAAGCATGGCCAGCCGTAGAGAAATGCTTTTTGAAATTCTCAATTATAGTGGATTTATTGGTGGTGACAGTGTTTCCTAGCCTCAGAGCAGTGGTCAGCTGGGAGGAGGTGCTCTTATTCTCCATGGACTTCACAGTGTCCCAGAACTTTTTTGAGTTAGTACTACAGGATGCAAATTTCTGTTTGAAAAAGCTAGCCTTAGCTTTCCTAACTGCCTGTGTATATTTGTTCCTAACTTCCCTGAAAAGTTGCATATCACGGGGGCTATTCGATGCTAATGCAGAACGCCACAGGATGTTTTTGTGCTGGTCAAGGGCAGACAGGTCTGGAGTGAACCAAGGACTATATCTATTCCTAGTTAAAAAAAAATTGAATGGGGCATGTTTATTTAAGATGGCGAGGAAGGCACTTTTTTAAAGAATAGCCAGGCATCATCTACTGACGGGATGAGGTCAATGTCATTCCAGGATACCCCGGCCAGGTCGATTAGAAAGGCCTGCTCGCAGAAGTGTTTTAGGGAGCGTTTGACAGTGATGAGGGGTGGTCGTTTGGTCTCAGACCCATTACGGATGCAGGCAATGAGGCAGTGATCGCTGAGATCTTGACTGAAAACAGCAGAGCTGTATTTGGAGGGCGAGTTAGTTAGGATGACATCTATGAGGGTGCCCGTTTTTACGGATTTGGAGATGTACCTGGTAGGTTCATTGATAATTTGAGTGAGATTGAGGGCATCAAGTTTAGATTGTAGGATGGCCGGGGTGTTAAGCATGTCCCAGTTTAGGTCACCTAATAGCACGAGCTCAGAAGATAGTTGGGAGGCAATCAATTCACAAATGGTATCGAGGGCACAGCTGGGTGCAGAGGGAGGTCTATAGCAAGCGGCAACAGTGAGAGACTTGTTTCTGGAAAGGTGCATTTTTAGAAGTAGAAGCTCGAAATGTTTGGGTACAGACTTGGATAGTACTTGGATACAGAACTCTGCAGGCTATCTTTGCAGTAGATTGCAATACCGCCCCCTTTGGCAGTTCTATCTTGGCGGAAAATGTTATAGTTAGCGATGGAGATTTCAGGGTTTTTGGTGGTTTTCCTAAGCCAGGATTCAGACACGGCTAAGACATCCGGGTTGGCAGAGTGTGCTAAAGCAGTGAGTAAAACAAACTTATGGAGTAGGCTTCTAATGTTAACATACATGAAACCAAGGCTTTTACGGTTACAGAAGTCAACAAATGAGAGCACCTGGGGAGTGGGAGTGGAGCTAGGCACTGCAGGACCTGGATTAACCTCGAATACGAGGTTAATATAGTTCGAATACGAACTGTCCATCTAGCACGTTCGGAACAGAGAGTAAAAGGAGCAGGTTTCTGGGCACGATAGCATAGATTCAAGGCATAGTGTACAGACAAAGCTAAGGTAGGATGTGAGTACATTGGAGGTAAACCTAGGCATTGAGTAATGATGAGAGCGATATAGTCTCTAGAGACATTTAAACCAGGTGATGTCATCACATATGTAGGAGGTGGAACAACATGGTTGGTTAAGGCATATTGAGCAGGGCTAGAGGCTCTACAATGAAATAAGACAGTAATTACTAACCAGAACAGTAATGGACGAGGCATATTGATATTAGAGAGAGGCATGCGTAGCCAAGTGAACATATGGGTCCAGTGAGTGGTTGGAGTGACTGGGTACATGGCGATTCAGACAGTCAGTGTGCCGATTCTAACAAGCTAACAGTTACTAGGCCGGGGCTAAACAAGCTAGCAGTTAGCAGAATTGGGCTGGCAAGCTAGTAGTTAGCAGACCGGGTTAGCAAACAAGCAGATAGCAGGGACTAGCAGTTAGCAGACCGTAGCAGGTAAGCTAGCAGTTAGCAAACCGGGGCAGGCAAGCTAGCAGTTAGCAGACCGGGGCTAGCAAGTTAGCCTTTGGGGGACGTCGCGATGGGGGTAAGTCTGTTTTTGCCTCTTCGTGCAGTGACGTCGATAGACCAGTCGTGGAATTAGTATGGTTCCAAGTAGCTCTAGGTAGCTAGCAGGCCTAGCAGGTTAGCAGAATGGACCTTCAGCGGGCGTTGCGCCTGAGGGGCCTGTTGGAGTCTTCGGGCAGATTATGTCGGTATTCCAGTCGTAGAGGATCGGCGTCCCGTACCGGCAGTAGAAGGGGTCCGGATATTGTAGCCCAGGAGTGGGCTTCGGAGGTAGCACAGGAGCCCTGGCCGGGCTAGCTTCAGGCTAATTGGTGCTTGCTCCGGGATGGAAACGCTAGCCAGGAGTGGTCACCCGGGATTGCGGGTTAGCTAGTTGCGAAGATCCAGATGAAAATGTTCAGAGTTTGCGGTAGGAATCCGGGGATATGGAGAGAGGTTTGCTAACTGATAGCTGGTAGGTAGTTAGCTGGCTAGCTTCAGTTGAGGGATTCCAGAACCGAAGTAAAAAGAAATACTTTAGAAAAAAGCAGATCCACGCCACATTGGGTGAGGTGGGTTGCAGGAGAGTATTTAGAAGTTGAGGTTTAGGAAAATATTTTAAAAAGATATGCGAAGAAAAAGATATAACAAGATATATACAAGGGACAGAAAAAGATATAACAAGATATATACAAGGGACACGACAGGACAAAGACAAAGACGTCTGACTGCTACGCCATCTTGGAACAACAACTATAAAATAATGCCACGGAATTCTAAGCAAATCTTGTCTGCTAAATGAGCTAGTGTAGCCCACAGCCGTATGGCATAGCCAGATCAGGACCTAACATACGGATAACTCAGAGTATGCTATTCTGTTCTGAAATAGACTACATTTTCTTCATATCATGCTTCTTTAGACCTGTCTGAAATAAATAATGGATTTATTGTGAAGGTGTATGCTATATTACAGATTTGTTAGACTTTTTGAAGTGATGTTCCAAATTTCAACATCAGTGGCGTTTAGGTGTGGAAGCCAGGAGATGCTAAATGTGTTTATGTTAATTACAACGGTCAATTACCGTGAGACTGACAGTTATTTGCTTGACAAATCACTGGCTGATGAAATTGTGTGACCGCCACAGCCCTAGGCAGGATCAATAAACTGTTGAGATATTGACCAGTCCTATGTGTGCTAGTCATCCTCTGTAATATGGGTGAGCAGCTGAATCTCTGGAGGACCGTGTGGAGGACTTTTTTTTATTCCAGTGTTGTGAACTCCATGCAGTAAACGCCATGCAGTAAACAGATGCTAGAAAACAACCACTACATGGTTTTGGGGATTACAGGTAACCTAGTGGTTAGAGCGTTGATCCAATAACTGAAAGGTTGCTGGATCGAATCCCTGAGCTGACAAGGTTAAAATCTGTCGTTCTGCCCCTGAACAAGGCAGTTAACTCACTGTTCCCCGGTAAGCAGTCATTGTAAATAAGAATTTGTTCTTAACTGACTTGCCTAGTTAAATAAAGGTAAAAACCAAACAAAAATGGAATTCATTTTTTTTCCCACCCTTTTTCTGTCTAAAAGCTGAACAGTACTCGCTGTCTCTTTCTGTCTCCCTCTCTCCCTCCTCTCTTTGGGTTTATGTTTTTGTATGCCTATGCCTATGCTTCAGATATGCTTTTTATGGTAAAGCAAAAATAGACTTCAGTAGCCTAGTCATTGACTTTTGGCAATCATTTCTAATGTCAAATATAATACATAGCTGTTTGAATTTAATGTCAAAACACACATTTTTGAAAGTGGAATGTGCACTTTAAAGTGTGACTGAGCATTACATTTACAGTGCAGACCAGTGCATTCTATGCCTTTTCATCTCTTTCACATCCCTGCCATGATCTGTCTGTCAATAACTCCAGAGCTCCAGGTTTCCTCAAAAGGGATGGGGAGAGAGAAAAGGATAGAGAAATTGTTAGGAGAAATATGAGAGAGAGAGAGAGTGAGTGAGAGAGCTAAAGACATGATTACATCAAAGCACCTCTTGCTACAAGGCATTTCAATTTCTCCCTAGGGTAGACTTGGCTGACACAGCACATTTAACACATTAAACCTAACTGCACACTTCGGGAAAGAAACAGTGTATACACAAATGTGAAATCTCCTGGGCAAATGACTAAAGCTGCCGTATCACAAATGTCCATGTAACACAAATGTAACAGGAGAAATGCCCGCACAGGGAGTTGTGACTCCAAGCTGTTATTTTGTTTCCATGAGGAGGGGTCTCCCACCTGTCCTGTGAAGTTTGGAGCAGATCCAGTCGTGCCTACGGGGGATTCCAGCATCACTCTGGGATTGGGAATGTTCTCTGTTTGCCAGGGATCTGTTGGAGTTGTGGAGAGAACTCTCTCAGCCTGCGGAAGCAGACTACTGCTATCGTCCAATAGAGATGCAGATAACATGTTATTATGAGTTTGTGGCACAGTGAGTCAGATAGACAATAGGCTAATAGCAAAACATGTTGAGATTATTGAAGCTTTAGTGAAGGTACAGTTTAATACTCTGTAGATGTCATCAGAGGCGTCATGCCATTAGGGGGCACAGGGGCACGTGCCCACTC
This sequence comes from Salvelinus alpinus, assembly GCF_045679555.1. Lineage (NCBI taxonomy): Eukaryota > Metazoa > Chordata > Actinopteri > Salmoniformes > Salmonidae > Salvelinus > Salvelinus alpinus. Next base: position 50,446,345 of record NC_092088.1, read on the forward strand.
AGATTTGTCCTGTTAAAAAAGTATATATGTAAAAAAATATATATATACTTTTTTGTTGTTTCTCTGTAATATAACTAGCCACCTAGCAATTTTATGAAGTTGGCTTTAGCTAGCCCAGATACAAACTTTTGAACGGTAGTGTATATACAGTTAAAGTCAAACGTTTACATACACTTAGGTTGGAGTCATTTAAACTTGTTTTTCAACCACTTCACAAATTTCTTGCTAACAAACTATAGTTTTGGCAAGTCGGTTAGGACATCTACTTTGTGCATGACACAAGTCATTTTTCCAACAATTGTTTACAGACAGATTATTTCACTTATAATTCACAGTATCATAATTCCAGTGGGTCAGAAGTTTACATACACTAAATTGACTGTGCCTTTAAACAGCTTGGAAAATTCCAGAAAATGATGTCATGGCTTTAGAAGCTTCTGATAGGCTAATTGACATAATTTGAGTCAATTGGAGGTGTACCTGTGGATGTATTTCAAGGCCTACCTGCAAACTCAGTGCCTCTTTGCTTGACATCATGGAAAAATCAAAAGAAATCAGCCAGACCTCAGAAAGAAAATTGTAGTGCTACGCAAGTCTGGTTCATCCTTGGGAGCAATTTCCAAATGCCTGAAGGTACCACGTTCATCTGTACAAACAATAGTACACAAGTATAAACACCACGTGACCACGCAGCCGTCATACCATTCAGGAAGGAGGGCGTTCTGTCTCCTAGAGATTAACGTACTTTGTTGCGAAAAGTGCAACTCAATCCCAGAACAACAGCAAAGGACCTTGTGAAGATGCTGGAGGAAACAGGTACAAAAGTATCTATATCCACAGTAAAACGAGTCCTATATCGACATAACCTGAAAGGCCGCTCAGCAGGGAAGAAGCCACTGCTCAAAAAGTCTGACTACTGTTTTCAACTGCACATGGGGACAAAGATCATACTTTTTGGAGAAATGCCCTCTGGTCTGATGAAACAAAAATAGAACTGTTTGGTCATAATGACCATCACTATGTTTGGAGGAAAAAGGGGGAGACTTGCAAGCCGACGAACACCATCCCAACCGTGAAGCACAGGGGTGGCACCAACATTTTGTGGGGGTGCTTTGCTGCAGGAGGGACTGGTGCACTTCACAAAATAGATGGCATCATGAGGATGGAAAATTATGTGGATATATTGAAGCAAAATCTCAAGACATCAGTCAGGAAGTCAAAGCTTGATCGCAAATGGGTCTTCCAAATGGACAACGACCCCAAGCATACTTCCAAAGTTGTGGCAAAATGGCTTAAGGACAACAAAGTCAAGGTATTGGAGTGGCCATCAAAGCCTTGACCTCAATCCCATAGAAGATTTGTTGGCAGAACTGAAAAAGCGTGTGCGAGCAAGGAGGCCTACAAACCTGACTCAGTTACACCAGCTCTGTCAGGAGGAATGGGACAAAATTCACTCAACTTATTGTGGGAAGCTTGTGGAAGACTACCCAAAACGTTTGACCCAAGTTAAACAAAAAAAAAAATGATTTTTTTATTTATGAAATAGTGGTATATACAGTTGAAGTCAAACGTTTACATACACCTTAGCCAAATACAGTCATGGCCAAAAGTTTTGAGAATGACACAAATATAAATTTGCACAAAGTTTGCTGCTTCAGTGTCTTTAGGAATTTTATCAGATGTTACTATGGAATACTGAAGTATAATTACAAGTATTTCATAAGTGTCAAAGGATTTGATTGGCAATTACATGAAGTTGATGCAAAGAGTCAATATTTGCAGTGTTGACCCTTCTTTTTCAAGACCTCTGCAATCCGCCCTGGCATGCTGTCAATTAACTTCTGGGCCACATCCTGACTGATGGCAGCCCATTCTTGCATAATCATTGCTTGGAGTTTGTCAGAATTTGTGGGTTTTTGTTTGTTCACCCGCCTCTTGAGGATTGACCACAAGTTCTCAATGGGATTAAGGTCTGGTGAGTTTCCTGGCCATGGACCCAAAATATTGATGTTTTGTTCCCCGAGCCACTTAGTTATCACTTTTGCCTAATGGCAAGGTGCTCCATCATGCTGGAAAAGGCATTGTTTGTCACCAAACTGTTCCTGGATGGTAGGGAGAAGTTGCTCTCAGAGGATTTGTTGGTACCATTCATTATTCATGGCTGTGTTCTTAGGCAAATTTGTGAGTGAGCCCACTCCCTTGGCTGAGAAGCAACCCCACACATGAATGGTCTCCGGATGCTTTACTGTTGGCATGACACAGGACTGATGGTAGCGCTCACCTTGTCTTCTCCGGACAAGCTTTTTTCCGAATGCCCCAAACAATCGGAAAGGGGATTCATCAGAGAAAATGACTTTACCCCAGTCCTCAGCAGTCCAATCCCTGTACCTTTTGCAGAATATCAGTCTGTCCCTGATGTTTTTCTTGGAGAGAAGTGGCTTCTTTGCTGCCCTTCTTGACACCAGGCCATCCTACAAAAGTCTTCACCTCACTGTGTGTGCAGATGCGCTCACACCTGCCTGCTGCCATTCCTGAGCAAGCTCTGTACTGGTGGTGCCCCGATCTCGCAGCTGAATCAACTTTAGGAGACGGTCCTGTCGCTTGCTGGACTTTATTGGGCGGCCTGAAGCCTTCTTCCCAACAATTGAACCGCTCTCCTTGAAGTTCTTGATGATCTGATAAATGGTTGATTTAGGTGCAATTTACTGGCAGCAATATCCTTGCCTGTGAAGCCCTTTTTGTGCAAAGCAATGATGACGGCACGTGTTTCCTTGCCGGTAACCCTGATTGACAGAGGAAGAACAATGCTTCCAAGCACCACCCTCCTTTTGAAGCTTCCAGTCTGTTATTCGAACTCAATCAGCATGACAGAGTGATCTTGTGCTCGTTAACAAGAGAATCACTGATATGATGTCAGCTGGTCCTTTTGTGGCAGGGCTGAAATGCAGTGGAAATGTTTTTTGGGGATTCAGTTCATTTGCATGGCAACGAGGGACTTTGCAATAATTGCTATTCATCTGATCACTCTTCATAACATTCTGGAGTATATGCAAATTGCCATCATACAAACTGAGGCAGTAGACTTTGTGAAAATTAATATTTGTGTCATTCTCAAAACTTTTGGACACGACTGTACTTTAAAGTATTTTTTTACTTAATTACTTTTGACCACTGCCCAAATACCTTCCCACCAGAACATTAGCATATTTTATATACTGTTACACACGCACTTATCACATAGTATTCCATACGTAAGTTAAGGCCATGCAAACTGAGTGAGGTGCACATGTACAGCACATAAATATATGGCGCATGCATCTGTTTATGTAGATCTGCCATATATTTATGTGGTGGACACTTGATACGGTCACATGATATTGTTGTGGTATGTCACAAAATCATGTTATGACCACACATACCAATATTCATTTTATATAGAAATATTTTGCTAAGTCTTGCTAATTGGATGGATCTCTACAGAAGGTGTGAACGGTACAGCCAAATGGTTATTTGCATAGTAGCAATATCAGAAATAGATAGTGTCAAAATAAAATAATATACAGTATGTACAAGAACAATATCAATAAAGATATCAGTGATAGACAAGGTAGTTATATGCATACAATCTAGGGTAAAGTGGCTGAGCATCAGGATACATTTTCTTTGTAGCAGCAATGTATTAGGAGAGAGTCATTTGAGTAGAAGCACTGCAGATAGTGCTGATGACTGGTCCGTCCGAACCACGCATGAACAAAGGAACCTATATTCGGAGAGCCTGTTTCTGTCCTGCCCTTGACTTTGGTGCAAGGCATTTGATGTCCATAGCCTCTTTGTCGCAAAACTCCCTGATCTTCTTAAAAATATACGTTTGTCTAGCTGTGTCCAGTCCAGGTGGTGCTTGTACAGGCAGACCATCTATGGGAGGAAGGATGTCAGGTTTGTGCAGCAGCTGAAACCTGGTCTTGACAGTCCTAACACTCCTTGGCAACACCACCAGGCTCCAGAGCATCGAAACTGTAAAACAGGGAATAACAACAAAAAATCAGAAGACATTACAACCCTGCACAACATCAATTCACCTCCCGAGTTTTGATAAGAAGAATAACCTCATGTAATGCAATGAAAATTATTTTTCACCTGAAGTGCTGGTACTGCTTGATCTGTGGCAGCGGCCTGAAGTACGGAGTCAGGTGTTGTTGCCAGCCATAGCTTTCCACCAGCACCGTAGCATCCTCCAGTCCACCAGCTGTGGGATGTTGACCTCTGTCACAGTGCTTTCCTTCACAACACCAGCAATCTCAGACAAGGTGTTCACTCTGGTCTTTCTGAAGCGCTGCGTGATGAGGCCGAAGCACCAGTCGGGGGCAAACTTGGTGTGGCCTGTGATCAGGGAGTGATGGTCCAGATTGTGGTGGAGCTTGTGCATGGTCCCCCAGGCAAATACCAGAGCACAAACTTGTCCATGTTTTGGCCACTGCAGCTATCACAATTCAGGTCCGTAGTTGGTGAAGAAATGGTGCATGTAATTGATGACTGCGCTGCTGCCTTTGCTTGCTTAGGCCAGCTCTCTTTTTGATGGGAGGTACTAGACCATTCTCCTTGTATGACTGGCAGAGGAGAGTCAGGCGTGTTCTACTGGTGCTGAAAGACAAATTCCAGATAAATATTTTAGCATTATTATACAATAGATGCAAAATGGTATTCTGAGATAACAACACTACACACACTTCACACACGTAATGTTAGCTAGCTAGCCACCCATCTAACGTAAGCTGGCTAGCTAACAGCAAGCTTTAACTAGCAATACAAACCGATTGTCATAGCTACCTAGAGTTAACCAAATAGGTTCAGCTAACATTAGGCTATAACTAGCAATGCGAAAGGGCATTCTGAGAAAACATCACTAACGTTACACAATTCATAAACTTAAATGAATGTAACAGCAATCTTTAACTTGGTATTTTGTTTAGACATGTCATGTTAACGTTATCTAGCTAAAAAAGGAAATATAATCCCAATCCATAGAATAGCGTTACTAGCAATACTAACCGATTGTCATAGCTAAAGTTGTCAATGTTAACGTTAGCTAGCAAGCCAGCCATCAAACTCCCACTGGCTAGCTAACAGCAAGCCTTAATTTGCAATGAAAACAATTTTCTGACAAAATTAGAAATGTATAATATCTGAAACTGTAGCTAGATTCTTACCCGTATATTTGGATGAAAGCTTCACGGCAGTCTGCAACCCCTTTCATTAAATAAGACGTTCTTCATCGTTTCCGTTTAGTTTGCACAGCTTGTTTGGCCCGTTGTGTTCTACTGATTTCAAAACACAGCCAATTTCTTCCGTGACAACAACACTGTTGATCACCGTTTCTTCTCCATCACCGTCATCAGAAGACTCTACAATGTCTTCTTCAATTAAAATGTTTTTTACCTAAATCAGGGATTTCCTCATCGTCTGATTCATTTTCAGAGTCAAAGAGAGTTAGCATGGCACGATCGTCCTCCAGAAAGTTGTCCATCACAACTTTTCCCCACTGACCTTTGTAGATATCGCCTGATATATTCAGGACAGCAATGTTATTGTGCGCAGTAGCAACATATTTGCAGTTCTCCATAGCTAACGTTATATCTTTAGAAACAACTGCAGTAGAAAGGATAATCTACGCATATGTCACGCCCTGGCCTTAGTATTCTTTGTTTTCTTAATTATTTTAGTTAGGTCAGGGTGTGACATGGGGAATGTATGTGTTTTTTGTAGGGTCTAGGGTGGTTGTAAGGTTTAGGGGGTTTATTAGAGTAGTTGGGTTTATGTTTAGTATAGTAGTCTAGCTGTGTCTATGGTTGAGTGTAGGTATCTAGGAAAGTCTATGGTTGCCTGAATTGGGTCTCAATTAGAGACAGCTGGTTATTGTTGTCTCTGATTGGGAGCCATATTTAAGGCAACCATAGGCTTTAGCTGTTTGTGGGGAATTGTCTATGTTGAACGTAAGTAGCTTGTGTGTGCACTTTCGTTTGTAGCTTCACGGTCGTTTGTTGTTTTGTATAGTTTGTATAAGTGTTTCGTTTCGTGTTCATCTTCGTCGTCTAATAAAAGAAGATGTATTCATATCACGCTGCGCCTTGGTCCATTCATTCACGTCAAGACGATCGTGACAGAATTCCCCACCAACATGGGACCAAGCAGCGTAAATCAAGGCAGAGTGGCTGGAAGCCCGAGAGGCTACCCCAAAAATTTCTTGGGGGAGGGCACACGGGGAGTGTGGCTGGGTCAAGTGGGAGAATTGAGCCAGTTCCCCGTGCTTACCATCAGGAGCAGTTGGCTAAACGAAGGTATGAGTCGGAGAATGTGGAGGAGTTATTGGACAGATTGGAGGAAAGTGAAAGGATGGGAGATTATGAGACATTTGAGGAGTTGTTGGTGTTATTGGAGGAGAGCGAAGAGAGAGAGATGTTGATATGGGGGAGCATACAACCAGGTAAGGTTGGGAAGCCTCCTGTGCGTCTCCTGAGCCCTGTACGCACTGTTCCTTCTTCCCGCACTCTTCCTGAGGTGCGTGCCCTCAGCCTGGTACCACCAGTACCGGTACCACGCACCAGGCCTATAGTGCGCCTCGAGAGTCCAGTGTGCCCTGTTCCTCCTCCACGTACTAGCCCTATGGTGCGTGTCTCCAGTCTGGTACCACGCACCAAGCTTCCTGTGTGTTCCCAGAGTCCTGTGCGTCCTGTTGCTGCTCCCCGCACTAGCCCTGAGATGCGTGTCCCCAGCCCGGTACCACCAGTTCCGGCACCACGCACTAGGCCTAATGTGCGTCCCCAGGGTCCAGTATGCCCTGTTCCTTCTCCCCGCACTAGCCCTGAGATGCGTGTCCCCAGCCCGGTACCACCAGTTCCGGCACCACGCATTAGGCCTAATGTGCGTCTCCAGGGTCCGGTATGCCCTGTTCCTTCTCCCCGCACTAGCCTGAAGGTGCGTGTCCTTAGCCCGGTGCCTCCAGTTCCGGCACCACGCACCAGGCCTACAGTGCGCCTCATCCGGCCAGAGCCATCCGTCTGCCCAGTGCCATCTGAGCCATCCGTCTCCCCAGCGCCATTTGAGCCATCCGTTTCCCCAGCGCCATCTGAGCCATCCGTCTCCTCAGCGCCATCTGAGCCGTCCGTCTCCCCAGCGCCATCTGAGCCATCCGTCTGCCCAGTGCCGTCTGAGCCATCCGTCTGTCCCGAGCCATTAGAGCCGCCCGTCTGTCCCGAGCCGTCAGAGCCGTTAGTCAGTCAGGAGCCGCTAGAGCCATTCGTCAGACAGGATCTGCCAGAGCCGCCAACCAGACAGGATCTGCCAGAGCCGCCAACCAGACAGGATCTGCCAGAGCCGCCAACCAGACAGGATCTGCCAGAGCCGCCAACCAGACAGGATCTGCCAGAGCCGCCAACCAGACAGGATCTGCCAGAGCCGCCAACCAGACAGGATCTGCCAGAGCCGCCAACCAGACAGGATCTGCCAGGGCCGCCAGCCAGCCATGAGCAGCCAGATCCGTCAGTCAGCCATGAGCAGCCAGATCCGTCAGCCAGCCATGAACAGCCAGATCCGTCAGCCAGCCATGAGCAGCCAGATCCGTCAGCCAGCCATGAGCAGCCAGATCCGTCAGCCAGCCATGAGCAGCCAGATCCGTCAGCCAGCCATGAGCCGTCCAGCCAGGATCCGCCAGAGCCGTCCAGCCAGGATCCGCCAGAGCCGGCCAGCCAGGATCCGCCAGCCAGCCAGGATCCGCCAGAGCCAGCCAGCCAGGATCCGCCATTCAGTCCGGTGCTGCCCTTCAGTCCGGTGCTGCCCTTCAGTCCGGAGCTGCCGTACCTCAGTCCGGAGCTGCCCCTTATCCTGGTGCTGCCCCTTAGCCTGGTACTGCCCCTTATCCTGGTGCTGCCCCTTATCCTGGTGCTGCCCCTTAGTCCGGTACTGCCCCTTAGTCCGGTGCTGCCCCTTAGTCCGGTGCTGCCTCTTAGTCCGGTGCTGCCCCTTATTCCAGTGGGGTTAAGAAAGCGGGTAGTGACTATGGTGGGGTGGGGACCACGACCAGTGCCGGAGCCGCCGCCGTGGACGGACGCCCACCCAGACCCTCCCCTAGACTATGTGCTGGTGCGCCCGGAGTTCGCACCTTAAGGGGGGGGTTATGTCACGCCCTGGCCTTAGTATTCTTTGTTTTCTTAATTATTTTAGTTAGGTCAGGGTGTGACATGGGGAATGTATGTGTTTTTTGTAGTGTCTAGGGTGGTTGTAAGGTTTAGGGGGTTTATTAGAGTAGTTGGGTTTATGTTTAGTATAGTAGTCTAGCTGTGTCTATGGTTGAGTGTAGGTATCTAGGAAAGTCTATGGTTGCCTGAATTGGGTCTCAATTAGAGACAGCTGGTTATTGTTGTCTCTGATTGGGAGCCATATTTAAGGCAACCATAGGCTTTAGCTGTTTGTGGGGAATTGTCTATGTTGAACGTATGTAGCTTGTGTGTGCACTTTCGTTTGTAGCTTCACGGTCGTTTGTTGTTTTGTATAGTTTGTATAAGTGTTTCGTTTCGTGTTCATCTTCGTCGTCTAATAAAAGAAGATGTATTCATATCACGCTGCGCCTTGGTCCATTCATTCACGTCAAGACGATCGTGACAGCATAACGAGCAGCTCATTTTATAGACACAAGTTGCTACACCGCAGAACAATCTGAAACTCATCTGTCGGCATGTCCAGCCTATTCATTATCTCAGCCAATCATGCTAGGGTTGCAAAGGGTCAGAAAGTTTCCGGTAAATTTTCTGAATTGTTATGGAAATTTTCCATGGGAAGTTAAACCCTGGAATTTGGGGAATTTTGCTTAAATTCATTAAAAAAGTTAGCTTATAACAGTGAACCTTTTTTTGTGGGATACACATAAGGCAATTCTAGGTCTTGTGGCATGTTTTGGTTAAACTATCCCCAATTCAGTGGAATTGCAACCCTCTGCATGCACAGTGCATTCTTCCATCACATGTACAGCTGATTCTCAAGATCTTGCACACTAATGAGATGCTATTGAGCCAACACTACTACACTGTCTAAATCTTGATTACAATACTGGGTGGGGTGAATATATTTTATATGACATACATGCTTTTTTGTTAACTAGTAAATAGTAGCCTACAGCAAATTGTGTTTAAATCATTTCTAACTTGTTAACAATTTCTGCTAGTTGTGGTTTTTAGCTTGCTTGAGCCTGCTAATTCACCTGTTTCCATACATGTTTCATTTTAAAACGTTTATCTTACAAAGGAGTTGTTTAATCTAACTGCTTAACTAAACTCAGCAAAAAAAGAAACATCCCTTTTTCAGGATCCTGTCTTTCAAAGATAATTCGCAAAAATCAAAATAACTTCACATATCTTCATTGTAAAGGGTTTAAACATTGAACCATAAACAATTAATGAACTTGCACCTATGGAATGGTCGTTAAGACACTAACAGCTTACAGATGGTAGGACACTAAAGAGGACTTTCTACTGACTCTGAAAAACGCCAAAAGAACGATGGCCAGGGTCCCTGCTCATCTGGGTGAACGTGCCTTAGGCATGCTGCCAGGAGGGAGGAGGACTGCAGATGTGGCCAGGGCAATAAATTGCAATGTCCGTACTGTGAGACGCCTAAGACAGTGCTACAGGGAGACAGGATGGACAGCTGATGGACCTAGCAGTGGCAGACCACATGTAATACCTGCACAGGATTGGTACATCCGAACATCACACCTGCGGGACAGGTACAGGATGGCAACAACTGCCTGAGTTACACCAGGAACGCACAATCCCTCCATCAGTGCTCAGACTGTCCGCAATAGGCTGGACTCAGGGCTTGTAGGCCTGTTGTAAGGCAGGTCCTCACCAGACATCACCGGCAACAATGTCGCCTATAGGCCAAAACCCATCGTCGATGGACCAGACAGGTCTGGCACAAAGTGCTCTTCACTGACGAGTCGCGGTTTTGTCTCACCAGGGGTGATGGTCGGATTCGTGTTTATCATTGAAGGAGTGAGCGTTACACCGATGCATGTACTCTGGAGCGGGATAGATTTGGAGGTGGAGGGCCCTGCATGGTCTGGGGCAGTGTGTCAAAGCATCGTTGGACTGAGATTGTTGTCATTGCAGGCAATCTCAACGCTGTGCGTTACAGGGAAGACATCCTCCTCCCTCAGGTGGTACCCTTCCTGCAGGCTCATCCTGACATGACCCTCCAGCATGACAATGCCACCAGACATACTGCTCGTTCTGTGCGTGATTTCCTGCAAGACAGGAATGTCAGTGTTCTGCCATGGCCAGCGAAGAGCCCAGATCTCAATCTTGTTGAGCACGTCCGGGACCTGTTGGATCAGAGGGTGAGGGCTAATTTCTAATTTTGTACATGATGTTGCCTCTATCGTCTCTTATGACCGAAAATAACTTCTAGACATCAGGACTGCGATTACTCACCACGGACTAGCAGAATCCTTTTTCTTCTTTCACGACTCTGACGAGGCCGACGCAGAGGATATACGGCTCCCTCGGGAACAGGTCCCGACCCCAGTGATATGTGTGAAGAAGAAGCATAGAAAGAGAGGCCAAAGAGCGGGCGGTCTTCTGAGAAGTTGGAGGCGATCGGATAAACCCCCACTTCCCTCAATTCTGCTAGCAAACATGCAATCTTTGGACAGTAAAATGGACAAGTTACTGGGAAGATTAAACTACCAATGGGACATTAAAAACTGTAACATCTTATGCTTCACTGAGTCGTGGCTGAACGATGGCAATATCAACATACAGCTGGCTGGTTCGATGTACCGGCAGGATAGAACAGCAGCGTCTGGTAAGACAGGGGCGGCGATCTATGTATTTTTGTAAACAACAGCTGGTGCACGATATCTCAGGAAGTCTCGAACTCACCTGAGGTAGAGTTTCTCATGATAAGCTGTAGACCACACTACCTAGCGAGATAGTTTTAATCTGTATTCTTTGTAGCTGTTTACATACCACCAAAGTCAGAGGCTGGCACCAAGATAGCGTTGAATGAGCTGTATTCCACTATAAGCAAACAAGAAAACGCTCACCCAAGAAAACACGCTCCTAGTAGCCGGGGACTTTAATGCAGGGAAAGTTAAATCAGTTTTACCAATTTCTATCAGCATGTTAAATGTGCATCCAGAGGGAAAAGAACTCTGGACCATCTATACTCCAAACACAGAGATGCATACAAAGCTCTCCCTTGCCCTCCATTTGGCAAATCTGACCATTATTCAATCCTCCTGATTCCTGCTTACAAGCAAAAATTAAAGCAGGAAGCACCAGTGACTAGATCAATAAAAAAGTGGTCAGATGAAGCAGATGCTAAGCTACAGGACTGTCTTGCTAGCACAGATTTGGAATATGTTCCAGGTTTCCTCCAGTGGCATTGAGGAGTACACCACATCTGTCATTGGCTTCATCAATAAGTGCATCGATGACGTTGTCCCCACAGTGACCGTACGTACATACCCCAACCAGAAGCCATGGATTATAGGCAGCTTCCGCACTGAGCTAAAGGCTAGAGCTGCTGCTTTCAAGGAGCGGGACTCTAACCCGGAAGCTTATAAGAAATCCCGCTGTGCCTTCCGACTAACCCTCAAACATGCAAAACGTCAATATAGGACTAAGATCGAGTCTTACTACACCGGCTCTGATGCTCGTCAGATGTGGCAGGGCCTGCAAACCATTACAGACTACAAAGCCGAGAGCTTCCCAGTGACACGAGCCTACCGGACGAGCTAAACTGCTTCTATGCTCACTTCGAGGCAAATAACACTAAAACATGCATGAGAGCACCAGCTGTACCTGGAGACTGTGTGATCACGCTCTCCGCAGCCGATGTGAGTAAGACCTTTAGACCGGTCAACATTCACAAGGCCGCAGGGCCAGACGGATTACCAGGACGTGTACTGCGAGCATGCGCTGACCAACTAGCAATTGTCTTCACTGACATTTTCAACCTCTCCCTGTCCGAGTCTGTAATACCAACATGTTTTAAGCAGACCACCATAGTGCCTGTGCCCAAAACCACTAAGGTAACCTGCCTAAATGACTACTGACTCGTAGCACTCACGTCTGTAGCCATGAAGTGCTTTGAAAGGCTGGTCATGGCTCACATCAACACCATCATCCCAGAAACCCTAGACCCACTCCAATTTGCATACCGCCCCAACAGATCCACAGATGATGCAGTCTCTATTTTACTCCACATTGCCCTTTCCCACCTAGACAAAATGAACACCTGCTATTCATTGACTAAAACGCAGCGTTCAACACCATAGTGCCCTCAAAGCTCATCAATAAGCTAAGGACCCTGGGACTAAACACCTCCCTCTGCAACTGGATCCTGGACTTCCTAATGGGCCGCCCCCGGGTGGTAAGGGTAGGTAACAACACATCCGCCACGCTGATCCTCAACACAGGGGCCCCTCAGGGGTGCGTGCTCAGCCCCCTCCTGTACTCCCTGTTCACTCATGACTGCACGGCCAGGCACGACTCCAACACCATCATTACATTTGCAGATGACACAATAGTGGTAGGCCTGATCACCGACAACAACGAGACAGCCTATAGGGAGGATGTCAGAGACCTGGCCGTGTGGTGCCAGGAAAACAACCTCTCCCTCAACGTGATCAAGACAAAGGAGATGGTTGTGGACTACAGGAAAAAGATGACAGAGCACGCCCCCATTCTCATCGACAGGGCTGCAGTGGAGCAGGTTGAGAGCTTCAAGTTTCTTGGTGTCCACATCACCAACAAACTAACATGGTCCAAGCACACCATGACAGTCGTGAAGAGGGCACGGCAAAACCTATTCCCCCTCAGGACACTGAAAAGATTTGGCATGGGTCCTCAGATCCTCAAAAGGTCTGCAGAGTTCTGTCATGCTATCCAAGTCTGTGCCCAAACAGTTCGAGCTCCTACTTTTAAAAATCCACCTTTCCAGAAACAAGTCTCACCGTTGCCGCTTGTTATAGACCCCCCTAAACCCCCAGCTGTGCCCTGGACACCATATGTGGATTGATTGCTACCCATTTATCTTCAAAGTTCATACTGTTAGGTGACCTAAACTGGGATATGCTTAACACCCCGGCCGTCCTACAATTTAAGATAGATGCCCTCAATCTCACACAAATTATCAAGGAACCTACCAGGTACAACTCGAAATCCGTAAATGCGGGCACCTTCATAGATATCATCCTGACCAACCTGCCGTCTAAATACACCTCTGCTCTCTTCAACCAGGATCTCAGTGATTACTGCCTCATTGCCTGCGTTCGTAATGGGTCCGCGGTCAAACGACCACACCTCATCACTGTCAAACGCTCCCAAAAACACTTCTGCGAGCAGGCCTTTGTAATCGACCTGGCCCAGGTATCCTGGAAGGATATTGACCTCATCCCGTTAGTAGAGGATGCCTGGTTGTTCTTTAAAAGTGCTTTCCTCACCATCTTAAATAAGCATGCCCCATTCAAAAAATGTAGAACTAAGAACAGATATAGCCCTTGGTTCACTCCAGACTTGACTGCCCTTGACCAGCACAAAAACATCCTGTGGTGTACTGCATCAGCATCAAATAGCCCCCGTGATATGCAACTTATCAGGGAAGTTAGGAACAAATATACACAGGCAGTTAGGAAAGCAAAGGCTAGCTTTTTCAAACAGAAATTTGCATCCTGTAGCACAAACACCAAAAAGTTCTGGGACACTGTAAAGTCCATGGAGAATAAGAGCACCACCTCCCAGCTACCCACTGCACTGAGGCTAGGAAACACTGTCATCACCGATAAATCTACGAAAATCGCGAATTTCAATAAGCATTTTTCTACGGCTGGCCATGCTTTCCACCTGGCTACCCCTACCCCGGGCAAGAGCTCTGCGCCCCCCACAGCAACTTGCCCAAGCCTCCCCCACTTCTTCTTCACCCAAATCCAGATAGCTGATGTTCTGAAAGAGCTGCAAAATCTGGACCCCTACAAATCAGCCGGGCTAGATAATCTGGACCCTCTCTTTCTAAAATTATCCGCCGCAATTGTTGCAACCCCTATTACTAGCCTGTTCATCCTCTCTTTCATATTGTCTGAGATCCCTAAAGATTGGAAAGCTGCCGTGGTCATGCCCCTCTTCAGGGGGAGACACTCTAGATCCAAACTGTTACAGACCTATATCTATCCTACCCTGCCTTTCTAAAGTCTTCGAAAGCCAAGTTAACAAACAGATCACCGACCATTTCGAATCCCACCGTACCTTCTCGACTATGCAATCTTGTTTCCGAGCTGGTCACGGGTGCACCTCAGCCACGCTCAAAGTCCTAAAGGATATCATAACCGCCATTGATAAGAGACAGTACTGTGCAGCCGTCTTCATCGACCTGGCCAAGGCTTTCAACTCTTACAATCACCGAATTCTTATCGGCAGACTCAACAGGCTTGGTTTCTCAAATGACTGCCTCGCCTGCTTCACCAACTACTTCTCAGACAGAGTTCAGTGTGTCAAATCGGAGGGCCTGTTGTCCGGACCACTGGCAGTCTCTATGGGGGTGCCACAGGCTTCAATTCTCGGGCCGACTCTTTTCTCTGTATACATCAATGACGTCGCTCTTGCTGCTGGTGATTCTCTGATCCACCTCTACGCATACGACACCATTCTGTATACTTCTGCCACTTCTTTCGACACTGTGCTAACAAACCTCCAGACGAGCTTCAATGCCATACAACACTCCTACCGTGGCCTCCACCTGTTTTAAATGAAAGCAAAACTAAATGCATGCTCTTCAACTGATCGCTGCCCGCACCCGCCCACCCGTCTAGCATCACTACTCTGGATGGTTCTGACTTCGAATATGTGGACAACTACAAATACCTAGGTGTCTGGTTAGAATGGAAACTCTCCTTCCAGACTCACATTAAGCATCTACAATCAAAAATGAAATCTAGAATTGGCTTCCTATTTTGCAACAAAGCATCCTTCACTCATGCTGCCAAACATACCCTCGTAAAACTGACGATCGTACCGATCCTTGACACCCGTAGCACGCGCTCCAGCAGCTATATTTCACTGGTCAACCCCAAAGCCTATTCCTGCTTTGGCCGCCTTTCCTTCCAGTTCTCTGCTACCAATGACTGGAACGAATTGCAAAAATCACTGAAGCTGGAGTCTTATATCTCCCTCACAAGTAGCAAACCTTTTGTAGTTCTCGATGGCTAATGTTTTATCTTTAAAAAATGGTGCGGTAGAAAGGAATGTCAACACATACTGAACAGCTCATATTATAGACAGAAGCGTGCTAAATGGTAGGCCAATCCAAACTCATCTCCCGGCATGTCCAGCCCATGCATTATCTCAGCTGATCATGGCTAGTGGGTAGGTTCCTGTATTTTTCCATGGCTAAACCAACTAGTAATTTAACAATTGTATTTGTTTTTATGGATAACAAGTTTGTTATTAAGGCACATGGAAGTTCACATTTTCCAGATATATTTTCTTCCAAAAAACACATTTTGATAAAAATGAAGTTTATGTTCAAATCCTTCTCCTGTGAAGTAGTGATGTGCGGCATATGCCTAGTCACTTATGTTGGACCCTGATATGGCTATGCATAAGGACAACTCAGTGAATGCTATTTTTTCTTCTGAAATAGACTACATTTTCTTCATATCATGTTTCTTTAGACCTGTCTAAAATAAATAATGGATTTATTGTGATGGTGTAGACCATATTAAATTGATTTATTAGACTTTTTTTTAAATGTTGATGTTCCAAAGGTCTGCATCAGTGGCTTGTAAACTATGAGTGGAAGCCAGGAGATGCTAAATGTATTTATGTTAATTGAGACCGGCAGTTATTTGCTTGACAATCACTGGCTCACAAAATGTCATGCTTGCCACAGCCCTAGCACCCGGATCTGCCCGAAATCAGAAATGTCTTCCTCCATTAGTAAATCCATTAGATCCTCTCTGTCTGTCACTCGCTCCCTGTGCGCTGCTCGCTCTGCATGCACTCTGCTCATGGCGGCTCTGGGTTTTCGAGTATCCATAGCATCAGCTCCACTTGAGCTGCTCAATGACGAGACATGAGAGAGCAGTTAGCTGTTAGCTCCTTTTCATCACTCTAAACTCAGAAATAACTCAAGGAACGTTATTATTTTCTGTGAAGTAATCTCTCTCCCCGCCCTAACCCGATGTATAATGTCGGTCTCTGGTCAGGTAGCAGAGCTCTACCTCAAAGGATAAGAATGAGCGCATTCCCCTTTCCGAGGAGGGGGAAATACCAAAAGAGATTTAAAGGTCCAAAAGAGATTTAAAGTTTCAGCAACAGCAGTAGAGAAAGAGAAACAAAAAACCTTTAGCTGGAAACTCTCTCATGACCTGATGAAGATCCAACTCTGATCTAAATTTTGCATTTTTTGTGCATCTGATTAAATCACCATGGGAGCATAACAGTTGCGGACATTTTTCTTCTTCTTTAACCCTCTCAAACAACCAAACCAGATATAATGGCTCTGCCCATATTAGCCTGGGACTGTTTATGCACCTGGTTCCTTTGGTCCACTTTGGCCTTGGCCCAGTCCCCTGGCCTAGATACGCATGTGATTTTGGGCTTACTGTTCACAGCATCAGTCCCTCTCCAGAGCATATCTGGAACAAGGCAGGGCAGGGCAGGACCACATCTGGAGCTGAGCAGGCTTGTTACTGTAGGACTCCAATGTGCATTGGTTTACTTTAGCACACTGCAATGATTTATTAGACCAGGAAACTCGAAAGTCGGTGAGCGCGACGCAAGCAGATACACACTTGACACTTAGGCATGTTCATGTTCGCACACTTACCAATTAATACGCTCATGTATTCATGCACACGACACGCCAGATGCGGTTATGAACACAGACACAAACAGTACCAGTCAAAAGTTTGGACACACCAGCTCATTCAAGGGTTTTGCTTTATTTTTACTACATTGTAGAATAATAGTGAAGACATCAAAACTATGAAATAATACATATGGAATCATGTAGTAACCAAAAAAAGTGTTAAACAAATTAAAATATATTTTATATTTGAGATTATTCAAAGTAGCCACCCTTTGCCTTGATGACAGCTTTGCACACTCTTGGCATTCTCTCAACCAGCTTCACCTGGAATGCTTTTCCAACCATCTTGAAGGAGTTCCCACATATGCTTAGCATTTGTTGGCTGCTTTTCCTTCACTCTGTGATCCAACTCATCCCAAACCATCTCAATTGGGTTGAGGTTGGGTGATTGTGGAGGCCAGGTCATCTGATGGAGCACTCCATCCCTCTCCTTCTTGGTAAAATAGCCCTTACACAACCTGGAGGTTCGTTGGGTCCTGTTGAAAAATAAATGATAGTCCCACTAAGCACAGACCAGATGGGATGGCGTATCGCTGCAGAATTCTGTTGTAGCCATGCTGGTTAAGTGTGCCTTGAATTCTAAATAAATCACAGACAGTGTCACCAGCAAAGCACAATCACACCTCCTCCTCCATGCTTCACGGTGGGAACCACACATGCAGAGATCATCCGTTCACCTACTCTGCGCCTCAGAACGACATGGCGGTTGGAACCAAAAATCTCAAATTTGAACAGATTTCCACCGTTCTAATGTCCATTGCTCGTGTTTCTTGGCCCAAGCCAAGTCTCTTCTTCTTATTGGTGTCCTTTAGTAGTGGTTTCTTTGCAGCAATCCGACCATGAAGGCCTGATTCACGCAGTCTCCTC
This sequence comes from Salvelinus alpinus, assembly GCF_045679555.1. Taxonomy (NCBI): domain Eukaryota; kingdom Metazoa; phylum Chordata; class Actinopteri; order Salmoniformes; family Salmonidae; genus Salvelinus; species Salvelinus alpinus. Next base: position 50,464,132 of record NC_092088.1, read on the forward strand.
TGAACAGTTGATGTTGAGATGTGTCTGTTCACTCTGTGAAGCATTTATTTGGGCTGCAATTTCTGAGGTTCTACTGTGTAGAAAATAGTAAAATTAAGAAAAACCCTTGAATGAGTAGGTATGTCCAAACTTTTGACTCGTACTGTACGTACACACACACCCAAATACACGTAAGCAAACTTGCAGGCATCCACGCATGTACAGCAGAATGATTGTTTTTGTGATCTTGTCATAAATATCACTTGATACAGAATGCCCATTTAAATGACGTGGAAACAACGTTGATTCAACCAGTGTGTACCCATTGGGTGGCCTCTCCTAAATGCACACCTGTTGCCCTAACTCAATTATAATATTGGGTTACTCCATTTTACTCAGTGAAACGACTCAATGATCATGGTTCGAGGACTGTCTCTGAGGCTAGGTTCAACATGTCTAGAACTCTTCATGCGATTAGGCTAGCTACACTAATAGACACAGATTCAGATGACCGTTGTGAGTGACATAAGAGATCAAAGTGGGCCTGTGTCTGGTGACTGGTACGTAGTAGCTCTTCAGAGTCTATGTATATACAGCCCACATTTGTAGTAATTGAATTGGGAGGTTGTCTGTAAGAGGTCATGACCACCGAGTGCTTCTCTTTCCAATGATCTCATCTACATTCCACCACTTTGAGCTCCCTTGGCTTTATCTGTCACATAACTATCAAATATACTTTATTACCACCAGTAATCGATTTAAGTTTGAAATAACATCGACCATACAAAAAATAAATAACATAGCAGGTAGGACGGTATTCATTCAAACTGTTATCTTGATGTTTGCCACAAGTGTCCATCCTTTAGTTTTAGAAGACAAAAGTTAAGATATCCATTACGTTCACTTTGTTTTCAGATGCAGATCCTGGACAAGTTCCCAGTGGAGGGAGGGCAGAAGGACCCCAAAAAGAGAATAATTCCCTTCTTACCAGGTGAGCATGCTGACAAAAACTGGTTTAATCAACGTTGTTTCCACGTCATTTCAACCCCAAAAAATTATGTGATGACGTTTAATCAATGTGAAAAAGTGATTCGATTTGCAAAAAGTCATCAGCGTAGTGGTCTTTTTTTCTTTCAACTTTTAGCCTAAATCCAATGACGTGGTGTTTTTGTTGTTGATTTCACATTGAATTCACATTAGTAGAAAACTCAAACAAATGTAAATCAAAACTAGATGTTGAACAGCAGCATTTTAGAGGTGGGGGTTTGACACCACAATGAAACAAAAAGCAATGAAACGCAAGAACACACAGAAAGGACTTGTTTCTCTATCATTTGGAATAGATATTGGTCTGTTCTAACATTGCACATTTCTAGTTGTTCCACTGTTCCGGCTGGCTGAATAAGGCTGTGGTTTGCTTATAGTATGGCAGTAGGAGGCTAATCTGATAACCTCAGCATGCCCCAGAGGAGTGAAGAGTGCCATTGTCAGAGAGCTGCACAGTACTCAAACGTCTGGATAGTATTGTTTACACCACCCTGTAAAACCTAGCCAGGGAGTGGGCTCTATGCACTTACTCACTCTAAAATAAACAGTCGTCTTACTGTTATCATGACAGAAAGACAGACACACTCACACATATTTTACATTTGTCTTTGTCATGAAATCTTGTCTCGAGTACTACATACTATTTAGAATAGGCCTACTACATAATATGTCAGACCGTTTCTTAAAAAGTCCACTACCGAATGCCTGGGTTTGGGCTAGTGTTATGCCACCTGGTGGTACTTTTAGAAACAGCACATTCAATGACAACTCAAAGTTCTATATCTCTTTTACAGGTAAACTCTTATTTCGGCGAAGTCAAGTCAGAGACGTGGCTGTGAAAAGGTTGAAGCATCTTAATGACTACTGCAGAGTAAGAACCAAGTATCCTGTTTTTGTCTTTGCTGTAAATGATGTACTGTTTGCTGCTTTAAAGACCAACTGCTCTTTAACTCTTCCCACCTGTGAACACACACATGGGACACCCACGTCAAACCACACCCTGAAACAAACCCACGTTTGAATTCAGTCATGGCCGCTAGCATTTCTCAATTAACCAAATCTTGATTTGAGGCCAAATCAGGAAGTGCAGTCACCCTTCAATGAATGGCAAGAAGTATTTTTATTACTTATAGCCTACTAAGTAGCCACATCTCACACGGTCCACGGTCATTTCTTTAATAAATTATTTAGTTTGAATGTCTTTGGACCATGTTTTCTCCACCAGCAGCATCCACAGGAAAGTCTAGCTCTATCTGCTCTTACAGTATGTCATTTCCTTATATAGTGGGTTTATATAGAAAACCGGAGAAATAGACGTAAGAGATCGTCTATAGGGGCACACAGTTCAAACACAGGATGCGTAGAACGGAATGATTCAGCATGTGAGATGGAGAAATTAACACAGCTGGCCACCTGACCTCATTTGTTTCAGGCTTTCTGGGATCTGGGACGCTTGGTGGCTTGCCAAGTGTGGCAGTAATCACGCTCTTTTTATTGTGGAAAATCCGAAACCTGCCATGTGAGCTGTGAATGCAGAGCCTTGTGACAGAAAATGCTGAGTCTGAAAGAGTAAAGTTCTAATATGTAATTATCAGATTTACACCAAATATAAAGACTGTATGTCCCTAATTCAGTATCATATGCATCTATTCATTGTGTATGCAAATAGTTTATTTCTAAAGTACTTTTCAAAGCAGACACAGTTGTAGTCCTGTCAGATAGGGTTCTGGTAGCTATCGTCTTCCATCTGTTTTCCTCTGTCTTATCCCTGCTCCGGGCTGTGATCCCTCTTCCTTCCCCTTCTCGTCTTCCATACCTCCCCTTCATCCTCTGAGCCACTGAGTAACATGGCCTTACTGTAAACCAGGGTTCCCCAACTGGTGGTTCGCGGGCTGAATTTGGCCTGTGGGTGATTTTTATTTTCCTCCAGGTTTTCTGAGCAAAATAAATAAATATATGTTTTTTAAGAAATGTATTTGTTGGACATAAAAGACTAAAAACACCAGAAAAAGTTATTTTAATTTTGTAAATCTGTTCCAAAGTATTCCCATGCGTAATAGAGAGATATACACGTATGTGATCATATTCAAATGTAAGCAAGGTTTGAAATTATTATATTTTAGTCAAATATTATATCTGTTTGGGCACCTTGCGGTCAATTTGCAGTCTACAAATAATTTGTAATTATGTTTCGGCCCCCTGACCATCCTCTCAAGAAATAATCGTCCATCGGTTGATGATCCTAGTTGATGATCTGGTGTAAACTGTGCTATCGTCATCTGTACTATACAGGGACACACACACACAGTCCTTTTGTGATGTAGTGGAAGGCTTCCACATATGGAGTCAGTCAGTTGATGAAATTCAGGGTACATGTGACCACATTAGCTGATAGTTATCTTGATGATGTGTTATGAAGTCTTGTCCTTGTGAATAATCATTATACTATTTCACAATTATAATATTTTCCATCACTCTCCTTCTCGCCCTCCTTCCCTCTCTCCTTCTAGGCTGTGATGAGGCTCCCTAACCAGATCTCCCAGAGTGAGGAGGTGCTGAGGTTCTTTGAAACCAAGGCTGAGGACATCAACCCTCCTAAAGAGTGAGTTTCATTTACCTGGCAATCTCTCCCTACAGTAGTCACTGAATAATAACACATGGCTATCTCACATATTGTCAGGTTTTAAAGGGTGTCTATTTCTCAATTTCTTGCTTTTTACCAGGTTCTTCATGTTGTACTTTTCAGTTGTACTTTAAGGTATCAAACACGGCCCCCAAGTACAACAATAAACATGTTTAATTTAGGTTAATATGATAATACAAAGCATATGTTTTATTTGCTCGTGTGTGTGTGAATGTGTCAGAGCACTGGCAGCTGGTGCAGACGTCTCTCACCCACACTGACATGTATTGATTTCCAAGTGACCTCATGTCACATAGATGATGGATGGTCAACCAGGCTCTGGGCTTTTATTAATGATGATACATGGGAGGTGACACCTGATCCCAGCGCAGTGCTTATTGTTCAATGGTATTATGGTGGTTAAGTTCAGGTCAGACAAGGCATTACTAGAATTAATTTATCATCCTCAGATTTATACCAGTAGGGTTTGGTATTTGATGTCAATGGACAGTTGATAAGTGGAAACTTACATCTGCATTTAGTAATTTTTTTCTCTGTAAATTTGGCCATGTGTTGTAGGTTATTGTCCTGCTGAAAAGTGAATTCCTCTCCCAGTGTCAAGTGTAAAGCATACTGAAGCAGGTTTTTGTCTAGGATTTTGCCTGTGCTTAGCTCCATCCCATTCCCTTTTATCATTAAAACGTCCTACTCTTTGCCTATGTCAAGCATACCATGATGCAGCCACCACCATGTTTGAAAATAAGGAGATACCCACTGGGCACAGATGTCAATTTAATGTCTATTCCACATTGGTTCAACATAATTTCATTGATTCAACCAGTGTGTGCCTAGTGTGCAGTTAAACATTGATGTGTTGTGTTGGATTTTCCCCGAAAGTGTATTCCTTTGGTGTGTTTTTAAGCAGTATTACATTAGTGCCTTGTTGCATACAGGATTCATGTTTTGGAATATTTGATTTTGTATATTTGTATTCTTGTTTTCACTATGTCATTTAGGTAGGTCATCATTGTGGAGTCACTTCAATGTCGAACCATCCTCAGTTTTATCCCTTTACAGCCATTCAATTCTGTAGCTGTTTTAAAATCCCCTTCCTTCCTGTCCTGCAGCTCAGTTCAGAAGGACGACTGTATCTTTGTTGTGTCTGGGTGTTTTACTATAACATCCACAGCATGATTATTAACTTGACCAATATTAAATGTCTGATTTGCGAGAGGTACCAGGATTCTTGACTAAATGTAGTGGCTAAATTGTCCAATATAATTGTCCCAATACAATGTCCATTTGAATCCTTTAGCCACAATGGAGAGTGGTGAAATGTTAGTCTTGATGCATACAAACCCAATGTCCAGAGTTTGATTCAATTAGAAAAATAGTAATACATGTATTTGTCGTTCTGGATACAAAAATGAATTCTGATCATTAAACTAAAGAAACAAACAGCATGGTTAACATGGTCTGGTATGGTCAAAAGACTTCATTGGAATTGAAAAACTGGATTGTTTGGAAATATGCATAACCAAGGAACAAAGGACTCACGCGGCCTCAAGACTACAGCGTAGAAAAGACACACTTTGGTATGTAAAGTAGCCTAACAAGTGCACACACTTTTTGATGGATTAACGGTTACATTTAAGTGTATGGCTACATTCATCATGCATACAAAGTAATGGAAAGTTTTCTATTGGAGTGACTTATTTGGACAATGGATTGAATGCATAGAATCCGATTTCCAATCTCCACTGCCTAATTCTTTGAATTGTGAATATGAATTATATAGTGGCACTGTTAAAAGGAGCGCAGTGCACCGTAGCGCTTATTGATCCATGTTCATGGTTGCATATTGAAATATAGGTATTATTCTGATAGCCTATTGAGGGAAGATGGTGGAGGAGAATTCTACCAGATGGTGCTAGTGGAGGCGCCTTTATCAGAAAAGGACTTGGAAGGAGAAAGTTTCCCAAAATGCGCAAATCCAGAAGGGGTAAACTGGGAAAGCTGACTCACAAAATGGATATATGGTTACTGATCTTGATGACTGACAATAAGAATATTTAAGTTGTAAAAAAGAAATGTTGAATGGATTCAAATAATTTATTGATTCCTGTCATCACATGATACCTGAGGATGAAATAAAAAATGATATGTTGAATTGGTAGTAACCCAAATGGCAGCATATTAAGACATTTCTTGTTAATGTGTCCCAATGGATCTCAGGTGCAGCCCCAGCACCAGAGAAATCTGATGAAAGCCTATTCCTCCTTTGGCTGCCAATTACCTTTTCTTCCAGTTCTCTGCTGCCATTGACTGGAACGAATTGCAAAAATCACTAAAGCTGGAGACTCATCTCCCTCACTAACTTTAAGCATCAGCTGTCAGAGCAGCTCACATATCACTGCACCTGTACATAGCCCATCTGTAAATAGCCCATCTAACTACTTCATCCCCATATTGTTATTTATTTAAAATGTTGCTCCTTTGCACCCCAGTATCTCTACTTGCACATTCATTTTCTGCACATCTATCACTCCAGTGTTTAATTGCTAAATTGTAATTACTTCGCCACTACGGCCTATTTATTGCCATACCTCCCTAATCTTACCTCATTTGCACACACTGTATATAGATTTTTTTCCTATTGTGTTATTGACTATACGTTTGTTTATTCCATGTGTAACTCTGTGTTGTTGTTTGTGTCGCACTGCTTTGCTTTATCTTGGCCAGGTCACAGTTGTAAATGAGAACTTGTTCTCAACTGGCCTACCTGGTTAAATAAAGGTTAAAAAAATAAGACAGAATGAAGTTACTGCTATGTTAGTCAAACAGCAACATCATTCCTTTCTGCCACCCAGAGACAATGTATTTCAATCATACTTTGTAACACAAAAAATTTTGAACAAATCCAAAGGGTGCCCACTGTATTTGTTGTATTCATATACTAATTTCTAAGACTGAAAGCATCTGGACAGTTGCAATTCAAATTAAATGTATTTATATAGCCCTTCTTACATCAGATGATATATCAAAGTGCTGTACAGAAACCCAGCCTAAAACCCCAAACAGCAAGCAATGCAGGTGTAGAAGCACGGTGGCTAGGAAAAACTCACAAGAAAGGCCAAAACCTAGGAAGAAACCTAGAGAGGAAACAGGCTATGAGGGGTGGCCAGTCCTCTTCTGGCTGTGCCGGGTGGAGATCATAACAGAACATGGCCAAGATGTTCAAATGTTCATAAATGATCAGCATGGTCAAATAATAATAATCACAGTAGTTGTCGAAGGTGCGACAAATCAGCACCTCAGGAGTAAATGTCAGTTGGCTCTTCATAGCCGATCATTGCCTTCCCTCCACTGCCCTCTATTGGTTTAGTAACCTTAATGCACCACTCAAGCAAAATACAGAAACCAGAAATACAGGAGCTTTACTACCACAAGAGGGAGCCATACAATATGTTTCTGAACAAGGGTTTTACAGTAACACAATACATCGAATGATGCACAGAACATACAATAAGTTAGAGTTTGAGTAAATGTAGGCCAAAAAGCAGATATGCTGACTTCTGACATTGAGCTAACAAACTCATCTACCCATAGTACTATACTGAAGAAAAATATAAATCCAACATGTAAAGTGTTCGTCCCATGTTTCATGAGCTAAAATAAAAGATCTTCCATACACACAAAAGCCGCCTCCAACGTTGTTTTAGAGAATTTGGCAGTACATCCAACCAGCCTGACAATCGCAGACCACTTGTAACCACGCCAGCCCAGGACCTTCACATCTGGCTTCTTCACCTGCGGGATCATCTGAGACCAGCCACCCAGACAGCTGATGAAACTGAGGAGTATTTCTGTCTGTAATAAAGCCCTTTTGTGGGGACAAACACATTCTGATTGGCTGGGCCTTGCTTCCCAGTGAGTAGGCCTGGCTCCCAAGTGGGTGGTTCTATGCCCTCCCAGGCCCACCATGGCTGCGCCCCTGCCCAGTCATGGGAAATCGATAGACTAGGGCCTAATGAATTTATTCCAATTGACTGATTTCAGTAAAATAGTTGAAATTCTTGCTTGTTGAGTGTTTATTTTTGTTCATTGTATTTACCTTCACTGACATGGATTCAGTAACGCCATTGTCTAGGGCAGGGTTCCCCAATAGGTGGCCCGCGGGTGATTTATTTGCCTCCCGCAAGTTTTCTGAGCAAAAATAAATAAATACAATTAATTGTTGGACATAAAGTATTGTAAAATCACCAGGAAATCAGCTCAAATTGATTTCAATGTAGGAAAACCATTCCCAAATATTACCATGGATAATTAAAGATGCTTTTCTGATCGTACCCCAATGTAATCAAAGTTTAAGATGATTCTGTTTGTGTCAAATACTATATATTTTTGCGATTCTTCCGGTCAATTTGAGAAGTACAAATTATTTATAACTACCTTCCGACCATTCGCTCAAGGAAAAATAGGCCCACGGCTGAATGTAACTGGGGACCCCTTGTCTAGGGGCTTTTGCTTAATTGGAAATGAAGGTGTCATTGACTCTATACCTCATTGACTCTGTAATGCATGCGTGTCTTCACTTATCATCCCCCTCCTCCCTCAACCGCACACACTGCATGATTCTGTGGGTACGTCAACTCTCCATTGATTATAATGACTTCCTGTCCAATTACTTTTGACCTCGAACCAGGGGTTACGCATGCAGGGGGCAGACTACGGTTACGGACAGCAGTATTTGTTTAGCATATACCTCGAGTGGACTCAGTCTCTTGGCTGAAACCCAACTGGCTGAAAACTGTGTGCAAAAGACTAATATCTCACACATTCCATGTCTAATGGGCCCACCAACAAAGACTGAGCTGCAGTCAGATACAAACAGCTGGTTATTCTCAGCTCAGGATGGGCCCATACAGATTCAGATTTAATTATATATTTAAAACCCCCACCCATACATTGAATGTTTGTGTGTGTGAGGGTGTGCATGAGGGAGAGAGTGGTGTGAGAACAATTGTTTTGAGCTTGTATATGTGTGTGCAAGTGTGTGTGTGTGTGTGTGTACTGTATGTCCATGCCCTTTCCAGTCAGAAAAAGGTTCACTTTACTGCAGAAAGCACTAGCACACTGTCTTAACATGTTAATAGTGTTTGGACATATTTCTCGCCTCACCTTCCCCTCATCGATTCGATTTTACTGTTGGTGGGAGTGTGTTGAGCCAGAGAGTGTGCGCACATTCCTCTCCTGGGAAGTGTGTTATTCCAGCTCTGAGGTACGGGTTACTCGCAAGCCTGGCCGATCCAACATTCCCCAGTCCCCCCACCCCATCTTTCTACCCCCAAAGCTCCCCAGCCCCTCTACCCCACCCTCAGACCTCCATGGTAATGCGTTTCATATGCCACTACGGCCCAGAAACATAAACAGCTAGCTCCAGAGGCCAGCAGCCCAACCGTCCAACAGAGCAGCTCTATTCTCCTGAGTGGCCCTCGGGAAAGAATTGGCTGAAGTGGTGTAGTGATTCTTGATGTGTACAGTATGTTAGGGAGAGGGGTTGCGTTTTAAGATAGGTGTACAACTGGAACTTATACTGTAGCTGCATATTGTAACCTTAACTACATCAACTACCTCAACATACAAATTAGGAATCAACTATAAATTAGATACTTATTAGTACTTGGCTAGTTCCCTATCAGTAAAATGTGTCCTCTTTCGGTCACTAAGTCAGGATAAACTTTAATAAAGTGTTCCAAAAAGCTGTTGTTCATTTGTGATACAGTACAAGTCGTCTTGCTTAGAATGTTTGTGGGTTGTTGTTTTTTTGCAACACAAACATACTATGTCGGCTGGGAATCAAAACGAGCAGGATATACGATTTTTGCATCTCTCACCCTTGATAATCTAAAGTTATAAAATGTTTACAGTAGGAGTGTTATTGTTGTTATTCAGTAGTGTACAGGCATCTCATCTGGATCTAATGTTTAGAATATGCGTGCATGTATGTAGATTCCATGTAACAGTTAGTGGCAATTTGTAACTTTTTGGGCAACCTGACCAAATTCACATAGAAATGTGAGTTAAAGATTTAGGTAGATCTGTTGTTCTGTGTGTGCTATTTCTATGATTCCCGTTCATATGTTTTGTTTTTGTGTCTTTTACTTTCAGTTTTGTACACCAGCTTCAAAACAGCTGAAATAACAATATTTTGTGTTCTGGAAAATACACTATATTTCACAGAGGTTTAGATGGTACAATGATTATCTACACTATAATAGCTTATTTTGTAACAGACTGAAATTAGGCGAACTATTCGAGTTTTAGCAACCAGGAAATGGCAGAGCCATTTCTGCATAGTGTAACTTTAAATGGAAGTGTCTTTTCAACTGATTGTGTTGTTATTTCAAAATTAGGTAAGATTTAATGAGTGCCAAGGTAACTATTTACATGTCTCTTAAGGCACCATATAAAATATGACTCTGCCTAGTTGTGTGTTTCAGAAAATTCCTCTGAATATTCAGGACTCCCGAGTGGCGCAGCGGTCTAATGCTAGAGGTGTCACTACAGACCCTGGTTCGATTCCAGGCTGTATCACAACCAGCCGTGTTTGGGAGTCTCAGGGTGGTGCACAATTGGTCCAGCGTTGTTAGGGTATGGATGGGGTAGACCGTCATTGTAAATAAGAATTTACTCAACTGACTTGCCTAGTTAAATGATAAATACAAAAGATTGAGAGGTACCCCAGCAGGTACATTTGGTTCCTTGGAAGTTGTGGGAATGTACGTTTTTGGTTTCCCATTGGTTCTGAGAACAAGGCCATAAGTTCCCTGACTGGTAAAACTGAAGGTTTTTTAAACGTTCTGAGAACGGTAGTGAACATTTTGCCTGTTCTGGGAACGTACATTTTTAGATTGCAGGCAGGTTCTGAGAATGTTTTACTATGGACCCTGAAAGTTTTCATGGGAGGCTAAATTAACATTCTGAGATCGGACATCATAGGTTATTTGAGAACATGTTTCAATAACTCATAGCTTAGTTTAACTGTTTTGAAATCCAAGAACAGATATGACACATGGAAATTAATTTACTTAGGCATTAATCATGCAAACACATTTCTTTTTTTCTTGTGGCACAGCGTCAAGAAATTTGAACCTATGATTTTCTGTTCTTTATCTATGAAATTAGTCCACTGCGCCACCAGGATGGAGCTAGCATACCATGTTTTTTTTAACTGTCCATTTTAGTCTATTCAAACAACCTATTTCAAAGGAAATGAGCACTCATTAAGATCAGGCGTGTCCATTTCATTGCAGTGTTCTCTGTCACTGACACATGCACATTGCACACACAAACACATACCCAACATTCACCAATAAACATACGCAAATCAAAAACCACTCACTCTTTCTTACACATACTGTACACACAGCAGTCTCCCTCTATCTATTTCCCTCATTCTCCCTCTCTCTCTGGCATGCTCTGTGTGGGGTGCCTATCTGTGTGTGTGCATTCTTAATGAGGGTTAGGCTGGTAGCTGGTAGGGTACAGAGTCCTGTGTGGGACAACATGCTCCTGCTTTGCCCTGGCTCCCTGTCACACACTTATCATGACTCTCTGGTGTTGCTTCTTTTTCAGGGACTATGGGGGATCCACCAAACGCAAATCAGGTAAGACAAGTCACCTCCCAGCTAGCACATAATGTTCTGAGAACCATCCCATCTAGTACATACTGTTCTGAGAACCATATGTTTCTTAGAGCTTGATGAGAGCATGTTTGTGCTATGGTTATTTTGCATGCAACCTTCCCACAAAGTTCTGTGAATGGTTCAGGACAGCCAGCACATAACGTTCTGAGAACCGTATGTTTCTTAGGTGGGAATTTCAGTACTTCAGCATAACATTTCCTCATGGTTCTATTTAAAGTCATTTTCTCAAATTTTTCTGAGAAATTTAAGAAACACAATTTTTACGTGTGAATTTCAGTACTTCAGTATAACATTTTCTGCAGGTTTCCTCATGGATTTAAAGTCATGTTCTCAGAACATAAAGAAAACTTTCCATAAAACCACAAGAAACCATTAGTAACGTTCTAGGAACGTTCTAAGAATGTTATTTAAAAACAGCATCAACAAAACTCTCTCTATCCTCTATCTCAGGGGTTCCTAAACTTTTTTTGGCCCACAACCAGACAAATTAAGACACCAACATGTAAAAACAATTACGTAATCAACGGCCAATGTTAACTTTTTTAAAATTGGGGCTATGAACGTCTATTACAAATCATTCTGACAGGACTTTGAAAGTATTTCAATCTGAAGGAAGTATGGTTTGAAGTGAAATGCATCAGAAACTTATTGGTAAATTCAGAAAATCATCAGGCAATAATTTTGTATGATCTTCTGTGTAGAAAATAACTATTTCTTGTCCACTCTGTTCTAATGAGTCCTGCGTGGCTTGTGGGCATTTTAGAGGAAAACATATTGTACGTGTTCCTGAGAGTCTTATCTATCATTGATGGAGTCGTAATATTTTGTAGCTCAAATGGTTCCAAGGATAGAGCCACATTTGTAGTAAGAAAACAGAAACCATTGTTTCTTGTAACCAAATCTAGCAGCTACCGAAGGTTATTGACGTAACCCCGGTTCTATGAACCAAGCACATTTTTTTCAGAGATTCTCTAACACCATTTTCAAATCATTAGTTTGGGAAACCCTGCTCTTGTTAAGTGTGTTCTGGTATGTTGGCCACACCCACTAATTGGCCTCACCTGATCTTAATGAGTGCTTGTTCCTTTGAAAGGGGGTCTGTTTGAATAGACTACAATTAAAAGCTTTGTACAGAGCCTTGCAAAAGTGTTCATCTCCCTTGGACATACACAAAATAGTTTAAATTGGTGAAGTGAAATGGAAAAAAATAAGTTGTTTCAAAAAATTATTAAAAATAAAAAACGGAAAAGTGGTGCGTGAATATGTATTCACCCCCTTTGCTATGAAGCCCCTAAACAAGATCTGGTGCAACCAATTACATTCAGAAGTCACATAATTAGTTAACTAAAGTCCACTTGTGTGCAATCTAAGTGTCACATGATCTGACACATGATCTCAGTATGTATACACCTGTTCTGAAAGGCCCCAGAGTCTGCAACATCACTAAGCAAGGGGCACCACCAAGCAAGCGGCACCATGAAGACCAAGGAGCTCTCTAAATAGGTCAGGGACAAAGTTGTGGAGAAGTACAGATCAGGGTTGGGTTATAAAAAAAATATCAGAAACTTTGAACATCCCACGGAGCACCATTAAATCCATTATTAAAAAATGGAAAGAATATGGCACCACAACAAACCTGTCAAGAGAGGGCCACCCACCAAAACTCACGGACCAGGCAAGGAGGGCATTAATTAGAGAGGCAAAAAAGAGACCAAAGACAACCCTGAAGGAGCTGCAAAGCTCCACAGTGAAGATTGGAATATAGGACCACTTTAAACCGTACACTCCACAGTTGGGCTTTACGGAAGAGTGGCCAGAAAAAAGCCATTGCTTAAATAAAAAAATAAGCACACACGTTTTGTGTTCGCCAAAAGGCATGTGGAAGACTCCCCAAACATATGGAAGAAGGTACTCTGGTCAGATGAGACTAAAATGTAGCTTTTTGTCCATCAAGGAAAATTCTATTTCTGGCACAAACCCAACACCTCACATCACCCCGAGAACACCATCCCCACAGTGAAGCATGGTGGTGGCAGCATCATGCTGTGGGGATGTTCTTCATTGGCAGGGACTGGAAAACTGGTCAGGATTATGATGGATGGCACTAAATACAGGGAAATTATTGAGGGGAAACCTGTTTCAGTCTTCAAGAGATTTGAGACTGGGACGGAGATTCACCTTCCAGCAGGACAATGACCCTAAGCATACTGCTAAAGCAACACTCGAATGGTTTAAGGGGAAACATTTAAATGTATTGAAATGGCCTAGTCAAAGCCCAGACCTCAATGCAATTGAGAATCTTGGTATGACTTAAAGATTGCTGTTCACCAGCAGAACCCATCCAACGTGGAGCTGGAGCAGTTTTGCCTTGAAGAATGCGCAAAAAACCCAGTGGCTAGATGTGCCAAGCTTATAGAGACATACCCCAAGATACTTGAAGCTGTAATTGCTGCAAAAGGTGGCTCTACAAAGTATTGACGTTGGGGGGGGTGGGGGGGGGGGGTGAATAGTTATGCACCCTCAAGTTCATTTTTTGTCTTAATTCTTGTTTGTTTCACAATAAAACCTATTTTGCATCTTTAAAGTGGTAGGCATGTTGTGTAAATCAAATGATACAAATCCCCCCCAAAAATCTATTTCAATTCCAGGTTGTAAGGCAACAAAATAGGAAAAATGCCAAGGGGGTGAATACTTTCACAAGCCACTATATGAGTTAAAAAAAACATGACATGCTAGCTCCACCCTGTTGCGCAGTGGACTACTTCCATGGATTGAGAACAGAAGATCATATGTTTGAATGTCACTGATGCTGTGCCACAATTAAAAAGAAATGTGTTTGCATGACTAATGCCAATCTGTGCTTGGAGTTAAAAACAGTTAACCTAAATTAGCAGTGTTATTAAAATTGTTATTGAAACATGTTCTCAGTACGTTATTTAATAACCTTCAAATAACCTAGCATTTCCATTTTCAGAACATAAAACCTCCCAGGCAGGGCCAAACTAGCGCATTTGGGGCCCCGTGGCACCGACTTAATTGTGGGGGGGAGAATTCAGATGACTTACTGTATTTTAACACATTTTGCCATGGTGCAGAGAGAAAAAGTTGCAGTTTTATAATGCTATTCTGCAAATTTTGTCATGAAGAAAGTTTGTTGTTGTTGTTGCAGTTTTAAAGATAAGTTCCTGGAATTCTACACATTTTGCTGTCATCTGCTATCTGAGGGCCCCCTGACCAAATCAGGAAACTTGTGGCTTCGTTTACCAGAACCAATGGGACACCAAAAATGTACGTTCCCACAATTTCCAAGGAACCAAATGTGCTAGCTGGGCTAATTTCTCTCTATATTGAACAGCATTAAATATAGAGGTGCATATATTCTGCTCCGGTCTGTTGCATTGCAAGGTGTTCTGTTTGTAATATTTGTTTTCAGTGGTAGTATGTTCTATTTCGATTAAGTTATTACAGTATTGTATTACTTTGGTTGGTTATCGAGTTAGCTGCAACAGGTCATGTAGCCTATGTGATGATGTATGTAAGTCCATTATTGAAATTAGTCTGGTAGGTGCGTGTGTCTGGGTCTTGTATCCCTGTTGGCGTGCATGTGTGTAGGCATATACTGTATGTCTTTGTACCAAATAGGCAGACAGTAGTAAAGCATTTCTTGGGAGTCCATAGCCTTTCCACCGACAGCTGAACAAAGCTCTATAATGTCATAAGTGTATAACAAGACCAACTCAGCTCACGATAACATATCAAGTCTCTGCTTAAGACACACAGCCAAATCATACATGGCTCATTGTGATGAAAGGGTTAAGCAAACAGCATTGGGTGGGATGGAGCACCTGTTTGTACAGCTATGCTGTGTATTGGCTGTGCCTGGGTTGGGTGCTGGCTGTTGAGGCAGTGAGTGGGCTCAGTGCATGGGGATATGGGCGTGGGTGGGGTTATACAGAGGATTCAGAGGGGCTGGGGAAGCAGCTGTGCATCTGCGGTATGACCGTGTGTCTGTTAGCAGCTGTGCATCTGCAGTATGACCGTGTGTGTTGTGTTGTGTTGGGTTGTGTTGTGTGTGTACGTGTGTACGTGTGTACTCGAGTCTTCAGAATTCTAGACTCTTGTTACCAGGTGACAAAATGGGAGGTTAAATGATTCAGTGATTCATGAAGCTGCCATGGATTTGACACAAACATTCTGTGAAAGAGTACTTTACACATAAAGTAGACCTAGAGTATTACGCAGAAAATAGTACAGCTGAATTTCTCATTCCTGGTAACCTAATATTCTCTTTGCTTCTCTCTGATAGGAAAACACCCTTGAAGTTGCCACGAAATGAAACGAGACTCCAACCTAATTTCATTCTATACTCTATGGTATTGTGCCTTTACGTATCAGTGAATTCCATTGACATGATGAAATGGAAAGCTTGCCTTATTTCAGGTGTGTGTCTCTGTAGTCGCCTAAATCCAGACCGTATTACATATTGCATTTCTTCCAGGAATCGGAGGCTGGAATAATAGGTTATTCACAGTTGTAAACGTTACTGTTCCGATACATTTTAAATGGTTACAGTAGACGAACAATGATGAATTAATGAATGGGTCCCATTTTATTGTCCCTTGTAAACAACATTTTCCATCTTTTAGATTAAGATTGATAGCCTTGGAGGAAATGTCTCATCTCTCAAGATGGTAATATTTTGCCAACCAAGTCTAGTCAAAGCTTCTACATCTTAGTCTTAATAGACAGCTCAGTAACCATATCTCCTTTTGAAATCTTCCTCCGGCACACCGAGACACAGGGTTAACTGTGCTGAGATATTGGTATTACTTTATTAAACCAGGACAGCGGAGCGAGTGTGCGAGTCTGTGGTGAATTTGTGCTGTAGCTGCAGTTTATGGTCCACATAATTACATGATGTTGGTCTCCCCTAAGAGTTTACTGAAACTGTACCCTAACAGGAAAATGTTGCCCCGGGCCTCCAAACTGCTGGCGGTTAGTGCATGGTTTAGCCATACTGGTTACCACTGTTTACCTGGCATGGACAGGCTGCAGAAATCACAGGCTATCTTATACTCTGACGTAGACAATCAGTCATTCATAGCATCGTCATTATTCTCTCGCTCTCTCTCTCCCTCTCTCTTTCTCTCTCTCAGTGGCTTGTCATCCCCTCACTCACCCGCCAGCTATCTTAAATGTCTTTCTTCAATGTCAGTTTATCCAGGGTTCGAAAGTTTCAAGTTCTGTTATTTATTATGAACTGGTGAATTTTCTCAGAGGTAAACCACTGGGTCCCTGATTAGGACCAAAAAATAATTTACTCCATTGATTATGATGTTAAGATAAAGAATAGATGTCCCTGAAAACCACTGTTCAGTTACGAATATATTACTTGCCCAGTGATTTGCTCCTTCATGTGGTTTCAGTAAGGTTTTGGCTTGTACCTCAGTAATTGGTCTCCAGCTGTGACCTCCCCTACAATCAAATAAAATGCAAATGTATTTGTCACATGCGCCAAATACAACAGGTGTAGTAGACCTTAAAGTGAAATGGTTACTTACAAACCCTTAACCAACAACGCAGAGTTTTTTTTTTAAGTTTGAAAAATTAGCTCAACTAAAGAAAAAATAGTAACACAATAAAATAACAATAATGAGACTATATACAAGGAGTACCGGTGCCGAGTCAATGTGCAAGGGTACAGGTAAGTCAAGAGCCCTATTTTGAGTCCACTTCATTCTTTAGATCTGTGTCTCTATATGGGTCAATACAGGATATACCTTACAGGTTGTTCATGTATATCTGAACTGTTTACAGTGTCTAGCTCTGTTTATTATTGTTCTCTACACTAACTTGATATAGAGCAGCATACAGTACAGTGGCTGACTAAGCACGTGAGGTTTGGTCAACACCTCATGGTCACAGCACAACTAGACTTGAGACTAGCAGGTATTGTAGTTCTATTGTTAGAATACAATGTTACTCAGAAGTCATACCTGAATGTTTTCGTTAGCTCTATTGTTTCCCAACAGGATTTTTTTTGAAAGTGAACACACTGTTTGGAAACTGTTTTCAAATAACTATGATATAGAACAGTTGGGCTGAAACACTATTTACTAAAATACAACTTACACTTGTCCAACTCAGCACAAGTTAATAAAGTTAGCTGTTTGTCTGTGAGCAGCTTTACTGTGTTACTTAGGATAACAGGACTGAGTGGAGAGAGAGATAGAGAGAGTATGAGAGGCAGAGCGAGAGTCAGAGAGAGTGAGTAAGGGAGAGAGAGAGACGGGAGAGAGAAGGAGAGTGGGGGAGCGAGACACAGAAAGAGAGAGAGGGGGAAAGAGTGTCGGAGCGCTTGGAGGCACTGTGCATGTGAAAAGCAGATGGAGAGGAGGTTTACGTGGCAAGTGGAAACCATTTCAGTGTTTCGCATGGACCGGGGGAGTGTGTGCACAGCCGTGCTGGCTTTATTGAAGCTGTGGGGCTCAGGGGCATATAGAGAGTGGAATTGTGTGTGTGTGTGTGGGGGGGGGGTCTGTGTGTGGAGGGTCAAGGGGCGCACAGGGGTAAGGAGCTAGCTAGTCGTGAGATTTTAGTCTGAATGTAGATGAATGTGTGCTTCTCTACCACTTAAACAACTGCGGACTGTTTCAGCAGTCACACTACCCTTGCTTGATAAACAGCCATTGAATACTGAGCTCTTTGACTGATCCTGCTTCCCAGATACTGGGCTTTTATTCACATGCTGCAAAGGCAATAGCACCTGAAAGATTTCATTAACTCAGTCTCACTTGAGTGTAACTACCATTTTATAATCGCATTTTCTAGGGTTAGACAATGCGAGACATACATTTGCACCATTCTTACATTTTTTTTATAAAGATATTGTATGGAGATTTGGCTAAACTAACTCTAAAATACATACAGCAGTAGCAGAACTGCATTATAAACTGACTAGTCTCTTAAACCACAAAGTCAGTGTATGCAGACAGCTTCAGTTACTTTTTGCAGAAGTAGATGACTCCATCAGGAGTTCTACTCATCGGTCAGCGTAAAGCCAAGCCTCCCAGTTTCTGACAGTGACAATTTGTCACCTTGGCCTCCGACATAGAACCAACCCCTCCTAACCCCGCAGCAGGCAGCTAGCTGGAACACAAAAGCAATGGAGTCTTCGTCTCATAATAACCAGTGTGTGCCAGAAAATATGATAGGAAACCAACAGACACTAAATAAGGAAAAGGGACTGGCTGATGAGTTTCAATGCTAAACAGTTGTTGAGTGCCAACTCAGCTAACAATTCTAGGGAGAGAACATTTTTGCACTGTTACATGTCATGCTCCCCTGATGTTTGAGTGTCCAGTTTTTCGTTAGAATGTTCCCATAACTATCTAAGTTAGCAAAAACCTTCTGAGAACCTTTTTAGCATGTTTTGGTGTTTAAAGTTAATGTCAAGCAGAACATTCACTATATATACAAAAGTATGTGGACACCTCTTCAAATTAGTGGATTCGGCCACACCGTTGCTGACAGGTGTATAAAACCAAGCTCACACCCATGCAATCTTCATAGACAAACATTGGCAGTAGAATGGCCTTACAGAAGAGCTCAGTGACTTTCAACATGGCACCATCATAGGATGCCACCTTTCCAACAAGTCATTTCATAAAATATCTGCCCTGCTACAGTTGCCCCGGTCAACTGTAAGTGCTGTTATTGTGAAGTGGAAACGTCTAGGAGCAACAACGGCTCAGCCACGAAGTAGTATGCCACACAAGCTCACAGAACGGGACCGCCGAGTGCTAAAGCGCGTAGTGCATAGAAATCGTCTGTCCTCGGTTGCAAAACTCACTATAGAGTTCCAAACTGCCTCTGGAAGCAGCCTCAGCACAAGAACTGTTCGTCGGGAGCTTCATGATATGGGTTTCCATGGCCAAGCAGCCTAAGTTCACCAAGTGTCGGCTGGAGTGGAGTAGCGGAAACGTGATGGAAAAATCTGGGTTTGGCGGATGCCAGGAGAACACTACCTGCCCCAATGCATAGTGCCAACTGTAAAGTTTGGTGGAGGAGGATTAATGGTCTGGGGCTGTTTTTCATGATTCGGGCTAGGCCCCTTTGTTCCAGCGAAGGGAAATCTTAACGCTACAGCATACATTCTATACGATTCTGTTATTCCAAATTTGTGTCAACAGTTTGGGGATTTAAAAAAAAGTTTTATTTAACCTTTATTTAACTAGGCAAGTCAGTTAAGATTAAGAACAAATTCTTATTTACAATGACAGCCTACCAAAAGGCAAAAGGCCTCCTGCGGAGACGGGGGATGGGATTTAAAAAAAAATATATATATACATAGGACAAAACACACATCACGACAAGAGAGACAGGGAAGGCCCTTTCCTGTTTCAGCATGACAATGCGCCCAGGCACAAAGTGAGGTCCATACAGAAACAATAATGCCTATGATTTTGGAATGAGATGTTCGACGAGCAGTGTATCTAGAACTTATCTAGAATGTGGTTACAATATTATTAAGGGGCCCTGGGTGCCGCAGCGGTCAAGACGCCACTACAGCCTGGCTCCCGGTCACAACCGTCCGTGACCGGGAGCCCTCCGACGAACCATCAAACATGCAAAGCGTCAATACAGGACTAAGATCGATACAGAACTGCCCTTTCCCACCTGGACAAAGGAACACCTATGTGAGAATGCTATTCATTGACTACAGCTCAGAGTTCAAAACCATAGTGCCTTCAAAGCTCATCACTAAGCTAAGGACACTGGGATTAAACACATCCCTCTGCAACTAGATCCTGGACTTCCTGACGGGCCGCCCCAGGTTGTAAGGGTAGGTAACAACACAACTGCCACGCTGATCCTCAACATGGGGGCCCCTCAGGGGTGCGTGCTCAGTCCCCTCCTGTACTCCCTGTTCAAACATGACTGCACGGCTAGGAACGACTAACACCATCACTCAGTTTGCCAATGACACAACAGTGGTTGGCCAGATCACCGACAACTACGAGACAACCTCTCCCTCAACGTGATCAAGACAAAGGAGATAATACAGGAAAAGGAGGACTGAGCATGCCCCCATTCTCATCGACGGGGCTGTAGTGGAGTAGGTTGAGAGCTTCAAGTTCCTTGGGCGTCCACATCACCAACAAACTAACATGGTCCAAGCACACCAAGATAGTCATGAAGCGGGCACGACAAAACCTATTCCCCCTCAGGAGACTGAAAAGATTTGGCATGGGTCCTCAGATCCTCAAAAGGTTCTACAGCAGCACCATTGTGAGCATCCTGACAGGTTACATCACTGCTTGGCCTCTGACCGCAAGGCACTACAGAGGGTAGTGCGTACGGCCCAGTACATCACTGGGGCCAAGCTTCCGGCCATCCAGGACCTCTATACCAGGCCGTGTCAGAGGAAGGCCCTACAATTTGTCAAAGACTCCAGCCACCCTAGTCATAGACTGCTCTCTCTGTTACCGCACGGCAAGCGGTACTGGAGCTCCAAGTCTAGGTACAAGAGGCTTCTTAACAGCTTCTACCCCAAGCCATAAGACTCCTGAACATTTAATCAAATGGCTACCCAGACTATTTGCATTGCCCCCGCCCCCCACCTCTTTTACGCTGCTGCTACTCTCTGTTATTATCTATGCATAGTCACCTTAATAACTACCTACATGTACATATTACCTCGACTATCCGGTGCCCCCGCACATTGACTCTGTACCGGTACCCCCTGTATATAGCCTCGCTATTGTTATTTTACTCCTGCTCTTTAATTATTTGTTACTTTTATTTAATTTTTTTGAACTGCATTGTTGGTTAAGGGCTTGTAAGTAAGCATTTCACTGTTGTATTTGGCGCATGTGACAAATAACATTTCTATCAACATGTTAAATGTGCAACCAGAGGGAAAAATATTCTAGATCACCTGTACTCCACACACAGAGACGCACGCGTACAAAGCTCTCTCTCGCCCTCCATTTGGTAAATCCGACCACAACTCTATCCTCCTGATTCCTGCTGACAAGCAAAAATTAAAGCAGGAAGCACCAGTGACTTGGTCTATAAAAAAGTGGTCAGATGAAGCAGATGCTAAACTACATGACTGTTTTGGCAAGCGGTACCGTAGTGCCATGGCAAGCGGTACCGTAGTGCCAAGTCTAGAACAAAAAGGCTTCTCAACAGTTTTTACCCCCAAGCCGTAAGACTCCTGAACAGGTAATCAAATGGCTACCCAGACTATTTTTCATTGTGTCCCGCCACCCACCACCCGCCAACTCCTCTTTTACGCCACTGCTACTCTCTGTTCATCATATATGCAAAGTCACTTTAACCATATCTACATGTACGTACTACCTCAATCAGCCTGACTAACCGGTGTCTGTATGTAGCCTCACTACTTTTATAGCCTCACTACTGTATATAGCCTCGCTATTGTTATTTTTCACAGTCGTTATATTTATTTACTTACCTATTGTTCACCTAATACCTTTTTTGCACTATTGGTTAGAGCCTGTAAGTAAGCATTTCACTGTACGGTCTACACCTGTTCTATTCGGCGCACGTGACAAATAAACTTTGATTTGATTTGAAATTTAATTAAATTTGCTGGCAGATTAGCAGTCAAAATGCTTTATATGCTGAAGCATATAATCCAGAGTGGGTGTCCTCTGTTCCTGGCAGGCTGATGAGATTCAATAGCAGCCTCAGAGGCTGATAAATCAGGATGCTGCCTTGAAGGCTGTCTGCAATGAGTAAGCTGGTTCATATGTAAGGCAGCGTTCAAGGCAGGTTGGTGGAATCCCTCAATGGTGCTGCCCATGCTAAAACAACCTTTTGGCCACTAGAGGCCTCTATTGTTCTCTATGGTTGTTACCCCACTTAACCTTTTCCTTGTGGAAATGCTCCCATTTATGTTTTGTTAATCGAGGAGAAAGATAACATTTTAGTAAAATGAAAACTCTGCAAAGGCGGCATTGATCTCTTTGTCCAGAAACACTACATCAAACAGGAACCAGGCCAACAGCACCAGCAACAGCAACTACTGTCCCAATAAGGTACATCTCTAGGGCAGTGGTCATCAACTTTTTCTGAGTCAAGATCCATTTCGCAGTCCAAGATCTAAAACTCTTTTTTTTTTTTTATCATGACTTACGAAATGTAAATTAACCTAATACTTTTTTTTTTGTAAGAATGAGGTTTGTGAAGTAGGCCTAGTACATTATCACATCATATTGGCTATAATGCCTGGCCTGCCAATTATGTTCTTCTCAGACCATATTAGATTTCAAAACTTGAGCTTTGATTACAAATTAGATCAGTTGGTGTAGCACTTGCAAGGCACAGGTGAGCATTCATTTTCAAATAATTAGCTTTTTTATTTTACTGGACTGATGGTAACTGCATCAGATGATCATGGTGTTTTCAAGACAACTGGGAATGCTGCAAAAAACAATGTCAAATCATGATATCAGTGATCTTCAGTTCGGAAAGTCAGAGGTCTAGAAAGATGCCAGAGTTTCTGATTTGGAATTCTGAGTTGGATGACCGTTCAGGTTGTTCCTATGACCAGAGATAGTTAAATATTCCTCGATATTAAAAGAGACAAGACAAGCTGCTAATAATCATAAAAATGCTGGGCTATCTATACACTTGGCTACTCATTCGTTGCAGCTGCAGCGCGAATGGAAGTAGGGAGAAGTGTGTTTTATGTTTTGTAATAGTGTTGAGTAAGAACAGGGTTGATAGTGCTGAATAAACAATTAAACATGAACTTAGTCATAAAAACAGCAGCTCTTTGCTGTATTCTCTCTGTGGTCATGGTTTTAAAAGTTATTTAATCTTACGTAGGCTAGTATCAAACTTTGCTGTGGCAGGTGTCATGGAAGCTTTGTATGCATGGTGATTTGAGCTTTCCGATTGGCCAGCGCAGTAGGCGCACTCGATTTAGCCACAGATCTACTGGTCCGCCGGGTAAGCAGAGTTTGTCTTTTCAGACAATGGTTCAACATGGGAATACTTTGCATACCCGGTGCCCTGGGCTTCTGAATCAAGTGCATCTACCACAACAGGACTTAAAAAAGGAGCGCAAGCCTTTTATCACATCCTTTATCATTGGCTTTTCTACATGTTTGGTGATTGACTAGGAATGCCATGACGATCGACCACGGTCGACCAGTTGGTGACCACTGCTCTAGGGCTTGTGCTTATTGGGCCATTATAATTAGACCCTGTCCAGAAGAAACCTTAAAACCTCCTCCCTAGGCACTTGTGTTGATCTGAAACAACTTGATAGGTTTAACCAATAGGGTGAATGCACTTTGAAGTAAATCTCAGCTCTGTTAAAATTGCACTCAAGAAAATATTTTATTGATACAATACTTTTTATTGATCATAGTGATTCAGGACTATCATTAAAATAGGTTAATATGCCCCACCAACATTAGACAACTACACAGAAAGCCCTTCAATTAATGAAATAAGTAAATCAAATCATGAGAATAGTCAGATTAATTCATACCTGTCACGGACATGGTGGCATAGAAGGATTGGCGTTGCATGAACCAAGAGGTCGTCGTGAGTTCAAATCCCAGGTGAGGAAATGTTGCATAATAATTACTGAACATGCACAATGTAAACAGAGTGTACAAAAATTATGAACATCTGCTCTTTCCATGACATAGACTGACCAGGTAAAGCTATGATACCTTATTTATGTCACAGTGTAGATCAGGGATCTCCAAACCTGTCCCTGGAGAGCTACTGTCCTGTAGGTTTTTCTCTCCTACCCTAATCTAGCACTCCTGATTCTAATAATTAGCTGGTTTATAATCTGAATCAGGTTAGTTAGAACCGGTTAGTTAGAGCTCTCCAGGAACAGGTTTGGAGACGACAGGTTAAAGAAGGATTTTTTAGCCTTGAGACAATTGAGACATGGATTGTGTATGTGTGCCATTCATATGGGCAAGACAAAATATTTAAATGTTTTTGAACGAGTTATGTTAGTAAGTGCCAGGTACACCGGTTTGAGTGTATCAAGAACTGCAACGCTGCTGGGTTTTTCACACTCAACAGTTTCCTGTGTGTATCAAGAATGGTCCACCGCCCAAAGAACATCTAGCCAACTTGACACAACTGTGGGAAACATTGGAGTCAACATGGGCCAGCATCCCTGTGCAAGGCTTTTGAAACCTTTTAGAGTCCATGCTTTGACAATTTTTTTATTTTATTTAACCGTTATTTTACTAGGCAAGTCAGTTAAGAACAAATTCTTATTTACAATGACGGCCAACACCGGCCAAAACCAGACGACGCTGGGCCAATTGTGCGCTGCTCTATGGGACTCTCAATCCGGGGCCGTTGTGATACAGCCTGAAACCAGGGTGTCTGTAGTGACTCCTCTAGCACTGAGATGCAGTGCTTTAGACCGCTGCGCCACTCAGGAGCCCAAATTGAGGCTGTTCTGAGGGCAAAAGGGGGTGTAACTCAACATTAGGAAGGTGTTCCTAATGTTTTGTGCACTCAGTGTAAATCTGTGTGAGGAGAGATGTAAACAGAAAGAGTGGCTAATAGGGCTATTTAATTGAGGTATGCACGCAGGAAGGCATGCAGGCACCTTAGCAGGCAGGCACACACATCCTGTACCACATGTAAACACAGTAGTCTAGAGTCTAGACACTAAAGTTGTTGAGATTCAAGGAAGGGTGGGGGAACTAATATCAATCATACACTACATGACCAGAAGCATGTGGACACCTGCTCATCAAACATCTCATTCCAAAATCATGGGCATTAATATGAAGTTGGTCCCCCCTTTGCAGCTACAACAGCCTCCACTCTTCTGGGAAGGTTTTCCACTAGATGTTGGAGCATTGCTTCGGGGACTTGCTTCTATTTAGCCACAAGACCATTAGTGAGGTTGGGCACTAATTTGGCCGATTAGGCCTGGCTCGCAGTCTGCGTTCCAATTCAACCAAAATGTGCTCGATGGGGTTGAGGTCAGGTATCTGTGCAGGCCAGTAAAGTTCTTCCACACCGACCTTGACAAACCATTTTTGTATGGACCTTGCTTTGTGCACATTGTCATGCTGAAACAGGAAAGGATCTTCCCCAAACTGTTGCCACAAAGTTGGAGACACCGAATTGTCTAGAATGCCATTGTATGCTGTTGCATTTACAGTTGCACTATGCATTCGGGCAGGTAGCGTTCTACTGGCACTGACCTAACCCATCATCACTCCAGAAAATATGCCACTTGGCATTGCGTATGGTGAATTTTGGCTTGTGCGCAGCTGCTCGGGCATTTTTTTAACCTCCCGATGAACAGTTATTGTGCTTACGTTGCTTCCAGAGGCAGTTTGGAACTTGGCCGTGAGTGTTGCAACCAAGGAAAGCTGATTTTTACGCGCTACACGCTTCAGCACTCGGAAGTCCCGTTCTGTGAGCTTGTGTGGCCTAACACTTCGCGGCTGAACTGTTGTTGCTCCTAAACGTTTCCACTTCACAATAACATCACTTAAATTTGATTGGAGCAGCTCTAGCAGGGCAGAAATTTGATGAACTGACGTGTTGGAAAGGTGGCATCCTATGATGGTGCCACGTTGAAAGTCACTGAGCTCTCCATTAAGGCCATTCCACTGCCAATGTTTGTCTATGGAGATTGCATGACGGTGTGCTCAATTTTATGCACCTGTCAGCAACGGGTTTGGTTGAAATAGCCAAATCCACTAATTTGAAGGAGTGCCCACATACACTATATATACAAAAGTATGTAGTAAAAGCTACATTTATCTCAGTTTGTTTACCCTAGTGTGGCTACTACTTCCAGAACACACTCCTTCAATCTATCAAATACATTTTAGCTACTGCATCTAATTTTAATTCCTTCAGATGGAGTTGGAGAATACACACCCACTGTAAGTCACATGTGTATTCTAAAGTTACAGAGCTAGGAGAGACAATATAAGGACTTACAGTTGAAGTCAGAAGTTTACATACACCTTAGCCAAATACATTTAAACTCAGTTTTTCACAATTCCTGACATTTAATCCAAGTAAAATTCCCTGTCTTAGGTCAGTTAGGATCACCACTTTATTTTAAGAATGTGAAATGTCAGAATAATAGTAGAGAGAATGATTTATTTCAGCTTTAATTTTTTTCATCACATTCCTAGTGGGTCAGAAGTTTACATACACTCAATTAGTATTTGGTAGCATTGCCTTTAAATTGTTTAACTTGGGTCAAACGTTTTGGGTAGCCTTCCACAAGCTTCCCACAAAAAGTTGGGTGAATTTTGGCCCATTTATCTTGACAGAGGTGGTGTAACTGAGTCAGGTTTGTAGGCCTCCTTGTTTGCACACACCTTTTCAGTTCTGCCCACAAATGTTCTATAGGTTTGAGGTCAGAGCTTTGTGATGGCCACTCCAATACCTTGACTTTGTTGTCCTTAAGCCATTTTGCCACAACTTTGGAAGTATGCTTGGGGTTGTTGTCCATTTGGACAACGGCTGCATGGTCCCATGGTGTTTATACTTGCGTACTATTGTTTGTGCAGATGAGTGTGGTACCTTCAGGTGTTTGGAAATTGCTCCCAAGGATGAACCAGACTTGTGGAGGTCTTCTTTTGATTTTCCCATGATGTCAAGCAAAGAGGCACTGAGTTTGAAGGTAGGCCTTGAAATACATCCACAGGTACACCTTCAATTGACTCAAATGATGTCAATTAGCCTATCAGAAGCTTCTAAAGCCATTAAATAATTTCTTGGAATTTTCCAAGCTGTTTAAAGGCACAGTCAACTTAGTGTATGTAAACTTCTGACCCACTGGAATTGTGACACAGTGAATTATAAGTGAAATAATCTGACTGTAAATAATTGTTGGAAAAATTACTTGTGTCATGCACAAAGTAGATGTCCTAACCGACTTGCCAAAACTATAGTTTGTTATTTGTGGAGTGGTTGAAAAACGAGTTTTAATGACTCCAACCTAAGTGTATGTAAACTTCAAATGTACCTTTATGATATTAAGCAGATTTCACCCAATGTACTGTACCTTATCATATGAACCTATTTTTGTCTTTGTGAAGAGTTACACTGGCCGTGTCCGAATACCCATATTTGCGTCCTAAATAGTAGGCCGTTTGAGTATGCAATTTTTTTTTTATAGTATGTGACATTTCAAAAATTTAGTATACTTAAAATGCCTGGATGTCATACTCATTTCGGCATTGACAACAGCTGTCAATTAGATATGGGAATGTGCTACCAAAATCAACCAATAGCGGGAAAAATGCAGTAAGAATAACACATTTTCAGTATGTGAAAATGGAAAGTTTTATACTACAATGAACAAAAATATAAAAGCAACATTCAACAATTTCAACGATTTTACTGAGTTAAAGTTCATAT
This sequence comes from Salvelinus alpinus, assembly GCF_045679555.1. NCBI lineage: Eukaryota > Metazoa > Chordata > Actinopteri > Salmoniformes > Salmonidae > Salvelinus > Salvelinus alpinus. The sequence goes on from NC_092088.1 coordinate 50,491,909, forward strand.
AAGGAAATCAGTCATTTGAAATAAATTCATTAGGCCCTAATCTATGGCTTTCACATAACTGGGAATACAGATATGTACAGTTGATGTCGGAAGTTTACATACACTTAAAATAAAGTGGTGGTCCTAACTGACATAAGACAGGGAATTTTTACTAGGATTAAATGTCAGTAATTGTGAAAAACGGAGTTTAAATGTATATTGGCTAAGGTGTATGTAAACCTCCGACTTCAACTGCATCTGTTGGTCACAGGTACCTTAAAAAAAGGTAGGGTTGTGGATCAGAAAACCAGTCAGTATCTGGTGTGACCATATATATGGTCAATAAAAAAGTGGTCAGATGAAGCAGATGCTAAGCTACAGGACTGTCTTGCATGCACAGACAGGAATATGTTCCAGGTTTCCTCCAGTGGCATTGAGGAGTACACCACATCTGTCATTGGGTTCATCAATAACTGCATCGATGACGTCGTCCCCGCAGTGACCGTATGTACATACCCCAACCAGAAGCCATGGATTACAGGCAGCATCCGCACTGAGCTAAAGGCTAGAGCTGCCGCTTTCAAGGAGCGGGACTCTAACCCAGAAGCTTATAAGAAATCCCGCTATGCCCTCTGACGAACCATCAAACAGGCAAAGCGTCAATACAGGACTAAGATCGAGTCGTACTACACCGGCTCTGACGCTCGTTGGATGTGGCAGGGCCTGCAAACCATTACAGACTACAAATGGAAGCACAGCCGAGAGCTGCCCAGTGACACGAGTCTACCGGACGAGCTAAACTGCTTCTATGCTCGCTTTCGAGACAAATAACACTGAAACAGACATGAGAGCACCAGCTGTACCGGAAGACTGTGTGATCACGCTCTCCGCAGCCGATGTGAGTAAGACCTTTAGACAGGTCTACATTCACAAGGCCGCAGGGCCAGACGGATTACCAGGATGTGTACTGCGAGCATGCGCTGACCAACTAGCAAGTGTCTTCACTGACATTTTCAACCTCTCCCTGTCCGAGTCTGTAATACCAACATGTTTTAAGCAGACCACCATAGTGCCTGTGCCTAAGAACACTAAGGTAACCTGCATAAATGACTACCAACCCGTAGCACTCACGTCTGTAGCCATGAAGTGCTTTGAAAGGCTGGTCATGGCTCAAATCAACACCATCATCCCAGAAACCCTAGACCCACTCCAATTTGCATACCGCCCCAACAGATCCACAGATGATGCAGTCTTTATTTTACTCCACACTGCCCTTTCCCACCTGGACAAAATGAACACCTATGTGAGAATGCTATTCATTGACTACAGCTCAGCGTTCAACACCATAGTGCCCTCAAAGCTCATCAATAAGCGAAGAACCCTGGGACTAAACACCTCCCTCTGCAACTGGATCCTGGACTTCCTGATGGGTCGCCCCCGGGTGGTAAGGGTAGGTAACAACACACCCGCCACGCTGATCCTCAACACAGGGGCCCCTCAGAGGTGCGTGCTCAGCCCCCTCCTGTACTCCCTGTTCACTCATGACTGCACGGCCAGGCACAACTCCAATTTCATCATTAAATTTGCCGATGACACAACAGTGGTAGGCCTGATCACCGACAAAAACGAGACAGCCTATAGGGAGGAGGTCAGATACCTGGCCGTGTGGTGCCAGGACAACAACCTCTCCCTCAACGTGGTTAAGACAAAGGAGATGATTGTGGACTACAGGAAAAAGATGACCGAGCACGCCCCCATTCTCATCGACAGGGCTACAGTGGAGCAGGTTGAAAGCTTAAAGTTCCTTGGTGTCCACATCACCAACAAACTAACATGGTCCAAGCACACCATGACAGTCGATAAGCGGGCACAACAAAACGTATTGCCCCTCAGGAGACTGAAAAGATTTGGCATGGGTCCTCAGATCCTCAAAAGGTTCTACAGCTGCACCATCGAGAGCATCCTCACAGGTTGCATCACTGCCTGGTATGGCAACGGCTCGGCCTCCGACCGCAAGGCACTACAGAGAGTAGTGCGAACGGCCCAGTACATCACTGGGTCCAAGCTTCCTGCCATCCAGGACCTCTATACCACCCGGGGTCAGAGGAAGGCCCTAAAAATTGTCAAAGACTCCAACCACCCTAGTCATAGACTGTTCTCCCTGCTACAACACGGCAAGCTGCACCGAAGTGGCAAGTTCAGGTCCAAGAGACTTCTAAACAGCTTCTACCCCGAAGACATAAGACTCCTGAACATCTAGTCAAATGGCTACCCAGACTATTCGCATTACCCCCGCCCCTCCCCCTCCACACCACTGCCACTCTCTGTTATCATCTATTTATAGTCACTTTAATTATTCTCCTACATGTACATACTACCTCAATTAACCGGTGCCCTCGCACATTGCCTCTGTACCGACACCCCGCTGTATATGTTATTTTTTACTGCTGCTCTTTAATTACTTGTTACGTTTATCTGTTACCCGTATTTTTTAAAACTGCGCTGTTGGTTAGGGGCTCGTAAGTAAGCATTTCACTGTAAGGTCTACACCTGTTGTATTCGGCGCATGTGACTAATACAATTGGATTTGATTTATCACGGACAGACCTCTCCCCATCTTTACAACCATTGAATCAATATGTTTTCTCCATGACATTTTACAATCTAAGGCAACACCAATTAATGACCCTTTTCATATGTGAGTTCCAAATATCTTTAACGGTCGCTCCAGCGTCATTTTATGCACCTGATGTCAGAATGCACTCACTGTTCTAAAATGTGATTATTACGCAACTGGAGAGTTAACACGTGCTGCCTGCTAATAATCTACAGTGTAGGCTATGTTTCAACTTGTAAATTTCACATTAATTTCTAACAAGATGTATTTTCTAACAACAGTTTGCAATGAGGTGTGTTCTGCCTCCTCAATTTTTCTCATAGAAGTAGCCCATTTCAGCGTTTCGGACAATTTATGCTTGAGGCTTTATGCTTGAGGCTTTACTGAGCAATTTATGCTTGAGGCTTTACTGAGAAATAGCCAAGACCTCAGAATTTTTTTTGTAGACCTCCACAAGTCTGGTTCATCCTTGGGAGCAATTTCCAAACACCTGAAGGTACCACGTTCATCTGTACAAACAATAGTACGCAAGTATAAACACCATGGGACCATGCAGCCGTCATACCGCTCAGGAAGAACACGCGTTCTGTCTCCTAGAGGTGAACGTACTTTGGTGCGAAAAGTGCAAATCAATCTCAGAACAACAGCAAAGGACCTTGTGAAGATGCTGGAGGGAAAAGGTAGAAAAGTATCTATATCCACAGTAAAATGAGTCCTATATCGACATAACCTGAAAGGCCGCTCAGCAAGGAAGAAGCCACTGCTCCAAAACCACCATAAAAAAGCCAGAATATGGTTTGCAACTGCACATGGGGACAAATATCGTACTTTTTGGAGAAATGTCCTCTGGTCTGATGAAACAAAAATAGAACTGTTTGGCAAATATGACCATCGTTATGTTTGGAGGAAAAAGGGGGAGGCTTGCAAGCCGAAGAACACCATCCCAACCGTGAAGCACGAGGGTGGCAGCATCACGTTGTGGGGGTGCTTTGCAGCAGGACGGACTGGTGCACTTCACAAAATAGATGGCATCATGAGGAATGGAAATGATGTCAATATATTGAAGCAACATCTCAAGACATCAGTCAGGAAGTTAAAGCTTGGTTGCAAATGGGTCTTCCAAATGGACAATGACCCCAAGCATACTTCCAAAGTTGTGGAAAAATTGCGTAAGTACAACAATGTCAAGGTTTTGGAGTGGCCATCACAAACCCCTGACCTCAATCCTATAGAAAATTTGTGGGCAGAACTGAAAAAGCGTGTGCAAGCAAGGAGGCCTACAAACCTGACTCGGTTACACCATCTCTGTCAGGAGGAATGGCCCAAAATTCACCCAACTTATTGTGGGAAGCTTTTGGAAGGCTACCCGAAAGGTTTCACCCAAGTTAAACAATTTAAAGGCAATGCTACCAAATACTAATTGAGTGTATGTAAACTTCTTACCCACTGGGAATGTGATGAAAGAAATAAAAGCTGAAATCAATCATTCTCTCTACTATTATTCTGACATTCCACATTCTTAAAATAAGTGGTGATCCTAACTGACCTAAGACATGGCATTTTTACCTATTCTTGCCTTCGGCTTGCAAGCTGAACAGTAGTCCAGATGCGACAAAACTAGGGCCTGTAGGACCTGCCTTGTTGATAGTGCTGTTAAGAAGATAGAGCAGCACTTTATTAGGACATACTTCTCCCCATCTTAGCAACTGTTGTATCAGTATGTTTTGACCATGACCGTTTACAATCCAGGCTTACTCCAAGCAGTTTAGTCACCTCAACTTGCTCAATTTCCACCTTAGTTATTACAATATTTAGTTGAGGTTTAGGGTTTAGTGAATGTTTTATTCCCAAATACAATGCTTTTAGTTTTAGAAATATGTAGGGCTAACTTATTCCTTGCCACCCACTCTAACTAATTGCAGCTCTTTGTTAAGTGTTGCAGTCATTTCAGTCGCTGTAGTAGCTGACGTGTATATTGTTGAGTCATCCGTATACAAAGATGCTCTGGCTTTACTCAAAGCCAGTGGCATTTCATTTGTAAAGATTGAAAAAAGTAATGGGCCTAGACAGCTGCCCTGGGGAATTCCTGATTCTACCTGGATTATGTTGGAGAGGCTTCCATTAAAGAACATCTTCTGCGTTCTGTTAGACAGGTAACTCTTTAACCACAATATAGCAGATTCATTTTCACTCAACATTCTAACAGTCTAATAAATACATTTTATGTTTGCTATCGGAAAAATAATACTTTGATTGTGTTTATGAAGGTCTTGGGTAACATTAGAATACAAATCAAATTTTTTATTTAAAATAACACAATATCATTTTTATTTGTTTGTTACTGTAGGCTAGCTGTTGCCGTGTGCTCAAGCATGGAGCACATGTAACAGTGGAAAAAGTTATATTTTTAAGTATCAATTTTGAAAGTTATTTGGCAATGGTAAGTGTTTTGGAAACCTCAGGATCATCTCTTTCTGATGTGATTCTGTAGGAGTATTTGGAAAAAGTCACTTTTTAGCGGCTCGGGGGGGGGGGGGGGGGAATGTAATGTCCTCTTAAAACTGCTTATAACATATTATGTTTGTCATATCAAAATTCTAACAACAATCTGTACGTGTGTTAAATAGACTTATTTAAGAAAAGTCAAGGACGGAGGGGGGCAATTTTACATTCATATTGGGTCAAAATGATCTCCTTGTCATTTCTTGTGTTAAGCGATGGGATTCATCTGCCTCTGTGGTCAGCCATCGTTCTGACCATTCCCAACAGGTTATAAAAATGCATTGGATGAGTTTTGGTCTCAGCATCATTGAATGTATAATCTTGAGCATTCATCTATGGCAGCTATGCTGAAAGGAAAACCAAAGCCTTGCATTTCTAAAGCAGCCTTCACATTACTTTAGGTGTAGCACAAGTCATTGTTTTCCACCAGTAAGTGGATCACACTGCAAGGGGTTGCACTCCTGCCCTCAAAGTTCAACTAATATTAACTTTCCAAGGCTTCTGCATCCAACCTCGCGGTGAGCAAAGAACCCTGTGCAAATAATGAGAAAGCAGCATAAACCACAGAAGGAACCACACTGGTTCAACTTTACTAGTTGGCAGGTTTAGTATTTTGGATGCTATTGAAGCTGAGCTCATCCGGATGAGTTATTAGTGCTTTGACATTTGTGACACCTGCCCCTCAGCATAGAATGGGAACATAATCCTAATTTACGTAAATGTTCATCTTTCGTCTGACAGCTGTCGTCAGGTCCTCTCTTTTTACTCAATCACTTATTATCTAATAGTATTTATTGGACTGGAATCATGCTATTTTCCATCGTGTGAGATAGAGCTCTCTGTACAATGTTCCAGACACTGAGTTTATCACAGGTTGAATAATGTTTTCATTTGGACGTGGTTGTCTTCATCTAGTTTATAATTTGTTTTGTAGACATTTCTCTTGATTATGTGATACAGGAACTCAGCTAACTCATTTATTTTTCACTAAATTCTGTAATTTATCTCAGCTAAGAGAGAAACAGTACATTGACAATGAGTACTACAGAGCATTTGTGCTGTATCCTCCATCTTAGTATCCATATACGTGAACTGTCTGTTGGCAGTTAAACTATAAATTATTACTCAGGCAAGCCTTGAAGCAGCTTGGAATTTAGACCAAAGGATATCCTGGTTTTGAATCCGGATACATAGTATGTGCTGTATACTGTGTTCTTATGTGATCTGTGAATCATTTCTCTCCTCTCCGTTTTACGAAACTCTGTGGCCAGTCTGAGCCATCAGTAATGTGTGAAATGCATCTCAGCAGTGTCTGATTCTAGGGAACAGCTGACATGTGTTAGTTCTGCTGCTAAACTGGGTTGTCTCAGTTCATTCTAGGCTCCAGCTGGAGATGTTTTGGAGTGACTTTTTAAGGTTTAGTGTGCAGTGGTAGGTGGTTGAATTTGTTTTGAAGATGTAGTTTATTTACTGTTTTAAATTCATGCAACAGGTGCTTTGTTTTTGAAAATGAGAAACATCCCCAATGATCTTTGTGTTTTTTCCTTTTGATGTTGAGGTTATGGCTTGGCTTTTTGTACAATACCAGTCCATGTATATTTAAGTGTGCTTTACTCTTTGCAAACTGTTTATGTTCTGAAATTCATATCATAAACATCACTACCATGTAATGCAACATGGACTGCATAGTTTGTATAAAAGACAGATACAGTAGATATATGAAGAAAAATAAAGCAATGTTTGTGATCACAGCTTAATAAGAGCCACCTCATCTATAATACTGACACATTCTTGGATGTTTGATCAATGTACCCCACTGGACAAAAACTGTTTAAATCAACGTTGTTTCCACATTAAAATAAGCCATCAACGTAAGTGAACTTCGTGACCCTAACCTTTAACCTAATCCAATTACATTATTATTATTTTTTATTTCACGTTGAATTCAGGTTAGTTGACAACTAAACAAAATGTAATTCAAGACTCGATGTTGAACTGACGTCTGTGCCCAGTGGAATGGTCCTGCTGAATAACATTGTCAAAACTAAGTCATTGCTGGTGCTAATATGTTTAACCCAGCGAGGCCAGGAAAGAAGCTTTCCATTGGCAATACTAAATGAAAGTCCTGTGCTCTAGTGTTTCACAGCAGCCGAGGCCCGGCCTCCTGAGCTCAACTCCAGCCTACTCATCTGGTTCTATTTAAGGCCTTCAGTGTCGACTCTTATGATTGGCGTACACAACCCCCCCTACTCTTCCTCCAGCTCCAGCCCCAACAAGGAGAAGGAGGCTTTTTAACAGACTGTTTATTTTCCAGGGGAAACCGTTCCTTTCTTCCGCTCCACTGTTCTATCGACAACCGGCTGCTGCTCCTGCTCTTTCTTTCTCTTTCTCTCTATTGCTTTCCTCTTTTTCTCTCCATCCATTCCTATTTTCCTATCTCAAGTTTAGACTATGGATGAGGCCCCCCAACAGCTTAGAATGGATTCTCTTCAGCAGACTGCTTGATGTATTTTGGGAGACTTTCAGTTTAATAGGCGTTCCTTTTTGACTCTCCAGCTATATGGCCAGACTCTTGGGAAAATGCACAGAGCTCAGCGTGTGTTCCCATTGGCTGAGGTCTACTGACAAATTGGCCTATGGCGCAGAGGGTGCCCGGCGGTCGCTCTCGCGGACCCATGACCGGGAGCTGGCTGACAGCGTGTTTTTTCCCATCAACCCCAGGTTTGGATGGTGCCGATCCTATGCTACTGGAGCAGTACATGGTGGTGGCCAACTATGAGAAGCAGGAGCCGGCGGAAATCAGCCTGCAGGCTGGCAAACTGGTAGACGTCATCGATAAGAGCGAGAGTGGTGAGTGACCAACCTACACACACACACGCATGCATGCAGGCACACGCGCGCACACACACAGTGATGCACACCTATTCATGCACACTTTCCGGCCAGCATCCACATGAGAATTCCCATTTTCACCTCTCAGTCTGGGGTCACGGTCTTTCCTTCATCCCCAATAGTTCCCCTTCTTCCTCCCTTCTTTCCCTGCTCCATTTCCCCACCTCTCTCCCCTCCCTTTATGTCCACAGCCTTCAAACTGTGCCTTAGCCCTGGAGGCTCACTTTGGCCTGCAGAGAGGCCTGTTTTTCCCCCTTGTTGGTTTAGGCCGGGGCCAGAATGTTGCCTTCTGTAGGAGGAATGTCTCCCAGACGCCTATATTAATTATCCAGCTCACTTTATCGGAAAGACGGAGAGACATGCTGGATTTACATATGCCAGCTGCACGGGGTCCTGAGTCAGCTGTTTAACCTCTGAAAATGGAGTGCTAGGAGCTGATCCTCAAAAGGAACTGAAAATAATCTTCATCTGGCCCTTGTTGAGATTCATTAAATTAGGCTTTTTCACAGTGAAAGGTGATAAATGTTACGCAGAGCTTAGTCTATTGACTGTTATGCATATCATGCCCTCCAGTAGAATCAATGACATGGTCTACTCTTTATAAAGTCCTGTATACATATGTTGATGGTCTTACTTGATATGTCAGTGTTTACTTTTGCCTATATACTTTGACCCAGTTAAGACTCACTAACTCTTGCGCAGTAACATACAAACACACCTCACCATTAACTGAACCACAGTTTAGCTGACGCAGCATAAGGAAACCTGTCTAGTTTTCCTTTCCCTTCAGTAGAATGAAATAAGAAGTTTTGTCATATCCATCTCCAAAGCCTCTAGAGCGAGAGACAGGCTCAGTAACAGAGGTTGACGTCCTGGCTTAAATGGTGTTCCCAGACAGTAAGGCAGTAATGGGACTCGTGTTCTTCAAAGAGGAGGGGAAACAGTGATCAGAAAAGCAATTTAACTTAGGTTTCACATTGGGTGTGAGTAAACCCCATGCCATAGAGGCCTAAAGGAAGAGAGTCAATTGACTCAGACTGCTTTGAAGTGTCTGTACCCACCCTTTGAGTTCATCCGTTTATTTTTCCTTCTTGGTCCAGTTGGATTTGATCCCACTAGGGAGTCACTTTGAGGCAGATTTCCAAACACCTTGAAGTCCTTCTGCCCGAGGCCTTGACTTGAGTCCTTTCCTCCATAATAAGCATGGAGCTTGATGGATGATGCTGGTGACTGGGCTTTTGAAGGCTGCAGTACATTTAGATGACTACAGAGTAAATATGTCACTGGTCAGAGAGTTCACCCACCTGCAAGTCTAACTGAATCACTGTCTGATTCATAGGTATACAACCAGTAGTGTATAGATGGCATTTGGCATCAACAACTCAAGCACTGTAGGCAGGGGACTCCCAAGTATTGCAGAGGTAGCTAAATCAAAACCCATCAGAGCACTGTCTGAAGCCTGTAGTGTTCAACATAACAGTTAGCATTAGCTGAAGCATGTAGTGTTTATCAGAATGGTTAGCATTATGTGAAGCCTGCAGTGCTCATCAGAATGGCTAGCACTAGCTGAATCCTGCAGTGTTCATCAGAATGGTTAGCATTATCTGAAGCCTGTTGTGTTCAACAGAACGGTTAGCATTAGCTGAAGCCTGTTGTGTTCAACAGTATGGTTAGCATTAGCTGAAGCATGTATTGTTCATCAGAATGGTTAACATTAGCTAAAGCCTGTGGTGTTCATCAGAATGGTTAGCATTAGCTGAAGCCTGCAGTGCTCATCAGAATGGTTAGCATTAGCTGAAGCCTGCAGTGCTCATCAGAATGGTTAGCATTAGCTGAAGCATGCAGTGCTCATCAGAATGGCTAGCACTAGCTGAATCCTGCAGTGTTCATCAGAATGGTTAGCATTAGCTGAAGCCTGTTGTGTTCAACCGAACGGTTAGCATTAGCTGAAGCCTGTTGTGTTCAACAGTATGGTTAGCATTAGCTGAAGCCATGACACCTCCTGGACAGCATGGAAGAAGGCTAAGCTGCAATGTGGGTGACATCAGTCCTAAGCCTCATACCAATTCTAAGAATTACAGATGCGCGTAAAATACTTCAGTCCGTTTAGTTTAGCATCCATCTCTCCCAGAATAAGTTCATGTATTTTATGGCATTTGAGGTTGATTTCTGAATCCCAGACTTTCAGTGCTGAAGAAGTTAGATATGTACTTTTTATGAACCCAGAGCTGCTTAAATGTCTCCAGTACTTTGCTGTTGAATGACAAAAGGTGCTCAGGTCTTTATAGAGTCTTGGGGAATTCTTTAAATGGTGTGAATATGGTGTTGATATGGTACTATGCTTCTCTTACAGAGAGCTCTCATTTGTCCAATGAAGAAGATGGCTTAGAATGGAATTTGTCCTTATGTCTGTGTAGTGTCTGCATGGTGTAAGAGCTATTATATTGTGCTCTACTTACCACGATGGTTCTCAAATTTGAACACAGAAAGCATTTTGGTAAGTAACTCTATGTACTTTTCTTGTACACTGTAAATATATAACTGATTTCACTGTTACCATACCCAAGGATAATGCCATTTTAATGCAAAAGATTGCCCATTGCACTAAAGGAAAGGCACATTTCCTTACCTTGGATTAGATAATATACTTCTGACAGGGGCTTTGGATCTAAGTCATTTCATGTAGTCACGTTCATCTTTCTCAGTTTTCCATGTCCCATTCCAGGCCAAGCCATTATTTTCATTTTCACTGGTTTGTTGATACTGCTTTTGCATATAGGCCTTCAGTCAGTGTCATAGTTGATGATAATTCATGTTTTGGTGAGAGGGTGTTCCTGGTTATTAGATCAGGTACTGTACCTTGTAAATAAACATAACTCAGAATGGCAACGTGTGTTGTGGATTCGCTCCGCTCAGATGTAATTTTATTTTGATGTTTATATTATACAATTCTTGTAAAAGGCCAGGAATGCTGCACTGCCAGGACTCATCAAAGACAGAGAAATTGGGCAAGATCTATATTTTTGGTTGTGTCATTTTCACAGAGTTCCATAAAAATCAGCTGCCACTTTTTAGGATACTCAAAAGCAGTGTTCCATAAAGGTTTTATCCCTGATGCCCTTGCAGTTTCTTGTATTTGTTTGATTGCAATCCCTCTGTATATTTTCACTACTGAGTTAGGTCAGAGCTTGCCAGAGAGAGACACTGACTTTGGAGAGGAGAGGAGTGTGGGCCAAGGAGAGAGTCAGGGGGAATATGGAAAAAGCCCTTTCCTGCCAAAGTTAGCGGTTCAGAGAGGTTGGTTCATTATAATGGATTAATGGATCCTCCAGGATGCCTCCTCAACTTACAGTGTGTTAAAGAGATGCTAACCAGGGCTAAGCTAAGATAGCACACCACTTTTTAACCTTTACTTAACCAGGTGGGTCAATTAAGAACAATATTTTTATTTGTCTACAGTTGAACTCTTCTTGTTATCGAAATGCATAGGAAAGTAAAACATTTGCCATCACATTTTCCTCTAGAGGTATGCTACCTACTCTACACCTCAAGGGCAATGTTAGGCTAGCCTTGCCCAGTCCAACCCAGATAATATCCCTCTAAATCTCTTCTGACCAGTGTACGTTTACACTGCTGAAATCCTAGATCGGCTTTTTAAATTGTAATTTGACAAATAAACTCCAGGAATGTCTGTGTCGGAGAGGGAAGCAGCTTGGGTCTGTCTGCCCCTCAGGCTCCCCATAGCTCCCCTGTACCACCCTGCATGTGTGTCCGTCTATAAACCAATAGCCTGCGTCAGTCAGTGTGACTTCTGGGAACACTTTGTACGGTATTTTAGGCTTAAATGTTAAGGCTGTGTCCCAATTATTTTCCTTGTCTCTCTTCTCGTCTCCCTTTATTCTTGATGGACCATGGATACGTTGAGGAGGTACTCGATGGGTTTCCAACATGTATTTCTCTCTGCGCTTAAATCCTCTCAGACACTGTAGATCAGTGTTCATGAGGAAGAGGAGATGTGAATAAGGAGCTGTTTAACACCATTGGGAAACAAGCTTATGCTATGGCCAGACGATGGACATGAACCAACGGATTCGTGAGGTGCCTCTCATTTAGGAATAACAATTAAAGTTAAATAGTGTTTTAGAGGGTTGGGTTGGGTGCCCCACACACGCCATCTGTGCTGCCTAGAGCATAGGGCTGCAGAAGAACGTAGCTTTAGAAAGGTCAGCATACATTCTAGCGGGGATCCTTTCACATTCTAGGGGGCTGCATTGGCTGTTTCTTAGGTCAACATTAGTACTTTTTCGCCTCCCAATCTTAACAGAACCATCGCTGGAAATTGGACCCAGTATTTTATGAAAACTGGAAGTGAATGTATTGAACTTTATATATTTCCCCTCTTTTATACTCTATACAGTGTTTATAAATAAAGAAACTTGAAATTAATGGGGTTTTCTCCTGCGGTGCTTTCCAGTGGGATCAGATATCTCCAATAGTGCTGAGGCTCAGCATTCCACATCATCTCAGGCACAGAGAAATGCCTGTAACGCTAAAGGTTGTAATCTTCATATCACATCTGTAGCACGAGCCAATATTTCAAAGACTGACCCCAAAACTTAAAAACTTGTTTTAGTAAGTAACACTTGTGTTTTAGTAGCAGTTAAAGACAGGCTATTTGATTCAATGTGAGACTTTGGATATCTAGAAATAAAATACATGCAGCACAGTAGAGCCTGAGGCACCTCAATCCTGTGTTAAAACATTGCATATTGTAGTTTAGATGAGTACATATGGTATACATTCATAGTAAGAAAATCTAAAGTTGCTGGCCTGTTCGCATTTTTGTCTTGAGCAATAAATGTGTTGTTGATTACAGTAAAATGGAGGCTGGAGTGCTGAACCTGATATAGTGTTTCCAGACATCAGGTACTGTAGGGGAGACAAATAGGGCTCAGGCCCTCCTCAACAGATAGGTTCCTCTATTTTGCCCTCCCTCTTAGAAAGAGACAGGGGCAGAGGGGATATGAGTAAAGCTTTATCACTTTGAAGTCTGAGCCAAGCATCTGTTCACTTGCTCCACTTTTTCCTTTCAAGGAATATCCATCCTTACTGTAGCAGTACCACTTTACTTTCACCCTAGAGCCACATTACGACACACGTGGCTTTTACATAACTATCATTGTTTTTTATGATTCATTTTCTCTGTAAACAAAACAAAGAAACTTTTTTTTCCCCAGAAGTGTTTGTTAGTGTTTTTGGCTGTGTAAATGAGACTGACGTCAACATTTCATCCAGGCATTGAAAGCCTAATTAGATAGTTGGCAACCACATCCTTTAATTTAGTACATCCAGTGTCAACTCTGTTGGCTATGTCAAAAATGAACTTACAACATTTATTTGTCTTGTCCTGAGTTGTATCATGGTTTCTTTGCAGTACAATCGTAGATGTTGTTTTGTATTGTTTGCAGTGAATTTGGGACATTTAAGTATAGTTTTTGTGGTAATGCAAGACCACCACCAGATAGCTGTGGGTTTGACACTGTTGGCTCACTATTGTTTCACTATTGTCTCACTATTGTCTCACTGAACCACTGACCTAAAGGAGAGGGCACAGAACTTACTGTAGCACAACTCAGTGAGGAGATGAGGAGAAAAGCACTGCATGGACCTGAACATAAACATTATGAAATGACTCCTAATTCAAGTGAATGTTGTTTGTTATGTTTAACTGTCACTGAACCATTTGCAATGGATCCTTGCAATTTCCCCTAAAAGCTCGTTCTTGAGAACTACAGTATAGAAGGGAAATAATATTTACTTTATCCATTACTTCCTCAACACAACTAGTGACGCAGACTTGAGACACAGATGATAAAGAGTCGTACAGCTGCAGGAGACACAGACACGGATGAGGATGTTGATGGAGATGACAGACATATGGTAGGTAGACAGACACAGATAGAGACACATATGTAGGTGTAGTCGTATAATATCTCTCCACTTCCTCCGAGTTGGGTCCAGTCCCAGCCCTGCTGGTCAATGTATCAAATTGTACATAATACACACAAAAATGCACATGCACATACACACACATCCTGGGATACGGAAAACGTGCATATCTCACCTTTCAACAGCTGTATGTCTACTCAGTTCCAAATTGTCATACATGTCACCAAATCATTTTCAGGGGGTTCATCTTTAAATATATGTTTCTGTGTGATGCTATTTTGCCAAAACACCTTTAATTTGGTCTAGAAAATGCAACAAAAACAGTTGTAGCACTGGTATATTAACATTTATTCATTACTGAAAGACCAGAGACAAAAAAAATGTTCAGGTTCTCTGTAATTCACGCCTGTGTGTTATAAACCTGCATTGGCAAGGAAACATACTTGTATTGCCTCTTTTGAGCTGCAGTGAACTCAGCCTAAGCCCCTACCCTATAAGAACAAGGTTGAAAAATAAAGTAGAGGCAGTCATAGCCATCAATAACAGAGTGTATTTACTCAAACGTCTTAAGGAACAGACACGCAGGCATGTACATTTTAGTCATTTAGCAACTGCTCTTATCCAAAGCGACTTACAGGAGCAATTAGGGTTAAGTGCCTTGCTCAAGGGCATATTGACAGATTGTTCGACTAGTCGGCTCTGGGATTCAAACCAGCAACCTTTTGGTTCCTGGCCCAACGCTCTTAACCGCTCTTAACCACTAGACTACATGCCTGTTTGCCGGCCAAGAGTACTTAGCAACTCTGAACAGATTGCCAGCTATAATTTGCAAACCAATTCTACGTGTAGAATTGCATGAAAATGTCAGACACCCACCGGTGAGTGGTCCCTAAAACACACCTCAGCGAACGAACGGTAGATGAACAGCAGATCGACATTCGGTGGGGTGTGTGGCTTATTAAAGTGGCCATAATGTATATTCATATGTCTAACTTTCAAATATGCTTTCAAATTAAGGTACCACATTCCTATACCTTATTCCCATATTTCCCATATTAGCTAGCAAGACCTCAATTATCTCGTACCCCTCTACATCAACTTGGTACTGATACCCCATGTATATAGTCAAGTTATTGTTATTTATTGTGTATTTATTACTTGTATTATTACATGTTATTACTTTTCTATTATTGATCTATTTTCTCTCTCTCTGCATTGTTGGGAAGGGCCCGTAAGTAAGCATTTCACTGTTAGTCAACACCTGTTGTTTACGAAGCATGTGACTAATAAAATTTGATTTGTGAAGTGAAGTGACAATAACTTTAGCCAGCCAACAGAGAGGAAGATGCGAAGCCATGGAATCTTCCCTACTAATATAGCTGGCTAGCCAGGTGGGTAGCAGACTGAGGCTAATATTATAGTTCTGTCATCATCGGCATTATGGGAATACTTGTTCTATGTGGCATAGTGACACGGCAACAGTCAGAGGAGTGGTGGGGGTTACATTAATGTCAAAAGGTAACCGCACTCTCGTGACCAAAGAATGCTAGCTAGCTTTTTTAGAAAAAAATTGTACATTTGAGAGGGAATTCTCACCAAAAAAATGTTGCAATCCATTTTATAAGCGCATTAACACACTCCAGACTCTGCATTGCCAGGGAAATACTGCACACCTTAGCAGTTGACAGGCTCCAGTCCAAAGTACTGTAGACATTTATTTTAGCTCTCCGTTCTCCATTTAATTTCTTGGCACCGGGTTTGTATGAAGCCACAGCCTTGGTGTAAAATTTTAACACATTACATGGCTTGTTAGGGCCTTGAGCCTTTGCCAATGCGTGGGCGCAGGGCCAGATCCAAACAGCAAGGCCTTCTAGTATGTAGACCCACACAAAGTCAATCTAAAGTAACATTTAAAACTGCTGCTGAAGCATGTGTGATTGCATTTCCAATGAACCCTCCAGTCTTCTTAATGGGGAATGTGAAGAGCTGTTGGCCATCTTGGATTCTGCTTTCCACAACAAATAGAGCATTCGTGGAGCGCCACATCACAGAGAAGGTTTGCAATGGTTTATTTGTAATACATTTTTTGTGATATCCAATTGTTAGTTACAGTCTTGTCCCATCCCTGCAACTCCAGTACGGACTCGGGAGAGGCGAAGGTCGAGAGCCATGCATCCTCCGAAAGACAACACTGCTAGGGGGCTGCTCCCTCCGCTGTTTCCTGAAGTCCACGATCATCTCCTTTGCTTTGTTGACATTGAGTGTGAGGTTATTTTCCTGACACCACACTCCAAGGGCCCTCACCTCCTCCCTGTAGGCCGTCTCGGCGTTGTTGGTAATCAAGCCTACCACTGTAGTGTCATCTGCAAACTTGATGATTGGGCGGGACCATGATCCTTGACTAGTCTCTCAAAGCACTTCATGATGACCGAAGTGAGTGCTACGGGGCGGTAGTCATTTAGCTCAGTTACCTTAGCTTTCTTGGGAACAGGAACACTGGTGGCTCTCTTGAAGCATGTGGGAACAGCAAAACTGGGATAAGATTCATTGAATATGTTCGTAAACACACCAGCCAGCTGGTCTGCGCATGCTCTGAGGACGCGGCTGGGGATAACGTCTGGGCCTGCAGCCTTGCGAGGGTTAACACGTTTAAATGTTTTACTCACGTTGACTGCAGTGAAGGAGAGCCCGCAGGTTTTGGTAGCGGGCTGTGTCAGTGGCACTGTATTGTCCTCAAAGCGAGCAAATAAGTTGTTTTAGTCTGTCTGGGAGCAAGACATCGTGGTCCGCGACGGGGCTGGTTTTTCTTTTGTAGTCCGTGATTGACTAGACCCTGCCACATACCTCTCGTGTCTGAGCCATTGAATTGCGACTCTACTTTGTCTCTATACTGACGCTTAGCTTGTTTGATTGCCTTGTGGAGGGAATAACTACACTGTTTGTATTCGGCCATGTTTCCGGTCACCTTGCCCTGATTAAAAGCAGTGGTTCGCGCTTTCAGTTTTGCGCGAATGCTGCCATCAATCCACGGTTTCTGGTTGGGGAATGTTTTAATAGTCGCTGTGGGTACAACATCACCGATGCACTTGCTAATAATCTCGCTCACCGAATCAGCGTATTCATCAATGTTGTTGTTCGACGCTATGCGGAACATATCCCAGTCCATGTGATCGAAGCAATCTTGAAGAGTGGAATTCGATTGGTCGGACCAGTGTTGAATAGACCTGAGCACGGGTGCTTCCTGTTTTAGTTTCTGTCTATAGGCTGGGAGCAACAAAAGAGAGTCCTGGTCAGCTTTTTCGAAAGGAGGGCGGGGGAGGGCCTTATATGCATCGCGGAAGTTAGAATAACAATGGTCTAGGGTTTTGCCAGCCCAGGTCGCGCAATCGATATGCTGATATAATTTAGGGAGCCTTGTTTTCAGATTAGCCTTGTTCAAATCCCCAGCTACAATAAATGCAGCCTCAGGATATGTGGTTTCCAGTTTACATAGAGTCTAATTAAGTTATTTCAGGGCCGTCGATGTGTCTGCATGGGAGGGAATATACACGACTGTGATTATGATCAAAGAGAATTCTCTTGGTAGATAATGAGGTCCGCATTTGATTGTGAGGAATTCTAAGTCAGGTGAACAAAAGGACTTGAGTTCCTGTATGTTGTTATGATCACACCACGTCTCGTTAATCATAAGGCATAATCCCCCGCCCTTCTTCTTACCAGAGGGGATGCTTGTTTCTGTCGGCGTGATGCGTGAAGAAACCAGGTGGCTGTACCGACTCCGATAGCGTGTCTCGAGTGAGCCATGTTTCCGTGAAACAAAGAACGTTACAGTCTCTGATGTCTCTCTGGAAGGCAACTCTTGCTCGAATTTTGTCTACCTTGTTGTCAAGAGACTGAACATTGGCGAGTAGTATGCTCGGGAGCGGTGCGCGATGTGCCCGGAGCCTGACCAGAAGACCGCTCCGTCTGCCCCTTCTGCGGCGCCGTTGTTTTAGGTCGCCGGCTGGGATCCGATCCATTGTCCTGGGTGGTGGGCCAAACAGAGGATCCGCTTCGGGAAAGTCGTATTCCTGGTCGTAATGTTGGTGAGTTGACGTTGCTCTTATATCCAATAGTTCCTCCCGACTGTATGTAATAAAACCTAAGATTTCCTGGGGTAACAATGTAAGAAATAACACATTAAAAAACAAAATACTGCATAGTTTCCTAGGAACGCGAAGCGAGCCGGCCATCTCTGTCGGCGCCGGAAGTCTTAGGGAATCTACATAATTATAAGTGATATGCAGGCTAAAAAAAAATTCAAGGTACCTTTATTCATGTATAGTGAACAAAAATATAAATGCAATATGCAACAATTTCAAAGATTTCACTGGGTTACAGTTCATATAAGAAAATCAGTCAATTGAAAGAAATTCATTAGGCCTTAATCTATGGATTTCACATGACTGGGCAGGGGTGCAACCCCCCCTCCCCCCACCAACCCTCTTCAGACGATCCCGCAAGTTAAAAATCCGGATGTGGTGGTCCTGGGCTGGCGTGGTTACACGTGGTCTGCAGTTTTGAGGCCGATGGACGTACTGCCAAATTTGCTAAAACTACGTTGGAGGCAGCTTATGGTTCTCAGGCAACAGCTCTGGTGGACATTCCTGCAGTCAGCATGCCAATTGCACACTCCCTCAAAACTTGTGACATCTGTGGCATTGTGTGACAAAACTGCACATTTTAAAGTGACCTTTTATTGTTCACAGCACAAGGTGCACCTGTGTAATGATCATGCTGTTTAATCAGCTTCTTTATATGCCACACCTGTCAGGTGGATGGATTATCTGGTCAAGGAGAAAATCTCACTAACAAGGATGTAAACAAAGTTGTGCACAAAATATGAGAGAAATACAATTTTTGTGTGTATGGAAAATTGCTGGGATTTTTTCTTTAGCTCATGAAACATGTGACCAGCACTTTTCAATGTTGCGTTTATATTTTTGTTCAGTGTAGTTACTAATTTCCCCAGGTTGAAGTAGTACTACAACCTGTCCAGTAGATGGCATGGTGTAGGCCTGTTTAAAGCACTGAAAAACTGGATTTTGTGATCTTGATATTGTGGTATCTGGATCAGAATGATCCTATCCGATTATTTTCTGGGAAAAAATGGCTTATAAACAGCCAGATTTATCTGATCCTGGTAGCAAAAAAGAGGATTACAAAATCCAACTAATTCTGATCCCCAAAAAGTTTAGAAAAACCTGGCTGTCTTATTGGCTAAACAAAATGTTGTAATATAAGTCGGCCAGTAGATGGCAATACAGAGACCTATCCAAAGCACAACATCTGAATTCTGTGATCTTGATATTGCGATGATCCTACCTGATTATTTTCTGAAGAAAAGAAAATGGCTCAAAAACAGCCAGATCGATCTGATCCTGGATAGCATGAAATAGGATTACAGAATCAGGATCATTCTGATCCTCCCCCAAAAAGTTTTGAAAAACCGGCCCTTGGGGATGGTGCAAAATGTTTAATAGCGATCAAGGTGTTAGGTTAGCCATTCAGGCACTGAAAACACTGGTCTGTGTATTATTTCACATCCACCGCATGACTCATGACCGCATGACTCAGAAATTGACTCAAACGTGCCAAGTGAAGCATGAAATGACTCACAAGGCCTTGGAACGTACATCTCACTGTTAATCTAATAATAATTTATTCCCATGCACTTCAAACTTCAATATTTTCTTACTTTATTTTTCAGATGAAGCTGCCCTGTGTATGCGCAATACTGTATCTTTCACCCAGACCTTTGTCTAGAATCCAATTTACTGAATAATGCAGTCATATCCCAAGGAATTCAATCATCAAGCAAGACGATGATAATGGAGATTTGAGCTACTGTACCAGTTACGTCCCACCGATTTCAAGGGTAACGAGGCTAAATCGAGATTTAAATCATCACAAGGACATCCAGAACCACACTGTCCTCCCTTTGATGCTGTTGGCTTTAAGGCTAGGATGGCGCTGCAGAGATGTATAGCTGCCGTCTAACGAGTTCCTGACCAATTTTGCTGTTTTGTGTGATTTCCTATGACCGACAACAGCTTCTGGACTTCAGAACAGTGATCACTAACCTCGATTTGGTTAAAGATTTCTACTTCGAGTCAACAGCTGTGGATGTACTGCTCATTCCGGACCAGGCCCTAATCCCCGGGATTCGAAAGAGGAAGAGGCGACGCAAGAGAGGCAAACGAGCGAGCTCCCTGACGAGACTAAGACGGCGAGTAAGTAAACACGCCCTCCCACCCTCCATTCTTTTGGCGAACATACAATCACTAGAGAACAAGCTGGACGAGCACCGTTCGAGACTATCCTATCAACGGGACCTGCAGAATTTTAATATTCTATGTTTCTCGGAGTCGTGGCTGAACATGGTTAATATACATGTAGCAGTTTTTTTATGTATTGTCAAGACCAAACTGCAGTTTCGGTTAAGGGGGAGGTGTGTGTCTCTTTGTTAACAACATCTAGTGTGCAATCTTTAATGTTAAGAAAGTCTCAAGGTTTTGCTCATCTGAGTTCGAATACCTCATGATAAGCTGCAGACCATACTATTTACCAAGAGAGTTTTTATCTATATTTTGTAGCTGTCTATTTACCACAACAAACCGATGTTGGCACTAAGGCTGCACTCAACAAGCTGTATAGGGCCAAAAGCAAACAAGAAAATGCACATCCAGAGGTAGTGCTTCTAGTGGCCAGTGTTTTCAATGCAGGGAAACTGAAATCCGTCTTACCTCATTTTTTATCAGTATGTCACCTGTGGAAATAGAGGTGAAAAAACTCTAGGTCACCTTAACTCCACACACAGAAACGCATACAAAGCTATCCCTCGCCCTCCATTTGGCAAATCTGACCATAACTCTATCCTCCTGATTCCTGCTTACAAGAAAAAACTCAAACAGAAATTACCAGTGACACGTTCAATACGGAAGGGGTCTGATGAAGCTACAGGACTGTTATGCTAGCACAGATTGGAATATGTTCTGGGATTTATCCGATGACATTGAGAAGTTTAGAACATCAGTAACCTTCTTCATTAATAAGTGCATCGATGATGTCGTCCCCACAGTGACCATACGTACATATCCCAACCAGAAGCCATGGATTATAAGCAACATTCGCACTGAGCTAAAGGCTAGAGCTGCAGCTTTCAAGGAGCGTGACACTAATCCGGACGCTTACAAGAAATCCCACTACGATCTCTGACGAGCCATCAAACAGTCAAAACCTCAATACAGGATTGAATCCTACTACACCGGCTCTGATGCTTGTCGGATGTGGCAGGGCTTGCAAACTATCACAGGTTACAAAGGGAAACCCATCCGCAAGCTGCCCAGTGACGCGAGCCTACCAGATGAGCTAAATTCCTTCTATGCTTGCTTCTAGGCAAGCAACACTGAACCAAGACCTTTAAACAGGTTAACATTCACAAGGCCGCAGGGCCAGATGGTTTACCAGGATGCGTACTCAAGTTGGCAAGTGTCTTCACTGACATTTTCAACCTGTCCCTGACCAAATCTGTAATACCTACATGTTTGAAGCAGACCACTATAGTCCCTGTGTCCAAGAATGCCAAGTTAACCTGTCTAAATGACTATCGCCCCATAGCACTCACATCTGGAGCCATGAAATGCTTTGAAAAGCTGGTCATGGCTCACATCAACAAAATCATTCCAGACATCCTGGACCCAATCCAATTCACATTCTGCCCCAACAGATCCACAGGTGACACAATCTCTATTACATTTCACACTGCCCTCTTCCACCTGTACAAGAGGAACACCTACATGAGAATGCTGTTCAACACCAGCAGGGACAGACAGCTCAGCATTCAACACCATTGGCCTCCAAGCTCACTAAGCTCAGGACCCTGGGACTGAACACCTCCCTCTGCAACTGGATCCTGGACTTTCTGACTGACTGCCCCCAGGTGTTGAGGGTAGGCAACAACACATCCACCACTCTGACCCTCAACCCGGGGGCCCCTCAGGGGCATGCTTAGTCTCCTACTGCACTCCCTGTTCACCTACGTCTGTGTGGCCTCGCTTGACTCAAACACCATCATTAAGTTTGCTGATGACACGACAGTGGTTAGCCTGATCACAGACGATGAGACAGTCAATAGGGAGGAGGTCAGTGACCTGGCAGTGTGGTCCCAGGACAACAACGTCTCCCTGAACATCAGCAAGACAAAGGAGCTGATCGTGGACTTCAAGAGACGGAGGGCCGAATGTTCCCCCATCCACATTAACGGGCTGTAGTGGAGCGGTTTGAGAGCTTTAACTACTCTATATTAGGGGGGTTAACTACTCTATATTAGGCCTACACAGTTTTCTTTATGAAATGCTCCACACATGACATATTTATAACCCTTGCGTTATTAGTATAATATCCACATGTTATAATTGTTCTATTATTTATATTTTCTCTCTGTATTGTTGGGAAGGGCCCATAAGTAAGCATTTCACTGTTAGTCTACACTTTTTGTTTACAAAGCATGTGACTAATAACATTAGATTGTATTTGGTTTTGATTAGAGAACCTGTCAGTGATAGAGAATAGTTCATGTTTTCTCAATATCCATGTGTCTTTCAACCACCCCAGTCATCCAAGAAACAGTTTTGAATCAGGGTCTATTAACTAGAGCAAACATTATTCTTGAAATGGAGGAGGAACACTTCTCTAAAGTCATTTATAAGATTATAAACCATACTGAAAGATGCTGTGCTAGTCGACAAACACCCCACAACATCTCAATTGACATCCCTCTCTCTGTGCCCACAGGCTGGTGGTTTGTCAGTACAGCGGAGGAGCAGGGCTGGGTCCCTGCCACATACCTGAATACCCACAGCAACACACAAGATGACCTGGAGCTGGGAGCCTCCAAGTCCAGGGAAGGTAAGAGCTCCACACCGCTATGAATACAGGAAGAAAACCTCAACATCCAGAATACAGTATACAAGCTGCACCACAATACAGACCACGTTAGCCTTCGTCACTTCCAGCAACTGGGTGAAATTTGTGGATGTGCAATATCCCACAATCTACAAGACCGCTGTACCTCCACTACCCCCATCTCTAAAAGGGTACAGTAGTCTGACTCCCACCCCCGACCCAACTGACGTTAACGTCCGACTTTCCCCCGGTGTGAACAACCTTCCTTGTGCTGCTTCCACTATAAACACCCCTGAACAAGCTCCAGAGTCAGCTCTGAATAAATATCCTGGAGAAGGAGTGTCAGGGCCTAAGCCACAACTCTGGGTTGAGGTGCACTGAGTGACGTACTGTACTCCACAGTAGCAGTGTAGAAATTCAATGCAATACTAAAACGAGGTTACCTCCTTGGAGTTTAGGATGGTAAACGAATGAAAGAGGTGCATGTTTGGTTCACTGTAGGGATTGAGCTGTGAGGAGTTTGTTTATGTGAGTCAGTCACTAGTCAAGTCATGTCTGAAGTTAATTATTCCGGGCCCTGAGATAAATCATGTCAATTTATACAGACAGATTATGACACAAAACTAGAAGATATTGATGAATGTTGCAATGGTGCAATGGTCGAATGCTGCTATATTCTGCATTAAAACCTACAAATCTGACAAGAAACACACCTAAGCAAGAGGCTTGTTTGCCAAATGATCAGGCTGATTATAAAATTGGGATCCACTCATACAGTCATTAGAACTCCCTTTCCCAAAACACACAGCATGGGTGTGGCAGTCCAAGCTATGTCATAATCTAGCCATTCCCAATATCGAGAGTTGCTTTACCGTTAATGCCTTAACATTTTCACTCTCCTGTCGCTCACACTCAGAGTGCTAATATTGTGGAAAAGGCCACGACTGTATTGGTCATTATTTTACAGTAGGCATAATTACATACCTGCAGTACCTCCCTAATGCATTTCATGTAGTTTGGAAAGAATACACTTTAAGGATTGAAATAATTTACTTCCAAACAAACATTAACATTTTCTAGCACTCTGGTTAAAACAGCATTTACTGTACTGAGTGTCGACTCCAAAACACTGTGACCCACATTACCCCTGGCACTGTAGATCTTCTGACTGAAGGAGAGGAGAGAGCACATGCTGCATTGAATTAACCTCTATTGTCCAATAGTTACACAGTAATCCCAACAGGCTTCTTCCTCCCTAGGCCTTCATACAGAATGCATATCCATTCCGAATAAAACATTTTTGGAGAGGAATTAATATTTCTGTTAGTGTGACAGCTTTCTGGATTTTCACATTTACACAAACCCCACAAGTGACCCCCCCCCCCCACACACACACACATACATGCATATATATACACACACACACACACACACACACACACACACACACACACACACACACACACACACACACACACACACACACACACACACACACACACACACACACACACACACACACACACACACACACAGAGAGAGAGACACACAGAGCGAGAGAGACACACACTATAGTACTCTAGCTATCTACTCAATGCAGATAGCAGACGCTGCCAGAGTGGTCAGAGGACAATCTGTCAGTGTAATTAGCATGTATGTGTCTAGTCAGTCATGGGAATGTCTCAGGATCCATAATGAATGTCTCTGTCAGCCCTGTGGCTCCACAGCACTCTGTAAGACACTGTCATTGAGATGGGGCTCTTGTGGCAAACAGGAACTAGAACACATAAATTCAGCAACAACAAAAAAACATCCTCTCACTGTCAACTGTGTTTATTGTGTTTATTTTCAGCAAACTTAACATGTGTACATATTTGTATGAACATAAGATTCAACAACTGAGACAAAAACTTAAAAAGTTCCACAGACATGTGACTAACAGAAATGGAATAATGTGTCCCTGCACAAAGGGGGGGATCAAAATAAAAAGTAACAGCCAGTATCTGGTGTGGCCACCAGCTGCATTAAGTACTGCAGTGCATCTCCTCCTCATGGACTGCACCAGATTTGTCAGTTCTTGCTGTGAAATGGTACCCCACTATTCCACCAAGGCACCTGCAAGTTCCCAGACATTTCTGGGGGGAATGACCCTAGCCCTCACCCTCCGATCTAACAGGTCCCAGACGTGCTCAATGGGATTGAGAGCCGAGCTCTTTGCTGGCCATGGCAGAACACTGACATTCCTGTCTTGCAGGAAATCACGCACAGAACGAGCAGTATGGCTGGTGGCATTGTCATGCTGGAGGGTCATGTCAGGATGAGCCTGCAGGAAGGGTACCACATGAGGAAGGAGGATGTCTTCCTTGTAACACAGATTGTTGATCCTGCGCAGATGTTGTTACACGTGGTCTGCCACTGCGAGGACGATCAGCTGTCTGTCCTGTCTCCCTGTAGCTCTGTCTTAAGCTTCTCACAGTACAGACATTGCAATTCATTGCCCTGGCCATATCTGCTGTCCTCATGCCTCCTTGCAGCATGCCTAAGGCACGTTCAGGCAGATGAGCGGGGACCCTGGACATCTTTCTTTTGGTGTTTTTCAGAGTCAGTAGAAAGGCCTCTTTGGTATCCTAATTTTTCATAACTGTGACCTTAATTGCCTACCGTCTGTAAGCTGTTAGTGTCTTAACGACTGTTCCACAGGTGCATGTTCATTAATTGTTTATGGTTCATTGAACAAGCATGGGAAACAGTGTTTAAACCCTTTACAATGAAGATCTGTGAAGTTATTTGCATTTTTACGAATTATCTTTGAAAGACAGTGTCCTGAAAAAGGGACGTTTCTTTTTTTGCTGTGTTGAATATGGCTTTAGCTGAAGATGTTGATGTTTGGAGGTTATGACAGTCTAATGGTGAATCTGTCCCTCATTGGAAAGACTGTCACATTAATGAAAAACACTTGGACATGTCCCTACTTAGGGTGGTCATATTTCATCATTTATTTTTATTTTCTTGAGTTCTGTAATACCCATAATAGGCCTTAGATTGACTCATCCAATATAAGGGTCATCATTTTCAATATAATGGTTATCATAATGGTTATGATTTTTTGACATTAGTGTTCTGGAGGAGTGTGTGGGTCAGTTGTTGTATATTTTTGAACAGGGACTTCTTTTATTTCCGTTTTTCAGTAAATGTACATTTGCCCTGAAATCTGAACTGCCTGTTAAACTTCGAGATTAGTGCTCTGGTTTAGTGATGGGAAGCTTTTTTTGAATTAGATATTTTTATAAGCCCTGCCGTTTATAGTGTTGGCATGTGACAAAAGATCCCTCCTCCCTCCTAATCATTCCCATCTCCTGCATTTAACTAACAAAAACAATCAACAATTATAGACCTGGCATAGAGCTGCTGCCAAAGGAATTCAGCTGGTCTATTAATTGGATGGCATTCCCAAGCAGCAATGTGTGCCCCAGATGCTCGTGCAGGACAGGATGGGAAAACCATGCTAATAACCACACTAATTACAAGCCACAGAGAATATGTCCGTAGTTTACATTTCCTGTATAACGTGCATTCACCCCCTTCATCCACCAGTCCTTGTAATGTAATGTGGTGTTGTTGTTTCCATGTTCGCCATGTAAGTAACTAAAGTCGGTCCTTTAGTTGATTCCATGTTGTTTGTACAGTGTGTGCCCGTCTTTTATGTTTATCTGCCAATTTGTGTGTTTGTGTCTCGTCACCATGTGCGTGGGTCAGTCACTAAGCACCGTAAGGCCCATCTGAAGAGGCTGGACCGGAGATGGACCCTGGGGGGAATGGTCAGCAGGCAGCAGAGCCGAGGTGATCAGAGACAGGGCGCCGAACTCCTCCTCCTCCTTCACTGCTCATCCTTCTATTCTCTGACCCCTCACCTGTCCCATTTTCCTGAACCCATTGTACCTTGTCCTGTCTTATCTTTCATACCTGATGCCTAATGTCTTGGTTTGTGTCATATGCCGTCTTCTACACCATCATGATCCACACCCAATAACCACTAACATCGTTATAAACCAGCTAATAAACAGTCCAGACATGTCATTACAATGCTAAATTGGTTTTTACATCCACAATGGTGGCTTTCAGCAGTTACAGGTTTGACCTTATGCTAGAAGATAAACATAGAAAAAAATTGACCATCTTGTTGTTACTCAGTTTCTGCACTTGAATGCGGGAGTGTTGGAAGAGATTGTGTCATGTAAGCGGTTTATTTTAATTAACCGCTATGTGCAACTCCAATCTTTTCTGAATTACAGCTATAGCTACACAACCATCTAAAAGTTGGTAGGCCGCATGCAATATTTTGCCACTTTAGTTGGCTTTGTTACGAGCCAAATTAAACATGTACACATAC
This sequence comes from Salvelinus alpinus, assembly GCF_045679555.1. Taxonomy (NCBI): domain Eukaryota; kingdom Metazoa; phylum Chordata; class Actinopteri; order Salmoniformes; family Salmonidae; genus Salvelinus; species Salvelinus alpinus. Next base: position 50,519,184 of record NC_092088.1, read on the forward strand.
TGTATGTACTTTTCAAAAGAGTTAAAAAGCCAGACGTTTATCAACCAGAGGTGTTTAGAGCAAGCAGGTCTAACGATGGATCAGGCTAATAAAGAATTGTATTCATCTGTTGGAGTAAGAGTGAAAAGTGTTTGTGCTTGCAGTGAAAAGTGTTTGTGCTTGCACACATTACACTTGCCTCGAAACAGTTTTTTTTGACAAGGGATGCGGGTTGGATTGCTGACAGCGGAGTGAGGATAGGCTATTTGAGTCCAGCCCAAGGTTTGTGCTTGGCAACAGTGTCCACAGCGTGCAAAAAAACGACCAACCTCTGGAGTAAAAATAACTTTTTCAAATGCAGGAACTACATCTTGCCTGTGGGGAAAAAAGCAGAAATAGTGCTGACTGCAGAAAAATAGTTTATAAAAGTTATGAAGGCGATGCATGTTGTGGTTAACATAATATCTTATTCAGAGGTTCCCCCCACTGGTGAATGTGGGCTCAGGAAGGTTGAATAGGGTTGCCCCTGTAGGGAGGGCCCTACCAAGCCTTAAACAGAGAGACTGGAAGTCCCATAAGTCAGTGCAGGGGAAAACAAAGCATTCAGGATGTGGCCTTTTCGGTTTTATTTACAAGGCCATACATCGTCCTATTTCTTTGCAAGTAAAATACATTTTTACTGTATCCTTATTCAGTCCTTCTAAATCCCTGATTGAGACTCAACAGGAGTAGAGGAAAGGAGAGAGTTATTAGATATCAGATAGGAATCCAGTCATTCCAGAGATATTCAAACAGTCTTAGCATGCAGATAGGACATCTCCTCTCCTCTCTTTACACTATTGGGCTGTGTTCCCTCCGCCTGTCTGGGTTTTACGGTGTGATGAGATGAGACCTCTGGTTTTTAATGACAGCTAGTACTCTGGCCTTTTGGGAAATTACAAATCAAGATGGCATCTCTCTTCTTTATCATCTGCTAAGTTTAGAGGTTGACCGCTACTACACCATTAGTCCACTCTGTCATTAGAACTGTTTTCACCATTTCAAGAGATCAGTGTTTGAGTTTATTTTGTCCCATATTTACACTTAGTAATTAGCAGTCATGACATAAAGGCAATGTAATTGTCAGTTGCTGCAGGAAGACATTTACAGTATGAAGTGAGGGACATCATATTGTTAATTAGAGTTTCCCTGATTATTTAAAGCCTTTGATAGTAAAATGCTGGATATCTTTGTGGATCTGACAGAATCAATCACTTCAGAACTACACACAGAGAAATGTCATCAAGTCCACAGAATTCTATACTTCAAACCTATATACAGTATGTCTTTATTTACTTTCACTCACGCAGAGGTGTGTCTACAATCGTTACAGTTCCTCCTATAAAACGTTGACATATTTTTCATTTGTTTGAGTAATGTTTTGTTTTTGAAGCAGTATAGGACATTTGAAACTGACGTGAGTCTCTGTGTTCCCACGTCCTCTCTGTGGCCCGACAGAGGAGAAGTATATGACGGTGCAGCCATACACCAGCGAGGGAAAGGATGAAATCGCCTTTGAGAAAGGAGTCATCGTGGAGGTCATCCAAAAGAACCTGGAGGGCTGGTGGTTTATCAGGTAAGGCCATGATTTGTGCTCCAACCACAATATAAACTGTTGCCTGTTTATACTGTCTCTCAATTATGGTTATTCTCACTCATGATCACCCCTCTCTCCCCTTTCCTTCCATTCTCTCTTCCTCTCCCCAGGTACCAGGATAAGGAGGGCTGGGCCCCGGCCTCCTACCTGAAGAAGGTGATGGAGGACTTCTCTCCCCGTAGTAGTAATAAGAAGACCCCCTTGACTGGCCCGGTGGAGATAATCAGCAACATCATGGAGATCAGCAACCTGCTGAACAAGAAGGCCCTGAGTGAGAAGGACGTGCAGACAGACGGCCAGCCAGAGGACAACCCCCTAACCACCCCCTCCCTGGTCAAGAGGCAGATCAGCCTGCCCATACCCTGCTCTAGCTCAGACTTCAGCCCTGGTGCCGCACTGGTGGATGTTAAGGGCAAAGTAGAACCAGCCTCTCCAGTCATAGCCCGCATCGCTCCTCACAGAATAGAGATCGGTGAGTTGTCATTCAGAGACTGAATTGGAAGTTATAACGGTTTGTTAAACTAATACACTCACATTATTTTATATCTATCAAATTTTGTTCTCTCTAGGCTCCCCAATCCTCAGACAAAAGCCACCTCCTCGCAGAGATGCAACTCTGGTCAGTATGAAACAAATCATAAATCCTCTTTAGATGTAAAGTCCCCTAATTAGGTGGCAATCGTAATTTTCCTGTACAGAAAATGATGCCAATTTTGTACTGTCACTAAATATGATCATATCTATTTTACAGTTATGAGGAAGGTGAAATATTGTAGTTAGTAATTTATCATTTGATTGTTACTATATGAAAAACAGCGCCACCAACTGGTGATGGACTCCGAAAATGAAGGTGCCGGTTTAGATAAGGGACAATCACTCTGGGTACCCGGTTAGAGGCACAATGACGATCAGGACACGGACTCAAGTTCAACCCTTCTATTGCCTCAGACACACACAGCTTTATGGTAGTTGAATGAATGGTATACTGAGAAATGCAAAGAAACGGGAAATATGTGTTAAAAGGTTTATGGCTAGGCGTAAATACTATGTAATAGCAGATGATGAGTAATAATGACATAAGCAGCAATATGGCATATTATACAGTAGCATAATGACAATAACAACTAGCAGCAAGGGTTTAGCACTAGTACAAACTAGGATGTAGCAGCATAGCCTAACGTGAAATAGCATAGCATAAATCAATTAGCATGAGGGAGCAGGTAATAGTAACAGAGTAATGACTAGCAAATGACTAGCAGTACTAATCAAGCAATTAGCATTAAGCAATGATAGCGCATCATTAGCATTAGCAATTAGCTAACAGTGGTAAACAGTGTATAAATGTCTTATGAAGTGCAAAGGTAATAACTAAAAACCAGCAATAATAACTTATAAATAGCAGTAAACATGATATAAATTGTTCATAGAGTGCAATGATAATGGCTATAAACCCCAGCAACAATAGCAGCAGTAACAGTAAAATAACAGCCAGGCTGTTAGACAACCGCCAGGCTGTTAGACAACCGCCATTTCAGGCCATAGGGGCCCATTCTAAGGGAATTTGCACATGACCTCAACTAAACAAACAAGTGCAGGAGTTATCGCATTTTAACCACTACTATGTAAATAGTAGATTATTTGACACTCAACAAGAATGTCTGATGTCATTATTACTGAAACACGATACAAGTGGTAAATATAAAGATCCAGGCCTCTTACACTTTAGTGTTGTGATGGCAAAATTCTAGCTAAATGTATAGCGCATAGAATTAAAAAGGTATTGTCGGATATTAATTCTAATCAGACAGGTTTTTTACATGGACGATAAATTGGAGATAATATAAGACAAGTACTGGAAACAATAGAACACTATGAAAAATCTGGGAAACCAGGCCTGCTATTCATAGCTGACTTTGAAAAGGCTTTAGAGAAAGTACGACTGGAGATTATATATAAATGCCTGGAACATTTCAATTTTGGAGAATCTCTTATATAATGGGTTAAAATCATGTATAATAACCCACGGTGTAAAACAGTAAATAATGGCTACTTCTGAAAGTTTTAAACTGTTGAGGAGTAAAACAAGGTTGTCCACTATCGGCATATGTATTTATTATGGCCCTCGAAATGTTAGCTATTAAAATCAGATCCAACAATAATATCAAGGGGTTAGAAATCCAGAGTTTAAAAACAAAAGTGTCATTGTACGCTGATGATTCATGGTTTCTTTTAAATCCAAAATTTGGATCCCTCCACAGCCTCATAGAGGATTTAGATACTTTTTCTAACCTCTCTGGATTACAACCAAATTATGATAAGTGTACTAAATTATGTATTGGATAACTAAAAATACAACTTTTACATTACCGTGTAGTTTACCAATTAAATGGTATGATGTGAAGTAGACATGCTCGGTATACATATCCCAAAATAAATAAAAATAATAATTCTCACTCCAATACATGTTAATAGAAAGTTAGCAAAAATAGATAATATCTTGCTACCATGGAAAGGAAAATACCTGTCTATTTGTGGAAAAATCACCCTGATTAACTCTTTAGTCATATCCCAGTTTACCTATTTGCTTACGGTCTTGCCTACACCTAGCGAACAGTTAAAATTAAATGGGCCTATTTATATAATGAATATGAATTCGGAGGGCAGAAATGATTAAATATTGAAGCATTAGACTTTAAAGGCTTCAGTCAATCAAAAGTTATATTTAAATCCGAACTGGTTCTCTAGCAAATTAATAAAAATGTCTCACCCCATGTTCAAGAATGGCCTTTTTCCCTTTATTGAGATTACAACCTCGCACTTTCAGTTATTTGAAAAGGAAATAATCTCCCAAATATTGACTATTTTTAAAACAAGCAATAGAAAGTTGGTTGCAATTTCAATTTAATCCACCAGAAAAAAACTGAACAAATAATACAACAAATATTGTGGTTAAACTCAAATATAGTAATAGATAAAATAAATTATAAAAAATGTAATTTTTTTTATAATCTTTGTAAATTATATCATAAATAGGACTGGTGGAGTTGTGTCACACATGCAGCTAACGTAAATGTATGGAAATGTCTCCTCTACCCAAAATTAGGAAAGTGAAAGAGGGAAATAGTAGGGAACTTGTCTGTCAGCCCTGCATTAAAGACCATAATTGGTTAAAGAAAATTGTGATAAATAAAAAGTATACAAGGTTCATTTAAGGGCCAAAAAATTGGCAGCTGTGCCATATAGATTGCAAAATATTTGGGAAGAGATTTTCTACGTACGTGGTATGGTACGTGTTTATGAACTGGTACACAAAACGACATCAGATTGAAATCTTAGAAATCTTAATTTTAAATTATTATACAAAATTATTGCAACCAGTAGAATGTTATATATATGGGGGATACAATCTTCCCAGCTCTGCAGATTTTGCTCCGAAGAGACAGAATCAACAATTTTTTACGGTCCATATGTAGCTTGTTTTTGGTCATAGATGTAGGAATGGCTGAAGAATTGCAACATTTACCTGGAGCAAACTGCAGATAGCACTACTGGGTGATCTGAAAAGTCATATGATCAATAATATAATACTTTTAGCAAAAGTGTATATTTTTTATTTACAATCTGTAAAAATTATGAGAATAGAAAGGTTCAGAACTTTTGTGAAACATCACTGCACAGTTGAAAAATAAATGGCAAATATGAATCCAATATGGATGGTGTTAAAAGATAGATTGGAGCGGTTGAATGAAGCTGCAGGTTGGGAATAATAACAACTAATAACAACAAGATAACTAATGTGAAACATACTGTGTCCGTAAAACATGTATAGGTTTAGAACTTTTGTGAAAGAAATAGATAGGACAGGTTGAGGTTAGGGGAAGGACAGGAGTATAAACAAACAAAATATATAATGTGTAAGCTGGAAGTAGATATTTATGATATTTAATTTTTAATTGAAGTAATAATTGTGTTCTTCAAACTTTGCTTTCGTCAAAGAATCCTCCATTTGCAGCAATTACAGCCTTGCAGACCTTTGGCATTCTAGTTGTCAATTTTTTGAGGTAATCTGAAGAGATTTCACCCCATGCTTCCTGAAGCACCTCCCACAAGTTGGATTGGTTTGATGGGCACTTCTTACGTACCATACGGTCAAGCTGCTCTCACAACAGCTCAATAGGTTGAGATCCGGTGACTGTGCTGGCCGCTCCATCAGAATACCAGCAGCCTGCTTCTTCCGTAAATAGTTATTGCATAGTTTAGGGTTGTGCTTTGGTATGTCATGGCATTGCAAAATGGAGTGATAGCCTTCCTTCTTCAAGATCCCTTTTACCGTGTACAAATCTCCCACTTTACCACCACCAAAGCACCCCCAGACCATCACATTGCCTCCACCATGATTGACAGATGGCGTCAAGCACTCCTCCAGCATCTTTTCATTTTTTCTGCATCTCACGAATGTTCTTCTTTGAGATCCGAACACCTCAAACTTAGATTCGTCTGTCCATAACACTTTTTCCAATCTTCCTCTGTCAAGTGTCTGTGTTCTTTTGCCCATCTTAATATTTTATTTTTATTGGCCAGCATCCCGGAGTCGCCTCTTCACTGTTAACATTGAGACTGGTGTTTTGTGGGGACTCTTTAATGAAGCTGCCAGTTGAGGACTTGTGAGGCTTCTGTTTTTCAAACTAGACACTCTAATGCACTTGTCCTCTTGCTCAGTTGTGCACTGGGGCCTCCCATTCCTCTTTCTATTCTGGTTACAGCCAGTTTGCGCTGTTCTGTGAAGGGAGTAGTACACAGCGTTGTACGAGATCTTCAGTTTCTTGGCAATTTCTCGCATGAAATAGCCTTCATTTCTCAGAACAAGAAAAGACTGACGAGTTTAAGAAGAAAGTTCTTTGTTTCTGGCCATTTTGAACCTGTAATCGAACCCACAAATGCTGATGTTCCAGATACTGAACTAGTCTAAAGAAGGCCAGTTTTATTGCTTCTTTAATCAGGACAACAGTTTTCAGCGGTGCTAACATAATTGCAAAAGGGTTTTCTAAAGATCAATTAGCCTTTTAAAATGATAAACTTGGATGAGCAAACACAACATGCCATTGGAACACAGGAGTGATGGTTGCTGATAATGGGCCTCTGTATGCCTATGTAGATATTCCATAAACAATCAGCCGTTTCCAGGTACAATAGTCATTTACAACATTAACAATGTCTACACTGTATTTCTGATCAATTTGATGTTATTTTAATGGACAAAAAAATGCTTTTCTTTAAAAAACAAGGACATTTCAAAGTGACCCCAAACTTTTGAACAGTAGTGGGTATATATACAGTGGGGAGAACAAGTATTTGATACACTGCCGATTTTGCAGGTTTTCCTACTTACAAAGCATGTAGAGGTCTGTAATTTTTATCATAGGTACACTTCAACTATGAGAGGCGGAATCTAAAACAAAAATCCAGAAAATCACATTGTATGATTTTTAAGTAATTAATTTGCATTTTATTGCATGACATAAGTATTTGATACATCAGAAAAGCAGAACTTAATATTTGGTACAGAAACCTTTGTTTGCAATTACAGAGATCATACGTTTCCTGTAGTTCTTGACTAGGTTTGCACACACTGCAGCAGGGATTTTGGCCCACTCCTCCCTACAGATCTTCTCCAGATCCTTCAGGTTTCGGGGCTGTCGCTGGGCAATACGGACTTTCAGCTCCCTCCAAAGATTTTCTATTGGGTTCAGGTCTGGAGACTGGCTAGGCCACTCCAGGACCTTGAGATGCTTCTTACGGAGCCACTCCTTAGTTGCCCTGGCTGTGTGTTTCGGGTCGTTGTCATGCTGGAAGACCCAGCCACGACCCATCTTCAATGCTCTTACTGAGGGAAGGAGGTTGTTGTTCAAGATCTCGCGATACATGGCCCCATCCATCCTCCCCTCAATACGGTGCAGTCGTCCTGTCCCCTTTGCAGAAAAGCATCCCCAAAGAATGATGTTTCCACCTCCATGCTTCACGGTTGGGATGGTGTTCTTGGGGTTGTACTCATACTTCTTCTTCCTCCAAACACGGCGAGTGGAGTTAGACCAAAAAGCTCTATTTTTGTCTCATCAGACCACATGACCTTCTCCCATTCCTCCTCTGGATCATCCAGATGGTCATTGGCAAACTTCAGACGGGCCTGGACATGCACTGGCTTAAGCAGGGGGACCTTGCGTGCGCTGCAGGATTTTAATCCATGACGGCGTAGTGTGTTACTAATGGTTTTCTTTGAGACTGTGGTCCCAGCTCTCTTCAGGTCATTGACCAGGTCCTGCCGTGTAGTTCTGGGCTGATCCCTCACCTTCCTCATGATCATTGATGCCCCACGAGGTGAAATCTTGCATGGAGCCCCAGACCGAGGGTGATTGACCGTCATCTTGAACTTCTTCCATTTTCTAATAATTGCGCCAACAGTTGTTTCCTTCTCACCAAGCTGCTTGCCTATTGTCCTGTAGCCCATCCCAGCCTTGTGCAGGTCTACAATTTTATCCCTGATGTCCTTACACAGCTCTCTGGTCTTGGCTATTGTGGAGAGGTTGGAATCTGTTTGATTGAGTGTGTGGACAGGTGTCTTTTATACAGGTAACGAGTTCAAACAGGTGCAGTTAATACAGGTAATGAGTGGAGAACAGGAGGGCTTCTTAAAGAAAAACTAACAGGTCTGTGAGAGCCGGAATTCTTACTGGTTGGTAGGTGATCAAATACTTATGTCATGCAATAAAATGCAAATTAATTATTTAAAAATCATACAATGTGATTTTCTGGATTTTTGTTTTAGATTCCGTCTCTCACAGTTGAAGTGTACCTATGATAAAAATGACAGACCTCTACATGCTTTGTAAGTAGGAAAACCTGCAAAATCGGCAGTGTATCAAATACTTGTTCTCCCCACTGTATATATATATATATATATATATAAACTCAGCAACAAAAGAAACATCCTCTCACTGTCAACTGTTTATTTGCAGCAAACTTAACATGTGTAAATATTTGTATGAACATAAGATTCAACAACTGAGACATAAACTGAAAAAGTTCCACAGACATGTGACTAACAGAAATTGAATAATGTGTCCCTGAACAAAGGGGGGGGGGGGTCAAAATCAAAAGTAACAGTCAGTATCTGGTGTGGCACCAGCTGCATTAAGTACTGCAGTGTATCTCCTACTCATGGACTGCACCGGATTTGCCAGTTCTTGCTGTGAGATGTTACCCCACCCTTCCACCAAGTCACCTGCAAGTTCCCAGACATTTCTGGGGGGAATGGCCCTAGCCCTCACCCTCCGATCCAACAGGTCCCAGACGTGCTCAATGGAATTGAGATCCGGGCTCTTCGCTGGCCATGGCAGAACACTGACATTCCTGTCTTGCAGGAAATCACGCACAGAACGAGCAGTATGGCTGGTGGCATTGTCATGCTGGAGGGTCATGTCAGGATAAGCCTGCAGGAAGGGTACCACATGAGGGAGGAGGATGTCTTCCCTGTAACGCACATTGTTGAGATTGCCTGCAATGACAACAAGCTCAGTCTGAGGATGCTGTGACACACCGCCACAGACCATGAGGGACCCTCCACCTCCAAATCTATCCCGCTCCAGAGTACAGGCCTCGGTGTAACGCTCATTCCTTCGGCAATAAACGCGAATCCGACCATCACCCCTGGTGAGACAAAACTGCAACTCATCAGTGAAGAGCACTTTTTGCCAGTCCTGTCTGGTCCAGCGGCGGTGGGTTTGTGCCCATAGGCGACGTTGTTGCCGGTGATGTCTGGTGAGGACCTGTCTTACAACAGGCCTACAAGCCCTCAGTCCAGCCTCTCTCAGCCAATTGCGGACAGTCTGAGCACTGATGGAGGGATTGTGCGTTCCTGGTGTAACTCGGGCAGTTGTTGTTGCCATCCTGTACCTGTCCCGCAGGTGTGATGTTCGAATGTACCGATCCTGTGCAGGTGTTGTTACACATGGTCTGCCACTGTGAGGAAGATCAGCTGTTCGTCCTGTCTCACTCTAGCGCTGTCTTAGGCGTCTCACAGTATGGACATTGCAATTTATTGCCGTGGCCACATCTGCAGTCCTCATGCCTCCTTGCAGCATGCCTAAGGCACGTTCACACAGATGAGCAGGGACCCTGGGCATCTTTCTTTTGGTGTTTTTCAGAGTCAGTAGAAAGGCCTCTTTAGTGTCCTAAGTTTTCATAACTGTGACCTTAATTGCCTACCGTCTGTAAGCTGTTAGTGTCTTAACGACCATTCCACAGGTTCATGTTCATTACATTTTTATGGTTCATTGAACAAGCATGGCAAGCAGTGTTTAAACCCTTTACAATGAAGATCTGTGAAGTAATTTAGATTTTTACTAATTATCTTTGAAAAATATATATTTGGATTTGTTTAACACTTTTTTTGGTTACTACATGATACCATACCATGTAGAAAATTGTAAAAATAAATTAAAACCCTTGAATGAGTAGGTGTCTGTCACGTTCCTGACCTGTTTTCTCTTGTTTTGTATGTGTTTAGTTGGTCAGGACGTGAGCTGGGTGGGAATTCTATGTTGTGTGTCTAGTTTGTCTGTTTCTATGTCAGCCTAGTGTGGGTTCTCAATCAGAGGCAGATGGTAGTCGTTGTCTCTGATTGAGACTCATATATAGGAGGCTTGTTTGGTGTTGGGAGTTTGTGGGTGTTTGTTTCCTGTCTCTGTGTTTGTGTTCTGCACCAGATAGGTCTGTATCGGTTTTCACGGTTTGTTATTTTGTTTGTTGTTTGTAGTATTCACTTGTTCGTTATTAAACATGTTGAACACTAGCCGCGCTGCATTTTGGTCCTCTCATTCACCCTTGGAAGAAAACCTTTACAGTGTCCAAACTTTTGACTGGTTCTGTATGTATGTGTATATGGATGTATTTATGTATGTGTATATGTTTATATATATTTGCAAAAAATGATATGGGGGATTGGAAGTGATGCTGACATTGATGGAGCTACAGTCTTCCAATTCATGCGTTTGATGTCGGCTCTGTGCAGGCCAATCAAGTTCTTCCACACCGATCTCGACAATACATTTCTGTATTAACCTCTCTTTGTGCTCGGGGGCATTGTCATGCTGAAACAGGAAAGGGCCTTCCCCAAACTGTTGCCACAAAGTTGGAAGCACAGAATTGTCTAGCATGCCGTGCTGTAGCGTTAAGATTTCCCTTCACTGGAACGAAGGTGCCTAGCCCGAACCATGAAAAACAGCCCCAGACCATTATTCCTCCTCCACCAAACTTTACAGTTGGCACTATGCATTCGGGCAGGCAGTGTTCTCCTGGCATCCGCCAAACCCAGATTCGTCCGTCGGACCGTCAGATGGTGAAGCTTGATTCATCATTCCAGAGAACGTGTTTCCACTGCTCCAGAGTCCAATGGTGGGCGAGCTTTACACCACTCCAGCCACATCTCTTGGCATTGCGCATGTTAATCTTAGGCTTGTGTGCGGCTGCTCGGCCATGGAAACCCATTTCATGAAGCTCCCATCGTACAGTTATTGTGCTGACATTGCTTCCAGAGGCAGTTTGGAACTCGGTAGTGAGTGTTGCGACTGAGGACAGATTATTTTTATGCCCTACACGCTTTAGCACTCGGCGGCCCCGTTGCATGGCTATTGCCGAAATTCTCTAATAACCTACAAACCACACAGAAAAACAATGTAAACACTTTACGATTTAAATAACAAGAATAAAATGTAAAGTATAAGTACAAAGTAATAGCCTTTTAATAACCATTGTAAAAAGCTAATTACCCTCAACAACATTATGTGCATGACCTGGTGGGTGAAGAGAATCACTTACTCATCATCGACACATTCACATCACACCAGGGAGGTTCAGAGTTTAGAATCCTTTGCAGAAAAGAGCCGATAGAAATGTACAGTTGTGGTAGAGTAGCCTACTCACTGGAAAAATGAAACTGACTTCTGACCCCGGGATGGGCCGCCTGATTCCTATAATTTTTAAAAACTTTTTTTGTTTGTTTAGCAGATGCTCTTATCCAGAGCGATTTACAGGAGCAATTAGGGTTAAGTGCCTTGCTCAAAGGCACATTGACATATTTTTCACCTTGTCGGCTCAGGGATTCAAACCAGTGACCTTTCGGTTACTGTTCCAACGCTTTTAACCACTAGGCAACCTACCGCCCTTACATCAGTTCCGGCCTAAAGTTCCTATTGGCTCAAGGTCAAGGTGGGCAAGGTCAAGGGGGATGATTGGCGGGTCAAGGGTCCCATGAGAGGTCAGAAGTGTGACCTGTAAACAGACACTTCACACCTCCAAGGCAGAGGGGGAGAGCATCCTTCCCACTGCAGCAGACTTTCAGTAAATGTAAGCAACTCTATACTCAGGGGGAGAAGATTGTTAACACTACATATATTTAGAAAGCATTTGAGTCATTTCAAGGCCTATTCCTCAACTTTTGTTGAATAGGAACTACATCATATGATATTTAATATTTTAATATTTTGATCATATTTTTACTATGTACTTGTGCTTTTGTTCTAAAAAGTGAGTACACTAGGCAATTTATAAAAACACTTACAAGAAAGGTGAGATTGTAATCTTTCTTGCAGCATTACTAGTTATTGTTTATGGCCTTCTCATGATAAATAATTTATTTTGGGTATGTCTATTTAGGGGGAAATTGACATCTAACAGGATCGTTATTTTAAATTGGAAGTTAAACTCTATGGCCAATTATTATTGTTTCCTTTTAACAGTATCAGCTGTGCAGTACACATAATGCTGTAACATTTTTTCCACTCAGGGATTCAATTTACCCTCGCCACCAGAGCCCCCTACTGTTGAAGCAGAGTACTACACCATTGCAGAGTTCCAGTCCGTCATTTCAGATGGCATCAGTTTTAATGGAGGGCAGAAAGCAGATGTAAGCTTTTTTATGTATATTTTGGAGTGCATGCATGTCCAATGTGTTATTGTTTTTGACATTGTTCAGGTAAATTCTTGAAATTAACAGATACTGCATGTAGTTGATGAGGCCTATTCTTACCCATGCATTCTCTCTGTTCTGTCTTGTAGGTGATCGAGAAGAACTCTGGTGGCTGGTGGTATATCCAGATTGGTGAGAAAGAGGGCTGGGCTCCCTGCTCCTACATCGACAAACGAAAGAAGCCCAACCTAAACCGCAGGACCAGCACTCTGAGCCGGCCTAAAGTCCCGCCCCCAGCCCCGCCCGTCAAGAAGCAGGACTTTGTGGAGACTGTCCCTACCAGCAGTCCTGGTTCCGAGGCTCCAGAGTCCCCTGCATCTCCCGGAAGGCCTGTGTACGAGGAGCCAGAATATGACATTCCTGCCATTGGGTTTGATCTGGAGTCAGAGTTTGAGTTCCTCAGGACAGAAGGGTCCTCAGTGGATGGGAAGAACGAGGATAGCTCCTCAGAGAAGGGCTCTCACCTTTCCTCCAAGCCATCTCCAGCCTCATCTCTCCATAGTGCCTCCTTCAAGATGGGCGAGTCGTCTGAGGACGTGGGGCAGGAAGAGGAGGAGCCTGAGGGAGAGGAGTGTATCTATGAGAATAACTGCTTCATGCCTTTCAGAGAGATGCCTTATACACAATCCAGTGGCGACTCAGACTCCCTGAAGATTAGTGCCCCGTTGGAGACTAGCAAGGCTGAAAACTCTCACTCCATGTTTGGGGCAAGGAGAAAAGGGAAGACGATCCAGCTGAACGGCAGCCAGTCCCTGTCTCAAACCAAAGCAGAGGCCGGGGCATCCAGCTCCAAACCTGCCTCTACAGAGTCCAACCCAGATCTCTCCAAGCAGTCCAGGCCCAGGAAGGACAACGATGAGCACAAGATGGGCTCCACCAAGTCCTCCACCAAACCTAAGCCATTGGTCAGGCCTAAGCCCCAGCTGGCCAAGGCCTCCAGTGCAGAGAAAATGGACATTGGCAGCCTCCGGAGACAACTTAGGCCTACAGGCCAGCTGAAGAAGGGCTCCAGAGGAGAAGACTTTGAAACAGCCTCTGTCATCTCCTCTGAGGACTCTGTGTCCTCCCACAGCACCTCCGACATCTCCTCCATCTATTCTAAAGGCAGCCGGGGAGACTCAGACGAGGGCTGCAGTCTCTACCGCACCACAGAGGCCTATGAGAAGGTCCAGGACTCAGAGATGAGCTTCCCTCCCGGGGTGGAAGTGGAGGTGCTGGAGAAGCAGGAGAGCGGCTGGTGGTATGTCCGCTTGGGCGACACTGAGGGCTGGGCTCCAACCTACTACCTGGAGCCTGTCAGGCAGCTGGACGACAAAGCTGGGTCAGAGTCCGATGGCACCCCTACCAAACTGGGCAGCCTGAGCAAGTCCAACAGCCTGGAGAAGAATGAGCAGAGGGTCCAGGCCCTGAACAATATCAACCAGAGCCTAAAGAGGAGCATACCGCCCATCCCCTCCAAGCCCTTTGGCCTGTTCAATGGCTCGCAGAAGAATGTTATGAAACAGCAGCAGGTGGTTAGGCCTCAGTCTGTCTTCATCTCCAAGCCGATCATCGACGGGCCAAACCCAGTAGGCTCCCTTAGGAGGGGTGAGTCACTCAACTCCACTGACCACCCACGCTCTAGTCCCACCGTGCGCCGCAACGCTTCCTTTGGTACTACCCCGCGGTGCCCAGCGCCGAACGGTAACATGGCAAACCGGAACAGACCCGGCATGGGAAGCTCCGAATCACTGGGCCGGGGGTCTCAGAGGAACGGTCTACCTATTTCCACGGTGAAACCCAAAACCCACCTCATCCACAACAACCTCCGTGAGGTGTATGTCTCCATAGCGGATTACCATGGTGATGAGGAGACCATGGGGTTCCCTGAAGGAACGACTCTGGAGGTTCTGGAGAGGAACCCTAATGGGTGGTGGTACTGCCAGATCCTGGATGGAGGTCGACCTCGAAAAGGCTGGGTCCCCTCAAATTACCTGGAAAGGAAGAGCTAGTGACACACTAATATTCAGTGGATGTGCAATCAGGTCAGAGACCATGGAAGACAGTGGAAATGGAAATGGAAAGACACTGATTTTTTACGATGGAAAGATGGAAATCAGAAGAGACAATTTACAGTATCATTGAAGTGGCATACTTTGTGTTTCCTAAACTGAGGGTGGCGACCAATCCTGCATATAATTACTTGACATTTTATTATTGTAATCTGAAGTGACAAAGAAAGTACTTCAAAGTATAATCTTTTGACAGGATTTTATCTATTCACAGACAGCCGGGGGTTGGAACAAATACCTTTGGCATTAAAATCAGCAAAAGGTCAATCACATATTTAACAAAATCATTAAACAAAAGTGGTTGATTTGATGAAATGTGCTTTTTAATCCAAAATGGAAGAATAATGGGATTTGGACACTAGTGGAGGAGCTTTGGACAGCTTTGGCTGATCAAGGTGAGTTTTTGTGATATGATAACATTAATTAATGATCTCCAATGGGCTAAACATTATTCACTTCAAATGATATTTGATCATACAATTGTTTTAATGTTTTTTTATGATTTCTTTAAAGGTCCAATGCAGCCATTTTTATCTCAATATCAAATAATTTCTGGGTAAAAATTAAGTAGCTTACTGTGATTGTTTTCAATTAAAATAGTCAAAAATAAACAAAAATAGCTTCTTAGCAAATAGCAAGTTCTTATTGCAAATAGCAATTGGTTTATTAACTAATTTACTCAAATAGCTTTTACTCTAAAAGGGCATTATCATAATTGTTTTCAATTTCACAGTATTATTCCAACATCATAGTGTGTAAATATATATACAGTGCATTTGCAAAGTATTCAGACCCCTTCCCTTTTTCCACATTTTGTTACGTTACAGCCTTATTCTAAAATGGAGGAAATCCTCAGCAATCTACACACAATACCCCATTACAACAAAGCAAAAACAGGTTTTTAGAACCTTATTTACATAAGTATTCAGACACTTTGCTATGAGACTCGAAATTGAGCTCACGTGTATCCTGTTTCCATTGATCATCCTTGAGATGTTTCTACAACTTGATTGGAGTCCCTTGATTGGAGAAACTTCCAGAAGGACAACCATCTCTGCAGCACTCTACCAATCAGGCTTAATGGTAGAGTGGCCAGACGGAGGAAACCTGGCAGCTTCCCTACGGTGAAGCATGGGGGTGGAAGCATCATACTGTGAGGTTGTTTTTCAGTGGCAGGGACTGGGGGACTAGTCAGGATCGAGGGAAAGATGAACGGAGCAAAGTACAGA
Source organism: Salvelinus alpinus (assembly GCF_045679555.1). Lineage (NCBI taxonomy): Eukaryota > Metazoa > Chordata > Actinopteri > Salmoniformes > Salmonidae > Salvelinus > Salvelinus alpinus. Next base: position 50,535,102 of record NC_092088.1, read on the forward strand.
GAGATCCTTGATGAAAACCTGCTCCAGAGCGCTCAGGAACTCAGACTGGGATCAAGGTTCACCTTCCAACAGGACAACGACCCTAAGTACACAGCCAAGACAATGCAGGAGTGGCTTCGGGACAAGTCTCTGAATGTCCTTGAGTGGCCCAGCCAGAGCCCGGACTTGAACCCAATCAAACATCTCTGGAGAGACTTGAAAATAGCAGTGTAGCAACGCTCCCCTTCCAACCTGACAGAGTTTAAGAGGATCTGCAGAGAAGAATGGAAGAAACTCCCCAAATACAAGTGTGCCAAGCTTGTAGCTTCATACTGTAATCCCTGCCAAAAGTTTTTCAACAAAGTACTGACTAAAGGGTCTGAATACTTATGGAAATGTAATATTTCAGTTTTTTTTATTTTATACATTTGCAAAAATATCTTAACCTTTTTTTGCTTTGTCATTATGGGGTATTATTTGTAGATTGATGAGGAATTTTTTTTTTAATACATTTTAGAATAAGGCTATAATGCAACGAAATGTGGAAAAAGTCAAGGGGTCTGAATACTTTCCGAATGCACTGTATATATAACACAGAAAAATCTAGTTTTTGGCTGCGCTGGGCCTTTAAAGCTTTTTGCATGTTTAAAATGTTTTGTTTAAGTTAACATTTATCTTCAAATGTTTTGTATGTTGTATTTAAAAGGTCTGTTGCTACACCTTCTCATATGTTAAATGTCATCTGCAGAATGTCTTGTGCATGTTTTTAAGTCACTTTGTTATGAAGCTTAATGTATATTTCATGTAATATTGTTTCATATAGCTATGTGTGTACGGCATCTTGTTGTAGAGCTTTGTAAATGTGTTCTATCAGTTCATTACAGCGTGTAAGTCATTTGAAACCTCTTAAAGCTACAGTCTGAGATTGGAAAAACAAAAATAAAATAAACTGTGTTCCAGCCACTTGTTTTGGGTGCAGCTGAGGGATAGGGCTAGGACAATTTTGGTTTATGACAAAGACAGACAGCTGTGCTGAAGGCATTTATAAGAATTGTCTTCCAGAATCAATGGGTAAATATGAAGAATTTAAATAACCATTAAACAGCTTCCCAAGTTGCAGACTGTAGCTTTAATGTAAATCTTTATCAATGTTTCATGATTTTCTTGATGACACTCTACATAATGTCTTATACGTACAGTAAGTATCATTCACCACCTTGGAAGTGTATTTCTGCTCTGGTCTTGTGACAAAATAAGTCAGCCTACTGTATATTTGAAGGAGTGGTAAATCAGCACTTTAGAATCGTCTTCTTCTAGTAAGTACATTTTAACTAACTACCTTTTAAGGTGTTTGCTAGGTTGTAAAAAAAATAAAAAAAATAAATGATGAGATGCTTATGCACTTCCATTATTCCATTTAATTTACCAGAGGAAGGAATATTTGACTTGAATATTGGAATTGAGGCTTTGCATTTGCTTTCAAAACCAAACCCCTGCGATGTGTTGAATAGCAATTCCAATAACTTAAATTGTGATCTTATCTGAGAGAGAACAAATCAATTACATTTAAAATCCTTTATTTAAACCACAAGGGGCTTGCAGGCAGCAGTGCAAATACATAAAACAATGACCCACCTGGTGCTACTCATAAATCATATCGGGAAATACTTGATACTCTTGCCCCTTTGAAAAGGAGGCACATACAGTATATAAAAAGGTGTACTCTTAATTATGCTGTGTAGTATACATTTTTATGTTTGAACATATATTCTAGCTACATCATTTTAAATAAAGTATTTCCTAGTAATCAATTCCCCTTGTTGAACTACAGTCTAGTTATATTGAGTTAATCTTACCCTGTTGTACAGAAAATGGAATAGAACTGATTTATCAATGGATAGGTCACATTACATACTTTCTTGCCCAAGCAAAAAATTCTCAATTTATTTTAATGAAGCTGGCCCTCTTATGGCTGATGATCAAGACTGCTGAAATATGGTTCCAATGAATGATCCTCTTTTGCCAGCTTGATTTTGCATACAAATGTCCTTTGTCATTGTCTGCTGGACAGTATGGAATCTAACTTTAGTTTTAGAGCTTGCTACATTGCAGACATGTTATTTATATTATTCAGCAGAGAGAACGTTCATTTTATGATTACATGTGAACAATAATAATGAATTAATTGTGAATAAATGCACTTTCTGCATTACCTCAGTGTGCATTTTGTATAAAGATGTCATTCTTTTACAGAATTATTTACATTTTAATTTCTTCATCTTGTATGTTTCAAGGTATGGGACACTTTGGGGGTAATGCAAACTAAAGTGCCTTAAACCTTAACACATCATACTATTCAAAGCAGTGAAGCAAAGAGATGCAACAGATTGAGTGTCTGTCTTCATTTTTGGTAATGAGGCTGCTTTGATTCCCAGCAGTTAAGTAGATTTTTCTGCAAGAATCTGATCAATAGCACCCTCTTGTGCATTACTCTCTGAGCTGAACTTTTTTTGCGTACTCCATAATATTGCATTGCTGTTGACCAGCCGAAGCTAACTATAGTTTCCTATTGACCCTACTGGATTGGCTGTTGATACTTAGCGCAACCTAACCTGCCTGCTAGCACCAACATGACAGCATTTTGGTATTTGTTTCATTAGTCGATTGTTGATATAGTCCCAAAATGTCAGCAATCAAGTTTTCAAGATATACAGTGCAATCGAACAGTTCAGACCCCTTCCCTTTTACACATTTTGTTACCTTACAGCCTTATTCTAAAATGGATTAAATAAAATAAAAAAAATCACATTTACATAAGTATTCCGAATTTTTACTCAGTACTTTGTTGAAGCACCTTTGGCAACAATTACAGCCTCGAGTCTCCTTGGGTATGACGCTACAAGCTTGGTACACCTATATTTGGGGAGTTTCTACCATTCTTATCTGAAGATCCTCTCAAGCTCTTTCAGGTTGGATGGGGAAGGTTGCTGTATAGCTATCTTCAAGTCTCTCAAGAGATGTTCGATCCGGTTCAAGTCCTGTCTCTGGCTGGGCCACTCAAGGACATTCAGTGACTTGTCCTGGCTGTGTGAATTTTTTTGCAAATGTCTTTTTTTTAAACAGAAATACCTTTATTTAAATAACTATTCAGACTCTTTGCTATGAGACTTGAAATTGAGCTCAGGTGCATCCTGTTTTTATTGATCATCCTTGAGATGTTTCTTCAACTTAATTGGAGTCCACCTGTGGTAAATTCAATTGATTGGACATTATTTGGAAAGGCACACACCTGTCTATATAAGGTCCCACAGTTGACAGTGCATAATATCAGAGCAAAAACCAAGCCATGAGGTCAAAGGAATTGTCGTAGAGCTCCGAGACAGGATTGTGTCGAAGCAGAGATATAAGGAAGGGTACCAAAACATTTCTGCAGTATTGAAGGTTCCCAAGAACACAGTGGCCTCCATCATTCTTAAATGGAAGAAGTTTGGAATCACCAAGACTCATTCTTGAGCTGGCTGCCCGGCCAAACTGAGCAATCGGGAGAGAACGGCCTTAGTCAGGGAGGTAATCAAGAACCCGATGATCACTCTGACAGAGCTCCAAAGTTCCTCTGTGGAGATGGGAAAACCTTCCAGAAGGACAACCATCTCTCCAGCCCTCCACCAATCAGGCCTTTATGGTAGAGTGGCCAGACAGAAGCCACTCCTCAGTAAAAGGCAACAAGATTCTCTGGTCTGATGAAACCATGATTGAACATTTGGCCTGAATTCCAAGCGCCATGTCTGGAGGAAACATGGGACAATCCCTACGGTGAAGCATGGTGGTGACAGCATCATGATGTGGGGATGTTTTTAAGCGGAAGGGACTGGGAGACTCGTCCGGATCGAAAGAAAAATGAACGGTGCAAAGTACAGAGAGATCCTTGATGAAAACTTGCTCCAGAGTGCTCAGGACCTCAGACTGGGGTAAAGGTTCACCTTCCAACAGGACAACAACCCTAAGCACACAGCCAAGACAATGCAAGAATGGCTTTGGGACCAAGTCTCTCTGAATGTCCTTGAGTGGCCCAGCCAGAGCCTGGACTTGAACCGGATCAAACATCTCTGGTGAGACCTGAAAATAGTTGTGCAGCGATGCTCCCCATGCAACCTGACAGAGCTTGAGAGGATCTGCAGAGAAGAATGGGATAAACTCCCCATTTACAGATGTGCCAAGCTTGCAGCGTCATACCCAATAGACTCAAGGCTGTAATTGCTTCCAAAGGTGCTTCAACAAAGTACTGAGTAAAGGGTCTGAATACTTATGTAAATGTCATTTCAGTTTTTTTTATTTTAATACATTTGCTAAAATTGTTTTAAAAAAAAGTTTTTTCTTTGGCATTATGGGGTATTGTGTATAGATTGATGAGGCAAAAAATGATTTAATACAATTTAGAATAAGTCTAACATAACAAAATGTGGAAAAAGTCAAGGAGTCTGAATGCTTTCCGAAGACACTGATAAGTTACGCCGATTTCAATGTTCAAAACTTGTTGCTCAATCTGCAGTTTGTCTGCTGCATAGAGATGAGAGAGAGCCATGAGAAAATACGTTTTGATCAGTCATGGAAATAGAACTGCTGGAAACATGTTGTCTCACTATTTAAAAGAAGAATGAGCACAAGCTAAGAAACACAGGAGTTTTGGCGCAGGTGCAGCCGACTAGCGCTACAAAATATGTTTCCCCCCGAGGTTTTCAGAATCGTACCTAATAGGATACCTAGTACCTCTACAGACCTAGTAAACCATGTGGAGCCTCCCACATTAGCTCTGACAAATTGAAAACCCTAGTCGTTGGTGACTCCATTACCCGCAGTATTAGACTTAAAACGAATCATCCAGCGATCATACACTGTTTACCAGGGGGCAGGGCTACCGACTTTAAGGCTAATCTGAAGATGGTGCTGGCTAAAGCTAAAACTGGCAAGTGTAGAGAGTATAGGGATATTGTTATCCACATCGGCTCCAACGATGTTAGGATGAAACAGTCAGAGGTCACCAAACGCAACATAGCTTCAGCGTGTAAATCAGCTAGAAAGATGTGTCGGCATCGAGTAATTGTCTCTGGCCCCCTCCCAGTTAGGGGGAGTGATGAGCTCCACAGCAGTCGCACAACTCAATCGCTGGTTGAAAACTGTTTTCTGGCCCTCCCAAAAGATAGAATTTGTAGATAATTGGCCCTCTTTCTGGGACTCACCCACAAACAGGACCAAGCCTGGCCTGTTGAGGAGTGACGGACTCCATCCTAGCTGGAGGGATGCTCTCATCTTATCTGCGAACATAGACAGGGATCTAACTCCTCTAGCTCCACAATGAGATAGGGTGCAGGCCAGGCAGCAGGCTGTTAGCCAGCCTGCCAGCTTAGTGGAGTCTGCCACTAGCACAGTCAGTGTAGTTAGCTCAGCTATCCCCATTGAGACCGTGTCTGTGCCTCGACCTAGGTTGGGCAAAACTAAACATGGCAGTGTTCGCCTTGGCAATCTCACTAGAATAAAGACCTCCTCCATTTCTGCCATTATTGAAAGAGATTGTGATACCTCACATCTCAAAATAGGGTTACTTAATGTTAGATCCCTCACTTCAAAGGCAGTTATAGTCAATGAACTAATCACTTATCATAATCTTGATGTGATTGGCCTGACTGAAACATGGCTTAAGCCTGATGAATTTACTGTGTTAAATGAGGCCTCACCTCCTGGTTACACCAGTGACCATATCCCCCACGCATCCCGCAAAGGTGGAGGTGTTGCTAACATTTATGATAGCAAATTTCAATTTACAAAAAAAAACAATGTTTTCGTCTTTTGAGCTTCTAGTCATAAAATCTATGCAGCCTACTCAATCACTTCTTATAGCTACTGTTTACTAGCCTCACGGGCCATATACAGCGTTCCTCACTGTATTCCTGAATTCCTATTGGACCTTGTAGTCATGGCAGATAATGTTACAATTTTTGGTGACTTTAATATTCACATGGAAAAGTCCACAGACCCACTCCAAAAGGCTTTTGGAGCCATCATCGACTCAGTGGGTTTTGTCCAACATGTCTCCGGACCTACTCACTGCCACAGTCATACTCTGGACCTAGTTTTGTCCCGTGGAATAAATGTTGTGGATCTTAATGTTTTTCCTCATAATCCTGGACTATCGGACCCCAATTTTATTGTGTTTGCAATCGCAACAAATAATCTGCTCAGACCCCAACCATGGATCCTCAAAAGTCGGACAATTCTCGGACAACCCAAAGATTCCTAGATGCCCTTCCAGACTCCCTCCGACTACCCAAGGACGTAAGAGTACAAAAATCAGTTAACCACCGAACTGAGGAACTCAATTTAACCTTACGCAATACCCTAGATGCAGTCGCACCCCTAAAAACAAAAAACATTTGTCATAAGAAACTAGCTCCCTGGTATACAGAAAATACCCGAGCTCTGAAGCAAGCTTCCAGAAAATTTTTACGGAAATGGCGCTACACCAAACTGGAAGTCTTCCGACTAGCTTGGAAAGACAGGACCGTGCAGTATCGAAGAGCCCTCACTGCTGCTCGATCATCCTATTTTTCCAACTTAATTGAGGAAAATAAGAACAGTCCAACATTTATTTTTGATACTGTCTCAAAGCTAACTAAAAAGCAGCATTCCCCAAGAGAGGATGGCTTTCACTTCAGCAGTGATACATTCATGTACTTCTTTGAGGAAATGATCATGATTATTAGAAAGCAAATTACAGACTACTCTTTAAATCTGCGTATTCCTCCAAAGCTCAGTTGTCCTGAGTCTGCACAACTCTGCCAGGACCTAGGATCAAAGGAGACACAAGTTTTTTAGTACTATATCTCTTGACACATTGATGAAAATAATCATGGCCTCTAAACCTTCAAGCTGCAACTTTGAAAAAGTTGTTGCGCAGCCACTCACTGCCTTCCTGAAGACAAACAATGTATACGAAACGCTTCAGTCTGGTTTTAGACCCCATCATAGCACTGAGACTGCACTTGTGAAGGTGGTAAATTACCTTTTAATGACGTCAGACCGAGGCTCTGCATCTGTCCTCGTGCTCCTAGACCTTAGTGCTGCTTTTGATACCATCGATCACCACATTCTTTTGGAGAGATTGGAAACCAAACTTGGTCTACACGGACAAGTTCTAGCCTGGTTTAGATCTTATCTGTCGGAAAGATATCAGTTTGTCTCTGTGGATGGTTTGTCCTCTGACAAATCAACTGTAAATTTCGGTGTTCCTCAAGGCTCCGTTTTAGGACCACTATTGTTTTCACAATATATTTTACCTCTTGGTGATGTCATTCGGAAACATAATATTAACTTTCACTGCTATGCGGATGACACACAGCTGTACATTTCGATGAAACATGGTGAAGCCCCAAAATTGCCCTCCCTGGAAGCCTTTGTTTAAGACATAAGGAAGTGGATGGCTGCAAATGTTCTACTTTTAAACTCAGACAAAACAGGGATGATTGTTCTAGGTCCCAAGAAACAAAGAGATCTTCTGTTGAATCTGACAATTAATCTTCGCTGTACAGTCGTCGCAAATAAAACTGTGAAGGACCTCGGCGTTACTCTGGACCCTGATCCCTCTTTTGACGAACATATCAAGACTGTTTCAAGGACAGCTTTTTTCCATCTACGTAACATTTCAAAAATCAGAAACTTTCTGTCCAAAAATGATGCAAAAACATTTATCCATGCTTTTGTTACTTCTAGGTTAGACTACTGCAATGCTCTACTTTCCGGCTACCCGGATAAAGCAGAAAATAAACTTCAGTTAGTGCTAAATACGGCTGCTAGAATCTTGACTAGAACCAAAAAGTGTGATCATATTACTCCAGTGCTAGCCTCTCTACACTGGCTTCCTTATGAGGCAAGGACTGATTTCAAGGTTTTACTGCTAACCTACAAAGCATTACATGGGCTTGCTCCTACCTATCTTTCCGATTTGGTCCTGCCGTATATACCTACATTTACACTACGGTCACAAGACACAGGCCTCCTTACTGTCCCTAGAATTTCTAAGCAAACAGTTGGAGGCAGGGCTTTCTCCTACAGATCTCCATTTTTATGGAATGGTCTGCCTACCCATGTGAGAGATGCAGACTCGGTCTCAACATTTAAGTCTTTATTGAAGTCGCATCTCCTCAGTAGGTCCTATGATTGAGTGTAGTCTGGCCCAGGAGTGTGAAGGTGAACGGAAAGGCACTGGAGCAACAAACTGCCCTTGCTGTCTCTGCCTGGCCGGTTCCCCTCTCTCCACTGGGATTCTTTGCCTCTAACCCTATTACCGGGGCTGAGTCACTGGCTTATTGGTGCACTTCCATGCCGTCTCTAGGAGGGGTGCGTCACTTGAGTGGGTTGAGTCACTGACGTGATCTTTCTGTCCGGGTTGGCGCCCCCCCTTGGGTTGTGCCGTGGCGGAGATCTTTGTGGGCTATACTCTGCCTTGTCTCAGGATGGTAAATTGGTGGTTGAAGATATCCCTGTAGTGGTGTGGGGGCTGTGCTTTGGAAAAATGGGTGGGGTTATATCCTGCCTGTTTGGCCCTGTCTGGGGGTATCGTCGGACAGGGCCACAGTGTCTCCCGACTTCTCTTGTCTCAGCCTCCAGTATTTATGCTACAGTAGTTTTTGTCGGGGGGCTAGGGTCAGTCTGTTATATCTGGAGTATTTCTCCTGTCTTATCCGGTGTCCTGTGTGAATTTAAGTATGCTCTCTCTAATTTTCTCTCTCTTTCTTTCTCTCTTTCTCTCGGAGGACCAGAGCCCTAGGACCATGCCTCAGGACTACCAGGCCTGATGACTCCTTGCTGTCCCCAGGCCACCTGGCCGTGCTGCTGCTCCAGTTTCAACTGTTCTGCCTGCGGCTATGGAACCCTGACCTGTTCACCGGACGTGCTACCTGTCCCAGACCTGCTGTTTTCAACTCTCTAGAGACAGCAAGAACGGTAGAGATACTCTGAATGATCGGCTATGAAAAGCCATCTGAGATTTAATCCTGAGCCACCCCTCATAGCCTGGTTCCTCTCTAGGTTTCTTCCTAGGTTCTGGCCTTTCTAGGGAGTTTTTCCTAGCCACCGTGCTTCTACACCTGCATTGCTTGCTGTTTGGGGTTTTAGGCTGGGTTTCTGTACAGCACTTTGTGACATCAGCTGATGTAAGAAGGGCTTCATAGATACATTTGATTGATTGTTACAATCCTATATCCTCAAGGGGGCAGCATAAGCACTCCAGAATAGCTCAGTCAAATGTAACTCAAGTCCTTGCTTCAACACAGTCCTTGCTTCAACACCATTAGATTATGGCTTACTTGTTCGATACAGAATTTTGATATCAACATAATTATTTTAAGAGAGCTATGAACCTGGAATTGACAACAGCTTTACATACCAATTTTTTTTTACCAAGGACGTGCTAATGAAATACACCTTTGGAGACTACCACTAGATTTTTGGAGCTCAAATGTCCAACAATTACACTGAATCAACATCGCACAGCTTTGATAAGTGTTTGATAGTGAGACAATATCAATTCAGTTTACTTTCATTCACCAACAACCGCACCCAAAGGGTGGAAAGAAAATTCTGAATATTACTCAAATGTCTGCCGCCAAAACCCTTAACTTACCGGCATGTTTGAATGAGGCCCAGGTTCACTCAGAGGTCTAAATGGAAAGTCCATATGTAGAAAAGAGAGATATACTGTGTCCATGTCAATTTTACACACGGTGGCTGTGTCTCCCCTCACTTTCAGAAACTTGGGCCATGAAAATTGGTTGCCGCTGCTTGTTTCATGTCCAGCCATCACAGGCTCTATTTATGCATATTAGACTGCAGTATAAAACACTAGTGCAGCCAGCCTAGCTAAGGCATGGTAGTAAATAACAGATGATGTTCACTTTGGCCAGGTCTACATGCCTCCGCTCTAAACAGTCTCTGTGTGAGTTATGACTGTTTACTGTAGCCCTCTGCTTTGTTTATCACATGCACAGACTGAAGACCAGAATACTACTGTGCGGCATGATTGTGTATGGATGTTATTTATATCTTTGGAGCATTGCCCTAATGTTGCGGATCTATTTTAATGTTTAAAAGCAAGGAGGGTGTATATATTGATCACTATTAACAAAACTCTATATTGTAGAGTGCACTCAACACATTACATTAGAGATGTAACCAGCAGTTATGAAAACTCAGCTTCGGTACAATCATATGTAACTTGTCTACTAATGGACTAGAAAATCTCAGCATCCCTGCAAGTGTAATAAACATGACAAGTAAGTTGACAAACTGACATTGCTAATATAGCTATAGCGGCTTATGATGCATATTATTTCACGCGTACTGTATGTGTAATGTGTAGGCAAATTAGAGTTTGCCTGGAACTACTTTAACTTAGTTTGAGGTGTTAAAGTCACGTCCATCTGACTCACACAGTGAACATAATGTTGCAAGTCAGAAAAGTATTTTATTATTCATTATTTTACACAGAGGGATGTTTTGACAAAATTATAACTAATCAAAAGTAGTAAGACCAATGACCTGATTTTTGCTTCAAAAATCAATACTTCTACCCTGTCTCATGTGTTTGTACCTTTAAATATTTGGTCCCATTTTATGATTATAGATATTGAATATAAAATAATGGGATGAAGCGATGTGCGTTATGTCCATGTTTCAGTAGAACAACACAATGTTGCAATATAAGATTGAACATTTCTAAAGTTGGAGAGGATGACATTTTTTTATTTAATAGTGTCTTTGGTTGAGACTTGGATAAAAAGTCACGTTTGGCTATGGAAAATCCTATTTCAACCCACACTAGTAGGTCAGTGGAAATTAAACAATAGAAAAAGACCTGTACACTTTGTATTGTGTTGTACAGGATGTCAAAAGAACAAACACAGTGATAATTCATGATATGAAAAAAATATATATATATCATAATCATACAGTACAACACAAAATCATTATCATTATTATAATTGTCTCTGTTAAAATGTATCATGGTTGATCTCTGTATGTCCCAATTTGGTCAGAAAAACTGAACCAGTAGAAAAGTAAAGGTAAACCACTTCTCAAGTGCAAGATTAATCCAGTATTATACAATACAACGACAGAGGCTTGTGTTAAACAGTTTATATTAATAGCGCTGAATAACTTCATACATACAGTACATATTACACACACTCAAATGTTGGCTTTTAAAACACCATATTTTTTACATCAATAGATGGGATGTGTGATTGGACGCAAGTCTTCATTCCCATGTGAGAGTGAACTGGGATAAATATGCACCTGAATATTCATTTGCCTGAACATTTCAGCGTTGTAACTGATCAAAGTTCTCTTCTCCAAAAGGCACACACGAATACTCTTCTATAATATTCAAACTAACATAGTTCCCTTGATCAGTTTCCGTAACAGATGGATGAGATGGCACATTTTGACAGCATGAAAAAAACACCTAAGAAAATGTACATATAATTCAACCTTGTTTTATGAACCTGAAAAGTGGCTTGTACCTGACCATTGTTGTCTTTGAAACATTATAGATTAAAAACACGGTATTAGTATGAAAACTTAATGATTAGATAAATAGTTTGTTTTAAATGATTGCAATGCAAGTCTAGAGCTCACATACTGTGCAACAATAACCAGCTACTGTAGATCCTTGACCTCCACACGTGTGAATACAGTTTCCTGTGTAAACAGTAAAAACACAGGATGAAGGCAAAATATCATACAGAGACTTTCGAACTAAAGAGACAAAATGTGACCAAGATATCCTTTTTCCTTTACCATAATCTCCTTCAACAGCTGTCTCTCTAGCAATTATCCTGGGGACAAGGTTACCTTTACAAGGTTACCTTTAAGTGTTTAGACACATTCTATTATTTTTTTACAATAAAAGTGACTCCAAAATGACACAATACATTATTTACCATTCATTTATATTGGGCACACAATAATCTGAAACAACCTAAACAAACAGAAAATGCATCCAACAAATGTGTAGAGTCACAAGCTTGATGTAGTCATTGCTTGCTATGAATATGGGACCGAATCAACTTTTTGCTACTTCAATACACATAAGTGAATTTGTCCCAATACTTATTTGTCCCCTAAAATGGGAGGACTATGTGCAAAAAGTGCTGTAATTTCTTAACAGTTCACCCGATATGGATGAAAATACCCTCAAATTAAAGCTGACAAGTCTACACCAGAAACCTCACAGTCACTGTATCATTTAAAATCCTGGAGTACAGAGCCAAAACAACAAAACATGCATCACTGTCCCAATACCTTTGGAGCTCACTGTATCTGTTGTTTTTGAGCTAAGGTTTCTGTGCACTAAATGTTGTGCAGACACACACACACACACACAGGACCAAGGTGCCCCTACTACACTATGTCAAAGTCTAAGGTCACGTCTCCCTCACGATAGACTACAAAGAAAATCCTCTATCCACATCCACCTTCCATTACCTTTTATGGTGATTGGCTGACTGCATTCTCACATTTCTCCTGAATGTGATCTTCCTTACACTCTTAGAAAAAATGTGCTATCTAGTACCTGAAAGGGTTATTCGGCTGTTCCCATAAGATAACCCTTTCAATAACCCTTTTTGGTTCCACATAGGGTTCTACATGGAACCCAAAGTGGTTATACCTGGAACCAAAAAGGATTATCTTATGGGGACAGCCGAAGAACCCTTTTGGAGCGTAGTGTCTTTGAGACTGGGTAGAGAATGCATGTAAGGGGTTATTCGTGCAACATAGGCACACAGCTATTTACTATACCCCTTGCTATTCACAGGTAAAATACTTCCTCTGATTACAACATCCCTTTTCCATGGCAATACTCCTTTCTTCTCTAAACTATAAAAAGCTGTCCTCTTCATTCATTAGTCACTTGTCCAAAGGGTATCATTCAACCAGTCAGAACATTGAGAGCGTTACAGATGGAAATGTATTGTACAGACACAATTCTCCAGCTCTCATGATATTGTCTGTGCTGTACAATACATTTCTAACTGCAACATTCTGAATGATAGGTCTAGGGTGCTGATAAAAACATAGATAGTTCCCCCTGCTGCCTTCAAGGCTCGGGAGAGTGAAATGACCTAGCAGCAATGCTATCACCAGTGGGGTGGAAGATGATTGTTTTGCAGTGAGTGAACCAGATCCCTCCTGGTTAAGTCCACCTTCATATGGTGGCGGAGTCCAATCCAGTATCTGGGATATAGTGACACAGTGGAGGCCAGCATTGCCTTTTCCTGTGCATCGTTATAATATCTTTAATGGTCTATCATATACCTGGTACAGGAGAACAGGAGGTTGATGGCAACTTAATTGGGGAGGACAGGATGGTGGTAATGGCTGGAGCAGAATAGGTGGAATGGTATCAAATACATCAAACAAATGGTTTCCATAACATTACCACAAGCCCATGCTCCCCAATTGATGACATTCCATTTACTCCATTCCAGCCATTAGTATAAACCGTCCGCCTCTCAGAAGCCTCCCCTGTAGAGTAGACAGGTCATGGTGAAATGCCAACCCTTTATGCCCCAACATGATTTTCGGACATATTTGACGGTCCAACTGGATGATGCTGAATCTCAGTGTTGCTGAGCCATACTGAGACAGGCCAAACCTACATGCTCCAATAAGACTGAATTATGTCTCTGACGGTCTTTGATGAACAACCTCCTGTAGCTGAGCCATAGGTGACACAGACAGGTCAGCCCTACATGCACTGATAGGCCTCAATGTTTTCTTTGATGATCTCGGTGAATGAGCCACGGTGTTACACAGCCAGGCCGATCCTACGTGCTCCGGTAGGTCTTTATAATGTCTTTGATAGTCCTCCTGCAGATCGGGCAGCAGGCGTTGGCCATCTTCTTCAGTTTGAGGCCACAGGCGTAGCAGAGACACATGTGACCACAGGCGTACAGCACTGTGTCCACCACGTTCTCATAACAGATGGTGCACTCGTCACTCCAAGAGCCCGAGCACACTTGGAAAGTGGGGTATTCTGGGTGGCTGGAGAATGGCGAGCTGGGAGTCGTACCTGGGAGACAATGGCATAGGTTTTAGTGTTAGGTGGATAATTGTCATACCGTATAGCTTGGAAACGGTACTTCTTCTAGTAGGCGTTTTTCAATTTCGTACTAATTATACTGCATCTTCTCTGAAAAGATATCTTCTATGTTTACACTTTGCAGGATATTGAGTCAATATAACTCGTGTTCTTCCTTTTGAGAGGGACTTAACTATAATAAAAGGTATCAGGTTGCTGTGTGACCTTTTGTGCAATATACATATCACATTTCCAGCCTATTGCGGTCAAAAGAAATTCTCAACAAATACGTTAAATGCAGCTAATGTTGCCCTTCTTGGTCACATTCCTGCCATAAACAAAGGTGGAAAACGATAGACAGCAAGAGATAGAGAGGAGGGAGAAGAGAAAAATAAAACACCGGGATAACATCTAACCTGGTGAGTGACATGGTAGTAATGGAAAGAGGGTTCACCTGTGGAGCTGCTGAAGGCTGGTGGGAAGCTGGCATTGAGGCTGGTGTTGAGGTTGATGTTCAGGTTGGAGTTGGGGTTGGGCTCGGAGCTGTCGCTGCAGCGCAGTGTTGGGGTGTTAGGGGTGCAGGATGGGGAGCTGGGAATTGACTGCCCCTCAGGGTCTGCATTCAAAGACGAGCCTGAGGGCACAGAGAAGCACTGTGTCACATACAAACTGCTCTGAACTCATGTACAGTTCATTCAGAAACTATTCAGACCCCTTCCTTTTTCACATTTTGTTATGTTACAGACTTTTAAAATGTTTTACTCAATAAAAAAAAATCCTCAATCTATACACAATACCCCATAATGACAAAGTAAAAATAGGTTTAGACTTTTTTGCATATTTATAAAACATTAAAAAGATACGTTTTTTTTTTAACATAAGTATTCAGACCCTTTCCTATGAGACTCAACATTTTGCTCAGGTGCATCCTGTTTCCATTGATCAACCTTGAGATGTTTCTACAACTTGATTGGAGTCCATCGGTGGTAAATTCAATTGATTGGACATGATTTGGAAAGGCACACACCTGTCTACATCAGGTCCCACAGTTGACAGTGCATGTCAGAGGATACATGGATAGCATACGATCTATGATTGTGTGCTATCCATTTATGTTTTTTATATGTTCTATTTACAGTTGAAGTCGGAAGTTTACATACACCTTAGCCAAATACATTTAAACTCAGTTTTTCACAATTCTTGACATTGTGAAATGTCAAATTCCCTGTCTTAGGTTAGTTAGGATCATCACTTTATTTTAAGAATGTGAAATGTCAGAATAATAGTAGAGTGAATGATTTATTTCAGCTTTTATTTCTTTCATCACATTCCCAGTGGGTCAGAAGTTTGCATACACTCAATAAGTATTTGGTAGCTTTGCCTTTAAATTGTTTAACTTGGGTCAAACGTTTCGGGTAGCCTTCCACAAGCTTCCCACAATAAGTAGGGTGAATTTTGGCCCATTCTTCCTGACAGAGCTGGTGTAACTGAGTCAGGTTTGTAGGCCTCCTTGCTCGCACATGCTTTTTCAGTTCTGCCCACACATTTTCTATAGGATTGAGGTGATGGCCACTCCGATACCTTGACTTTGTTGTCCTTAAGCCTATGCTTGGGGTCATTGTTCATTTGGAAGACTCATTTGCGACCAAGCTTTAACTTCCTGACTGATGTCTTGAGATGTTGCTTCAATATATACACATAATTTTCCTTCTTCATGAGCCATCTATTTTGTGAAGTGCACAAGTCCCTCCTGCAGCAAAGCACCCCCACAACATTAATCCTTTTACTAGGATTACATTTCAGGAATTGTGAAAAACTGAGATTAAATGCATTTGGTTAAGGTGTATGGAAACTTCCGAAATCAACTATATATCTCCATAAATCAGACTATGACCCCTGACTCTCATACCGAACTTTAACCCCTAACTTTAACCCCTAGCCTAGCTAACGTTAACCACCTAGCTAACGTTAGCCACTAGAAAATCGTGTACTGGACACAAATGTGTTATGAAGAAATCATGTGGTAGACACAAATTGGAATAAGTAATTTGTGTCTATTTTATGATAATCTCTGATAGTGTGTTGGCTATATTGTAGATTAATTATATCACATTGCATTGTATGGCCCCCTCTAAAGTTGTTTGTTTATATATACACAGTACCTGTCAAAAATGTGGACACCTGCTCATTCCAGGGTTTTTTCTTTGTTTTCTATTTTCTACATTTTAGAATAACAGTGAAGACATCAAAACTATGAAATAACACATATGGAATCATGTAGTATCCAAAAAAGTGTTAAACAAATCAAAATATGTTTTATATTTGAGATTCTTCAAAGTAGCCACCCTTTGCCTTGATGACAGCTTGCACTCTTGGCATTCTCTCAACCAGCTTCCTGAGGTAGTCACCTGTAATGCATTTCAATTAACAGATGTGCCTTGTGAAAAGTTTCTTTAATTTATTTCCTTCTTTAGGCGTTTGAGACAATCAGTTGTGTCCCCGGATCCCAGTCTACAGTATGTATGGTTGCATTTGTGTGCGTCTATAAGTGAATCAGGAGCCCTTGAGTTATTGTAGTCTCACCAAGAAGTGCCCCTCCCCCCCACCTCCATATTTACAATCCCACTGGCTATGGCAGTGTCTGTCCTGTGCCATATCCATCCATTCTGAACAGCAGCACCGGCAGCCCTATTTGGCATCAGCCCTCCTATTGGCATCAGAGGAGAATAGCTATGACATTTCCAAATCCACAGACCTAGTAGGCTATATCTGAATGGCACAAAAACATTTTAGTTTACACACAGGACTGTAAAGTGCAACCATTTTGGTTGCATATGCTCCTAAATACTATACTGTGCGACCCGACATTTTATTTTGGGAACACCGTGCATCTTCAAAAATAATCAACCAGGTAATCATTTTTGTAATGATTCGGCTTCATTGTACCATTGTTTTTGAGTGACCTATAGAGATAAAAATAAAATAAAAGCGAGTACAGATTCATTACTTTCATGGTTGCACCATTAATACAGCAAAAACAGATGGTTTTTAGCACAAACTGTTGCAATGTTTTTTTCTTTCTTACATTCATAAACCATTTCACGGGCTGTTCCAAAACCACTCATAGGCATTTGTTTACACCTTGTTCAGTCATGTAACATTATTCGCTAACTAACAACCTGGTTACTCAAGTACCAGTATAACCAAATGTTTAGGAGAAAAGAAAGAAAGGAAAAGGGATAGCAAAGATAGTACAGTATGAACAGTGTGGGGATAGCTTCTTCAGGAAATCAATGATTATATCATAGCAATGAACTGAACTCTCTTAAGGAGACAGTGTACAATTTTCTATGTAATGCATCTAAATAGGTAGTGCTTTTACACAATGTAGAAACTTAATATTCCACAAACGACTGTAATCTCAATGACAGGTTTTTGTATCAACATTTTAGCCTTTTATAATAAACAAAGGGCTTTACAGGGTGAAAATATGAGTTTATAGGGTACAAAATAAGCTAGAAATCCATATAGGCCCAATATAGACTATATCTAAATCAATTTTTAAAAATCTATAATTTTATGGTGGTTCTAACTTTTACGTTGAGAGCAACAGTACCACCAATAAGATGTTTTAATTTAGAAACCTGTTTAAACATAACAATGTCTGCCATAAAACTCCTCCACTGGTATCTCTTATGTGCCAAATGAAACAACACTGTCAATTTGCAAGCAGTAAGCATACACAACCCACACATTACCCCATTTGTTCCCTATTTTTATATCCCGTACCCTAAGTCTCCCTGAAATGGAAAAGATACCTGACCTCACTCCCTAAGGTGAAAAATAACTGCAACAGCTGTACTTCACTCAACGAGACCCGCCATTTCTTTTAAAGAAAGTTTGAAACACATTCTCGTAAACCCTATTGCTATGACAATAATGTACATAATCGAGTGCAAAACTGAGCGGCTCTGATACAATAGAGCCTTGACAATGGGGTGCTCCTATACGTTCCCATCTCTCTCTAGTTGGACCACCCTTACTGGCGGGGTCTCAGTTTCAATCTACATAGATTATTACATCCAAATTATTGTGGAGCTCCTGCACCTAAATACAAACAGTACCGGCACCCAACATGAATACCGGCACCTATTTCAGTCCAAGTCAAGCACTTGTTTATTGTTATGTATCAACCAAGGTTACACTCAAACATGTTTGGTTTCAAGTGGATCAATGTAAAGTTTGCAGATATGCAGTATCTTCTTTAAAAAGTGTGAACCACATACATCACTAGCATTTCTAGCAACAAGTACAGTGACATTGTGGTAGAGTACTATAATTACACAAGTTTGCTTGCAAGTGTCCTCATATGAGCATTATCTACTTAACGTGACCTGTGTGACAGACCGGCTGCACAGCTGTCTGGTAACATCCTGGTCACCTCTAATAGGAGATCATACAGACAGATACCCTTCATGTCTATTCATAAACCCTTTCATCCAGGACAGGGTTCAGATCCTGCCATCATATGAATGAATTCCTGGCCCCTCTATCTGGAATGGACAACATCTGAGGGCCTAAGACTATGCAATGCAGCTGGGGATGTCTGCATGTGGCCCCGGCTAAATCCACTGTGGTTCAGTGTTTCCCAACTCCAGTCCTTGAGTACCCCGGACAGTACAGTTTTGTTGTAGCCCTGGGAAAGCACACCTGATTTAACTTGTCAACTAATCATCAAGCCCTCAATGAGATGAGTAAAGTAAGTTTGTCTGGGGCAACAACAAAAATGTGCTGTTGGGGGTACGCAAAGACTGGAGTTGGGAAACACTGATGTAGTGTATGCACAGCGCCTTTCACCACAACCTTGTCAGATCTCAGTTGATAGAGCAAGGTTCTTACAATGCCAGGATAGTAGGTTCGATTCCCGGGACCACCCATATATATGTAAAACATTTATATGCGCATGACTGAGTCAATTTGATAAGAGTGTGTGCTAAATGGCATTATATTATATATTATTTGAAGTTTGCCACTGTACAAACACGAGAAATTAAGATATTCACACACCATGATCATGCAAATGTGATGGACTCCCATCTGCTTCATTTCACAGATCCAACAACACACGACCATGGACAAGAACCACTTTCAGAGTTGGCTGTAGGTTTCCACGGCAACACGTAGCATGTGGAGACAGTGTGTAGGTGGAGAGAAACGTCACATCTGCCCTCCCCACAGCTGGAGTGGGTAATGGGGAAGCGATGTCAGAGTCATAAGAGGGGAGAGAGAAAGAAAGAAGAGGTAGAGAAAGAGAGAGGAGGTAGAGAGTGGCGGCCAGCGTTAGGAGAGTAAGGCGTGGGTGAAAACCGTGACGTCTGAATGCGAGACGCAATTATATTTTCATTATGCATATGTAGGGAATCATAAGCAGCTAGCAGAGCCCCCCCTGATAGATGATGACACTTTCTGATGCTGTTCCTGGGCCCATGCAGGACAGAAATAACCCACTCAACCCAGGAGAGGAGAGTGGAAAAGATAGGAGACACAAACTAACCTCGCAATATCAAAGCAGTTCCATCAGTTCCTTCACATTTTTTGTTTAATTTGTCTTTGAAGACCTTGCAATATTGTTGTCAAACACTATGCTAACATAGTTAAACAAATTGAAACACAATCATTCTCAACAACAAGTTGGTCAGAAAACAAAGCCTACCAGGGGAACAGGTTGTTCAGGACATGATGACAAATAACCTGGCCTCAACGGAGCTTGTTAACAAAACAATAGAGCACACACACACATATGTGCTTACAAGCTATTTTCTGCAATATAGAAATGTTCATATCAAAATAATAAATTGCCTAAAGATTAGAGGTCGACCGATTAATCGGAATTGCCGATTAATTAGGGCCGATTTCAAGTTATCATTTATTTTTTTAATATATATATTTTTTTTTACACACCTTTATTTAACTAGGCAAGTCAGTTAAGAACACATTCTTATTTTCAATGACGGCCTAGGAACGGTGGGTTAACTGCCTTGTTCAGGGGCAGAACGACAGATTTTTACCTTGTCAGCTCGGGGATTCGTTTTTGCAACCTTCCGGTTACTAGTCCAACACTCTAACCACCTGCCTTACATTGCACTCCACGAGGAGCCTGCGTGGCAGGCTGACTACCTGTTACGCGAGGGCCGTAAGAAGCCAAGGTAAGTTGCTAGCTAGCATTAAACTTATCTTATAAAAAACAATCAATCTTAACATAATCACTAGTTAACTACACATGGTTGATGATATTACTAGTTTATCTAGCGTGTCCTGCGTTGCATATAATCGATGCGGTGCCTGTTAATTTCTCATTGAATCACAGCCTACTTCGACAAACGGGTGATGATTTAACAAGCGCATTTGCGAAAAAAGCACTGTCGTTGCACCAATGTACCTAACCATAAACATCAATGCCTTTCTTTAAAATCAATACACAAGTATATATTTTTTAACCGGCATATTTAGTTAATATTGCCTGCTAACATGTTGTTTTCTTATAACTAGGGAAATTGTCACTTCTCTTGCGTTCCGTGCAAGCAGTCAGGGTATATGCAGCAGTTTGGGCCGCCTGGCTCATTGCGAACTGTGTGAAGTCCATTTTTGTACATAATTATGACATAACATTGAAGGTTGTACAATGAAACAGCAATATTTAGACTTAGGGATGTCATCCGTTAGATAAAATACGGAACGGTTCCGTATTTCACTGAAAGAATAAACGTTTTATTTTCGAAATGATAGTTTCCGGATTTGACCATATTAATGACCTAAGGCTCGTATTTCTGTGTGTTATCATGTTATAATTAAGTCTGATTTGATATTTGATAGAGCAGTCTGACTGAGCAGCAGCAAGCTCGTAAGCATTCATTCAAATAGCACTTTCGTGCGTATGCCAGCAGCTCTTCGCAATGCTTCAGGCATTGCGCTGTTTATAACTTCAAGCCTATCAACTCCCGAGATTAGACTGGTGTAACCGATGAGAAATGGCTAGCTAGTTAGGGGGGGGGGGGGGGGGGGTGAATAGCATTTCAAACGTCACTCGCTCTGAGACTTGGAGTAGTTGTTCCCCTTGCTCTGCATGGGTAACGCTGCTTCGAGGGTGGCTGTTGTTGATGTGTTCCTGGTTCGAGCCCAGGTAGGGGCGAGGAGAGGGACGGAAGCTATACTGTTACATTGGCAATACTAAAGTGCCTATAAGAACATCCAATAGTCAAAGGTATATGAAATACAAGTGGTACAGAGAGAAATAGTCCTATAATTCCTATAATAACCTCAACCTAAAACTTCTTATCTGGGAATATTGAAGACTCATGTTAAAAGGAACCACCAGCTTTCATATGTTCTCAATGTCTGAGCAAGGAACTTAAACGTTAGCTTTTTTACATGGCACATATTGCACTTTTACTTTCTTCTCCAACACTTTGTTTTTGCATTATTTAAACCAAATTGAACATGTTTCATTATTTATTTGAGGCTAAATTGTATTATATTAAGTAAAAATAAAAGTGTTCATTCAGTATTGTTGTAATTGTCATTAGTACAAATAAATAAATACATAAAAAAAAAAAAAAGTCAGATTAATCGGTATCGGCTTTTTTTGGTCCTCCAATAATCGGTATCGGTGTTGAAAAATCTTAATCGGTCGACCTCTACTAAAGATGCAAGGCTCTGTAAAAAATATATATCAAAAAATATATATAGTATCAAAGCCATGAACATCTAGTACTAAACATGCTTGCAAACCAGAAAAATATGTAGGCCTACATCTTAGAGTTCTGATTTGTTTCAACTTGTAAAACACCTTCAAAGTAATTTCTCTGTGTAGAACATTGTAGTTTGCTTAAATTCCAGGCCCTAGAATCCACTTACAAACAGGAGAATCACTGCAAATATGATCCCAAATTCCACATGCAGCTTGTCATTAATTCTCCATTTGCAACAGCACCCTTCCCTGTCAGCTATGATTTATGACATGTTATTCTAGTGTTTATTTATCATGGGTTGGTCCTATAATCACCCTGTTGCCTCTAATACATGGGACTGGCAACTCAATACCAAAAAGTGGGAGCTGTATTCAATCAAGACAGGTTTTTCCCCCCTAAGGCCTCCTCATCCAGCTAACGTTGTCATGGTGTGTAAAGACTGGGCATGATGTGTCTGCACCTGAGAGGACTTACAGCTAGGGAATGAGTGTGTACGGTCATTAGTGGTGTGTGTGTGTGTGTGTCTGTGTTCCTGCATGCACACAGACACATTCACAGTTCAAGCAGGCAGAAATACAGCCAGTATGAAGATTTCGCATCAGTCTGACGAGTTTTGCAGAGGGCAAGGAAGGCATATATTAACCCCCGCTGTACCAAACCAAATGCTTGGCTAGAAGCAAGGGGAAATAATGTGCGAGTTGAGATAAGAGATTATTTGGTAGTGTACCTGTGACGGCCAATACAATACGGCTTGGAACACTGCTTGTCCAATCAGCATCCATGATGGAAAATGATCACATATGCCTTTACAATCTTTTATGTCCAACAATGAAGATTCAAATACACATTTTTGTGCTCCGAAAACAGAATAAAACCACCCGTGGGTCAAATTCAACCCACAGGCCGCCAGTTGGGGAACCCTGATACACAGTTAAGTTAGTTCCTACAGCATGACCGGGAGAAGTACAGTAGGTGAGGACAAATTTAAGATTAGAGACGTTATGATAAACGTGTGGCAGAAGAGGTGGGACAGCAAGCCCAAGGGCCGGAATTTCAATGTCCTAGGCATTCAGTTGCGCCTAGGACATTGTACTGGTCATCACATTTGGTAGGCAAGCATGTGAATGGTTTGTGTGCGGAGTATATGGTTGATGAAACAGTAAAGCATGTGTTGAAAGTACCGATATGTGGAAGAGAAGGAAATATTGTTGTGTAGGGTTATTGAGGTTGGACAGGAATAGGAGGGTGGAAGGGATTTGGGGGATGGGGGAGGATTTGTTAGACGTAAGTAGGGCTCTTTTATTTTCTTAGTAGAACAGGATTAGGTCGGAGGGTTTAGTTTTTCATAATGTTTGTTTCTTTATTGATTCATCTGTACGTTATGATTGACTACAGCAGGTGGCGGAAAGCACCTCTAACGTTTGTTTGAGGAACGCCATAATACCATAGAAGACAACGACCGGGAAAACTTTTGCGTAGCGACATCATCGTAAGAGATTGGATTATTGTACCAGTGTTGAATATCTAAACTGAAATAGCTAACAAGCTATTATGTTAATAAGGTATGAATTATTTAAAAGTTGTTGCTTTGTTTGTTGAAACTGTCACTGGGCAGTGACGCTGTTAGCTAGCTAACGTCAAACAGACCAAAGGGGACATTGTTTTTTTTTGCAGATCATTCTATGCAACGTTCTGTTTGAGTCTAACAACGTTAGACGTTGAACATACCTAACTAGCTAGCTAGTACCTAACATTTGAACATTGATAGCTAACTAGCTCCCGGACCGAAGGGGATATCCTGTTAGCTGACATTACCAATAATAGTTTATCCTGTCAGCGAACACTTCTAGGCACTAAAAGTTATGACGCTAGATACCTACCCAGTTAATTAGCTAACGTAAACTCACCCCATTCCGTACAAATGTGCGTAACCGTGACATTCAAACGAGGCTACAAAGAAAACTAATGGGACTGTAGCGACTGTGTTGACTTCAAAATCGGGGGTGTGAACTAGGTTTCTATTCAAGCGTTGATCGACATGGTAATGGCTCTATAGTATTGGAGAAAATTTGAAAAAACTGAACCTCCGTTACATCTTGACGTGTCATGTCGTAACGTACAGCAAGCATAAAGCAACTATTTCTGTCTTACAATCTCTCTCCACCAGGTGTAGCACTTCTCTCATCGTTTAAAAACAAGAAATGGACAGTGACGGGGGTAAGGGGGGGATACCTAGTCATTTTTTTCATCATCATTGCATGCGATCATCATTCTCAAAGCTGCTGTTTACTTCTAAGATCACTTTAGCACCGCCCTAAAAACCCGATTCAAATTCGACACAAACCTTCAAATAGGTATGTAATGACACATTATATAAACTCTTTATAGTGTTTTATTTACATTTTAGAGGCGATAAGGTGATAAGTTGGACAGATCGAGACATCTGTCGACATCTGTCCTTCTCACTATCACGCATTAGTTTCGCTTCCCCACCCACCATTTTTAAAAAGACCCGACGGGGCTCATTGCCTGCTTGAATTATGCGGAAACGGGCAGTGTTAAGGTCATGTCATCGATTTTGTTGGAACGGGGAGAAATTGTGCTTTACACTGGTATTGACATTACAGTTGATCTGGAAGTATTACGTTTTTGGGACGCTAAAATAAGGGCAATTGTACGGACCAAGGCGATGTACGAATTTACGTGAGTTTACATGAGCTATTTATGACTATGCCAGAAATAGTCATATCTGGCTATACATTGCTTTGACCTAGTTAGCTAGTTAATGTTATCATTCAGAGAGACATTCAAGGTCTTACCCTAGATACAATTCCTAGCTAGTTATCTAACGCTAGCTGTATACAGCAGAGTTGCCAGGCCTTGATGAGTAGAATAACTAACTAGCTAGCTAATAAACGTTAGTATTTGAAACCATCCAGTCCTATGATTAATGTCTATAATTTACAAAGCATTATTTTGTTTCTGGCAGTCACACAATATGACATTTAAATTTTTATTTTTTATTTTTTTTAAATGTATATATATATATATATATATATACACACACACACACACACATCATTTGAAAATACAGTACAACCTCAATCAAAGTAAGTACAGAATAACCATCTTTTTTTGTACATTTACCATTTTCTCAATATTGTAATAACATGATGTTCTACTGGAAACTTGTATCTATGTACGTGGGTGTGTGTGTAATAATGTGTACATCTCCCACCAATGTGACACCCCCAGGTGTGATCCTCTCTTTGAGAAGGAGGTGACCCGCTACATCCCTTGCTACATGGAGGAGATTGGGTATTTGACCAATCACAGGAGGAGAGGAAGAGGATAAGCATAGGCTACAACCTGCTGTCAGACTGTTACCAGGATTGTGTGTGTGGATGTTTTTTTTTCATCTCATCTCTCACTGATCATTTCTGTCATGCCCTGATCTCTCATTCCCCCACCCCTTTCTATCTCCCCCTTTTCTCCTCTCTCCCAGTGTGAAGGTTGTGTATAATGAGTTCCACAGCACTCATGGCCATCAATGAGCAGGACAAACTGCACTGGTGGAAGAACACCCACAGACCGGGCATATCCACTGACTGGCATCAGTTCCAGGTGCAACACAAAACACACACAGCAGGCTAATGGAAGTTAATACATCTTCTTGCCACTAGGGGGGTGCCATTTCGACATAGTCCAAATTCGTCTCCAAATTAAACTGCCTCGTACTCAATTCTTGCTCGTACAATATGCATATTATTATTACTATTGGATAGAAAACACTCTCTAGTTTCTAAAACCATTTGAATTATGTCTGTGGGTGAAACAGAACTCGACTTAGAGCAATTTTCCTATGTGTATGTCAGAATTCAGAATTGTACTGGCTGCTCTGAGACCTGTGTATTAATTTGCCTGTCCTCTATTGGTTGAGATGCACTGCATACGCCTTCCCCTGGGAGTCAGCGAATAGGGAGACTTGAAATGGACTCTCTGCGTAGTCCCCAAAGGTTATAAATTGAATTGGAATCACGGTGGCCAATCTTTTGGATCTTCGCTCGGGCGCAAAGAGGAGCCTTGCGTATCGTTGTGGAAGCTCTGGTTTTAGCTCCTTAGATAATTCCGGTCATGTTTTTATTCGATATAAGCTTTAAAGACATCATAATCTTGTTATTTTGAACCAAATTATTTCAGTTTATATCAGTTTATTGCGATTTTCTGGCATTTCTTTGTGACGCACTTTCAAGAGTTGAACACTTTCCCTGTACATGCCAAACGTTAGTGGCCATTTCGACAGGACAAGAGGACATCTTTCGACCAAAAGACGATTAGACCGGAGAAAGGACACATTGCCCAAGATTCTGATGGAAGCTCAGCTAATAGTAAGAACTATTTATGCTGATAAATCGTTGTTCTGTTGAAAAATGTTAAACGTATAAGCTGCCATTTTTTTGGGGGTAGCTTCGCTTTGGCGCAACTTGTATTGCGCAGTAAGGTTAATTTAAAAAATGTAATTCAGCGATTGCATTAAGAACTAATTTGTCTTTCAAATGCTGTCCACGCTGTATTTTTTAGTCAAGTTTATGATTATTTAATGATTAGACTAAGTCACTCTCCAAGATGGCGCCCGACATTTTCTGCCCAGTTTAGCTACTTTTCTCATTGTATAACCACAATTTTTGTGGCTAAATATGCACATTTTCGAACAAACTCTATATGCATTGTGTAATATGATGTTACAGGACTGTCATCTGAAGAATTCTGAGAAGGTTAGTGAAAAAATTAATATATTTTGGTGGCGATAACGTTATCGCCCCCTTTGCCTTGATTTAATGCTGGGGTGATGTTAGCTCATGTGGTATGCTAATATAACGATATATTGTGTTTTCGCTGTAAAACACTTAGAAAATCTGAAATATTGTCTGGATTCACAAGATCTGTGTCTTTCGATTGCTGTAGGCTGTGTATTTTTCAGAAATGTTTTAGGATGAGTATTTTGGTAATTGACGTCGGTCTCTGTAATTATTCCGGCTGCTTCCAACGCTATTTCAGATTGCAGCTGCAATGTACAACTGTGATTTATACCTGAAAAATGCAAATTTTTCTAAAAAAACATATCCTATACCATAAATATGTTATCAGACTGTCATCTTATGAAGTTGTTTCTTGGTTAGTGGCTATATATATCTTTATTTAGTCGAATTAGTGATAGCTACTGATGCAGGAAAAAAATGGTGGAGAAAAAAAGTTGTGTCTTTTGCTATCGTGGTTAGCTAATAGATTTACATATTGTGTCTTCCCTGTAAAACACTTAGAAAATCTGAAATATTGTCTGGATTCACAAGATCTGTGTCTTTCGATTGCTGTAGGCTGTGTATTTTTCAGAAATGTTTTAGGATGAGTATTTTGGTAATTGACGTCGGTCTCTGTAATTATTCCGGCTGCTTCCAATGCTATTTCTGATTGCAGCTGCAATGTACAACTATGATTTATACCTGAAAAATGCAAATTTTTCTAAAAAAACATATCCTATACCATAAATATGTTATCAGACTGTCATCTTATGAAGTTGTTTCTTGGTTAGTGGCTATATATATCTTTATTTAGTCGAATTAGTGATAGCTACTGATGCAGGAAAAAAATGGTGGACAAAAAAAAGTTGTGTCTTTTGCTATGGTGGTTAGCTAATAGAAATACATATTTTGTCTTCCCTGTAAAACATTTAAAAAATCGGAAATGATGGCTGGATTCACAAGATCTGTATCTTTCATTTGGTGTCTTGGACTTGTGATTTCATGAACATTTGATTATATGATATCCCTGTCGCTTTAGGCTAGGCTATGCTAGTCAGCTTTTTTGATGGGGGGGATCCCGGATCCGGGTTTGTGACTCTATAAAGGTTAATGGGGCCTACTGGAGTGTACTGTAATATGGGATGATGTAAAATTGTGCCCCTTTGTTATAGTCTGAGTTTGTTCAATGTAGTGAACAGTGTTACAAGCTAATGTAGCTAATGTGACCATTATTCGAGACTGCTAGAGGGTAATATACTGGACCGGTTTGCCTTGTTGTGGGCATCAGAAAAGAAAATAAATAAAATTGAAAACTGTCAAGGCACAGAAAGGCCGCACAATAGAGGTGAGCATGTCTCCATCTGTCTTTGACATCATGCTACAGAACAACTCTATCTCAGTGATGCTAAAGGCCTTTGCCTGTACGTCAGATTCAGTGTTTTACCATTATCACGTCACACGTATCATCCTGGCCAAATCATGCAGTCTGCAAAGGCCTGAAGGACTTAAGAGTCTTTCAGTACTCACCATCTCAATATGATGAATCATCAATTCCTAATTACTGATTGGTTTGTAGATAGTGGTATGTCTCCTCTGTGTCTGTATGTGTGTGAATGAATGACACAGCGATAAGCTTGTTGGGGGTGACTGGGAGCACAGTGCTGTAGCGGTGGGACAGAGAAGACGGCAACAGAGAGCAGACCTGCCAACATGCACGCATTTTGCGTAACAACTACGCAATTCTCTGTCCATGTATGCAGGTACAAGATCTGAGTTAAAGTACGCAGAAATAAATAGTCTGATTTTTAACATTTTTTTAAATCAAAAATAAATCCACTGAGCAAATCTAACATCCCGATTCTCGAGCTGCAACACAGACATATACAGAGTTTGTGTCAACGTACATGGAGATTAATACATCATAATTCGACGTCGTTACCCCGTGTCTGCCCCTCCTGTTTGTTGAGATGCTGAGTTTGCCGACTGTCAGCTGTACGTAAAAACATGGACAAATCCCTTTTTCGACTTTGTGTTGTGGAAAGGTAAACACTAATTGTTTCAAGCTAACATAAATTGGACATTCAGTGGGCTCTATGGTACCTGCAGCTCACTCGCATTTGTTTGTGAAAGAAATTAAATGCAAATACTAAAAATAATTGGTCACATTTGTGCGAGTATGATATACATTCAATTCTGCGTCCCATTAGTTGTATTTTCCACGTAACATTACGAGAACCAAGCAACCTGATAGACTATTATGATCCACGTCCTCAAAAAGCATTACAAAAGTATAATACAAAATAAATAAACATCTTGGCATTAAATGGAGTCGGGAGTTTAGAAGACTGCGCGATGAAGAATGAATGTGTGTCCAGTATTAGCTATAGAGGCAATGCTTCTATAGACTCACAAACAGCGCGCGCATGAACGTGCGGGGGGAACCCCAATTTCGGAGGAGTTGAATCTCCAATTTACCGCGCGTGTCTGGTACTCTAAAAAGTTGAACAAGTTTGGCAGGTCTGAGAGAGAGTTTCGTCCTAAGCCCGATAGTTTGATCAGCTCTGAGTTCAACTTGAGATAACCAGTACCATGAAAGTAGCTCACCTTTTAGCCAGGTACATTTCTATGGCACCAAATCCTTCAGAACTAACCTGCTCTTGGACAGGCTAACTCAAGGCTAACTCCACTTACCCTGAATGAAATGACTGAGCCAAGAGTTGAAGACCAATTCAATCAGATACCCTTCCTCTCACAAAGATTGTGTCATCATCCCCTTTATTTGAGGAAGGCTGATTAAATATTTGAATCATCAAATGTTAATATTGCACATTTAGTAGGGACAGCATTTGCTTGCCAAACTGCACATTTTTCACGTGATTGTATTTTGAAATTTGCAAAAGCCAAACTTACAGCCGCAACCAACCATAGCAGTTCCCATTCAAGTGAAGACATTGCTAAAGTGTACCCCTTTGGGTCCCCAGGACTAGGATTAAGAAATGCCATTCTATTCAGACTAATTGGATTCCCCACCTCACCTCTCGCTGGCTACCGTATGTAGACATGATCCAACTCCGTGAACACATTGACTATAATTCAATGTATGTGTGTTACGTGTACACGTTTGCTTTCTTTGCCATCCACAATAATGTAGGTTAGATATGACAGCACTGCATAGCTAAGAAGTTTCAGTGTTGCTACAGTTTGCAAACAAAGTAATTGTGACACTATTTATGTTTTTCAGGTGATCATGGTGACAGTCTTATCATAGAGATGTGCAACTCTGGTCGTCAGAATGACATTTAATATTAGCTGGTGCTGGGGAAAAAGTGTAACACCAATCAGGCCCTTGAGGGCTGGAGTACCACGAAGAGGATCGAGATGTAATCAACAGACTTTACTTAAGATCCAGCATGATCTGATACAGGGCTCTTTTGGAGAGTTAGTCTTGTATGTAGTGTATGCTGAGGGTCAATGTTGTCAAGGTAAAACGAGTAAGCGAGCAAGCTAGCCAACTTGTTCTATAGCTGGGTTGCTCGGACAAGACGTGAACCCAGGACTGTATCGCATTAGTGGAAAGCAAGACTTCTCAGGGCAGGTTTGCCAGTTTTGACTAGCAGAAGTAACTTTTCGTAGCACAGGTTAAGATAATTATCCTAAGCTACTGCTTAAGTTAACGTGGAAGGTTGGGAGTTAATAAAAGGGTTAGGGTTACCTAAAATGCTACAATTGTTCCCGACGCAACTCGAACATATCTAGCTACAACCAGGCCTACCCTGAGAACAGTCTTGGTTTCAACTAATGCAATGCAGAGAACCCGGGAGCCTATCTAACGTAAAAATGTGAACTAACGAAACAGATACAATTTCAATAAAGGCTGTCTGGCTTGAATTCAATTTTGAATATGGCTTAGAACAAATATATTGAGCGTTAATGTTGTTGGGATATAAAGTTAGCTAGCTAGCAAAAAATGTGTAGCTAGCTATTGTTGCTAAGATACAAGAGTGTGGATATTTTGGAAGTTTTGCATCACAGCTCAGTACCTAGAACAGATAGATCCCCCAATGAGGACATGCTGCATTTCTCACTATGAATGAGACTAGGATCTGTAAATTTATTCTGTCTGTTTTAGTCCCCATGTAATTATTTAGCGTTCCTTCATTGTTTGCTGTAAATGATAGCGAAAATAGTTTTTTTTATTAAATCAACAACAACTTTCTCAAATATTCAAATAGAAGTGGTCATAATTAATCGTTCTCTGTGATTTGAGTGTCACTGTTGACAACTTTGTGGAATTTCTCAAAGGCCATTTCAAAAAGTGCCTATTGGTTAATGCAAATAAATGCAACCCCCCTTTTTTTGCAAGAAAACTAGCTGACCGATCTCGGTGCCATCTGGTGACAAAATGGGAAGGAAGTTCTCAGCGGCGGTCCAAAATGACGTTCCGGAAATATGGATATTGAACGGGAAAAGCGGGGGAAAAATTCCCTTTTAAAATACATTGGCCAATCAAAACCTAAACTATCGTCTTTCCTATAATTGAATGACTTTGGTACATAGGAATCTATCTTCCACAGGTCATTCAAGGATCAGACACTGAAGTTGTTTCTTAAAAATGGGGAAAAAATACTTTATCTGAAAAGTCTCACCATTTTCAGTTAAACAACAAAGATTAATATGATGTATTTGCTAGAGTCGATTACATGATTGACTTTATGAAAACACATTAGCATTGTATTAACCCATAATGAAGCCTTAGTTTATACTGTTATTTCACTTGATGTGTCATAATCCCTTAACTCTGACATGAGTTTAACAGAATTATGTATTATCATAACAATTTTACAAAACCGTTCAGTGTCACAAACCCTCCAATAAACTCACCTAGGATCCTGAGTTGTGTAACGTCTCCATGCAGACCAAAGAACATCCATAGAGGTCTGGAGTTGTCCACACACACCTGCATCCCCGCGTTGATCCCATTGAGGCTAAGAAATACCTCCCCCTCCACGTTCACCCCGAAACCCAGGATATCACTGTTATGCAGGGGCGTCCCTACCCGACACACCGCCCAGAATTCCTTGCGGTCGACCAGAGACTCTGGGCTGTATGGCAGGTCATTGGGCCGAAGCCCGGCCGGGTCGCACGACGTCACGCCGTAGGAGAGTGACCCGAGACGAGTCCCACCCGCCTTGGTCACTTTCACAAACACACTCTCTCCACAACACAGTGGCCGGCTGGTGAACACCAAGGTCCTCTCGTCACCGCTGCGGTGCTCCACGCCCCGGGTCACCGTGTTCTCATCGAGGGCTTTGACGTTGGCACCTCGGAGTGGGTGGAAGTGGAGATCGCTGTCAAGAAGCGAGGGGAGCAGGGAGCACTGCTGGGAGTTGAGGGAGTTCTGGGGGATGGAACAGGAGGTGGAGCTAAAGGGGTGCAGGCGCTCCTCTTCCTCCTGCTGCTGGTGGCGAAGGTCACACAGTCTGATAGAAAGGCGAGGGTCGTCTGTGTCCCGCCATAAGGACGCCCGGTGGGCCGCGGTGAAGGAGTGAGGACGCAGGCAGTCGAGAGGCACCATCTCACTGTCTGTAGGGACAGAGAGACACAAAAGCAGAATGGTTAATCATCTGATTAACACTTTTCTTATAAAGTCCATGACTCAAATGGTCAAATGTGTGTAAAAAAACTTTCTATGTTAGTACAATGCACAAATTTGTACACTGAAGTGTCTTTTTTTTTTTTACATTGGAATATAAGTATTATGAGCTGTTTGCCTAAAGCTTTTCAGTTGTCTTTCTTATGCATTCAAGATCTACTTTACTCACTGTTATGAAACAGTCACAAATGCACAAATAGCTAAATGTGCATGTTTATGTGTTTAGAAATAGAAGCGTTAAAGTGGGAAGGGACATTGCTGGGGGGTAATGTCCATATCAGAATTAAATAGACATAATAGCGTTACATAACATTGACTGAATGAGCAGTTCACTTGTCCCCACTACAAAGACCAAAAAGCTCAGCTGTGCCCTGGACGGGACAGTATTACACAATATCAGAGTCCAAACATTCCAGCTGTTCCACACACTACACAGATACCATTAAATAGGCTTTCAGACTCCATATAGCTAACCATTCATCAGCCTCAAACAGTTCTCATGGAATGTTCGTGCACCCAGAATTAAGTATGGGAACTAAAATGGTTTAATGTGCAAGTCTTTGGGTTAGTACAGTATCTTCTCATGCCACTACAAGTTAAGCAACATGCATAAACATGTTTCAAAAAGCTATACTCAGTGGCCAGTTTATTAGGTACACTCATCTTGTACAGAGTCAGACCCTCCTTTGACCCCAGAACAACCTGAATTCTTTGGACACATTGCTCAATTGGTATCAAGGGACCTATTGTATGCCAGGAAAACATTCCCCACACCATTAAACCATCAGCCTGTACCGTTGCCACCAGGCAGGATGTGTTTATGGCCTCATGCTGCTTACGCTAAATCCTGACTCTGCCATCAGCATGGCGCAACAGGAACCGGGATTCGACGGATTAGATCATGTTTTTCCACTCCTTAATTGTACAGTGTTGTTGATCATGTGCCCATTGGAGCCAATTCTTGTTTTTAGCTGATAGGAGTGGAACCCGGTGTGGTCGTCTGCTGCAATAGCTCATCCGTGAGAAGGACTAACGAGTTGTGCGTTCCAAAATATCATTCCGCACACCACTGTTGTACTGCGCCATTGTCCTTCGACCACATCAACAAACTGTTTTCGCCTACTGGATGTTTTTTGTTTGTTGCACCATTCTCAGTAAACCCTAGACACTGTCGTGCATGAAAAGCCCAGGAGGCAGGGCGTTTCTGAGATACAGGAACCGGCACAACTGGCACTAACGATCATACCACGCTCAAAGTGGATTAGGTCATTCACTTTGCCCATTCTACCATTCAATTGAACAGTAACTGAATGCCTTGATGCCTGCTTTATATGGCAAGCCATGGTCACGTTGTGGCGAAATCCTGCACTTAAGTGCGCTGCCACTTTAAGAGCGCATGAGCAGTAGGAAGGAGGAGATAAAAGAGCTCGTTAAGCTCTATTGGAGAGGAGCTATTGATTGGGGCGACAGTTTTGGTTGGGTGTGTTCTGCTGCAGAGTTTGTTTGTTTATCTTCAGCGTATGTGGTTGTACAGTGTTTGGAACAATCCTCGGTGTGATCGCTCGAAGACGTGGTTGTTCTCATGTGGGACCGCGACGGTTATGGATCAAAGGGATTAGTAGCAACATTGTTGCGAAGCGTTCAACTACAACCCAACACTCCATTCGGACAGTCAGACCGTACACCTGCAACCTCAAGACCACAGCTAAGACCTCTCTTGTTCCCTTTCTCTCTTTCTCTTCCCGCTATGGTCCAGTGCTTTACACTGCAACCGACTCTTTCATAAATGCATTGAAGTTTCATTGGAGCTGGACTAGTGTGTATATGAACACCACACATTCATACCCTCTGCACGCCTTCCCTGGAAGAGAATACAAACTCTTGCAAATCCTCTGTGTGATGACTGGTTTCATTCGTTATTGTATGAAGTTGCTGTTTATTTGCTCTGCCATTATTGTTATATGAGGTATGCTTGGTGGGGTTACCAAGAATTGTGGAAGGACTGTGATGTGATGTGGGATCTATAGGGTGTGTATTCTTTTTTCTATCCGCTGGCTATCTGGTCAACAGGCTACACTCTAGGCAGTCTCTTCTGTTGATGTGTGTGGGTCTGGTAGTGGTACTCTCGCTGTTCTACTATCTTCCTTTCTTTCCTTTCAGGGTTAATACCTGCCTGGCGCCCGAACAAAATCTTCTTTACCTTTCTCTAATTAATACCGCTACAACGTGACTCACTGTCTGTTGGAGCGAACGGGCTGGTGTACCTTATAAACTGGCCACTGAGTGGGTTTATGCACGTGCAGTGACGTGTATACACATGACCCGACTTTACATAAGTCACATTAACATTGACATTCAGCACAGTATGTCCTCTGTAGCCATTTGAACTATCCCATATAAACATACTATATTATAGTGTGGTCTAAATACTATAGCATTCACTGTAGTGTTTTTGCAGACTTTACTGTAGTGCAGGGGGGCTGAAGGCCGCAAAAACAGTAGTGAATATTGTAGTATTTACTGTAGTGTTTTTGCAGACATGACAGTAGTATATTGTAGTAACACCTGCCGACTAGGGTTAGCCAAAATGGCACAACTACCAGACTACGCCTACTGTTTAATGAGGAGAACACCTCAATCACAACAGGTTCGTGACAGGCCACCGATTTGAGTTGGGTCAACAGTTTGAGCAATGCAACAGACCAGACAACATATAAAGTCCCACAGTTGACAGTGCATGCCAGGGCAAAAACCAAGCCATTGAGGTCGAAGGAATCTTCCATAGAGCTCCGAGACAGGATTATGTCAAGTTACAGACCTGGGGAAGGGTACCAAAACATTTCTGCAGCATTGAAGGTCCAAGAACACAGTGGCCTCCATCTTTCTTAAAAATGGAAGAAGTTTGGAACCACCAAGCCTCTTCCTAGAGCTGGCCGCACGGCCAAACTGGGCAATCGGGGGAGAAGGACCTTAGTCAGGGAGGTGATCAAGAACCTGATGGTCACTCTGACAGAGCTCCAGAGTACCTCTGTGGAGATGGGAGAACCTTCCAGAAGGACAACCATCTATGCAGCACTCCATCAATCAGGCCTTTATGGTAAAGTGGACAGACGGGAGCCACTCCTCAGTAAAAGGTACATGACAGCCCACTTGGGGTTTGCCAAAAGGAACCTAAAGGACTCAGACCATTTTTGGCATGAATAACAAGTGTCATGTCTGGAGGAAACCTGGCACCATCCCTACGGTGAAGCATGGTGGTGGCAGCATCATGCTGTGGGAATGTTTTTCAGTGGCAGGGACTGGGAAACTAGTCGGGATCAAAGGAAAGATGAACGGAGCAAAGAGAAAAGAGATCCTTGATGAATCTACTCCAGAGCACTCAGGACCTCAGACTGAGGCAAAGGTTCACCTTCCAACAGGACAACGACCCTAAGTACACAGCCAAAACAACGCAAGAGTGACTTCAGGACAAGTCTCTGAATGTCTGAGTGGCCCAGCCAGAGCCCGGACTTGAACCCGATCGAATATCTCTGGTGGGACCTGAAAATAGCTGTGCAGCAGCAACGCTCCCCATCCAACCTGACAGAGCTTGAGAGGATCTGCAGAGAAGAATGGGATAAACTCCCCAAATACAGGTGTGCCAAGCTTGTAGCGTAATACCCCAAAAGACTAAGCTTTATACAGAATTCCCTGCTACAGTAGGTGACGTGGATGTGGGGGAGGGTAATTATGGCAGGTGTACCCTCTATATAACTCTATGGCAAGGTATTTATACGGGCAGGTTCGAGGGTGCCTCCTTTCAATGCAAGTTCTTCACCCGGAAAGAGTTGAATAGTTGAGCACGACAAACTACTCACAAACAATAACCAATATGAGTCATTGAAATGTGAGTACAAGCCTTTTAGCTTATCAAAGAGGATAAGAAGAGCATTCTCTCGACATTGTTTTGTATATTGTTGATATCGAAATTCTAACGGCTTATTCAAACAGACATGGAGTCTCCTGAGCTGTTCTCTTTGGTACGTGTTGTGTTATTTGAACATGTTAGTAAGTGTTGCACTTTTTGTGCTTTGCCTTTGTTACGCTAACTAGGCCTGCTTTATGACTATGTTTGTTAC
Organism: Salvelinus alpinus; assembly: GCF_045679555.1. NCBI lineage: Eukaryota > Metazoa > Chordata > Actinopteri > Salmoniformes > Salmonidae > Salvelinus > Salvelinus alpinus. The sequence goes on from NC_092088.1 coordinate 50,571,533, forward strand.
TTTTGTTAGCTTTATATTGTTTGTTTGCTTGCCATACTATGCTATGTAACGATTGATAAATTAGCCTGCTATAGTTTAGGCCTATCATGCCACATGATATTGCACCCCTTTCTGGCCATTCATTAACTGCTGCTATATTTATGCATAGCTTTGCCAAGTTATATGCTTATTGCATATTGTCATTGATTTTCTTTTAACAGTCGATTAATTATATATGTTCATTGCTGTTATTGCCTGTTATTCCCACCTTTCTTTCCTTTTAGATCAACCATACTCATTTCTGCCTCCGCCTGCTCTTTAACTGGAATTCCATAGTAGATGGGCATCACCATAACCCTCACCTCAATCAGTTACAATCTTGTAATTTAAGAATATTGTGACAAGCTAGGAACCAATGCTTTGGTCAGTGTTTCTCTGGACACACTTATTTGGGGAGGGCATGTATGAAATGTATAAAAGCACCCCTCGGTCATGTTCAGGTGAGAGCTTTGTACCTGGAAGGTCCTTTGTGTGTGTATAGGCTGTACGGTGCCGCTGCTGTTGGCTAATTTCTGTAAGCAACCACTTCTGGTCACCGTGCTGTCTTGAAATAATGTTTGGGGCGTGGTCGATTGTTCTGAATGGGATGTGTTGTTCGACCATCAGTAGGCAGGTTTCCATTGATCCAGGGTGATTCCACAAAAGCAATGTCGTAACAACAACAACAAATTGCGAAATATGTAATGGAAACTCCAGATATAGGGGAAATTTTAAAAGCTCAAAAACATTTTTATCCATTCGACAGGGATGGATTTTGTCAAAATGTATTGCGACAAATGGCAGAATGATTTGTTTTTCAAATAAATGATTTCCGAATACTTCGGAAGTTATGCGGGGCACGTGATGTAGGCTAATCACATAACTATAAGCGCTATTCTAAATGCCAACTGCCTGCAAACCCCCCCCCCCCCACAAAAAAAGTGTTTCTTTGCAGGGCAACGATTGTTCGTTCTGACTTTCAATGCCCGGATTGCTTCGCCTTGCTTTTCAAGTTGGCTGGCAAGTTTCACCATCCGATTACTTCAGATCTACAGGAACGCAAATTTCACCATGGCACAGACCGTGGCGATACGGTGGCACATGATAATTATTAGAATATGGCAAATATTAGTTTATTGCATTCTATCCATGCTGGCTTTCGCGGTCTACATGAAATATGTGGACAGGCATATAGGCGGTCACCAATTTATTAATGTGCAATGGAAACACTACATTTTTATTGAACACTACATTTTGCAATTTCTTGTTGGTGTGACATTACATCCAGTTGTTTCCATTGACACAAGATGGTTCAATGGAAACTAACCCTAGCAGACAATTGTTGCATCTATATCAACTTTCTAAATGGCAACAAAAATCACTGGACAAGTTAATGGAAACATAGCTACTGAGTTTATTAAATGTGACAATATTCAAGATGTCATTATATAAAGCCACTGCAATAATGCCCTTTTGTTTTCAGTTGGTTTGTTTGGAGAGGTTTTGCTGGTATGACGTCCAGGTAGTTTTTTGTGAAGTCATTTGTATTTCTAAAATATCTGTTCATGTATGTAAATACAGTGGTTAACTTATTGTTTTTAACCATCAGTAGAACAGTATTGTTTATCACTGTTTTTGGTCATCTTGTGAACTTGGTCAGCTAAAGCTCTGTGAAAGAAAGCACTGTTGTATATCAGAAAGCCATCTATTGGAAGAAACAGATCTAAGTAATTTTGGTGTACTTTTGTTAATGTGTTATTTATGTGTGTTAAACAAGCCAATCTAATCCTCTAAGCTTAAATAAAATGTAACTTGTTCTTTATATCTGACTCTGTACTGTTTCCCTTTAATGGACCTAGCTAGAATGTGTCTAATGTTAAGATATTACAACTCTAATAAACATTTTATATTTTTTCTAAGGTGTTGTCTGGTCTTTGCATTTCTCAGAACTGTTGACCCAACTCAATAGTTGGTCTGTCACGAACCTGTGAGGTGTTCCCCTCATTAAACAGTAACTGGGGTCGTCTGGTAGTTGAGACATTTTAGCTAACCCTAGTTGGCAGGTGTTACTACAATATACTAGTCATGTCCACAAAACACTACAGTGGATACTAAAGTATACTACAGTAATATCTGCAATACACTTGTGAATACTATCGTATACTAGTAATTTCTGTAAAAACACTAAAGTAAACACTAGTATACTACAAAGTCTGCAAAAAAACACTAGTGAATACTGTGGTATTTAGAACATAGTATATAATAGTATTGTTTCATGTGTGTTAGCTGTAAATGGGTAACATGTTTGAACTAAGACCACAAAGGAAATACATTAACTTTGTATTATTCTTGACACATATCTAAATGAATTGTATTCACATGTGTGGTTGTATTCTTTTTAAACAGTCAATCAATCAAGGGATATTACAGTGTGGAGTATAATATTCTACAGTATAGTACATTCTATATTAAGGACTACACGATCGAGGGGGTAACTCAGAGTTAATCCCCAGCATGAGCTCCCCAAGGACAGCACTTTCAAATCAAATCAGCATAAATAAAGCTAGCAGTCAAATCGATCTTAAAATCCTAAAGTAAGCACTATGTGGTCGAGGGATAGTACAGTGTGTAGTATAATATTCTACACAGTATACTACAAAAGTGTATAGTTAGCACTACACGTTCGAGGGATACAATATACTGTATAGTATAGTATTCTCCAGTATACTACAACATTCTAAAGTAAGAATTACATGATTAGTGATTAGTACAGTATTTTACTGTATTCCACAAACGTCTATAGGAAGCACTACACGATCGAGGGATACTACAGTATAGAGTATATGATTCTATAGTATACTACTGTTAACTACATAATTCTATAGTAGTAAACATATTTGTTTATGTGGGATGTGTTTGGGTCGTATAGAGATGGCCAATGCTGCAACTGAAGGGACAGACAATCTCCCCTTTCCTTTGGCTGTGCTCAACACCAATACATAGTCTCCCTTAGGGATGAAACGGTTACCGTTCCACGGGAAAATTCCCAACGGTAGTATTACCATTTCAAATTGTAAGTATCATTAAAACCGTGTTTGAAAAACTCACGGTAAATACTGACCAGCATCAACCAAAGTCAGCCACAGTCTGACGAAGGCGCAGCATGCAACGTGAGTTGTGTTTAGTTTGACAACATGGCGGAAGGCAGTGGCAGCGCTCGGAGGATTTTTCAGCCTTCTAAGAGGACCTGAAGTGTGGTCTTATTTTGGGTTTTAGAAGAGTGCTGAGGGAAACTTAAAATCGAAGATGGTCACCCGGTCTGCAGAACATGCAACAAGGGGGCAACACTTCAAATCTCGAGTCATCTTCGTGACCACCACCCAGTACTTTATAGCGAATGCAAGGTAAGTTCACTTTTAGCTCAATGCATGATGTGGGGACTTCGGAATGGGGGAAAATGTCATGGTTTGTCTGTCTAACTTGCTAATAGCTTGTCAATAATGTAAACTGAAGCTTTCAGTGTTACCTACTCTTGTTAAAACACTACACGTTGTTCTGCTGCTGTATGCGTTGTGTGTCTGCAGACTCTATTCATCCATTGCACACGATAACACGTTATGTAGTTTAGTCACCCAACCAACATATTCTGTTCATTTAAAATCAGTCAGTCGTCGACTTGGTTGTAAAAGTGTTCCAACAGGAGAAACACTATAGAGTCCTATACAGACTCCTACATTTATGTCAATTGTTGGGCTCATTGCAATTACTATCACTGCCTTCTTAAGACTCATTCGTATTTATGTAAATTGTGCATGGGGTCATTGCATATACTAAATGCAACACAGAAGATAGACTGTGCGTGTGTGTGTGAATAATACTTATAATATAACACCAATAATAATAAATGTGCAATTCCCTTGTTTACAGAGTGGGCGTGCAGCAGGCAAACCCAGTGATGCTACGGGTCCCTCTTTATCTACAGTTGTGACACTGACACTCGAGCAAGCATTTAAAAAAGGCAGGCTGCTTATGCACCCACATCAAAAAAATGCTCAAGACCTCACTGCAGCCCTTTCATATTACATTGCAAATGACATGATGCCATTTCAAATTGTTGAGAGGCCTGGCTTTCTGAGGCTGCCGTGCCTCACTACAAAGTGCCATCATGAACATTCTTTTCCAAGACAAACCTGTACATCCAGGTTAAAGCTGATGTTGGAAAAAGTTTGGCTCAAGGTGGTTTGCTGCAACTACTGACCTCTGGACCAGTGAAAGCATGGGTGGTCAACCCTACATCAGCTTCACTATCCATTACCTCACCCCAGTCTGGCAACTGGAATCAAACTGCCTGGAAACAGTTCTTCCCAGAAGATCACTCGGCTCACAACAGAGTTTTTTGATAATATGCTGGAAGAGTGGGGGATCAACAAGAAAGACCTGGTCTACATAACCACAGACAACGCAACAAACATGATCAAGACTTTTGAAGAGTTCCCAGATCTGTGACTTGGGTGCATCGGCCATATTTTAAAACTGGCCATCTCAAAGGCCCTGAAAATTCAGAGAGTTGACACAGCAGTCAAGGCCTGCCGTCATCTGGTCCAAGGCTTCTCATGGAGCTGGAAGAGAAGGAGAGAACTGAGAGAAAAGCAAGCTGCCCTCAGCATGCCACAGAAGGCTCTGATTCATGATGTGGTGACCCGATGGGATGCTTGAGCGTTTCCTCAGCCAACAGCAGCCAGTCTGTGCGACACTGGCTGGAGAAAGAGGAACATGGCATCTGATGCCGACATAAATGTCATGGAGCAACTGTGCCAGCTCCTTGAACCTCTGAAGCAAGTGCATCTGTAAACTTGCTCAGACACACAAGTGACACTGTCAGCCATCAAGCCTGTCCTGGACCACATCACCCGTGATGTTCTGGTAGAAAAGGATACAGAGCCATCCCTGACCAAGGAGATGAAAAGGGTAATGAGAGAAGACCTTAACAAACAGATCCACAGAGAAGGCAAAGAGAGTCATGCACATGGCTTGTTTCATTGACCCCCGCTTCAAAAATTTGCTTTTTAGATCAGCCTGTGGCTGCAAAAGTTGACACTGACAGCTGTGTCCAGGAAGCCTTGAAGCTGGCAGCTGCACAAGTCAGGGAAGAACCACAAAGCACCAGAGGCACCTCCACCACCAACACCCCCACAGTGGCATCAGAGTGGAAAGGCCTGGCTTGGTTGCTGAGAAAGATCACCTCTCTGCTGCCTTGTTGAGGTAAAAAGGGTCAGATTCCGACCACCCCAAAAGACAGAGTGGAATACCTGTGCCACCCATTCCAGCAGAAGAGGATCCACTGTGTGGTGGAGGGGCCATGCATCAGAGCTGCCTCACCTTGCCAGGGTTGCCAGGAAGCTTTTGTGCATCCCAGCAACCAGCGTGCCATCAGAGAGAGTGTTCAGTGCCAGTGGGCACATTGTCTCCCCTCGCAGATCACTACTTAAACTGGACAACGTAAATATGCTGAAATGTTTACATTTCAATCTCAAGTGAACAAAGACGCAAACATACAGGGTGTTAGGCCAGCAGCACCTTATTTCTTTATGAAGGAGAGAACGGACATACAATCAGTGCTGTTCATTTGATTTGTTTACATATTTTGTGTTGTTATTTTAATGTCAACACCTGCACATTGGATTTGTTTACATATGGTTGTATTGTTCTTACATGCACATTGCTTACTTGTGTTGCTTTTATATGCACATTTGATTTGCTTACTTAAGGTTGTATTCATTAAAACCTACACTAGGGAAACTTTTACCTCTCATGGCCACATGGTGCCATCTTTAATGTTAATCTTATTATTTTAATATTTATGCACACAAAAAGTAATTAGTGCTGCTAACTGTATTTGTTGTTTGCCGGTTTTCAATATAAAACTTGGTGAAATGATTTCAGTGTGTGTATCGGTACTTTCTGAACATTTCCAGCACATTTTAACAATACCGCGATAATACTGATAATAGTGACATTAAATTTTCATACCGTTTCATCTCTAGTCTCCCTTGAGCTAAATTTGCAAACTTGAGTGAGACAGCCTCATAGACAGCGAAAACAAACCTTGGGTTGATACAAAAATATCTGCATCATAGCATGCTTGTGGACAGGCAGAACAAAATTAACCTTCCCCTCTAAACCTGGGCTAGAATTAGCCATATTGGATATGTGAGAAGAGCGGAAAGGGGTACTGGCCAGGGGTTGACTGACATTAGAGGCAGAGCCCATTCATTGTACAAAAGAGAGTGCAAAAGAGAGCATGCGAAGGAAACACTGAATGTGTTTGTGAACTGTACGTATGTATGACTCGAGGGCCTAGGCTCCGTCCAGAGTGAGAATATTTATTTTATTAAACCCTTATTTTATCAGGTCGGTTGACTGAGAACACATTCTCAATTACAGTAACAACCTGGGGAATAGTTACAGGAGATGGGATGAATAAGCCAATTGGAAGCTGGGGATGATTAGGTGGCCATGATTGTATGAGGGTCAGATTGGGAATTTAGCCAGGACACTGAGGTTAACACCCCTACTCTTACGATATAAGTGCCATGGGATTTATTTGCGACCACAGATTCAGTTTAAAGTCCCGTTCCGAAAGACTGCACCCTACACAGGGCTATGTCTCCAATCACATATTTTTTTAGACCAGAGGAAAGAGTGTCTCCTATTGGCCCTCCAACACCACTTCCAGCAGAACTCTTTCTAGAGCTCCGACTTTCCGACCTGAAATCATCACTGACGTCATGACTTCACCTCGTATTTTTCTGAGTTCCCAGTTGTTTTGAACGCAGTTTTGTCTGGAATGTGACAAGTTTATTTTTGGATGCAATGTTCAGACAGTAGAAACAGCATACACAATCATGCAAACTGGAAAATGTAAGCTACATTAGTCCTAGCACTAACTGAGGAAATATTGACTTAACACAAGCGGTCATATTTAGATAACTCTCAGCTGACAGAAACCACAATATAAATTATCCAATAGCAATTAGTATTTATAATTCATCACATCAGAGGCGAGCTCAACATTGATTGAAATAATTGAATAAAACACTTTCTAGAAAAATCTAAAGTAATCCGATGATGGGTAATTTGTGCGTGCCTCCATGTTTGTTTTTCGTGTCAACCAAAGATAATAAGAGGAGACAAGATGAGTTTGGTCTGTTTGCAGAATGCATGTTGAAGGGGGTGTGTCGTCTACGATCATTCACTTCCCTTCATTCACTTCCGGAAGTTTACCCGAAAGATGAGTTAACCATTCCTTCACCTCATTATAACATCTTTAGTCTGACAGACGTTTACGTGACACCCAGAATGCATTGTTTAATGTCAACAAACATAGCTGGCAAATAGCTTAGCATTAGCTCATTTTAAAATCAGTACAACCCTCGAAAGTATTTTACACACATTATTTGTCACCAGTACTTGAAAACGTGAATAAAACTGTAAATACATTACGCTCCATACATACAAAATTCATGCTACAGCAGAAACGACAACACAATATACAGAATAAGGCACTTACTTTGATAGGAATGCACACATGTCCAAAGTTATTATTTGTAAAGAAAACAACAACGGAGTTAATGCGAGCACCTGCCAGAAAATGTGCCAAGTCGTGCAAGACTGCGCAAATGTCTGCATACTTGATGTGCGGAAGAAAATGGGGAAGGGCGTTTGAGATACTGGTTCCGGGGCACCTGAAATCGACGGTCATACCATACTCAGTCGCTTAGGTTACTCATTTGGCCCATTCAATCAAACAGTAACTGAATGCCTCAATGCCGGTCTGCCTGCTTTATATAGCAAGCTATGGGCACGTGACTGTCTCTATAGCAGCAATCCATTTTTGTGAACGGGCTGGTGAGTGTATGTTTCAATGAACTCTGACTTTGAGATGTCAAATGTAAGAGGAGCTGCATAAGCATCATTCTTGGGGCATCAAGTTAGATTCTCTGGCCCAAAGCCAGATGTTTCAGATTCTTGGACCTCCTTCCATATTGGAAAGAAGACCACTATACTGACCCACACCTTCCGCTAATCATTTAATTACCAAGGAGGACAAAAAAATAAGGTTATTTGATGACCCCCAACATTACTCATATTGTGTGAGCAAAATGTGACTTATTCATGTCACTGCACTTCTACAGCTGACTAGAAATGTAATTTTTTTTTTAAAATTGTGAATCGAGAATATTTTGCTTTGGTTCTAGTGTATGTTCTAAAGACTGTAGTATTACTATACGATAGTATTCACTGTAGTGTTTTTGCTGACTTTACTGTACTATTCACTGTAGTGATTTTGCGGACATAAAAAGTATACTACATTATTCACAGTGTTTATGAAGACGACTGTAGTATTTACTGTATGGTTTTTGTGGACATGACCTTAGTATATTGAAGTAACACCTGCCGACTAGGGTTCGCCAAAATGTCCACTACCAGACTACGCCAGTTACTGTTTAATGAGGGGAACAACTCAACCAGAACACAAGACACAGGATCGTGACAGGTCACCTATTGCGTTGAGTCAACAGTTGAGTAATGCAAAAGAACAGACAACACAAAAATTCAAAATGCTTATTACAATTAACATCTAAATGTTATAAGTTCTAAGCCCATTAAAGGGAAACAATAGAGAGTAAGATATAAAGAACTAGCAACGTTTATTAAAGCGTGTTTGACACATAAATAACACATTAACAAGAGTACACCAAAATTACTTGGACCTGTTACTTCCACTAGCTAGCTTTCTGAAATACAGAGATTCTGCTAACCAAGTTTTCAAGATGACCAAAAACAGTGACAAAGAATACTGTACTTCTGATTGTAGAAAAGAACAGTTAACCACCGCATTTACATAAACAATAGATATTTTTGAAATACATGATAGTCATACTTCCTAGACCACAAACAAGCAAAGCCTCTCCAAACAAACCAACTGAATGACTTTATTGGAGTGGCTTTACACAATGAGCATCTTGAATATTGTCACATGAACAAACTCACTGAAGGTCAAACTCAACACATGGCATTCAGAACAAATGGACCACACCCCAAACCTTTCTTCAAGACAGCATGGTCACAAAATGGTAACTCAGGGAAATAAACCAGCAGCATATACAAACGACCTTCCAGGTACAACACTGAACTGAACGAGGTGTGCTTTTATACATTTCAAGCATGTCCTTCCCTAATAAGGGTGCCCAGGGAAACACTGACCAGCCGGTCACAATATTCTTCAGTTACAAGCCTGAATGGATTTCTCTCAGGTTTTCTGCCAAATCAGTTCTGTTGTACTCACAGACACTATTTTAACAGTTTTGGAAACTTTAGTGTTTTCTATCCAAATCTACCAGTTACAGTGGGGAGAACAAGTATTTGATACACTGCCGATTTTGCAGGTTTTCCTACTTACAAAGCATGTAGAGGTCTGTAATTTTTATCATAGGTACACTTCAACTGTGAGATGGAATCTAAAACAAAAATCCAGAAAATCATATTGTATGATTTTTAAGTAATTAAATTAAGTAATTAAACGATTCACCCGATATGTATGAAAATACCCTCAAATTAAAGTCAGACAGTCTGCACTTCACCCTCATTGTCATTGTATCCTTTCAAACTCAAAGTGCTAGAGTACAGAACTGAAATAACAAAAACATGGTCACAGACCAATGAATTATGGTGCTCACTGTATCTATCTATCTATTATGTGTGGGAATACTTTGGAACAGACTTCCAAACGTTAAAATCACTTAGAGCCGATTTACTGTTGTTTTTACAGTCCTTTATATCCAACGATAAAATGAAAATATACAAATAATATTTTTTGCTCAGAAAACTTGGGGGGAGTCAAATAAAATCACCAGCGGGACGCCAGTTAGGGATCCCTGCTGTATAGTATGATGTTGATGAAAGGCCAAACCATATTCTAGATTCTACTTGTCCTCGTAGTCCAGTTGGAGGTCCAGTGTGAAATGTTTGGATGTGAGGAGTAGCATCCCAGCAGCATAGGCCAAAAACTGTGTCAAAATGATTGATCTTGTTACAACAGCAGAGTATCCTGGGCAACAATGTCATGGGGACTAGAGCATTTCTAAGGGAGTGCACTTATACTGTACTCTAGTCTATGGTTTATCAAGATTTGATATTTGAATAATGATGGACTATATTATTCACAGTAACCCACACTCCATTTTTATCAAAAAAACCTCTGAACAAAGGACACATTTACCACAAAAGGCAACATCTTCCCAAACACACATCTTAACCTCGAGAGGTCTAAGACATTTTTTTTATTTTACAAAATTGGGAAACCTGGAGCAGGATCCATTCTTGCGGAGTCCAAATGTAACTGTCTCTGTGTGTGTGTGTGTGTGTGTCAAACCTCTCTCTCGGTCAAACCTTTCTCTGCCTGGGATTGCTGATCACACTAATACATCATGTGCAAATTTCCTGCTGTTTCGGTGATTGGGCGTTTAAGATGTGATTAGAGACTGAGTGTGTAGAGGGGCTGTACAACGATTCATGATTTTAATATGGCAAAAATTGAAGCTCAGCGAATTAGTTAAATGTTAATGTGGAGACACTTAGCATCCCCCCGCCTTTCCCTTCATTCTCCGTTTTCCTTAGGGAAGACCTTTAACAGATGAGTCTGCATATTCCTACCACTGAAATCCAGGCATTATTGTTATCGGATGATCAATTTGTAAGCAGCAAACTCCTAATCAGAGGTCTTAGTACAGCCTTTGCTTACTTGGATATAGACCCTGCCTTCAGGCCTATCAAATTCCTCCACCAATCACAACTAACGAAGGAGCTTAGTTCTGCGGAACATACAGTATCTCGCCTCATGGAGAGTGACGAGAACCTAATGTTCTGTCTACCTAATGTATCCAGATATAGTATGAAACATCCAAGTTGGTATCGGTGAATATACATAAGCAGTAAGCAGTTCCACTCAAAACACACAGTTAGGCATTCACTTTGTTTAGTAAAATTCAGAAAGGTTACACCACGTGTACATTTAGCCATTTATTCGAAATGATTAACAATGTAAATTCTTTGCGTTAGGCCCTGCTGCTTCAGGGTAGCTCACCGAATGATCGAAGCGTCATAAAGATAAAATAACTACAGGCAGTGAACATGGTATGCTATACCAATCCCCTGCAGGAATAAAACATATATAGTAAATCAGCAAGCATAGCGAGTAACTGCTAGTTACAGCAACAGTGGCCAATGCAGCAAGAGACACCAGCACATGCGCACACGTGCCCTCCAGAATTGAGGAGCGTGTACAGAACTGGTCAACTTAAAGACTGCAATGTAGAGTGTGAACACAATTGGTGCAAAGTACTACAAAGTAGTGTACAATAGGGTAAAGACAACCCTACAGTGATGAAAAGGTAGTAAACATAGATTCAAAGAGTTTCAGTTCATTCAACACCATAAACAGGCATGACATCGACGAGTGATTTAAAAAAGTAAAAGGTATCCTTTCAACACTGTTAATGATTTAATCAAATGTTACAATGAGTTCTGCTTTCTTTCATCCTGTAGATATTGACTTGTTTATTTTTACTAAAGAGCACTGTTCTTTTCCCATGTGAGTTTAATTAAATTCCAACCTCATTCCCAATGTTCTTCATATGTGACTACTGGTGTTCTATTTCTCATACCATATTGAGCTGTACCCCTTACTGCCGTGTTAATATTGAGCGGCATCGTGCAGTGAAACATCGAAAGCCATTCAAATTCAATGGAAGGAAAAATGAAGAGAAGCAGAGTGGGTGGGGGACTGTTGAGCAAAGCGAGCATGGGTGAGGGACCTGAACAGGACAGGACTAAAGTTGGGGAAAGCTGAACTTTATGCAAATACTCTGCAATATCGTGACGCAAGTGACCAATTGAAGCGCACCACAGCTTCCAGCCCTACTGGATTGGCTGACAATGGCTGTTGATACTTAGCACTACCTTGCTTGCTAGCACCCACATGAGGGCAAAGCTAGCATGGCTAGGCGAGGGCCACTTGTATAGTCAAAACCCACCTTTCATACCCTCTATTTCTGCTCTAAAAGCACAGTCGTTGTGTGCGGTATACAATTGCTTGTAGGAGCGTACTGAACTCAACCGTGAAGAAATACTATATATGCTGAACAACTCAAAAATGCCCATGCTGATGTGCTCTACTTAAGCTATAAGGCACAAGAGGCAGTGCATATATCATGAATGTAGCCACAGGTAAATGGGGTTTTTCACCCGACGCGATAGCGGAGAGCCAATTAACTCATTTACTCGTGACTGTATTCATGATACAGCACTGCATAGCCTGCTTTGTTGGTTTTATAAAACTGTTACCAACATATCAAAATAGCAATGATTTACATATTTTCATTAAAACGCTATTTTGATAATTCATACAATTTAATTATTCCACCAGAACATATAGTCTGGACAAAAATCTGGTTGTTAGTGCCATTAGTCATGTTGCTACAGACACGACCTAGTCGTAAGTTATTTCAGCATAGTTGCAATGCAAAAGGACTGGTCTTCTGTTCTTAACAAAATAGCTGTTATGCAGGCTGTATAACATTCTTGTCATTTGCTAGCTAGCCAACTTCAGCAAACTCAGTCACGTCAAACATTGAACCTGCAGCATTTTCGTTTGAGCTTTTTTTCTACTGGGATATGTCATGATAATGATGTTGATGGGTGATTTCGACTGGCTCAGAAAAAGTTGTCTTGTCTGGGCACCATTTGTATGGTACAACATTGTTTCCGAGGTCGGACAGGCTGTACCAAACAAAATGCCAGGCAAAAGGAAATAATGTGCGACTTGAGATAAATACAAGAGATGATTCAACAACATGAACATGATATTCTTATGGAAGTGCAGTGATAATTTTCAGATTGGAACTGTTAGCAGCCATAGGTGTGTCTGTGACGGCCAATACAGCACGGTTTGGAACACTGCTCGTCCAAAAAGCATCCAGGGTTCAAACCACCAGTTTTATAATGTACTGTATTAGAGGAAACCTTTTCTTAATCTTTCTATAGGGCTTTGGATTAGCCTTAGCTAAGTGTATTCTTAACGTCACTGGATTATAACAGTATAATGACCAAGCCTTTCTGTATTGATATTTGTGAGGAGGAAGAGAGCCTAGTGATGTAACATATCTTACTTAAATTGCAGGGGCAGCATTGTTGGTCTAGAAGACCCCCGAGGCTCAGTTTGATTCCGGCAGATTTATTTAGCTTCCTTGGTTATGCAACACCATCTCAGCTTTCAAGCAGTCGCACCAGCCTCTGGATCACCTTTGACTCCTCGCATGGGTGGCTATAGCTACTGAGCTACACTCTCCTGATACTGTAGCAGCCTGAGATGAAACAGAGCAAGAGATCCTCAGAGATCTGAGTAATAACACCCCAGGAATTCAGACAACATGAACACCACCATTGGTATCAAAAACAAGATAACAGATCTTGTTAAGTTATGAAAAGTCTGAAATCATTGGTTAATTCAACATAAATGTATTCTCAGGATATTTTATATATCACTACTGTGCTGGATATTTGACCAGAAATGTTTTTCTCTATGTGACATGTTAAAGCAAGTCCCTAGAGGAAATGGTGACTGAATATGTGGAAATAAACTGAATTGAACTGGCAGTGATTTAAACTCCACATTCCACCCCTTCTCTACTATACTGCATTTATTTACACATACTATCTTAATAGAATATATAGCATTGTGCCACTACCCACTATGTATTATCCACATCACTCAAGTCTTGCCTCACAACAAATATGAGGGGAAATAAATGTATAGCACAGAGCAGTCTTAGGGCTGGTACTGAGGAACTGCTTCAGTTACACTAATGTAACTGACATAAAATCAATCCATCAAACGTGAAAGGCTAGGCACCAGATTATTCAAAGAGGACATGCAGCTACATTTACAGTTGAAGTCGGAAGCTTTACATACAACTTAGCCAAATACATTTAAACTCAGCTTTTCACAATTCCTGACATTTAAATGAGTAACAATTCCCTGTCGTATGTCAGTTAGGATCACCACTATTTTAAGAATGTGAAATGTCAGAATAATAGGAGAGAGAATTATTTACTTCAGCTACTGAAGCTTCCCACAATAATTTTGGTGAATATTGGCCCATTCCTCCTGACAGAGCTGGTTTAACCGAGTCAGGTTTGTAGACCACCTTGCTCGCAGACGCTTTTTCAGTTCAGCCCACACATTTTCTATGGGATTGAGGTCAGGGCTTTGATGGCCACTCCAATACCTTGACTTTGTTGTCCTTAAGCCAGTTTGCCACAACTTTGGAAGTATGCTTGGGGTCATTGTCCATTTGGAAGACCCATTTGCGACCAAGCTTTAACTTCCTGACTGATGTATTGAGATGTTGCTTCAATATATTCACATCATTTTCCATCGTCATGATGACATCTATTTTGCACCAGTCCCTCCTGCAGCAAAGCACCCCCACAACATGATGCTGCCACCCCCGTGCTTCACGGTTGGGATGGTGTTCTTTGGCTTGCAAGCCTCCCCCTTTTTCCACCACACATAACGAGAGTCATTATGGCCAAACAGTTCTATTTTTGCTTCATCAGACCAGAGGACATTTCTCCAAAAAGTACGATCTTTGTCCCCATGTGCAGTTGCAAACAGTATTCGGCTATTTTGTGGCAGTTTTGGAGCAGTGGCTTCTTCCTTGCTGAGTGGCCTTTCAGGTTACGTCGATATACGACTCGTGTTACAGTGGATATATATACTTTTGTACCCGTTTCCTCCAGCATCTTCACAACGTCCTTTGCTGTTGTTCTGGGATTGATTTGCACTTTTCGCACTAATGTACATTCATCTCTAGGAGACAGAACGCGTCTCCTTTCTGAGCGGTATGACAGCAGCGTGGTCCCATGGTGTTTATACTTGCGTACTATTGTTTGTACAGATGAACGTGGTACCTTCAGGCATTTGGAAATTTCTCCCAAGGATGAACCAGACGTGTGGAGGTCTACAATTTGTTTCTGAGGTCTTGGCTGATTTCTTTTGATTTTCCCATGATGTCAAGCAAAGAGGCACTGAGTTTGAAGGTAGGCCTTGAAATACATCCACAGGTACATCTCCAATTGACTCAAATGACATCAATTAGCCTATCAGAAGCTTCTAAAGCCATGACATACATTTTCTGGTATTTTCCAAGCTGTTTAAAGGCACAGTCAACTTAGTGTATGTAAACTTCTGACCCACTGGAATTGTGATAGATTATTTCACTGTCTGTAAACAATTGTTGGAAAATACTTGTGTCATGCACAAAGTAGATGTCCTAACCGACTTGCCAAAACTATAGTTTGTAAACAAGAAATCTGTGGAGTGGTTGAGTTTTAATGACTTCAACCTAAGTGTATGTAAACTTCCGACTTCAACTGTATGCACTGAGACTGCGCACATGTTGATAAAATGCGGGACATGATTGTTAGGTTGCGGAATGGGGATAAAGGGACGAAATGTGGGACGTAGTCACCCTATGTTATCTGTTACATCTTTGTGAATGCCCTCCTATCAAAGCCAAAAAATAGCAGAGTACAATAAAATGACTAAGAATGCTCAAAACTATGTGCTGTAATTTTTTCATTCTTCAAAATTGAGTGGTGCCATTATTTTCTAACTAAGTATACCATTTTCACATGCTTGGGAAATTAATAAATTGACTTGACTTTAGTGTTAGCCATGTAATAAATGACAGCATGCCACCCAAACAGAATAACTGTTATGGCCTCCTTTGTTTATTCTCAAATTAATAGCAACATGTCCTGTTCCCTATATTTCTCATTCCGGTTGAGATAGGAGACGAGCCTGCTGTGGACAGTCCACAAGGAACGGACTCCATGTTTGCTGGAATAACGTCACATTCAGAAACAGAAGACATGCCTCAACCATTGCTGGTAAGTACTCAAACAATGCCATAAATGTTCTGGTTTACATTTTAACACTTGTTTTGTACTGGTATGGTAATGCAATCCCTGGCCTATCCAGACAGTTTTATTCTAACGAAAGGACAAGGTATTGGCCCATCCGAGATACTTTGGTCAACATGTTATGTCATATTGGGATGGAAATACAATCATTGGCCTGTCCAAAAAGTTAACTTAATTGCCCCTCCTGTTTCACTTGGGAAAAGTGGGGGGTTTCTTTGGGGAATGGTGCTCCCTTTCAAGTGTGCTCCGAGGCACCCTTTTTTAGTGTGAGGCCTGACTATATCCACTAACTACACTAATCTGATCAACTGAACCCAGCCTGAATGCAATGTAGTAAACCAAGAAGTGTTCCATATGTTCTTTCTATATGTACGGCAACGTCTTTGTGTTTAGATTGAATTCACTGGTTTATCATCTTCTCTTTCCAGGCACTCCAAGATTCAACACTGTCTCCCAAAACAATCAAAACACTGGATTGCATGGACAATATATATCAGCCCACCACTCAAAGATTCAGGAATAACCTGATAAAGCGTGTCCTGCAGAGACTCATGGACAAATACAGGGAGCCCAAATCCTGTGGAAGAAGCCGTCGTCTGGCTGACAAAATTGCTCCAACCCAAAACCCAGCAAGGAGGACATCATTGACGCACACACATCAAGATTCAAGGACACTTGGAGGGTATTCTGACACCCCAACATCCATGGACATGGCCCTCCTTGCACTACAGCCTAATACAAACACACTAACGCAGTGGTGAGTCAAGATTATATTGAGTCAAAATGCAAGCAGAGATCTACTGTACCGCTCAGATTTTTTACGTAAGCCTATGTAACATTAACCAGTTAAAAACAGTTATGTAGCAATGAGTTGTGTGCAGTAAGCTATAGGCCCAATACATTATCACTGCATTTTGCCATGTATGAAATGCCCTGCCAAAGTTGTTATTTTCAGACCATTTTGAAATTCTATTTAAAAAATGTAGGTATATGTTCACACTGGTAATAGATTATTTGTTGTATTACTTGCGAGGCATAGCTGAGTGAGCATAAAAATTTATTAATAATTTTTTACTGGACTGATGACCAGCATCTGATGGTCAGTCTGAGGGGAAGGGAGGGAGCAGTGGTGAGGCTGCCTCTCACCCGACTAACCGTCCCTCTGCTCTCCCTCCCTCCGCTGAGAAAAGGGGACCGTCTTCGAGCTGATGGCAAAGTCACACTGCATTATTTCTGCCTCATGCACCAATTAATGTTGTTACTCCTATGACCAGAGAAATTGAAATATACCTTGACATAAAAAAGACAAGCCGCTAATAATAATGCAACTTATCGGAACACATTACTATACTCATTCAATGCAGCTGCAGCGCTGGTTGTAGTGTGAGTGGAAGTAGGGAGACAATGTAATTGTCTGCATCATTTCCAATCCCCCCATATATTTTTTGGTAAATATATCCATACACGTATGCCTACATATACACATACATACTTTTTTAAGAATACCTTATTATTCCCCGCAAACCCTACCACCCTTCCCCCAATTGGAGTAAACTAATAAACACTTAGACTTCTACCTTCAGTTTATACAATCTATTTTACAATAGTTATATATTTTTAGTTTTTTTTGTCCTTCCTCTTTTTGTGATGTCCATCCAGTTTGATTTCTATTTGTAACTGCTATTTCACAACATTTGTTGATGGATTGACTATGGCTTTTCAAATCACCCAGTATTGCCATCTGCAGCGTTAGTTCTAGGCAAATGTTGCAATTCTTCAGCCATTCCTGGACCTGTGACCAAAAACGAGCTACATATGGACAGTACCAAAGTAAATGACTCTGCCTCCTCACAGCAAAATCTGCAGAGCTGGGAAGATTGTATCCCCCATATATACAACATTCTATTGGTTGCAAGAATTCTGTATAGTCATTTAAATTGAAAAATTTGAAGTTTTGAATCCGGCGTTGTTTTGCATATCAATTCATAAACTACATCAAAAATCTCTTCCCAACTATTTAGCAATTTATATATGGCACAGCTGTCAGTTTTTTGGTCCTTAAATGAAATTGGTATACGTTTTTACTTATCACACTTTTCTTTAATACAGGGCCGACATACAAGTTCCTTACTTTTTTCCCCTCTTCCATTTTTGTGGTAATGCTGCAATTAATTGGTTGTAATTTTGTGTTGAGCAGACAGTTCCATATGTCTGTGTTAGCTGCATGTGTGACATAACTCCACCAGTCCTATTTATGATATCATTCACTAACCTTTTAAATATATATTTTTTTAATGTCTTCGAAAAATATATATATTTTTAAATCAATTAGTATATTTGAGTTTAACCACAATATTTGTTGTATTATTTGTTCTGTCTTCTCAGGTGGATTAAACTGAAATTGCAACCAACTTTCTAAGGCTTGTTTAAAAAATAACGATATTTTGGAGATTATTTCCTTTTCAAACAACCGAAAGTGAGCAGGTGTAATCTGAATAAAGGGAAAAAGGCCATACTTGACCATAGGATGAGACATTTCTACCAATTTACTGGAAAACCAGTTAGGATTTGAGTATAACTTTTGAATGACTGATACCTTTAGTGAGAGGTCTAATGCTTTAATAATTTCTGCCCTCCGAATTCATATTCGTTATATAAATAGGCCCTTTTAATTTTGTCCAGCATGCTGTTCCAAATAAAATTTAATATTTTTTGTTCATATAATTTAAAAAGCAAGTCACTAGGTGTAGGCAAAACCATAAGCAAATAGGTAAACTGTGATATGACTAAAGAGTTAACCAGGGTGATTTTTCCACAAATAGACAGGTATTTTCCTTTTCATGTTAACAAGATCTTATCTATTTTTGCTAACTTTCTATAAACATTTATTGGAGTGAGATCATTTTTCTTTTGGGATTTGTATACTGAGCGAGTATGTCCATCCACATCTCCGTCAGACTATTTAATTGGTAAACTACACAGTAATGTAAAATTTGCATTTGTTAGAGATCCAATACATAATATAGTACATTTATCATAATTTGGTTTTCGCCCAGAGAAGATAGCAAAAGTATCTAGATCCTCTATGAGGCCGTGGAGAGATTCTAATTGTGGTTTTAAAAGAAAACATGAATCAGCGTACAATGACACCTTAGTTTTTAAGCCATGGATTTCTAATCCCTTAGTATTATTGTTTGATCTCATTTTAACAGCTAACATTGATGGTAATAATAAATAGATATGCCGATAGAGGACAACCTTGTTTTACTACTCTAGATAGTTTAAAACTTTGAGATGTAGCCATTATTTACTATTTTACACCTAGGGTTACTATACATAACTTTAACCCATTTTACAAGAGATTCCCCAAAATTGAAATATTCTAGGCATTTATATATAAGTCGTACTTTATCAAAAGCCTTTTCAAAATCAGCTATGAAAACCAGGCCTGGTGTTCCCAATATTTCATAGTATTCCATTGTTTCCAGTACTTGTCTTATATTATCTCCAATGCATCGTCCATGTAAAAAAACCTGTCTGATTAGGATGAATAATATCTGACAATACTTTTTTAATTCTATGCACCAAGCATTTTGCAATGATTTTTGCATCACAACACTGAAGTGTAAGAGGTCTTATTATTTTTTTTAATGGACTGGATCTTTATATATACACACACACACCACTTGGGTCCTGTTTCAGTAATAATGATATCAGACCTTGTCTGATAATCAACCATTTATATAGGAGTGGTTAAAACATGCTAATAATGGTCCTCTGAGTACATAAAAAAAAGTAGTTTTTGCATACTTCCACTGGTATGCCATCCAGCCCTGGAGTTTTCCCAGCCTTAAAGGCTTTAATTGCATCAAGAAGTTCCTCCTCTGTAATTTGGCCTTCACATGAGTCTTTCTGTACAGATGTTAATTTTACGTTATAATTAGGAAAAAAATCCATACAATTAGTTTCAGTTAGTGGAGATGGGAGACTGAAACGAAAACATATTCTTAGAGTACTTTACTTCCTCTTTCAAAATATCATTTGGTGAATCATGCGTGACTCCATTTGTAACAAGTTTCAATATATTTATTTTGGTAGCATTTCTATATTGAAGATTGAAAAAGAATTTGGTGCATTTTTCCTCATATTCCATCCAGTTCACTTTATTTTTATAATATATTACACTGGATCTTTATTGAATAAGTTCCTCCATTTCTTTTTCCTCTAACTTATTCTGTGCCTCTATGGTACAGTTTTTATTGCTATCTATCTAACTGTACTGTTAGTCCTTCAATTTCCTTTGTTAATATGGACTCTTGATCTAAATTGCTTTTGTTTCATAGATGAGTCCTGAATTGCATGGCCTGTAAAAGGCACATTTAAAAGTGTCCCATACAATAAGTGGATCTGCTGTACCTATGTTATGTCTGAAAAAGTCAGTTATAAATAGTTTAGAACTAGGACAGAAGAATTTAATCATCTAGTAGGCTTTGATTAAATTTCCAATATCCTCGCCCACGTGGAAATTCTGTAAGAGTAATATATATGCCAAATATGTGATGATCCGACCGCATTCTGTCCCCTATCAACACTTTTGGTGCCAGGGAGAATGGCATAAGAAAGTAGTCAAGACGACTAGCTTGATTAAGCCTCCGCAATGTATATCTCACTAGGTCAGGGTGGCTTAAAGTGTTGACAGTGCTGAAAAACAACCTAAACATGAACCTACTAATAAAAACAGCAGCTCTTTGCTGTATTCATTGAGTCTCTCTATAGTCATGGTTTTACACGTTTTGAAACCTCACAGTATAAACTTTGCTTTGCATTCGAGGATTCTTTTTACAGTCTATGGCTCGAGGAAACTGTGCAGACACGGTGATCCGAGCCATCTGATTAGCCAGTTGTTTGATTTGCTCTCTGGGCCTACCGGTTAGGCATAGTTCTACTTTCAGACACATGACATGGGAACAATTTGCCTTCACAGAGCTAGGGCTGCTAAATCAAGTGCATCACTTTTTCAGGACCCTCCTTTCAAAGATTATTCGTAAAAGTCCAAATAACTTCACAGATCTTCATTGTAAAGGGTTTAAACACTGTTTCCCGTGCTTGTTCAATGAACCATAAACAATTAAATGAACATGCACCTGTGGAACAGTCATTAAGACACTAACAGCTTACAGACGGTAGGAAATTAAAAGGTCAGAATTATGAAAACTTATGACCCTAAAGAGGTCTTTCTACGGACTCTGAAAAACACCAAAATTAAGATACCCAGGGTCCCTGCTCATCTGCGTGAACGTGCCTCAGGCATGCTGCAAGGAGGCATGAGGACTGCAGATGTGTCCAGGGCAATAAATTACATTGTCCGTACTGTGAGACGCCTAAGATAGCGCTACAGGGAGACAGGACTGACAGCTGATCAACCTAGCAGTGGCAGACCACATGTAACACCTGCACAGGATTGGTACATCCGAACATCACACCTGCGGGACAGGTACAGTATTGCAACAACTGCCTGAGTTACAGCAGGAATGCACAATCCCTCCATCAGTGCTCAGACTGTCCGCAATAGGCTGGACTGAGGGCTCGTAGGCCTGTTGTAAGACAGGTCCTCACCAGACAGCACCGGCAACAACGTCACCTATGGGCACAAAACCCACCGTCTCTGGACCAGACAGGACAGGCAAAATGTGCTCTTCACTGAAAAGTCAAGGTTTTGTCTCACCAGGGGTGATGGTCGGATTCGTGTTTATTGTCGAAGGAATGAGTGTTACACCACGGCCTGTACTCTGGAGCGGGATCGATTTGGAGGTGGAGGGTCCGTCATGGTCTGGGGCGGTGTGTCACAGCATCATCGGACTGAGAGTGTTTTCATTGCAGGCAATCTCAACACTGTGCGTTACAGGGAAGACAACCTCCTCCCTCATGTGGTACCCTTCCTGCAGGCTTATCCTGACATGACCCTCCAGCATGATAATGGCACCAGCCATACTGTTCGTTCTGTGCGTAATTTCCTGCAAGACAGGCATGTCAGTGTTCTACATTCTTAACAATTTTAACATATTCCAAGCAAAACTGTACTTCACCGGCTCCAACGCTCGTCGGATGCAGCAGGGCTTGCAAACTATTACAGACTACAAACGGAAGCACAGCCGAGAGCTGCCCGATAGCTGCCCATGGCCAGCGAAGAGCCCGGATCTCAATCCCATTAAGCACGTCTGGCACCTGTTGGATCGTCGGGTGAGGGCTAGGGCCATTCCCCCCCAGAAATGTCTGGGAACTTACAGGTGCCTTGGTGGAAGAGTGGGGTAACATCTCACAGCAAGAACTGGCAAATCTGGTGCAGTCCTTGAGGAGATGCACTGCAGTACTTAATGCGGCTGGTGGCCACACCAGATACTGACTGTTACTTTTGATTTTGACCCCCATTTGTCCAGGGACACATTATTCAATTTCTGTTAGTCACATATCTGTGGAACTTGTTCAGTTTGTGTCTCAGTTGTTGAATCTTGTTATGTTCATACAAATATTTACACATGTTAAGTTGTAAATAATAAACGCAGTTGACAGTGAGAGGACGTTTCTTTGTCTCCCTAATTTATAAAATGTGGATATCTTCATAGCCTTTTCATGTCTATTCCTGCATATTCAAGTCATCACTTATTCTTTTTTTCTGAAAATGAATGCAGTTGACAGTGAGATTACTTTTCTTTTTTTGCTGAGTTTATATAAAATATGAATTACCATGTATAGCTTTGTAAGACTATAAATGACCAACCACCCAGCTTGAGTAGATAGGTATATTTCCCTGCTTTTTAGATGAGCTGGCTAGTAGATACCCATAGACTTCCAGAAATTGTGCTAAGCTAACGATATGCTTCCTTAAACGTCGTTCAAACTGCACGTCGATACATAAAAATTTGTGACTCTGGGAAAGTCAGAAATAACCCAAAATATCCCTTTAAGTGCTATGGAGAGCTGCTATTCTGGAAACCTACAGTAGGCAGAATCTACATTCGACATAAAAAAATAAATATATATAGAAAAACATCAATTCAAATTTCGGATAGATTTTTAAATGGAATGTTTGTAGATTACTGTAAAGAATCCTGATTGCATATGATTATGTTCCAATGCAGTGATTTCCACAATGCAAACGCAACCTACTCTTTCTTAGCCCAGTGAAAACATTCCATTTTGTTTCACGTCGGGGAAAATGGCTTCAGTCGTGCCATTTTCCTGACATCACCTCTACTCAACGTCTGTCGAGGAACAAGAGATTTGTGCCATGTGTCATCACAGCAAGGCCACTGAACTCCAGAGTCACACTCTAGTGCTGGATACGAAACAGCCCAAAATAAGATAGCACACTTCTTGTTGTCAGCTTAATGCCACCAGAAAATAGGTTAAATGGTACTAATCTACACTATATGGGAGCTTATTTTATTTTATTAAGGGTGACGATTCTTGAAAACGACCCGAACCAGCAACCTTCCCGCTAGCCATGGTTGGCTGAGATAATGAGTGGGCTGGACATGCTGAGAGATGAGTGAGGATTGGTCTGCCATATAGCAAGCTTCTGTCTATTTGAGCTGGTCAGTATGTGTAGGTAATCCTGTTTAGCGCTGCTTTTTTTGTGTGTGTATTAAAACTGCATAAGTGTTGCTCTCCACTTTGTGGAAGACTGAGTTTTGAGTATGATAGCTAAGGAGATGGAGAAAACACCCGTCTCCGGATTACATCTTCAAACTAAGGGCAACCATGGCATCCGACGTGTCCAACCACGAACGATGTATACGGGCTACAAGCTACATTTTCTGTTATTACACGTTTCTAATTTTGACAGAAAGAGCCATTTGATTGGCTAGCTATAGCCTAATGTTAACTGACTAACATTGAACTTGGTTGGTTAGCCAAGTTACCTGCAGATTCATGCAGGGTAGTAACTTCATGAGTTGCGATTATGGTTCATTGTTCACCTAGAGCTAACGTTACATGTATGACCATATTATTCACATCTCAGAGCCATTTACTTAGCTAGCTATAGCCTAATGTTAGCTAGCTAACATTGAACCTGGTTGGTTAGCTATCTGCAGATTCATGCAGGGTATTAAAGTCACGACTTGTGATTATGCAAGTAACCTTTTCAGTGCTTTCTTAAATTTAGTCTGGCCATCTACCCCGATTGCAGAGCACTCTCAGAGGGTGCCAGAGAGCGCAGAATAACTGATGAATTTACGAATGCTCAACACCCGTTGAATATGGCCGGTGTCAGTAAATTTCTGCAAAAAAAGCATAATTAAATTGTTGCCAGCAGCACAGTTACAGTCACCAACGCTCTGGATAACCAGCTCTGCTAGGGCAATTAAAATGGTCAGAGTGAGGTGTTCTCTCATTATGTGTATGGAAGTAGCTAGCAAGCTAGCCAATATTAGCCAGTTACAACAGCAGTCAAGCACCCGAGCTGAGGTCAGAACGTTCGAATCAACCCTACTAAAATCGGCCAAAGCGTCCAGTGTGCACTCAACGCGAAACGCTCTGAATTTACAAATGGACAAACTGACAAAACAGTTGCAGTCACCAACGCTCTGGATAACATAACGGCCTAACCACCTCTGCAAGGGCCAGTAATGTTCAGTGAGCTGTTCTCTCACTTAGATGTCTGGAAGTAGCTAGCAAGTTAGCTAGGGTGCTTGACTGTTAGTACATTGGATAGAAAACACTCTGAAGTTTCTAAAACTGTTTGAATTATGTATGTGAGAATAACAGAACTCATATAGCAGGCAAAAACCTGAGAAAAAATCCAACCAGGAAGTGGGAAATCTGAGGTTGGTTGTTTTTCAACTCATTCCCTATTGCAGATATAGTGGGATATGGGTCATGTTGCACTTCCTAAGGCTTCCACTAGATGTTAGTCTTTAGAACCTTGTCTGATGCTTCTACTGTGAAGTGGGGCCGAATGAGAGGGGAATGAGCCAGAGGTCTGGCAGAATGCTTTGAGCTCGTGACACTCGTTCACATGAGAGCGAGCTCTGTTCCATAGCTTTTCTACAGACAAAGGAATTCTCCGGTTGGAACATTATTGAAGATTTGTTAAAAACATCCTAAAGATTGATTCTATACTTCGTTTGACATGTTTCTACGGACTGTAATATAACTTTTTGTCTGAACTTTTGCCTGGACCTGCCCGTGAACAACAAGGAGGAATTTGGACATAGATGGACTTTATGGAACATATCTAACATTTATTGTGGAACTGGGATTCCTGGGAGTGCAATCTGACGAAGATCATCAAAGGTAAGTGAATATTTATAATGATATTTCTGACTTATGTTGACTCCAACATGGCGGATATCTTCTTGGGTTGTGTTGGTCTCTGAGCGCCGTACTCAGATTATTGCATGGTTTGCTTTTTCAGTAAAGTTTTTTTGAAATCTGACACAGCGGTTGCATTAAGGAGAAGTATATCTTTAAATCTGTGAATAACACTTGTATCTTATATTAATGTTTATTATGAGTATTTCTGTGATTTGCTGTGGCTCTGTGCAAATTCACGGGATGTTTTGGAGGCAAAGCCAAATGTAAACTGAGGTTTTTGGATGTATTGTGTAACATGTTGTCCCGGGAGCATCATCTGATGAAGAATATCAAAGGTTAGTGATTCATTTTATCAATATTTCTGCTTTTTGTGACTCTCTTTGGTTGGAAAATCGCTGTATGCTTTCTGTGACTAGTTGCTGACCTAACATAATGATACGTTCTGCTTTCGCCGAAAAGCTTTTTTGAAATCGGACATTGTGGTTGGATTAACGAGAATTGTATCTTTAAAATGGTGTCTAATACTTGTATGTTTGAGAAAAGTTTATTATGAGATTTCTGTTGATTGAATTTGGCGCCCTGCAATTTCATTGGCTGTTGGCGATGCGGAACCCCAGTCCTAGACAGGTTAACAATACGACAAACATTGCCTCATTCTGTTCAGGACAACCCAGGGTATAACGCATGTCATCCTTGTAACTGTGGATCAAACATAGCGCTCGTTAACGTTGATACCGTAAATGAAAATTGAAAAGTGAACATTTGGACCCCCAGGTATGTGATTTGCTTGAATGACATCAAAGCAGTATTTATTATAAGCCTCAATGTCTCATCTTTCAGAAAAAAAATTATAATAATAATCGACTCGATTTACAGCATTTCCCTCACTCAGAAAACAACAAATGTGCAAAAGTAGCCCAATTAGTGGGAGGGATGGGGGCATCTTTTGTGCTCAAGTTTATAACGGCTGTCAGTCAAAACCCATACAGCATTTTGCAGTGGAGAACCAGAGCTCTGACGTCATGTATAGCATGTTACTGTACAGCCACTGCGTTCCAATTTAGGTGCTTATCATTGAAAATAAATCTGCCATTTCTAAACCGTATACGGGATGTCAAGGGCCGTGAGTGGAAAGGGCTACTCAGATAACCAGCTCTCAAACTGAGTAAAACTTCAGATACTGGTAATAACATTAACTACAAGTCTCTTTTTTTTTTAATGGTACTTTTAACCCCTTTTCCTCCCCAATTTCGTGATATCCAATTGTCCCATCGCTGCAACTCCTATAAGGACTCAGGAGAGGCAAAGGTCGAGAGCCATGCGTCCTCCGAAACACAACCCTGCCAAGCCGCACCGCTTCTTGACACACTGCTCGCTTAACGCGGAAGCCAGCCACACCAATGTGTCGGAGGAAACGCCGTACATCTGGCCACCATAATGAGTCGCTAGAGCACCATGGTACAAGGACATCCCAGCCGGTCAAACCCTCCCCTAACCCGGACGATGCGGAGCCAAATTGTGCACTGCCTCATGGGTCTCCCGGTTGCAGCCGGCTGTGACACAGCCCGCGATTGAACACGGATGTAGTGATGCCTCTAGCACTGCGATGCAATGCCTTAGACCGCAGCACCACTCGGGAGGCCAAATACAAATCTCTACTTACAAAATATGTCTTCAACTTGAAATATTTATTTTTAGTTTCTACTTTGCAAAATCTGTTGGCTGGGAAACATTTTCTTGAAATTAGTTTAAATTGTTTGTGGTAAACTCATCAAACAGAATGGTTAACATTTCGGAATAGATGCCTTGTTTCCCCAGGTAGGGTTGCAAAGGGTCGGAAACCTTCTGGGAAGTTTTCACACATTTTTCCATGGGAAGTTAAGCCCTGGATTTGGGGAGTTTTGCTTAAATTCATCAAAAAGTTCAGCTTATGTATTCTTTCATCACATGTGCATTGCACTCTTCCAACACATGTACAGCGGATTCTCAAGAGCTTGCACATTAATGAGATGCTATTGAGCCCACACTACTACACTGTCTGAGCCAATGCTTTCTAGTAAGTTTTGATTACAATACTGGGTGGGGTGAATATATTTTATAAGACATAGATGCTTTTTTTGTTAACCTCACTAGCGTAGGGGGCAGCATTCGGAATTTTGGATGAAAAGTGTGCCCAAAGTAAACTGCCTGCTACTCAGGTCCAGAAGCTAGGATATGCATATAATTGGTAGATTTGGATAGATTGTTTTCTAACGTTTCCAAAACTGTTAAAATATTGACTGAGTATAACATAACTGATATGGCAGGCGAAAACCTGAGGAAAATCCATCCAGTGGATTATTATTATTATTTTGAAATGCCTGTTTTTCCATTGAAAGCCTATCCACCATACAAAGACTTATGACCTAGTTCACGATCCCTATGGCTTCCACTACATGTGGCCAGTCTTTAGGCATTGTTTCAGGCTTTTACTCTGAAAAATGAGGGAGAAACACCACTTTCAATTGAAAGGACAGTGGAAATTTCCAGACATGAGTCCTGCGCGTGACCGGGACTTTCTTGTTTTTCCTTTTCTATTGTCGAAGCTATTGTCTGGTTGAAATATGATCGATTATTTTTGACAAAAACAACCTGAGGATTGATTATAAACATGGTTTGACATGTTTCTACAAATTTTTATGTTACTTTAGATCTTTTGTCTATGTTGTGACCGCGCTTTGTTCCAATGGATTACTGAACAAAACGCACCAACAAAACGGAGGTTTTTGAATATAAAGAGGGACTTTATCGAACAAAATGAACATTTGTGTAACATGGAGTCTTGGGAGTGCTACCATATGAAGATCAAAGGTAAGTGATACATTTTATAACTATTTCTGACTTTTATTACTCCTCTTCTTGGCTGCTAACTGTTTGTAATGATTTGTCTGCTGGGCGCTGTTCTCATATAATCGCATGGTTTGCTTTCGCCGTAAAGCCTTTTTGAAATCTGACACAGCAGTTGGATTAACAAGAAGTTATCTTTAAACTGGTGTATAACATTTGTATATTTTATGCATGTTTATTATGAGAATTTTTGTTTTGTTGAGTTTCACGCTCTGCAATTTCACCGGATGTTGTTTGAGACAGTGGATTACTGAACAAAACGCTCGAACAAAAACTGAGGTTTTTGGATATAAAGAGGGACTTGATCGAACAAAACTAACATTTATTGGGTAACTGGGAGACTTGTGAGTGTAATCATATGAAGATCAACGGTAAGTGATTAATTTTATCGCTATTTCTGACTTTTGTTACTCGTCTACTTGGCTGGTTACTGTTTGTAATGATTTGTCTGCTGGGCGCTGTTCTCAGATAATCGCATGGTTTGCTTTTGCCGTAAAGTCTTTTTGAAATCTGACACTGTATGTTTCATGAATATAACACTTGTATGTTTCATGAATTTTTATAATGAGTATTTCTGTTTTTGAATTTGGCGCGCTGCAATTTCACTGGATGTTGGCCAGGTGGGACGGTAGCGTCCCACACCCCCTAGAGAGGTTAACTAGTAAATAATAGCCTACAGCAAATCATTTCAAACTTGTTAACAATTTCTGCTAGTTCGTTTTTGCTACCATGTGGTTTTTAGCTTGCTTGCACCTGCTAACTGAGTACTGTTAATTCACCTGTTTCCATACATGTTTCATTTTAAAACATTTATCTTACAAAGGAGTTGTTTAAAACTTCTTAGGGATAGGGGGCAGTATTCGGAAGTTTGTGCCCAAAGTAAACTGCCTGTTACTCAGGCCCAGAAGCTAGGATATGCATGGTAGTATTGGATAGAAAACACTGTTTCTAAAACTGTTAAAATAATGTCTGAGTATAACAGAACTGATTTGGCAGGCGAAACCCCAAGGACAATCCAGCTTGGATATTTTCTTTTGGGAAGCCAAATTATTAGGAACAGGATTCCAGTTCCTATGGCTGCCACTAGATGTCAGTCTTCAGAAATTACTCAATGTTTTTTATTATTCCACTAGGTGGACTCTAGTCTTTTGGTGCACGTGAATGAGAGTGCGCTCCGTGTTGTTTTTCTCCGGTATTGGAAACAGTTTATTCCGTCTTAAAATGTATCGATTCTTTACATTTTAGGGTACCTGGGGTTGGATTAGAAACGTCCAAACATTTCAAACAACCAGGTAACTTATTAGATCCTCTGTAGGCATGTTGGGCGAGTTGGAACCGGTGTATTACTGAATCAAACGCGCCAAATAAAACAGACATTCTTGGGATATAAAGAAGGACTTTATCGAACAAAAACGACCATTCATTGTGTAACTGAGACCTTTGGGATTGCAAAAAGATGAAGATCTTCAAAAGGTAAGCGATTTATTTCATCGCTATTTCTGACTTTCGTGATGCATCCGTTTGGTTGGAAAATGTTTTTCATGCTTTTGTATGAGGGGCGCTGTCCTCAGATAATCGCATGGTATGCTTTCGCCGTTAAAACCTTTTTGAAATCTGACAAAGTGTCTGGATTAACAAGAAGTTAATCTTTAAACCGATGTATAACACTTGTATGTTTCATGAATGTTATTATGACTATTTCTGTATTTTGAATTTGGCGCTCTGCAATTTCACCGGATGTTTTCGAGGTGGGTCGCTAGCAGAACGCCTGCACCAGA
This sequence comes from Salvelinus alpinus, assembly GCF_045679555.1. Classification (NCBI taxonomy): domain Eukaryota; kingdom Metazoa; phylum Chordata; class Actinopteri; order Salmoniformes; family Salmonidae; genus Salvelinus; species Salvelinus alpinus. Next base: position 50,601,580 of record NC_092088.1, read on the forward strand.
AAGGTTAATCTAACTGTTTAACTATTTATCTGTACATGGAATTGTATTTGGGTTTTCCCCCCAAATTTTTACAGGAAAATTCCACAGGCACTATCTGATGTGTGGAGACATTTCACTGCAGCTAATGTAGAAGGAAAAGCTGTGTATATTTGCAAATACTGTGCCAAATCATATGTGAAGAAGCAACAAAGATGCAGAATCATCTGGCCAAGTGCATAAAGTTCCCTCGGAGCTCACAAGCAACCTCTGACAAAAGTCTCCCTACTTCTATTCGAGGTGAAAATTATGAATCAGACACCTTATCGATAGCAACAGCTGATGTTCCTCCTGGAATCAGAAGTTTTTTTTGATTCAATGGAGGAACGTAGTCAGAGAAATGCTGATGAATGCTCGAGCTGTGTATGCAACTGGTTCACCTCTGATATTCACAGGCAATGTGTATTGGAAGAGATTTCTGAATGTTCTTCGCCCAGCATACACCCTTACAACCAGACATGCGTTATCTACTCATTTGCTGGAGCAGAGTCCCATGGAGTTCAAGTGAAGGTCAAGCAAATCATAGAGAAAGCAGACTGTATTGCAATCATCTCTGATGGGTGGTCGAATGTTCGTGGGCAAGGAATAACTAACTACATCATCTCGACCCCTCAACCACTATTCTACAAGAGCACAGACACAAGGGACAACAGACACCAGTCTCTACATTGCAGATGAGCTGAAGGAAGTCATCAATGACCTTGGACCACAGAAGGTAATGGCACTGGTGACAGACAATGTTGCGAACATGAAGGCTGCTTGGTCTAAAGTGGAGGAGTCCTACCCTCACATCACCCCATTGGCTGTGCTGCTCATGCATTGAATCTGCTCCTCAAGGACATCATGGCATTGAAAACACTCTACAAGAGAGCCAAGGAAATGGTTAGGTATGTGAAGGGTCATCAAGTTATTGCAGCAAAGTGAGAAGAATAAGAGCACCACATTGAAGCTGGTGTTGTCATCATGTTTGACAGTCATATCACAGTCTGCCGATATGGACAGCCCCATCAAGAGGATCCTCTTGGATGATGTATTTTGGGAGAGAGCGGTAAGTAGACTGAAACATATAGCAGTAGCCATTGCACGGATTGAGGGAGACAATGACATCCTGTCTGATGTTCAGACTCTGCTTGCAGATGTAAGAGAAGAAATTCGTAGTGCCCTACCCACTTCACTGTTGCTCCAAGCAGAGGAAACTGCAGTTCTGAAATACATCAAAAAACGTGAAGACTTCTGCCTGAAGCCCATACACGCCGCAGCGTACATGTTGGACAACAAGTATCATCCAGGCCAAGGTGGCGAGGCACGGTAGTCATGACACCATAGGCCTTGTTGATCTCTGCACCAGACAGGATGGTAAGAGCATCCTGTCTGGTGCAGAGATCAACAAGGCCTATGGTGTCATTACTACCGTGCCTCGCCACCTTGGCCTGGATGAGGGCAAGGTTCTTGGCAGTCTGGCGAAGTACACTTCCAAGCAAGGGCTTTGGCATTGAGATGCAATATTGCAGTATTGCCAACATAACTTATCAGCCACCTGGTGGAAGGGACTTTGTGGATCTGAGGCTCTTTCCCGTTGCCTCCATCATCCTCCAAATCCCACCAACATCAGCCGCCTCGGAGAGCAACTGGTCCTTGTTTGGGAACACATACATCAAAGTACGCAACAGGCTGACCAATACAAGGGTTAAAAAATGTGAGTCATTTTGAGCCTGACAACAAGCCATCCTCAATAAGGTTGGAAAGTGAAGATGAGGCCTTACAGTCACAACAAGCAACAAGATGAGGCCTTACAGTCACAACAAGCAACAAGATGAGGCCTTAGAGGTGGACATTGAGGAGGTCCAGGGAGAAGACATGGAAGCCTGAGAGGAAGACAACCAAAGCTTTAGTTTCTAGACTATCATTTTACAGATGTATGTTGAAAACATTTTTTGGAGATGCGATGGATCTTTGGGGATCATTCAATATTCCCTTTCTTTTGTTGTTCAGTGAAATCATCCCATGTGAAGAGTCAACTCATTTAATTAAATTTCAACTCGTTACTAAATAGTTTTTTGTATTTCTAATTGGAAGGATTTAATCATTAGCAATTATGTCTACTTATGATAAGGTAAAAGGTTAATGTTTCTGTCTCCATATTATATGGTAAATATATCCAATGCAAAAAACATCTACATTTAAATGCTATATTAATTTGCATATATTTCCGTTAATTCCCATATATTCCCACAGAAAGTTTACACCTCTGAATATTCCCCAAAATGTGCAACCCTATTCCCAGGGGGTTCTCAAAATCCACTATGGTGGCATTTATTTTATGCTAACTGTGCAATCCTTTTTTCCCCCAATGGACTATTTTGATATGATTGTGTGTGGGAAAAGTAGAGCAGCATTACAAAAAGTGACATCACCAAACAACCAACCACACTTAGACCAGGCACATAGCATTTTAAACATTCAACCACCACTTGCCATCACTAGTCAATTTGGGAAATTCATCAAAATGAATTTGAATTGTAAACTAATCTCAAATCAGACAGAACAATGTATGGCTAGAAGCATCATAAGCCGCCATTACACTGTCCTTTCTCCGTGTGAAACTCACCCAGTAGCTGGACCCCTCGTGTCAGGCCGTAGACGTCTATGAGAGCCCAGAGTGGCTCGGAGGCATGGACCCCGCAGAAGAACAATATGGGGCTAGAGTCAATGATACGGTAGAAGACCCGGCCCTTCTTGTCCACCCAGAAGGAGATGATGTTGCCCTCGTTGGACAGCTCCTCGGGCAGGGCCTTGGCCCAGAATCCATTCTGTGAGACAAGGTCTGGGCAGGCGTACTTAGGAAGGTTGTCTGGGTTGATGCGGGATGGGTCCTTGGAGGTGAAGCCCAGACGCAGGGCTCCGCTCCAGCAGCACTGCTTCTTAGTGATCTGGAGGAGAACAGGTAAAGGGGTTTGTACCATTTAAAGCATGATAAAGGGAGTTAAGCTGGTGAATAACCTAAAGACCATTCCATTAGTCGTGTTTGTCTAAGATTTATCACTCCACATTCTGGTTGGCCATATGTTAAAACTTTGACAAACAAAATGGTAAACAACAACAAAAATAGACATGTCTGTTTATCATCTGCTGACTGGCTATTCTTGTCTCACCTCATTTAAAACCTACATTTACACTGCTTTCACCGTGCAATATAACAGTACGGCTCACATGGCAATGCTTCCCATGCTCTTTCACTTTCGAGACATAGATGGACTTATAGGTGAAGTGGAAACGTTTGCTATGCTGCTTTGGCCCACACAGAATCAGGGGAATAATGAAGGCAAAATACATAGTGAGAGAGAAACAAAAACATTTATGGAAAACAGTTAGACTAAAAGAAAGAGATGAAAGAGTTTCTGCTGATAAACATGGTCCACCTCCCAGTCTGTCCATACCTTGAGGCGGACCTGCTCGAACAGGGCAATGGGCCGGTTGCTGAAGGTGATGGCGTTGCAGAAGCTGGCCTGTCTCTTGACGGTCCTCTGAGCCATGTCCATGACAATCTGGGAGCCCTTGGCACTAGGGTGGAAGAGCAGGGGAAAGGAGGACCTGCTGCCCCCACACTGCTGGATAGGGAGACATCTCTTGGTGGGCTTATGGTGGCAGCGGTGAGACGTGTTGGGGAAGGGGCCACCCAGAGAATCTGAAAAGCAGGAAGCATAGGGGGAGTTAAGTAATGTTCTTTGTAGATATAACTAAGAGAGCAGAAAAGTATTACTGAACACAATATAGGAACCTAAATATTTCCAGCTGTTGTCTATGGCATCCACTGTATAAATATGCACAACGTCAATATAGCAATGCATCAGCAGTACACAATCAAAACTTCCTTTCTTCAATGTTGTGATGATGACTGGGTGTATGTTCCTTTAGTAAGCATTTAACTCAAGCTCCATTTTCAGAGATCCTATCAAGGAGTGCAAACAAAATGAAATATAGTTATGTTAGTCATCTCGATTTTCTCATTAGATTAAAAAAAATAAGGATAAGAGCTGCTTGGTAGGCAGAGAAAATTGTGCAGCTGTGAGAAACTCATACAAAATTAGGTCATTTCTGTAATAGGTCAAAATAATAATGTAATAGGTCAAAATATTAATAAAAAATAAAAATAAACTGGAATCTCAGTTATGAACAATACACACCAACGCCTATATTTTTTGCTATTCCACATCTTGCCAATTTGGCACTGGTTTGGTCATGAGTCTTGAATATATCTACATGAGAAAATAACCGATTTTGAGAGCAGCAGTTAGCGATGATGATAATACTCTGGCAAGAACAGTCAACATTTGGAAAACAGGCAGATGTTCCCTTTCAGTCAGTCAGTCAACTTCGGTACAACACACTATGGGGAGTAGCACTCTCCCGACTTCGGTTTAAGGATCTACAATCACGCCTGACAATCCACGCCTTGCTGGAGCCCCGCCTTCCATAGGTGATAAATGTGAGGCACTGTTCTCCTAGTCCTCGGGCACATGTTCTCTTGACAATCGTGTAGCATTCTTTAGGGGGCTTGGTGTTTCCGATAGCGACTTCCTCTCCCGGGTGTTGCAAGACGCGAGTTGCAAGACGCGGAGATGGATTGGGTCTTATGTCTCCAGGCTCCTGTGCGCTCTGTTGCCGGTTATAGGACGCTATTCAAAGAGGGGGTGACAGGGTTCTGTGGGTATCTTCCCGCCGCCTGTGTCTGCCTCGGTTAAGCACCGCTTGCGTCTTCTCAGAAGGGTCCTGGTCCCATCTCAGTGATCCGGTCCCATGTAGACTTGAGACCAGGCTAGCTAACATGCCCTGTATAGCGTGCTAGCCAGGTAAGCTAACTCGAGGAGGCGAGCTAGCTACTGCTGGCTATTCCAGCTTCCTGAAGGTGAATTGCTTGGGTAGTTATTTTGTTTAGTATACGTATCTAGTGTTAAGTCGCTTGGTTATTCTAAACAGACCGTGCTGCGGTCAAAAGAGGCTAGCTAGCCTAGCTTAGATTAGAAGCCTCATCATGCATAACTTCCGGCTAATGAAGCTTAATATCTCCCCTCCAGCGTTATGGCAATCCCATTCATATTACAAATTCCTGAAGTTGGAGGAATGTGGGGCTTGCAGGAAACCTCCGATGAGGAAGCAGTCTCCGAGCACTTGGATTGGGTAACGCCAGGAGCGAGGGGCCTTAGCACGGGTATGAGTGACCGGTGCACCCCTTCACAAAAACATTTGTGACGCCAGTGCCCCCACGTTTGGTTACAGCCAAATGGGTGCTACGTCAGCCATTGCCAGAGCCACCTGTGTCCATTGGCTCCAGAGCAGCGCAGCGGTCTAAGGCACTGCATCTCAGTGCAAGAGGTGTCACTACAGTCCCTGGTTCAAATGCAGGCTGAATCACATCCAGCCGTGATTGGGAGTCCCATAGGGCGGCGCACAATTGGCCCAGCGTCGTCTGGGTTTGGCCGGGGTAGGCAGTCATTGTAAATAAGAAAATTGTTTGTAAGTGACTTGGCTAGTTAACAAAAAGGGTTTGGGCTTCATCCAGGCCTGACAGTCTCACAACTTAGTTTGGAAGCTTGTCCATGTTTAATGCCTCTGTTACCCCACATTCCATTGTGTTCACAGGGCTCAAGGGGTATATCAATCTCCCCATGATGGGAGTAATAACTTGGAAGTAGAGGTCACCCGATTAATCGGAATGGCCGATTTCAAGTCTTCATAACAATCGGAATGATTTTTTTTTACACCTTTATTTAACTTGGCAAGTCAGTTAAGAACACATTCTTATTTTCAATGACGGCCGAAGAACGGTGGATTAACTGCCTTGTTCAGGGGCAGAACGACAGATTTTTACCTTGTCAGCTCGGGGATTCAATCTCGCAACCTGACGGTTAACTAGTCCAACGCTCTAACCACCTGCCTCTCATTGCACTCCACGAGGAGCTTAACTGTTACGAGAATGCAGTAAGAAGCAAAGGTAAGTTGCTAGCTAGCATTAAACTTATCTTATAAAAAACAATCAATCAATCATAATCACTAGTTAACTACACATGGTTGATGATATTACTAGTTTATCTAGCGTGTCCTGCGTTGCATATAATCGATGCTGTGCGCATTCGCGAAAAAGGTACCTAACCATAAACATCAATGCCTTTCTTAAAATCAATACACAAGTATATATTTTTAAACCTGCATTTTTAGTTAATATTGCCTGCTAACATGAATTTCTTTGTGTCACTTCTCTTGCAACAGAGTCAGGGTATATGCAGCCGTTTGGGCCGCCTGGCTCGTTGCAAACTGTGTGAAGACTATTTCTTCCTAACAAAGACAGCCAACTTCGCCAAACGGGGGATGATTTAACAAAAGCGCATTTGCGAAAAAAGCACAATCGTTGCACGACTGTACCTAACCATCAATGCCTTTCTTAAAATCAATACACAGAAGTATATATTTTTAAACCTGCATATTTAGCTAAAAGAAATCCAGGTTAGCAGGCAATATTAACCAGGTGAAATTGTCACTTCTCTTGCGTTCATTGCACGCAGAGTCAGGGTATATGCAACAATTTGGGCCACCTGGCTCGTTGCGAACTCATTTGCTAGAATTTTACGTGATTTTGACATAACATTGAAGGTTGTGCAATGTAACAGGAATATTTAGACTTATGGATGCCACCCGTTAGATAAAATACGGAACGGTTCCGTATTTCACTGAAAGAATAAACATTTTGTTTTCGAGATGATAGTTTCCGGATTCGACCATATTAATGACCTAAGGCTCGTATTTCTGTGTTATTATGTTATAATTAAGTCTATGATTTGATAGAGCAGTCTGACTGAGCGATGGTAGGCACCAGCAGGCTCGTAAGCATTCATTCAAACAGCACTTTTGTGCGTATGCCAGCAGCTTTTCGCAATGCTTCAAGCATTGCGCTGTTTATGACTTCAAGCCTATCAACTCCCGAGATTAGGCTGGTGTAACCGATGTGAAATGGCTAGCTAGTTAGCAGGGTGCGCGCTAATAGCGTTTCAAACATCACTCGCTCTGAGACTTGGAGTAGTTGTTCCCCTTGCTCTGCATGGGTAACGCTGCTTCGAGGGTGGCTGTTGTCGATGTGTTCCTCGTTCGAGCCCATGTAGGAGCGAGAAGAGGGACGGAAGCTATACTGTTACACTGGCAATACTAAAGTGCCTATAAGAACATCCAATAGTCAAAAGGTATATGAAATACAAAAATGGTAGAGAGAGAAATATTCCTATAATAACTACAACCTAAAACTTCTTACCAGGGAATATTGAAGACTCATGTTAAAAGGAACCACCAGCTTTCATATGTTCTCATGTTCAGAGCAAGGAACTTAAACGTTAGCTTTCTTACATGGCACATTTTGCACTTTTACTTTCTTCTCCCACACTTTGTTTTTGCATTATTTAAACCAAATTGAACATGTTTCATTATTTATTTGAGGCTAAATTGATTTTATTTATGTATTTTATTAAGTTAAAATAAGTGTTCATTCAGTATTGTTGTAATTGTCATTATTACAAATAAATAAATGTAAAAAAAATATATATATTTTCTTTCTCTTTTTCTTTAAAAATAAAAAAATAAGTCGATTAATCGGCATCGGCTTTTTTTGGTCCTCCAATAAATCGGTATCGGCGTTGAAAAATCATAATCGGTCGACCTCCAGTTGGAAGATTCGCTCTCTGTCCCCAAGAGGGCACTCCTTCCCATAGGTGGGTCATTACTGGCATTCATTGCTGATTCCTGCCTGTAACTCACTAGTCCCTATGAGGTGCTTAGTGATACAGGTTATGGGTTTCTATAGGCGATTGGTTTCATTCCTAGGAATAAGATTAAATTGCGATTCACCGGTCTGTTACCACAGAAGGGGGTCAGTTTTTCAGAGCTGTCCATCCCTTTTCCAGTTGGGTTAAAAGGTGCTGTGGCACTGGTACCTATGACTGATGGGTATGAAAACTGCTATAATTAAGGTTTTCCACTGGGTCTATTTTTAATGCGCTGGGTGGCAGCTGGTTATTGGGACGCATCTTACTGCCTAAACCGGGTGAGGCTCGTTATGACACAAGAACTCCCAAGAGGCACTGCCAATCAGAATTCATCACTGATTGCCGGAGCCCCCGAACCCAGATTAGACCAGGCTTCAGGCAAACCTTGGTGCATAAACACAGTTGTGTCAACCCAATGTTCCAGTGTTTATGGGTGTCAGAAGCATTGTGTCTTCCACATGTGGGATCAATGAACTGTCCCTTCTCCACATTCAGATACATGGTGCTAGAGTGATGTAAAGGGAAAAATAACCAAATCTCTCCCAGTCCACAATGTGGCACCCCTTCAGATGGCACTTGATTGCTCTACCGTCTGAAATTTGTTGCGCGTTCCCCATGCTTCTGCGGCGTAATCACACCGACTGTTCAAGGCCTCAGTGCCCGCTTTGAGAGGGGGAATATCTTCCAGTCGCGGGCAATCCGAGTGGTTTCTATGTCAGATACAGGACGGCTGGTACAGCTGGTATTTCCTGGATCTGGAAAGGGGTCAGGACTTTACGCCCGCTCAAGACTTGTGTCCCCTAGTAAGCATCTCAGTCTATGAATTCAGAATGCTCACGAGCCACCGGCTATTACAGTCAACAGGCTGGTGGCAAGCAGTGTTACACACATACATGCTGGTGTCCCATACTCAGTCTCAAGGCTTCATAGGAAACTGAAAACTTTTCCGACTCCATCTCAGAACATTCCGTTTCTGGGTCTCGAGTTAGAAATGCGCGATTCACTATCCCCATAAGGGGTGTCCAGGTTCTGCCTCTGATTAACCCAATTTCATCAGTGTCACGCAGTGTGTTTTCACCAGTGCCTACACCTGCCACGCATCTCACAGCCTAATCAGTCATTTCGGGTGTCCCCGTCGAGCCTACAGAGCCTGGCCAAGGGTTGGGACCCCCAATTATTGTCAGGAGGCTCCCATGGTGTCAGTTGTACCCCGCAGGATGATCATGAAAGATGCATCCCCCAGCTAATCCAGCTCGCGGCAGGCACTCTCTTAGCAGCGTCTCTCCAGCTGGAGCAGGAGAAATTCACTAAGCAGAGCACCTTGTGTGTAATACCCAGACCACCACAATCTTGCAGGGTCAGGTCTGGGTGGTCTGCCATGGGCCATTTCATTTAGTATTCGTTGGGGGGGGGTTTAGGGTTAGGGTTAGGGGGGGGGGGGGGGGTTGTACCAAAGTTGACTGACTGGAAGGTAACGTTATGACTATAACTACTGTTTGGCCCCTACCTGTTCCTGTGATCGGTGAAGAGCAGTATTAAATTGAAGGAATTAATCCGAGCCTCATGTTTATCACCTGCGGAAGGTGGGGCTTCCAGCAAGGCGCAAATTTAATTGGCCTTGTAAGGCGTGATTGTAAATCCTTTACCAACGATGTTGCACCTCGTTTCCCTCTTTCAGTGAACAGTAAGTTATAGTCATGACGTTACGTTTTCATCATACAATAGTTGCAAGTGGGAGAAAATGAATGAATCATTAATGAATGTCAAATCGCTCTGGATAAGAGCGTCTGCTAAATGACTTAAATGTAATGTAATGTAAATGCATGATTCCAAAGGCCCTTGAGAAGGTAGGTAACAAGAATAGGTAGCCAGGATATTAACTTTGGTGATGAACCGTAAGACTGCTAAAATACTCGTCAGAGAGATGGTGACAGCGACACAGTAGTGATGGTGAGGATGACTAGCAGTTAGCTTTATGTGTAACCCAACATCTCTGGATGTGCCTAATGTTTAATTGATTGCATGAAGGCTGCATGAATGACTGTCTTTATGAACATGTTGCAGGCAGTCATCAGGAAAAACAAAGTCAATGACTAAGAGCAAGAAAATAGGATTGCCAATCAATGTGCTATTCAAAGCTTTGGGCATGTTAGAGGAAGCACCAAATATAAATCCCCAAAACATATTGTATACATTTCCCTGAACAAGCAGAAACACGAATGTGTATAACAGGGGTTGAAAAACTACTACAAAGCTACTGTTGGGCATATCTGACTTGTAGTAAATTAAAGAATGCATCATGGGTAATAAACGGCTCATACACATACATCCTTCAATGCCGCTGTAATTGACTCCAAATCTACTTCTCACATCTGCCATTTTGTAAAATACTAAGCGTTAAATCAACAGTTAGGCTACTCCCCTTGGTTAACCTAATCCCCCCCCACCCCCCCATCTCTCGTCAAATCATTACAACAATGCCAAGGACACTGAGTTATCATGGAGATATTTCTGGTGAGATCATCCCAAATAATGCATTTTTCAGACAAATTTGTGGGAATGAGGCATATGTACCTCATATACTTTTTTGACTTTCATTTAGCTGATTGTCAAATTAACAAATCAGTCACAAATAGCAGTTCTTTACCAACCTACAGACAGTATTAACTAGTAATTGTGAGGGAGCAGTTCAACACTAACCTGAAAAGCAAAATGTCTAAGGATCAACAAATAGAGAATGTTTGCATGCCTAATAAAAGATACGTGTGTGTGAAGATGTGAGTGTGTGTCTGTGCACATGTAAATGTGTGTGTGTGTGTGTCCATAGCCTAATCTAGACACATGCCCTGAGGAACAGAAAGTTATTCTTGCTCCTCAGCTCATAACTTCTAGGGGTCAAGAGCTTTTCAGACTACCCAGGAAACAAATCAATTAGGCAGCACAGGCAGCCGGTGCCACATTAAATTGGGGAGGACGGGCTCAAAGTAATGGCTGGAACGGAATTAACTGAATGGTATCTTACACATCAAACATGGTTTCCATTCACACCCTTTCAAACGGTATTATGAGCCTTCCTTCCCTCAGCAGCCTCCTGTGTTAATATTGGCAACAGAGCATCATGAGGGCATTTAAGACCACAGGCTATTGGCAGCCGCTTCAATTTCAAGGCAGAAATATTGTGCGGTGGGTAAACACTCCCGTATCCAGATCCATGAATGTAAATATAGCATAATTTGAAGAGGACATCTTATCAGGAAATTAACCAAATGTGATTTTACAGAGTTTGTTTATTTGTGAAACTCTTTTAGGTTGTGGCTGCCAATAGAAATCTAATGAATTGTTTGGGCTGAACTGTCATAGGATCCTTATTTGTTAAAGTATACACTAGTGCCTTGAGGTATTCAAATTAGGCTTGGGCGGTATGCAGCTTGGCATACCTTCATACCAAACTTGTGCCATACCAGGATATTTCGGTAATACTTGCACTGAACAAAAGGGGTGCCGTTTTCAAACTGTAATCCGAAGGTTAGCAATGCTAACAAGTACATGTAAAATCCCATAGAGAATGCTAACGAGCGCATTGCAAACATTTTGTACAGTTTCTGACCTAAACTATACAAGTAACTCAAAAATGCTACTCACAGTTTGCTGTACGCACAAAACAAATATTAGCCAGCAAGGCTCTTGATCCAGAAGGAGATTCTCTGCTGTTACCAAGCGAATGCTTGATTTGGGAAGAAGCTAACCACTTAGCTAGATAGTTACTCGATTAGCAAACCAAATGCACAGCTGCAGAGCATTTTAGACAGTTATCTAGTTGTGAATTACATACTGTAATTAGATCACCCTGGCGCACGCTGCACTACAGTGAGTGACTCTCGTTGTGTGCTTGTAAACAAACTACCATACGCTTCATAATAATGTGAACGTATTGTACAAATTGACTGCAGGTATTTACTTAAAGTAGCAACAAATATTCAAATGTATAAAAACAAATTCAAAGAAATAGTTCACGGTATTGAAAAACCCTTCCGTGGCTTTTTCCACATACCTCGGTATACAGTATACTGCCCAAGCCTAATTCAAATGTCTATCCCTGGGCTACTTTAACAATGTTGAATGGTTCTCTATATACAACAATGGTCTTAAATTAAGTCAGAACAAATCAATTAAACATATTGTATTCAATGTCAAATTAAGGGCTTTACATTCAGCTGGTGCTAAGGTGGCGCAAGTATCAATGTAAAAACTGGCTCACTGGCATTTCCCAGCCCTTATGCCAGGTTCGGCAATTTACCTGTCTATCATCAGCTCGCTTGTGCTGAGGTGGGAGGGGTAGCAATATCTGAGGTGTGTCCTTAAAAACAAGTGCGAGCGGTTTTAAGACCCACAAAAAGTAGGTCTTAATGGTAATTCAGCTGATAATGATAACGCAGTTGATAATAGCATAGATTTTGAGAGCGGAAGTGCCACGCACAATGCCCATGGAAGAAGAGATGTGCCTTTTTTGCCAGTGAATCTCATATTTAGAAGCATAAAAACAAACAATTGGCATCTACCCCATTTCATTTAAAAAACAAGAATAGCCTCCCCTTAATGAAGACTGGTTAAACAGCATCACATAAGTGCATATTTTTTATCCTGAACATTAGCCAAAAGTAGCCTGAATAAAGGGGTTAGATTTGCTCCATCAAGAACTGACTGAATTCAATCGTGAGTTGGTCGTGGGGGGTGGTTTGATGTGGGTGTCTGTGTGTTCGCAGGTGGGAAGAGTTAGCCAAATTATTTCATCAATTAGCTTCAGCCAGCTGGTGTGCAACCATGGCTAAATTGGTTTGACTTTGGAAAGCCTATCTCAGGGGATAGTTAGGGACTGTCAATAAATTAAACAATATATATTAGACAATATTTTCATGTTGCACACCTTTTAGATCTCATTAAATGCTTTCAATATTTGTACACTGAACAAAAACAAAAACGCAACAAGTGTTGGTCCCATTTTTCATGAGTTGAAATAAAAGATTGCAGACATTTTCCATATGCACAAAAAGCTTATTTTTCTCAAATGTTAGTGAGCATTTCACCTTTGCCAAGATAATCCATTCACCTGACAGGTGTGGCAAATCAAGAAGCTAATTAAACAGCATGATCATTACACAGGTGCACCTTGAGCTGGAGACAATAAAAGGTCACTCTAAAATGTACAGTTTTGTCACAACACAATGCCACAGATGTCTCAAGTTGAGGGAGTGTGAAATTGGCATGCTGACTGCAGGAATGGCCACCAGAGCTGTTCCAGAGACCTTAAAGTGAATTTCTCTACTAAAAGCCAACTCCAATGTCATTTTAGAGAATTCGGCAGTACGTCCAACTGGCCTCACAACCACGCCAGCCCAGGACCTCCACATCAGGCATCTTCACCTGCGGGATCTTCTGAGAACATCCACCTGGACAGCTGGATGAAACCGAGGAGTATTTCTAACTGTAATAACAAAATATTCTGATTGGCTGGTCCTGGCTGCCCAGTGGGTGTGCCTATGCCCTTCAAGGCCTACCCATGACTGCACCCCTGCCCAGTCATGTGAAATCCATAGATTAGGGCCTAAATTAATTTATTTCAATTGATTTACTGTAACTCAGTAAAATTGTTGTGAGATATATAAATACACACACGATTTATAGTTGGTTTGAAGTCACTGTGTAAATTTACCGATGGTCCCTAACTAGCCCCATAGGGATATTCCAAGTCAACCCAAATGTACCAAAGGCAATATGATCAGGTCACGTGCAGCTGCACTCCGAATGTATTATTCATTGTGTGCCAGCTGTACGCAAAAAAAAATATAAAAAAATAACGCCCTTCATTTACGTTGTGATGCGGTCACAAACAAGTCTAAAAACGACCAAATTATCCTATTTACACTTTGCAGTAAATTTGTCGGTAGAATAAATGTTTCTGACTCATATCTATGCCACATTGGAAAACAGCCTAATGGATAGTTGGTTAAGGGGCAGTTGCTGTATAATTACAACTTGTCAACCAAAGATACTGTAGCGATAAGAAAATGTACATTTGTCATTCAGTACACTTATCCAGAGCGATTTACATTTAGTGCATTCATTTTAAGATAGTTAGGGACAACCACATATCAGTCATAGTAAGTACATTTTCTTCTCTTAGTATGTAGCTATCTGTCAGAGCTAGTAGGCCTAAGGGGGAAACAAAGTCAAGTGTTATTCACGAAAGTATAAATACCATCAGCCAAATTGCAAATACGAATTTCATTCTTGATCTAGACTACATTCACGTTTCTGCGCTAACAAAATATTGCACTGCTATAAGTGTGTGATAACGTTTGCATGCATTTTACATACAATTTACACATTAAGTCATAGCTTGAGTATTCATAACACTTCCACTCATTTTCTTGCAGACTTTCTTTCCAAATGTGTGCATTACTGACCCTTAACTCTCAATATATAATCATCCTCGATTTGCCATTTCTGCTACAAGGTTTTCGTTGTAGCCTCTGACATCATCAACGATTTGATTATTACTAAATATATGCAATCTATAGTAGAATATACCTTCCCCTCAAATATAAAATATCCTTACCGTACAAGGTATTTCTTGTTATCTGACCTCCCATGTTTAAATACAAGGCAAGTTCCTCTTCTCTGGGTTTGTTAGACCAAAAATTCAGAGACATGCGCTCCTTGGCTGTCAACATAACATAATCGGATAATTCACGATTTCGTTCTCTCCGGTTCACAGAAGTCCTAACACTTAACCCTCCGTGAGAGTAGTGGCTGTCCAAGCCGATTCACATCGGACCGACACAGATCGGATACAATAGCAGCACCACACCGCAGCGTAGAATCACATAAGGTGAAGCTTCAATAATTACCATTAACGCTATCGATATCACCAACGAAGGAGAATTCCAACTCCTTTTGAGGTCCGCGAAAAAATGACCGTATAAACAAACCTAGCCCGCCCCAAAACAAGTTGTTATGCATTGAGAGGAAGGAAACAGGCTATAGGAAATATGGATGACCTACACAGCTTTGAAAAATGCATGGAAACTCCGCCAAGTTACTTTTATCTCCCGCGCAAGTAGCCCAAACGGCCGCAAGATGGCCCTATTATTATTTTGTCATCTTACGTCTGAGTAATGTGCACAGCCAGCAATACACTCCTGTCCCCCAGTGACCGGCGTCGTAAATCATACCCACTGCGCAAAAAACTGGTTGAGTTGTTTCTACGTCATTTCAACCAAAATAATCAAATCAATCAAATTTTATTAGTCACATGCGCTGAATATAACAGGTGTAGTAGACCTTACAGTGAAATGCTTAATTACGAGCCCCTCACCAACTTTGCAGTTTCAAAAAATACGGATAAGAATAAGAGATACAAGTAACAAGTAATTAAAGCAGCAGTAAAAAAATATATATATATATACAGGTGGATGCCGGTACAGGTAATCAAGTTGATGACGTTAAGTCACCGTGGAAAACTGATTGGATTTGCAAAAGGTAATCAACACAATGGAATTTCGTAATATTTTCACCTAAATCTGATGACATGGTGATTTGTTTTTTATTTCACCTTGAATTCACGTTATTTGACAACTCAACCAAATTTAAATCTAAACATTGAACTGATGTATGTGCCCAGTGTGTCCTCCCTTCAGGCTGCTAAGGCGTCAGTTTCCTCCTTAACTCAATTTAATGGCTGCTCTGTGGAAACAACTGCCAAAATATTAATATGTGTTAATAAAATACAATTTTCCACCACCATTTTCGGATTTTCAGACAACTTCCGGATGGTGCGTGACTGTTGCTTACCCCTGGCTGAACAACATCAGGAAGTAGCATTAGCCACCCTAGCATAGTGGTGGAAAATTGTGTTTTATTTAGACAGTACACATATTTTGACAGTTTTCTTTCCACCAACGAGCCATTCAATCGAGTTAAGGAGGAAACTGATGCATTTGCAGCCTGAATGGAGGATGTTTCATGTAAGAACCAGTCCAAGGGGTACACGAGTTTATTCCCGGCTGTGCACATTAAAGTCGGACGTAAGACGAAGTAAAAGGAATAATACCGCCATCTTGCGAATGGTTGGGCTACTGCACAAGTTGAATGGATAAAACCAGCCACAATGCATGTCAATTGTATGCCTCGTGTAGCTTACATTTTTAGGTTGATATTAATGAAGACATTAATTAACAAATCAATGTGTCTATGAACAGTGTAAATATAAACCTGCATCAGGTGTTAATAGGGCTGACCCCATTTAGTCGACTGGTTGATTGATAGGCTGTTGGTCGACCAAGATTGTTTTAGTGGAGCAGTGGCAAATATATAAAACAAATGTATGGCACACGAGACGCCTGTCTGATTCACGCCTGTCTCAGTGGACTAATTCATTGTGGAGGCCGCGGGGATGGCACACCAGTATCACATTTACTGTTCATTCCCATAATTTATAATCTACAATGTTTGTTTTTTTACGGTCATTTCTGTTAATGCATTCAATATATGTATTATTATTACAGTCTTACCGTTGTCATTGTAGGAATGGACACGTTGTTTGCAGAGCCCACAACCTACGCTACACTTGTGAGCTTTTTTTTTGTCCATTTCATTCCATTTACAAGTTGTCAATTTATTAATTGTCTTTTGTTTGGAGCGCTCCTGTCAATCTTGAGTAAGGACAAGCATCTGATTACGCATAAAAGTAGTCCTAGGCTACCTGGCCTGTTTACAAATGTAGGCCTGTAAATGTGCCCATTTGGGGAGCTGATACTATTTCTGATTGTCTTAAATCACCATCACTCCTCAAAGTAATCATTCTTCGCCTCAAACAGTAAGTACAAAATCTGTTTTTACATCCATTGAGAATGACAATAGTTCCTCAATATTGCCTATTTGAAAACTATTTCCAGCTCTTTCAATAACCACTCAGCATGAAAGGGGAACAAATGTCATGCTCTGAGCCGGTGAAAGGCTTAATTTATGACGTTAACTGACTACTTCTTATCTCTTGGGCATATAGTCTACAGCTAGACGTCTGTCTGTCCGTCCGGAGCTCACTGATGTGGGAAACTCGGAGGGCCCAGAATATTTTATACAATGTTGCAAGATTGCTAGCATAATCGAGCTGGACCAAGTTAATAGTGCGTAGCCAATGTGATTTATGGGATATTTATTATCAGTATATGTTCTACCAGCAGGCTGCAATCTTTTTATTTGTTGGTTTATGTAGGCTATCTTTTCATATTGGCAATGGCAATATAAGTTACTTTTAGATTTTATTTATTTTCATTTAGATATAATTTTGATTAACCACATGGTATTGATTTTGAGATATGAAGACTTTATTATAAATGAAACTGTTCCATGAAAATCAAAACTGGCACGCAGATCAGTAGAAATGGTATGCTAACTTGGCACTTTAAATGGAAAAGGTTGCCTATCGCTGGTGTAGCCTATTACCGGCAACTGTAGGAGCATAATGGCAGAATCTGCGAAGACCAGCAACAGCGGGCAGTTGGAGGATAGGGAACAGTTTTTTTTCTTCTGGTTAGGCTATACTGATCTCTGGCTCCATCTATTAATTAGTGTGGCTTAATTTTTAATCGCAGTGCTGAAAGCATCAAACAAACTCAGTAGCCTACATATAGTTTATTTTGTTCAATCATAGGGTGTGTCTATATATGGAAAAAGGCCTCCGCACAAGCTCTGATATTGGTTGCACTTTCACTGTGTCAGGTATATACCTTGCTAAGCTATATGTAGCCTAGTAGAAATGATCCAGACTGAACAAATGTTACTTAAAATGGTGCACAACTTTGGGATTTGTTATGCTCATGTGAGCCCATTTTTAACACTGATGCATTTTGACAGGTTTGACTGTATAGCAACTACGATGCCCATAGACAGCTAGCTGCGGGCTGGAGCTGAATAAAATTATTGAAGATACCAAGAAAAGCAGAGCTGTGTTGTGAACACCAGTAATCAAGTCAGGTAGGCTGCACACACATGCTTTTGTAGACTTGTATCATTAAATGTAGGAGTGATGAGCCCTGGTTACCATTTTTCCCAAAGAAAATGGGAGTGATTTGTTGGTTATTTGACAAAGCAAATCAGCCACTTGTTACAGTGTAGGTCTGCTCTGCAGTGTCTGGGTCCAACCATGCCAAGTTGACATCATCACAGCCCCGGCTCTCAATGGGCACTTCTCTGAATTTTCTTTGTCACCTCAGCCATTACATAATGCATGTAACAAGCCAGCCTTCAGATACTGTACGTAGCTTGGCTAGCAGCAGCGGTGGTATTAATACACTGGTTGAAGACATACTGGTTAATTAGACATGTGTTTGACTGACAGGTGAGTTTGTCAGAAACAGCATATCTTTAGCCACCTCTGCCTGCCCAGTTGTTGTCAACTGTTGTTGTCAATAGTCATCCAAAGCACAATGACAGGATGGAAATCAGAGAAAAATGTATCCATTCTTTACTTGACAATATGTTCGCTTGACCTTTGATGATGGATTGTGCGGTTTATTTATAAGAAAGTTCACAAAACACTCTTGACTCAGGAAATGAAATAAAAAGAGAATAACAGTGCACTTGGAGGATGTTTTCATGTGGGATGGAGACCCCTGTGGCGATGACATTTATTGTTAACATCACTTGACTTTGAAAATATGATTGGGCATTTTCTGATCATAGGATGAGCATTGTAAACATGTAGGACAACATGGCCTGGAGTGGAATAAATATCTCTGCACTGCATGCCGTTTAGGCACGCTTTTGAAATGAGCTGAATCAGTCAACAAAAAGTATGGATTTCAAAAACAACCTTGAAGATAATTAAATAGATACCCTTAAAACTAGCATGGAAAATTACCTATAACATTACCAGTGGTGTAGTGGTGCCTGAAGAAGTGGGTATACTCTTTTGCCATACATTTCCAATTCTATGACGAACAGCAGTGTGTAGGAAGGAGATTCCTATGTGTGCAGGAGGACATGAGACAAAGGAATGTGTAGTATCGGTGGAAAAAGATTTGTGTGTTAATTCATGGTGCGGGAGATCAGAATTGTCCAGTGAGAAAGGCAGGTTGAGGTTGGCCAGGATGTAAGTAGTACAGAAGGTGTTGTATGCTGAGGCAGTGAAGAGCGCAGCAGAGGAAGATGGGTCCAGGGCAAGGGATCCTAAGATAATTCCTTTTGAGTATGTCGAGGCCAATAGAGAGTGATAGGAGCAATGTGCGTTATTTGCGTTCATAGCCATAGAAATCAACTGTACCGCAGAAATGGAACGTAAATCACAGAAAATAGATGTTATGGTGGCAGCTGCAAAGAAATACTTGGCTGTATGAAATTTTACTGCAGAAGAGTTACAATGTGTGTTGAGCGATAGTGTCTGTCCTCCCAGGCTGCTGGGCTGACGTAGGATCAGATGGGGCCAAAGTAGTTGAACAGTGGTGAGCTTTTAATGGGTGTAGGGTTAGTTGTTAGGGCATTTTTTCATCTCTTTTCCCCTTTTTCCCTCCCATTTTTGTTACAAAGTGTAATGAATTCACGCTCCAGAACCGTAGGCTGACACACAGTCCACACAGTAGGTGGTGGCATGCACCTCTAACGTATGTTTGCGGACTGCCATAATACTATAGCAGAAGAAGAAGAATCCTTTTCATCTACCAGAAGAGGGTTTGGCCTATCATTAGCATCACTATATTTTTTTCTGTTCCTTAATTGTTTGAAACCTGGACTTCATATCATGAGGCTTGTTTTACCTTGGTTCAAAGTAGCCTATAGCCAAAATCCCACCGTAGAAACGTGGAGGCAATTATTTTATAAAGACTTTTTCATATGAGTTCTCCTGTTCTATTTGTTTTCAAATAAACGTTAATTTTCTAGCAGTCAAATGCATTATCCTAGTCATATTAGCAACCCATGATAGTTGTTGCTTCTTTAGCACTCCCCTATTTCTACATTTCTAACGGATATTTCCATCTCTGTCCATGTGCAGTGTGCATTTTATGTGTTTTCCTGCAAATTAGATTTGAAATTACTGGCCACTTTAATAAATGGAACACTAGTCACTTTAATAATGTTTACATATCTTGCTTTACTCGTCTTATACAGTGGTTCTTCCTGTAAAAGTTGTCATACTGCAGCTCACCTTGCGGGCTGCCGCAAAATTTTATGGCACGTTATTTAATTGTCAGCGATTGTTGCCATTAATGCTAGTTAGTGCTAGTTTGACCACCAGAGGGCACTTTGAGAAGCATTTGACTGTATTCAATATTGGCTATACTAGAGAATTTAAAACCTTTTTTGTGAGAACATAGTATATGGGATTGATTTTAAATTTAGCTTAATTAATTTGATTAATATTATGGTGTTTCTATTCCAAGAAAAACGAAAAAGGAAACCCTTAGCATTTCCATTAGGAAAATATGGCGCTGTACAATGTGACCGTTTCCACACCCTAATTGTAGGCTGACCAATACCCAAACGGAGATTCGGTGGGAAAAAAATCGGATTTATCAAGACCAGTCCCCATGCTTGTCTCAGAGCAGCGCGAAACGGTGATGAAATAGTTGACCACACCGGGTAGGCTATTGCTTCAAATCCTATTATAACAATTGGATGACGGCCGGCCAGAACATAATAAGTATATAATATTAGCACTATTAATTGGCCCACACTACAAATTTAACATGTTTAACACACATGATTAGTACATAATAAATTCAGTGACAAGATCATTTTGATCTGATTACACTCATAAAATCACTGTCTCTATTAAATTATTATTTTAGTTTATTTCTCTGTGCGTTGATTGGTGGGGAAAACCAGGTCTAGTACGTAGCCCACTGTAGGCTACACTACTTTTTTAACGTCAACATTTGTTCAGAACAATTTGCTTGATAGGAAGATAAAATGTTGCTCTCAAAAAATATCAAGAATAAAGGTGGATAATGAAAATCTAAGTGTCAGAAGAATGTACAAAGAGATATGCGTTCATCTCTCCATCTTTTCCCAATGCCAAGCCAGTGTGTCTTATTTGCAATGAAAATATCGCTGTTTGCAAATAATTCAATCTGACTAATTCTGAATCTAAGCATAGAACTTCAGTGGCCTTCCCGCCCCATATAGAGGCCCTACACAGAAACATTGAATCGTTAACTGCAAGCTGCACACTTTTTTTTTTTTGCGGACATATTCTGTAATTTAAACAGATTAAATCTGCAGTTACAAGGAAGAGGGAAACAGTCGTGGACATGGTGGAGAAATTTGAGGCCTTTACTAGGAGCTTGAGCTGTTCAATTTGGACTTGTCATCTGGCAGGCTACTGCATTTCAGCACACTGAAGAAACGACAGGCAGAGGGACCAGGCCACAGCATTGTCACAGAGGTGATGGAAGATTTCATCAAGCAGCTGAGGGACAATTTATCCACCAGATTTGAAGACTAGAACATGCCCAATGATATCATTGCGTTTGTACGTGATCCTCTCACAGTCCACCCTGGTGGAGAATTCTCCTCCCTTGCTAAGACAACGATACCCTCCCTGGATGAGGTTTTTTAAATGGAAATATGACCTCTTGCACTGAGATGCAGTGTCTTAAGACCACTGCGCCCCTCGGGAGCCATGATCAATATATATTGTCCTGCTAATAGCCCATCCTAGAAACGTTGTTTGCAGAATTCACAGCCTGCTACGCTTGTGAAAACCAAAATGCCTCCAGCTGTCCATCACTACTGTAAATAAAATCACAGAATATCTAAGGGGCTTTATCATGCAGGGTTATTAATAATAAGAAGAATTATGATACTTTTTCCCCCTTCCACTTGTTAAAGATTCCAATTGATAGTTAAAAAAATATATATATATTGTATTATTTGTTCTGTCTTTTCTGGTGGATTAAACTGAAATTGCAACCAACTTTCTATGGCTTATTTAAATTTATAGAGATCCTGGTCATGGTGCTACAGTATGTTGTTACAGCAAAATCAAAGTGAGGACAATTGGCAATCTGCTGTATACTTATGGCACTAAGTAAACACTATCATCAGATGCCTGTGTTAGGCCTAACGTGAAAACCTGGGAAAATGAACAGGTACAGTAGGCTACAATACTGTAAAGTAGACCTAATAATGCTTAAATAAATCGACTGCTGGTGTTTACTGTATGCTGCACATTTTTACATTGTATTCCATTTCCAGCAAGACTATTCAAGCTATTGAATCAATAATGGATGAAGATGAGCGCTCGGCAAAGGCCATCTGTAATCTGCTGGCATCACAGCACAACATCTACATCGCTCTAATCGCAGTCAGAAGACAGTTGAAGAAACTTGCGTGGACTTATGGAAAGGCTTGGTAAGACATTTTATATACAGTTGAAGTCGGAAGTTTACATACACCTTAGCTAAATGCATTTAAACTAAGTTTTTCACAATTCCTGACATTTAATCCTAGTAAAAATTCCTTGTTTTAGGTCAGTTAGGATCACCACTTTATTTTAAGAATGTGAAAAGTCAGAATAATAGTAGAGTGATTTATTTCAGCTTTAATTTCTTTCATCACATTCCCAGTAAGTAAGAAGTTTACTTACACTCAATTAGTATTTGGTAGCATTGCCTTTAAATTGTTTAACTTGGGTCAAACGTTTCGGGTAGCCTTCCACAAGCTTCCCACAATAAGTTGGGTGAATTTTGGCCCATTCCTCAAGACAGAGCTTGTGTAACTGAGGCAGGTTTATAGGCCTCCTTGCTCGCACATGCTTTTTCAGTTCTGCCCACAAATCTTCTCTAGGGTTGAGGTCAGGGCTTTGTGATGGCCACTCCAATACCTTGACTTTGTTGTCGTTAATCCATTTTGCAACAACTTTGGAAGTGTGCTTGGGGTCATTGTCCATTTGGATGACCAATTTGCGACCAAGCTTTAACTTCCTGACTGATGTCTTGAGATGTTGCTTCAATATATCCACATAATTTTCCTACCTCATGATGCAATCTATTATGTGAAGTGCACCAGACCCTCCTGCAGCAAAGCACCCCCACAACATGATGTTGCCACCCCCATGCTTCACGGTTGGGATGGTGTTCTTCGGCTTGCAAGCCTCTCCTTTTTTCCTCCAAGTGAGGGTGGTCATTATGGCCAAACAGTTATATTTTTTTTTCATCAGACCAGAGAACATTTCTCCAATAAGTATGATCTTTGTCCCCATGTGCAGTTGCAAACCGTAGTCTGGCTTTTTGGAGCAGTGGCTTCTTCCTTGCTGAGCGGCCTTTCAGGTTATGTCGATATCGGACTCGTTTTACTGTGGATACAGATACTTTCGTACCGGTTTCCTCCAGCATCTTCACAAGGTCCTTTGCTGCTGTTCTGGGATTGATTTGCACTTTTCGAACCACAGTACGTTCATCTCTAGGAGATAGAATGCGTCTCCTTCCTGAGCGGTATGACGGCTGCGTGATCCCATGGTGTTTATACTTGCGTACTATTGTTTGTACAGATGAACGTGGTACCTTCAGGCTTTTGGAAAGAACCAGACTTGTGGAGGTCAACAACAACAAAAAATCTGAGGTCTTGTCTGATTTCTTTTGATTTTCCCATGATGTTAAGCAAAGAGGCACTGGGTTTGAAGGTAGGCCTTTAAATACATCCACATGTACACCTCCAATTGACTCAACTGATGTCAATTAGCCTATCAGAAGCTTCTAATGCCATGACATCATTTTCGGGAAATTTTCCAAGCTGTTTAAAGGCACAGTCAACTGAGTGTATGTAAACTTCTGACCCACTGGAATTGTGATACAGTGAAATAATCTGTCTGTAAATAATTGTTGGAAAAATGACTTGTGTCATGCACAAAGTAGACGTCCTAACCGACTTGCCAAAACTATAGTTTGTTAACGAGAAATAGGTAGTGGTTGAAAAACGAGTTTTAATGACTCCAACCTAAATTTATGTAAACTTCCGACTTCAACTGTGTATATGTATATTTTTCAGAACATTAATGATGTGTATTCTCTTGTTTTGTACTGTTCTGTAGTTTCGACCCAGTGATTCGTCTGACAAACAAAGAACTTCGCGACCAGGCATGGATCAAAGCTGGCGAGACATTCAATGACACCATCTTCAAAGACTAATCAACGGTGACCCTTGAGCAATTTGCTCAAAATTGCTACAGAAAAAAGGAAGAAGATCAAGCAAGCCGAGTCCCAAGCATCCCCTTATTAATGAAAGCATAAAGGTGTTGATGAAGAACTGTTGGGGCCAAATTGGGGGATTTTCACACCTACAGAAGCCGGGCTATGAAGAGTCTATTGTCCTGCTAATACAAAACATTGTTTGCATGATGGACTACACCTGCTACAGTACACTTGTGAAAAACAAGTTTTCAAACACTTGTTTGAAAACAGCCTCCAGCTGTCCATCAAAATGCCTCCAGCTGTCCATCACTACTGTACAGCATCTTGTTTACATTCTTTATTGTATCCACAATGTCAAATACTTTGTATTACTTTTAGAGCTTGGGATTTACAAATGTGCGCTGTGAGAATATCTAATAATAATAATTGCCTTGTAAATAAGGATGCATTATGAAAGGAAAATGACATGCGGAAGAGACAGTGGTAATATTTTTCCTTTTAGAGACTATAATACTATACATGGCGTCCATGTCATTTTCGTTTCTCTTAGAATAAAAATCTTAGTATAACAACCGTTTTAGTAAGTAATATGCTACAGTCCAGTTACAGCTTGTTCTGATCAAGTAGAGTGTGTGCAGGACAGAGGAATCGCAATTCTTACGCTATTGTTCAGGAGTAACAGAAAATTGCGTGTCAATTAATAAACCATGTGCCAATGAAAATATCTCTTCCCAACTATTTTGCAATCTATATGGCTCTTCGCTAATAATTACATTTAGAAGATTGGAGTATTCAAAATTAATATCTAAGGGGCATTTTTTGTTAGGGCAAATCTGGAAAATAACATGCGTAAGAGACGGTGGTAATATTTTTCCTTTTAGAGACTTAATTGTGTGGCAATGGTGCGTCGCCCTATGGGACTCCCAATCACGGCCGGATGTGATACAGCCTGGATTCGAACCTGGGACTGTAGTGATGCCTCTTGCACTGAGATGTGCAAGAGGAATCACTGTAGGCTACTGTAGGCTACACAATGAGAAAATATGGAAAAATAAATAATGAAATGTTAATTATATAGAGCAGCCAGTGTTGGCCCGAGCCCAGTCATCATCAAGAGATATGCTGGACCCTATGTCAGAGAGGGGTTTTTGTGACCACATGTCTATTGTTTTGCTAATAGCCCTTGTGAAAACATGTTTTCAAATGGCCTCCAGGGCCGACAGAGAAGTTCCTTACTTTCCCCCGCCTTCCACTTGCCTCTTACATTTATTCCCATAGTAATTCGTTATGGTTTGCATTGTAAATGAGGGCGTAAACTGGGTCAAGATGTCAGCAGAGTAAGTAAACTGTTATGTAGTAAAATAAAGGTTAAATAAATGTATATACTGTATTCTTTACTATTCTACTGTATCTTAGTCCATGCCGCTCTGACATTGCTCGTCCATATATTTATATATTCTTAACCTGTTGAGGATAGAGGGCGCTATTTTCACTTTGGGGGAAAATCGTGCCCAATTTTAAACGGCCTCGTACTCTATTCTTGCTCGTACAATATGCATATTATTATTACTATTGGATAGAAAACACTCAAGTTTCTAAAACCGTTTGAATTATATCTGTGAGTAAAACAGAACTCATTTTGCAGCAAACTTCCTGTCAGAAAGTGAAAAATCTGAAATCCAGGCTCTGTTCCAGGGCCTCCCTAATCGTTTGCTTGAATTCTATTAGTATACATGCACTTCATATGCCTTCCACTAGATGTCAATAGGCTGTGAGAGGTGAAATGGGGTCTCTAGCTCTTTCTATGGTGAAAAGAGACAGCTTGGAATGACATGACCCCAGAATTCCTTTGTTCAGGAAGCGCATAAAGGTCACCAGTATTGGCTTCTGAAAAGCTTTCTTTATTGACGTGTTATATCTCCGGCTTTGATTTTATTTGATAAATGTAATAATATCATCGTGAAGTATGTTTTTTCAATATAGTTTTATTAGATTATTGAATTTTTTTGGGGAGTTTAGGCGTGTTGCGTTCTTTGCTTCTGGTGACGAAGTAGAGCTTAGCGCCACTTAGCTAGTTTTGCTTGCTCATTCGAGAGGGAAAAATGCCATTCTAAAACCAAACAACGATTGTTCTGGACAAAGTACAACATTCTGATGGAAGATCATCAAAAAGTAGGACCCATTTATGATGGTATTTCATATATCTGTCAAACATGTTTACTTTTAGTTAGCGCCCAGATTTTGGGGGCTCTCTCGCAATAACATAAGCTGCATATCGTAATGAAGTTATTTTTAGAATTCTAACACGGCGATTGCATTAAGAACTAGTGTATCTATCATTTCCTATACAACATGTATTTTTTAGTAAAGATTATGAATAGTTATTTGGTCAGAATAGGTGAGTGTCAGAAAAATATCTGAACATTCTGGGAAAAAGATGCTAAGTTTTCAGAATGTCTAACCACGGATTTCAGCTCTAAATATGCACATTTTCGAACAAACCATATATGTATTGTGTAATATAATGTTATAGGACTGTCATCTGATGAAGATTAGTGAAAATTAATATCTTTTGCTGGTTTATTCGCTATCGCTAACGTGCCTATTGCTATCGCTAACGTGCCTTGATGAATGAATGCGGTTGTGTGGTAGGCTATTGTAGTAAGCTAATATAATGCTATATTGTGTTTTCGCTGTAAAACACTTAAAAAATCGGAAATATTGGCTGGATTCACAAGATGTTTGTTTTTAATTTGCTGTACACCATGTATTTTTCAGAAATGTTTTATGATGAGTATTTAGGTATTTCACGTTGGTCTCTATAATTACTCTGGCTGCTTCGGTGCTATTTTTGATGGTAGCTGCAATGTAAAACTGATTTATACCTCAAATATGCAAATCTTTCGAACAAAACATAGATTTATTGTGTAACATGTTATAGGACTGTCATCTGATGAAGTTGTTTCTTGGTTAGTTTGGTTGGTTCTTGGTTAGTTTGGTTGGTTTCGTGCATGCTACCTGTGCTGTGAAAAATGTCTGTGCTTTTTTGTATTTGGTGGTGAGCTAACATAAATATATGTGGTGTTTTCGCTGTAAAACATTTTAAAAATCGGACATGTTGACTGGATTCACAAGATGTGTATCTTTCATTTGCTGTATTGGACTTGTTAATGTGTGAAAGTTAAATATTTCTCAAATATTTTTTGAATTTCGCGCTCTGCCTTTTCAGTGGAATGTGGGAGGAGTTCCGCTAGCGGAACGCTGGGGCTAGACAGGTTAAATCCATTCCTTTACTTAGATTTGTGTGTATTGGGTATATGTTGTGAAGTTGTTAGATATTACTGCTGTAACGGAGACGCTGTGAGTCGAGAAGCAGGTGACACGTTTAATTAAACAACAAACGAGACAACATAACAGTGGCGTTTACGCATGAACACAGGAACAGTACTGACTGAGGAGGGAACCCAAGGGAGTGACAGATATATAGGGGAGGTAATGGAGTCCAGGGGAGTATCATGATGATCTGCAGCTGTGCGTAATGATGGATGCCAGGTGTGCGTAATGGTGGATCCCAGGACCGGTGGTTAGTATAACGGTGACGTCGAACGGGAGTAGACATGACAACTGCACTGTCGGAAACACAAGCAATTCGCTACACCCGCAATAACATCTGCTAAACACATGTATGTGATCATTAAAATTTGATTTGGAACATTTGCGTGTAAGCCTATCGTTGTGTGTACATTGCTGTGCCTAAAATGTGAAGAAATAAAAATGTATCAACATTTGAAGCTAAACCTTCTGTTTTGTCACCCTGATCTGTTTCACCTGTCTTTGTGCTTGTCTTCACCCATGTTCCTCATTATACCTGTGTTCTGTCTGTTGCCAGTTCGTCTGGTCAGTGTGTTTTTCTGTCTCCCTGCTTTCTCAAGTTCTGTTTCCTAGTTTTCCTGGTTCTGACCATTCTGCCTGTCCTGAGCCTGTCTGTTGTTCTGGACCTTATTGACTCTGCCCTGGATTACGGACCTCTGCCTGCCTTTGACCTGTCGTTTGCCTGCCACCTGTTTGGGTCAATAAACATATGTGACTCTAGCTGTCTGGGTCTTATCCTGAGTTGTGATTGTTCTTCCCATCAAGGAAAAACCTGAGTGCCAATATTCATCAGCCACGTTCCAGTAAAATGGGGTCCAAATATGCCCCTAGATGTTAGGGTTCATGTCTTCTTTTTTTCTCAGGGTTAGGACTGTAAATACAGCACTGACTGACACTTCCCTCTCCAGTAAATTATTTGTTGGCAGCAGCTGCAAAGTAGGGAGTGCTGGCATGGGGCCTCCCTTGGACTTCTTGACAGTGTTGTCTGAGAAAGCCGTGCGCCTGTTTTGCAGGGACCAGGATGAACAAACACATCATTCAGCCAAGGCTTTGAACCCTGGCTCTGTGGCGATGTGTGAAAAAATACAAAGCAACACAAGAGCATCATATGATCCTCAACAGGGAGACAGTCAGTTATCACCCCAGCCCCCCAGCCAAATTATGAGGTGAAATAGAGGGCATAAAATATGTGTTGACAGTCACGTATAAACAGCCAAATGCTCACAAGGTTACAAGAAAACCGTTTGATGTTTGTGGTATCATGCTAAGGCACATTCAAGTTGAAATAGGGCTGTGTCCGTGCTTTCCAAAGATTATATTTTGCTCAACATTGTAGCTTAATTGTGATATGTGACTACTAACTAACTGCCCTTTTCACTAGTCAAGTGTTGATCTTTGTTTCGTTGTGTCAATTCCACTTAACATCCGAACTTGCTTACATTAAATTCTCACTCACTGAGCGCTCATCCATCTAGTTTTTTCACCTTAGTTCACAGTTGTAATGCTTTGAATATTTTGGCACTATGGACTGTCTCTATAACCCAAGACTAATCACTTTAGGCTTCATCTAGTCTGGCCTCTGATGGCTTGCAGTGAGCCAGGTAATGTAGGAAAAATGATTCATCAATGGAATGGAGATGTGGGTAACTGAGGGACTGTGGCGTGACTCATGCACTAGGGGAGGCCCATCTCTTTCCATCCTATCAAATATAAAAGAGAGGAGGCAGGCAAGATTGACTGTAAATACTTCCTAAATATATCCTAGGTGTCTTGTATTGTTTGAAAGACAAACTAGAAATGCAGGGCTGGAAAAGGAACTAGGGTTAGGTTACATTCAAGAACATTGAACAGTTTAAGTTTGCAACCAGTGTGATTGGTGGGAAGGTGCTGTATTGCTTTAATGTGCCTAATCACTAACATCACTGCCTATAATCTCTCCTGTAGCCACTGTAAACAGCCATGAGACTTATTACAGTTTGTTTTTACAGTTCACATATGACAAAGGTCAGTAAATGTGGCTTACAAACGCTCCCTTCTGGGCCAGGATTGAGGCATTCCTTGTAAGGTAACTGGAACCCAGGGCCAGACAGTTGATCTATGTTGCAAAGTCAAAATATTTAGACAGAAGACAAGCAACAGAGTATTTGATAGGGGCACTGTAACAGAGTGACGCTGAGACTCAGATTTTTCACTTTAAAATGTATGTCAAACAAAAACGTTAAACAAGCCATACAACTCTAAGAACAAAGACTACTTTGAACAATTTCCACAGAAAATTTTACAAAAACACATTTACTTGAAGAACGGTGCAGATGCAGATTTTAGTAACAGAATGACGGCACAAACAGCACAAACCTTCATTCTGTTACCAAACTGGCACGGACAACCTTTTCCTAATACATTTTACCATTTTGTCATTTAGCAATTACTTGTTCCCAGGTCAATGTTGTCAGTATTGTACCGTAAGGACATGGCTTTTCATTTTTGCCAATGTTTTTCAATGCTATTACTAATAAGAATTGTAAGAGCATGTTGGGACGTCATATCAAAATATCCCATCCCTGGAGCTGGAATGGGACACTTATTAGACACACAATCCATGGTAAACTTCATTTCTCACTAAGGCCTTTGCAGACTGCCCTCCTGTTCTGTCATGTCTCTGTTGTTCACGTCCAGCACGGCTCTCATTATAAGCTATGAGGCGCTGTACAGTACACACCACACATGCAGCATATGGTTTAGGTTTCGCTGTGGCTCTGTTTTTCAGAGCAAGTAATATGACTTTCAGGAGAGGTTCTTAAGTGAGGAATTTGGTGCTCATTTGTTATGGCAGCTATGTTCAGCTACATGAAATGTTTTCAGCAATTGGTTGTCAGCACCTGAAGGGCTATGCACTTGGAATGATTTAGGTACACTAACTTATTATTAGGCCGACATCATATGTCATCTCGTCACAAGCTTATGTTGCTTAGATGGATGAATCACCCCCCAGAAATATTCAGAAGGTCTTGATATGGTTTTAAAATGCATGGTGTTTTGGAACTAATTTGTTTTAGGATCTGCCCAAATCCTGTCTTCAAGGGCAACATTGTCTCCTATAGTTTTCCTTCTTGCTTGACCAGCATGACTGGAACTAGTCTAGATTTCGCATCTTTGAGATAGCATAGTGTCAAAGTGATAACTAGGAAGCACATAGTTAACTCTATGCCCTGTACAATGCTGTGCTGACCCTGTGACAACTGTATCTTATTTGTATTCAGTTCATTGTCAGAGCAATTTTGGAATGGCTGCATATTCTTCCCCAAAAGTTATTTGCCTGCATTTAAATAGCTGTCTGTGTACCATATGTCTCGAACCCAACAGATAGTCCCCTGAAACACAGTCCTTAAACTTTTGCCCATGATTTAAATAGGTGTCACAAGGTGTAATTTTTTCACATCATCATATTCATTTGAATGCGGAAAGTTCTGTGATAATTTTTGACATTCTTAGGTTTTGAACCTGTTCTGAATGACAAAAAGTAAGACAAAATATGGACTGACTCCTGGTCCAAATTATGATTAAAAAAATCTTAAGAACAAAATACACCAAATACATTATGTTCAGCACTCCTTTGGTTTCTTCTCTTTTGAGAATGTGTCCCAAGTGTGAGGCTGTCAGAAAGTGAACTCCTGAGAGATACCATGCTTCAGTGCAATTTAGCTAGAGTGCCATCCACTCTGCAGATGTTTCCATTCACTCAACGTAGGACATGATGCAAGAAAACAAGCCAGATGGTAACAGCACAACCTCCGCTTCCCCCATACAGTAAATAGCTAGATCCACTCAGCTAAAGAAGAAGTGAATGAGATAGAATAGGAAATAAAGCCCACCATGGACAGTCTCCTGCCAACAAAAAGCACATTCCAGTTTACCCAAATTTGATGGTAATCTCCCAATCCTGGTTCTGAAGGATCACTGTGTAAAATAGTTTTCATATTAGCTGGCCTCAAAATGAATTATTGTGTTTAGTCTCTATATTCATATATAGAGTGACCCCCCAAATAATTATCTTGAAAATTATTACCACGTATAAATACACTGGCCGTGCCCGAATACCCATACTAGATTACTTAAACTGCATACTACAGTATGTACTAATCGTTGCATACTGTTTAGAATGTACCATGTAGTAAAAAGTATGCAGTATGCCACGGCTGCAACGCACGTAGTGGCTCCTAACTGACTGGGGAGGTGGGTCGGGGATGAATGCAGGTGGATTTTTCCAAATTCAACAGACATGCATCGCATTAACCAGCCTGATAATAGCCATTTTGAGGCCAGCTGAAATGAAAACCATTTTATTTCAAATTATTATTTCCAATCAGATTAATTTCTCTAAACTGAGTAGAATATGAATGGAGTTATAGGCCCACTCAGGCTGGTTATAGGCAGACTATAACATTCAACCTATAGTTTACGGTAGCCTATATAGTCCATTTATCCTGTTTAAAAAGGACTCCAGACAGAAACAGATCATTTGGTTCCATTTCAAAATATTTATTAGTGAAACCAAAGTGCTGTAACATATATACATTAAATCAATTAGCCTAGTACACACACCTAAAATTTTAAAATCAAAAGGCTATTGCACAGAAAAACGTGGGCAGTTGGGTGCATCCAAATTCAGAACCGTTGGACAGCAACATAATAACTAAAGCACTGATCATTGGGAACAATATCAGAATGACTGCTAAGGCTTGATCCATTAAGGAAATAATTCAATAGGTAGTCTAGCCTACAAAACAATCCATATGTTAAAAATGTAAAATGTACATACTATAAAACATTATATTTTGGCATTCTGAGAATGCATCATGGGCGATTGCGTTGTTTCCCGCTATTTTTTTATTTCAAAACATGTCCAAACAAATGTCTCCAAACTCATCTCCACAGCTAAAGTATAAGGGTAAGGAATTAGGTGGAGCATAAGGCTATCGTTTCAAGTTCATAATGAAATATGACGTTTACAATCAATAAATACTTAACATGTTTCTATCTAGCCTGGTTTATTGCAGAATTAAAGTACTATAGGTAATTTCATAATGTAAATGTAATAGCTATAGGGGTTGTATGCACACATGACTAAAAGTCACAACCAAAACTGTTTATTTCTAATAGGCTGCTTTAGACCGGCAGCCCAATTCTGATCCTTTCTTCAGTAACTGGCTTTTTGGTCAATCAGATCAGCTCTGAAAAATATCTGACGGGAAAAAATCTGATGTAATTGGTCAAAAGACCAATTAGTGGAAAAAATATCATAATTGAGCTGCCTGTATATAAGCAGCCTTAGTACCTCAGGCAAGTCAATGGAGGCTTGAGGTAATCAATTTACTAATGAGTCCTACTCCTACTGTAACTGCTTGATTGAAGTGGACACATTAGTTATTACATAGTAATTAACACAATGTAATAAAGACTAATTACTGTCACTGACTGCCTGGGAGCCATTGAGGAACAGGAAGAGAGTTCCAGAGCATGTTCATTGAGGCTACACACAGCTTGGTTTGTGTCACCAGGAAGTGTCAACAGTGCTGGCAGTGTCAACAGCTGCTCTTGAGGTAATATAGTAATGGTTATGTAATATCAACATGTGCCAAGACCAAAGTCACTACAATGTGATATTTTGGCACTCTCCATTTAGAAGCACACGACCACAGTACACAAAGTATACTGAGGAGTAGATCTTTAAAGTCAGGGGAGTGGGGGTATGTGTGTCTTTGTTTGACATATCCCACATATTAAGAAAAACAAAAAGGAATACCATATTTTTTATTTTAGTCATAATTTTCAATTGTTGTGTGGAAAGTAGCCTACGTTGTTTGACAGGTCATTCATTTAAATCCTAACAAAATATAATCTTTGTGTGTGTGATGTTATGATAACAATAAAAAAACAAGACTTAGTGTCTACTTTTACTGCCAGCGTGGATGTATGCTAGTGCTCGGGTGACATCTAGAGAGAACACAATTACGACATTGCAATCTTTCCACTCCATCATAAATCAGAGAGAGAGAGAGAAAGACGGAGAGACTTATGAATGACATGCAGGCCTATTTATTACAACTGTAGGCTGTATTGAACTTAATTACATCCAGTGTGTGTAGGTGTGTGTGTAAAATAATGCTCTCAGATTTTAGATGTATATTAATATGGGTTTTGTTGCAAAATGCTGTATACTATGCACCTCTGTGGTTGTAACATTTATTGAGAATGTTGATACCTTCTGGAAACAAGGCTCGTATTATAAGGAGGATATGATCCACCCAAATCATTTGGGTTCCTGGATCCTTTCACAGCATTATAAGGCTGTTGAGACAATGACTTATCAATGACCCAAGCACAGCTCATTTAATCCCTACCATTGTGTCGCTGAGTTGTCATAATGCTTCAGCAAATGTACATTATCCCAGCGGCATTGGAAGACACAATGTAAGTAACCTAATTTATGTCCCTCTTACTGCCCTGAATGCCTCTGCTGATCCCACAGCTATTGTATGCAGTAATCATGTGCCTATGAACCAGAGTGATACTGTTAGCACTGAGACGTAGTGCCCTGATAGGAAGTCCACTGTGTGCAGCTCACCTTGCACTAACATAAATAACATAAGCATGTATATCTCTTGTGGTATCCCGGGAGGTCTACCCCGGAGGTTGGAGATAGAGGTGAGGTACGTGCCGCGACGTTGGCTCCCTCTTCTGGGAGTACACGGGCTGGGCACCCTGACGCTGATGGCTCCAAGTGGAAGTATTTAGGGGAGAGTGTCAACCAGCTGTGCAGGCCACATAAAGCGAGCACCATGGCACACGGTGAGAGGGAACAGAGAGACAGACACGGAGCAGAACCTGAGAAGAAGGACCTAGCCAAACCTACTGTACATTATTTTGTTGTTATGTTTATTTTGTTGCCTAGTAAAGTTGTGTTTTCTGACTAGAACCTCCCTGTCTTGGTGTTAATCTTTGCATGCTCAATCCAACACCCCACAGTTTACCACATATGGTGGAGAATGCGGGCATCTCAGTAGCTTTGGGTGCTGTGGGGTTGAGCGTGCAGAGATTATCATGGAGGAACTAGTGGATCAGTTTATCATCAGCCAGGCTGATCAGCCAGAAGCAACAGGCTCTCCAGGAGCAAGCACTTGTGGAGCAGCGCCAACAAAACCTTAGACTGGTAGCGCAGGTAGCCCAGTTGGAGGCTGGGATGGCTCAGGAGTCTAGCCCAAATCAGTTCCTGGTTAAGTTAATAGAGGAAGTTGACGTGGAGACCTATTTGTGCACCTTCGAGAGGAAGGCGCAGAGTGAAGGATGGGATGGCCCAAGCCCAACTGGTCCAGCCTTTTGGCACCCTATCTTCCTGGGAAGGCCCAGAAGGCCTACTTCGACTTGAACGCCAACCAGGCAGTGAATTATGTGGGACTTAAACGTGAGATCCTGAGCCTTTATGGATTCAGCCTCACACGTCATGTACAACTGGTCCACGGCTGGGCTTTTGACTCCACCATCTTCCCCCTGCGCTCAGATGAGCGACCTGGTGCGCCTGACCAACGGCTGGCTACTGACCAACGTACCGTCCCTCCCAATAATCTTTAAGTTTGTCCTGGATCGATACCTCCGGGCCCTCCCATACAAGATGAAGAAGGCGGTGAGCATGCAGAACCCCCAGAGCCTGGAGAAATTGCTGACCATTGTGGAAACCCACCAGAACACCCAAGACCTGCTGAAAAGGGCCCGGGTAGAGAGAGTAGACGTGGGGAGGGGGAAGAAAAGTACTGAGAGGCGAGGGGCTGAAAGGTGGCCTGGACAGAACCAGCTGAGGCGATGAAGTGGGAGGGCGACCCGAACCGACAACATCCGCTGCTGGACCTAGATCAGAGGCGCTGCTATGAGTGCGGCGAGCGGGGACACCTTGCATGGAGCTACCCCGGCCGGGAGGAGTCCATGCTCTCCGCATCCCCCTGCTCCGGGGTAACCCGGATGAAGAGTTATGTCACCCCCTGTTGGGTGCACACCGAGACAGCCCCCCGCCACGAATCGATGGCGTTGACACCAGCGCTCTGCTGGGTTCCGGCAGCATGGTGACCCTGGCCCAACCACAGTGGCTCACACGAGAGGGGAAAGATGAAACGGGATGAGGAGGTGACAGTGTCCTGTGTACACAGGGACACAAAGAGGTACCCAACCAACCAAGGGGGGAGTGCCAGATGCGTGTGGGGGCTGTTCCTAACCTGCCTCTGCCCATTCTCCTCGGTAGATATTGCCCTCTTTCCAGGCACTGTGGAGGAGGGACCTGAGGAGGTGTATGCACGAGGTAAGAAGGAGAGGAAAAAGGACAGTTGCCTGCGCAACCCACGCCCAGCCATGAGAGGAGTCCACTGGGCCCGAGTCAGACCAGGAGGAGGGAGACAACCCCGCGCCGGGATGCGAGCCACCGTCCGAGGAGGACCTCAGGCTCCCCTTTATAGAGGTGGAGGCACCAGACGGACCATCCAACATAGGAATCCTCATGGGCCAGTTCGGGAAGGCTCAGTTAGAAGACCCCAACCTCCAGAACTCAAGGGGCCAGGTAATCGCGGTGGATAGCGTGCTATTACCTGGGGTAAGTGAGTGGCGCTACCCCCACTTCGCCATCAAGCATAATTTATTGTACCAGGTAGTAAAGCACAATGGGGAGATGAAAGACTTGTTACTCATACCCACCCAGTATGTTAGGACTGACTTGCAGCTCGCCCACACCCACCTGCTTGGGGCACACCTGGGGATGGAGAAAACCAGGGAGCGGATCGGGAATCGGTTCCACTGGCTTGGAGTGGAGGTGGAGGACTATTGACGTACCTGCCTGGAGTTCCAGATCACAGCTCCTGAGGGCACATAATAGAAACCCTTTGGTTATGAATCAAACAGGTGAGGGCCAGTTTGTACCATCCACAAACAGATGGGCTAGTCAAACACTTCAATAAGACCCTAAAGCAGATGCTGAAGAAGGTAATCGAAAGAGATGGGAGGAACTGGAACCAGCTGCTGCCCCACTTGATTTTCTCGGTGTGCGAGGTACCCCAATCGTCCACTGGGTTCCCCCCCATTTGAACTGCTGTATGACTGTTGGCCCCGCGGACTGCTGGACCTAGCCAAGGAGGTCTGGGAGGAGCAACCGACCCCCCTTCACAGCGTGGTGGCACACGTGGAGGAGATGAGGGAGAGAGGATGATGGCTGTTTGGCCAGTGGTGAAGGAGCACTTGGCCCAGGTGCAACGTGCCCAGGAGCGCGCATACAACCGGGTGGCCCAACCACGAGAGTTCCACCTAGGTAAGAAGGTCTTGGTGCTGATCCCCACAATGGAGAGCAAATTCCTGGCTATCTGACATGGGCCCTACCACATCGTCGAGTGGGTAGGCAACGTAAATTATAAGGTCCGCCAACCGGGGCGGTGAAAACTCCTCCAGCTTTACCATGTGAACTTGCTGAAGAAGTGGCACGCACAAGTGGAGCTGTGTGCAACGTAGATCCCGCCACAGCAGAATCCGCCCTCTGTTGAAGTTGCCATGGAGGAAGACCTCAGCCCGACCCAACGACAAGAGCTCTGAGAGTTGGTCCAGCAACTTTTCAGCGACTCATGGACCGGGTCCTGCGCCCGCACTGTGAGTACGCTGCTGCTTATTTGGATGACATAATTGTGTACAGTGACAGTTGGGAGTCCCATCTCTGTAGGTTACAGGTAGTGGTGGTTGCGCTAAGGTATGTGGGGCTGCCCACGAACCCCCGCAAGTGCAAGCTGGGGTACACCGAGGTGGAGTACCTGGGCTATTAAAATCGGGCGGGGAAATGTGAAGTCTCAAGAAGAAAAAAAATACGCTGCCATTAGGGAATGGTCGGTCCCCCGAACCAAGAGGCAAGTGAAGTCGTTCCTGGGGTTAGCAGGCTACTACAGTCGATTTGTACCTAACTTTACCGCAATAGCTTCTCCCCTCACAGACCTAACAAAGGCACGCCTACCCCAGACGGTGTGTGATGGATGACGCAGAAGCGGCATTCCAGGTCCGGAAGGACGGCTGTTCGCACCCGGTACTCAAATTCTCAAAAAGACTAATCTGACACAGGGGTAGGGGCTGTCTTGTCCCAAGAGCAGGAAGGCGAGGAGCAACCCATCATGTATGTCAGCAGGAAGCTCTTCCTGAGGGAGAAGAAGCACTCGATTGTCAGGAACAAGTGCCTTGCCGTGAAGTGGGCACTGGACACCCTCAAGTATTACCTCCTCGGGAGGAAGTTCACCCTGATCACTGACCATGCCCCCTTTGTGTGGATGACAAGAGGTAAGGACACGAATAACCGCATCACCCGCTGGTTCCTGTCCTTAAAGCGATTCTCTTTCTCTGTCATCCACAGGTAAGGTCGCACGGCAATGCAGATGCCCTCTCCAGGAGGGATGCAAATCTAGCCCTGAGCCCTGTGTGTGTGGTATCCCGTGAGGTCTACCCCGGGGGTAGGTGATAGAGGGGAGGTACGTGTCACAACGTTGGCTCCCTCTGCTGGGGCCCATTCATCGCGACGTTGGCTCATTCAACAGACACGACATGCCTAACTTTAACACTGACACTACACATCCAAGTATATATGAGCAAATTAAGAAAGACAAGCATTGTGATTTTGAATTCCGTAACGTGAGTATGGAAAAGGAGTGTGTTTTGTTGTTGTTGATCAACAATGACAAGCCACCGGGGTCTGACAACTTTGATGGAAAATTACTGAGGATAATAGCAGATGATATTGCCACTCCTATTTGCCATATCTTCAATTTAAACCTACTAGAAAGTGTGTGCCCTCAGGCCTGGAGAGAAGCAAAAGTAATGTTGTTAGCTAAGAATAGTAAAGCACCCTTTACTGTCTCAAATAGCCAACCAATCAGCCTGTTACCAACCCTTAGTAAACTTTAGGAAAATATTGTGTTTGACCAGATACAATGCTATTTTACAGTAAACAAATTGACAACAGACTTTCAGCACGCTTATAGGGAAGGACATTCAACAAGCACAGCACTTATACAAATGACTGATGATTGGCTGATAGGAATTTATTATAAAATATTGTGGAGGCTGGTTTGTTAGACATCAGTGCGGCTTTCGACATTATCGATCGTAGTCTGCTGCTGGAAAAATGTATGTGTTATGGCTTTACACCGCCTGCTGTGTTGTGGATAAAGAGTTACCTGTCTAACAGAACACAGAGGGTGTTCTTTAATGGAAGCCTCTCCAACATAATCCAGGTAGAATCAGGAATTCCCCAGGGCAGCTGTCTAGGCCCCTTACTTTTTAAAATCTATACTATCGACACGCCACTGGTTTTGAGTAAGGCCAGTGTGTCTATGTATGCGGATGACTCAACACTAAACACGTCAGAGACTGAAATGACTGCAACACTTAAAAAAAAGTCCTAAATATTTCAAAAACTAAAAGCATATTCTTTGCGACAAATCATTCACCAAACCCTACACCACAACTATATCTTGTAATGAATAATGTAGAAATTGATCAAGTTGAGGTGACTAAAATGCTTGGAGTAACCCTGGATTGTAAACTATCATGGTCAAATCATATTGATACAACAATAGCTAAGATGGGGAGAAATCCCTCCATAATAAAGCACTGCTCTGCCTTCTTAACAGCACTATCAACAAACATCTTCACACCGTCCTTTGTTCGGGGATTGATTTGCACTTTTCGGACCAAAGTACATTCATCTCTAGGAGAGAGAACGCGTCTCCTTCCTGAGCGGTATGACGGCTGCGTGGTCCCATGGTGTTTATACTTGCGTACTATAGTTGGTACAGATGAACGTGGTACCTTCAGGCGTTTGGAAATTGCTCCCAAGGATGAACAAGATTCTTTTTCTGAGGTATTGGCTGATTTCTTTTGACTGTCCCATGATGTCAAGCAAAGAGGCACTGAGTTTGAAGGTAGGCCTTTAAATACATCCACAGGTACACCTCCAATTGACTCAAAGAATGTCAATTAGCCTATCAGAAGCTTCTAAAGCCATGTCATAATTTTCTGGAATTTTCCAATCTGTTTAAAGGCACAGTCAACTGAGTGTATGTAAACTTCTGACCCACTGGAATTGTGATACAGTGAAATAATCTGTCTGTAAACAATTGTTGGAAAAATGACTTGTGTCATGCACAAAGTAGATGTCTTAGCCGACTTGCCAGAACTATAGTTTGTTAAGAAATTTGTGGAGTTGTTGAAAAACGAGTTTTAATGACTCCAACCTAAGTGTATGTAAACTTCCGACTCCAACTGTACATCTAGATCCATTTATGACTGTTGTGATTTTCTTAGGGCACCAAATGGGAGAAGATGTTATGATCAGATATTCATCATAAATTCAATTGTTCTGCGCCATTAAATTTTTTTTGTCTTTCATATCAGACACATATGGTTTAGATGCTCCCTAAGGCTAGGTAGTTACTGACTAAAAGAAAGGCATTAGGCTTAATGAGGGCTATATAGAAAGGGCTATATAAACTTAATAGTAACTAGCATTTTTTTATTTGTTTTGCGGTTTATGATCATAGAGGCTAATATTAAACATATACTTGATTGTATCCAAACAAGCATTTTGCTACACACACAATAACATCTGCTGAATATGTGAATTGGACCAATGACATTTGATTTGTTTTGATTATCTGGGGAACAGAAATAAAGCTTGAAAATATTTGATATGTAAAAATACAACATTTAATTCACAGGTGGTTACGGTAATGTATAAGGTCAAACAATATCTCTGTGTCTTCCGTAGTTTGTAAGTATACATCTTGGTGAATCAGTGCTGCGTTTTCTCAGTGTATAAGAAGATAATGTATAAAAAGGGACAATTTACTCCAAACTATTGATTTTCCTGACAGTAACGGATGTTCTGTCATTGGCTCTGACCCACAATCAAATAATGCAGACTAGGAGGTGAAGGCCATATTAATTCTGAGCTTCATGTTCCCTTCATCCCTCTTCAGTTGTGTTTGTGACATTATGAGTGCACTCATGCTACTGTGGGTGGACTCTAGGAAAGTAAGCTGTTGCATCAGAGCAAAGTGTGTGTATGTGACTGCATGCACCTGTGCGTGTATGCATGCTCATGTGTTTATACTTCGTTTTTTTTCTGTCAATCTCCTATGGGAAGAGTAAATTCTCTAAACTGACCAATCTTAGAATCACATGTTTATTCACATCTGGTCTGTGTCCAAAGCAGAAAGTATTACAAAACATTACCCATCATTGCATGAACCTATAAAACATTTGTCTACGTTGATGCCTTCGTAAAACCAGGATATCCTGAGAGTCAGAGATGAGGGCAGAGAGAGAGAGGAGGTTAGAGAGACAGAGAGTGTTAGTGTTAGAGAGAGTGGAGGTTAGAGAGACAGAGAGAGTGTTAGAGATAGACAGAGAGAGAGGAAAGACAGATAGACAGAGAGACAGAAAGATAGGGGGAGACAACGCCTTCAGACAGACGCAACAACCCCCTTTCGCTCTACACAACATCATAACACAATATATAATAACACAGCACCCCACAATACCCTCAGACATCATGCTCTTTGTGAATACATATGCAGTATATTCGAACACTGAGGTGTGAAGCGACTGTGTGTGAGTGTATTGAGGAGGCTTTCAATGCTACAGTACAGTATTTTTCTCTGACTGCGTCCATATTCATGACAGACTGTCTTCAACACATCTGTCTCTACTCACACTGACATCATCCTCACAGTAGAGCTAGGGCCCCTTCAGGCAGCCCTTCTGCAGGGGATTTTGAATAAATCAATCAACAACAGGCAATTGTTTGAAAAGCCTGACAGAAGCCAGGAAGCTGTCCTAAAGCGCTCATGCTCATACGAGGAAGGTTAAGATAGAAAATGGAAAACACATAGCTGATTTCTCATTTGCTTTTTGAGTGAGAGCAAATTACACTCATTTTCATCCTTATACCTTCCGTTATTATCATGAAATGTAGGCTACTAATATCAGAGCGAGGTACTCACCAAGGAGACAGGCGGTTGAGGAGTCCGTTGATGTGTCATGCTTTGTTGTCAAGGAAACACGGCAGAATGGGGCCTGGTGGCCTTGGATAGAGTGTTTACTATGCACCTCGGACCATATACCATCTGTTGCATTCAATACTCAGAGTGAGGAAAACTGAAAAAGATTAAATTTTTTTGCTTTTGCCTGCAGATTGAAATGTCAATGGTGCATGGAGCGTATAGAGTATACTTGTAGCTGCAGCAAAACATTTAGAGTTTCTATAATAAAGTATTTAGTTTTGAATGTGTGGATATTGGTTTCTATTGGTCGGCCTCTTGAATGGAGTCTTTGATGAGCTCTGTGTGTGACCTCGGCACTAGGAGCTGTCCTTAACCACCACAACCACCAACCACAACAGAACCCAATAGTGCCCCATAGCTTATTCTTGTTGGATCATAGGTAAAAACTGAGCCCTGGTTAGAAATGTTAGTTTTGTTTAATATTTCGATGCATATATATATATATATAATGGTTTGTGTAACTTTTTGCATTTTTGCTTAAGTCTCAAAGCTGTCACAAACTTCTAAATCTTTCCCAGTGGCTGGATTTGTGTCGATCAATTGGATTTGAATTCTAATCAATTCAGGACATGAATAGCATTTCAAGCCAAGAGTTGTCAATTATCTTAAATTAAGGTTTTTTTTCTTCTTCAGTTTTTCATAAAAGAGAATTGCATGCCGTTCTAGAAATTAATCCTACCTTATCAAAGAAACTAAACAATGGATGCTAATGCTCCTCCTGCACCTGGCAATATTTTCATTGTGTCCCTTATCAACACAGAGTCATCTAATGGCAATTAGTTTGTCTTTTAAAAAATCATACAAATTAAAGTGGCAGCAAATGAACTTGCTGCCAAGCGAACCCTCATTCCACCCTATTGAAGTATGGATCTCATCCCTCTGTTCTCTTTTTTGTTTCACCATCCATCACGTCTGTCAGCTTTGCAGGGTAAGACCATGGAGAGGACTTACTCTGACATGATGAAGTAATATCCAACCATGTCTTAGCTATTGTGCTGTCACATTCAAATTCCAGGAATTTACAAAGGGCAGGTCTGCTTCTGCCAAATGTTTATGACATAATGCACTACAGAAACATAGGCATCAATTAGGTAATTTACTATTACAGCAATAAAACAAACAATTTGCTATTGAGTTATTAATCTATAACATGTCTTACCAATATCATACCCAATGTCGTACCAATAACTTCATGTGAATCCCTGAGTTATTCACAACACATTTACATGCAAGATATTAGTGTTATAAACAGCTCAAATTATCCATGCTTGTTATTTTGCTCATTGCTGCTTGTGATAGTGCGGAAATAAAACGCCGATCTCTCGACAAGGCACAGCTTGTTGCCAATGATATATCTCCACCTAGTGTTTCATAAACACATCACAGCCTTGTATTCTATAACCCCCCCACACTTGTTGGAGTTGCAGTTCATGTATTCTACCATGCATCTGGGAAGCATGCTAATATTCAGTAAGTGAACACTTCATGCAACATCCATTTGCCCATCAGGGCTGCTGATACACACAAATATATATATATATATATATATATATATGCAAAATGTATATATATATATATATATATATATATACATTTTGCAACCATAGGTAGTCATGTTGGAACATTGAATAAACCATTGCACAAAATGAGTTACAGGTGTCTGTTTAGGCATATATATGGCAGTTCCTGAATTTCTACCCTCAAGTATTCAGAGCAAGAAAAATGACTCTGACAGAATTCACGGTAATACCACCAGGGGACACTGTAAAGCCACACTGTTGCAGGCATTAGGTATTGTTGGTTTATGTAATTTTAACATCTGTCATTTTCACAACAATCTTTGTATCTCATATACATCTTGTTCTTTTTCAGAAAACAAAAAGAATCCAAACTAAGTGAATGATAAACAGGTCTGGTAGATATGTTGGTATCTTGTTATTTTCAGAAATCAAAAGGTTATCTTGTCTAGAATATGCAAATATGTCATGCACTGGCAAGTCCCTGGGTGTGGAACACAATAATAGTTGGGAGGGTTAATGCAAATGAAGCCAAATCAAAGCAAGCATTCCCTTGGCTGGTTCCATTGCACAAGACAGGAATTTGTGACTGATATGGTACCTGTTATTAATGTGTGGTATAGCTACTACACTACTATTGTAAATAATCAGAGATCACCTGTGCTAGTATTACATGGGGAATTCATGTTCCTCTGCTTCCTGTTTTTGCCAGGGTGTTCCAGACAAACAGTTGCTGTAGCTTGTCGGCAAAATGAGAAGTTTCATTTCCCATTGGGTGGATTGACAGATTTGTTGGAGGGAAAGATGGATAATATCCGTTGTGGCCGAAGGCTGCTGGGAAGTAGTCTGACACAGACACTGATTAAGCCTCTTGAGATCTAAAGGGATTGTGGGTCTTAGGGTAGAGGAAAAAGAACAAAGAATTGAACAGGCAGCAAGAATGGGGCTAGGCTACACATTGGATTGCATGAGATGCCTGTGTGCTGTGGGTGTACGGTACTGTTATCGAGGTTCCAAACCACTGATCTAGAGTCAGTTTTGCTTTCCTAACTTCTCTGTAGAATGGTAATTTCTTCTAAATATGGAGTGTCCATGAGTTACAGTATAGCTTTGAGTTTAGTGTGTGAAATGGAGGTCTAACTTGTACCTCTTGAACTTGGGTTTGTGTTTGTCACAGGCCCTGATGCTAATGTGAACACGTCTGACATATAAAATCACCCCTGCCATCCATCACCTATTCCATGCCAATTTGGAGCGCAAAGGTGAGGCCTCGTGTTCAA
This sequence comes from Salvelinus alpinus, assembly GCF_045679555.1. Taxonomy (NCBI): domain Eukaryota; kingdom Metazoa; phylum Chordata; class Actinopteri; order Salmoniformes; family Salmonidae; genus Salvelinus; species Salvelinus alpinus. The sequence goes on from NC_092088.1 coordinate 50,645,909, forward strand.
TATTAATAGTTTGACTGCAAATTAAGTGAAAAGAGCAGAGATCAATGTTTTTTTCACACACAAATATGCTAAATGTGCAGTTTTATAGGTTAAATGTCACCAGCTAATCAAGGCCCCCGCCATACATTCCCTCATATTGGAAACAGCACTGAAAATAGCATCAACGTTTTCCTAATATCAGTTGTTCTTGATTCAATATTGTTGGTATGTAAATGTAAAAGTAGGGTCCAGAGAGTGTGACAGATGTGAGCAGAGGGCAGCTTTGCTGTTGATCAATTTGTTTCACATTAAGTGCAATTACTGGAAATTAGCATGGAATATATGTCCATCATTGCCACTAAAAGCATTTTCAATCAAGAGATATTCATGTAGACATTATGTTTCTACAATATCCATGTCTCTCTCTGTCTGTATTATGTCAACAAGGTTCAAGCTTTAATAATTAAGAAAATCACTCAAACTAATTTCAGCATTTAACCCAAGCAGAAACCACATTAGAACAATAGGACAGATTGACTTCCTACTGCAATACTGCCTAATGTGAAAGCAGGGGCACTAATACTGCCTAATGTGAAACTAAGGGGCTTCCAAATTAGAACGTCTGATTGAATTGTTAATTAATTAAACGTTTATTTTTATGCATGCATAGAATAACATGTCTAGGGGCTGCATGTGTCCTGATTCAATAGTATGCAAATACTGTAGAAAACTCATTGTTCGGCTATTAATAACATAATACTTATTGCCTGACTTCCCTAGTTACTCTGCCAAGGTTACATTATGCGTAAATGTATATTGAGGTAGCATACTGTATAAATCTACGAAACTGTTGATGTAAGATCTATGACGTAAGCATACTGTCCTTTTTAGAAGATATTATACAATTCTGAGAAAAACAATTTCCTGGTGCAATCAAATGGGTAAAAACTGTAAGGCCATGGAGACTTGGTATAAGGTGCTATTTTTCTGAAAGAGTGCCCTAATAGGAAAAGTAAACCCCATGGTTAATTAAAAAAAAATAAAAAATAGTTTAGTAAGTAGTGGTGGCCATTATCCCCTTTCTTTTTCTGTCAGATTATTACATGATTTCTAATAATTGATGTTTTGATCTCACTACATTTCTCAGACCATGCATTGACCATAATACCATCATCAATGACTTAAAGTTCTACAAAATCCGGAAATACTGAGTACAGCTCAATAATGCCCTGGCCTGGTTGAATGCACGCCCTTATAAAACCATCAGAGGGCAATCAATGTGCTTTCATCTCAAATTTGGATATTGCATTCACACTGCTGAAAGTCCCTCCTAGTAGGTCCCCTTTCCTAGAAAGCCAAATCATTAACATCACATTTGCAGAAAGAAATCTAAATGTCAGTCTGCCGTGGACAGAGTAGTATTGGGACCTTGCACTATTTCATTCTGCATTGAAATTAAACCACGAATCTAAACAGAATCATTGTATGTTTTGGGTTATGACATTTGAAGTGTATTTAAATGGAATTTGGATCATTCTTGAAATGAGGTGAGATTTGCATCTCTCAGCGTTGCAACCATTAAACAACACTTTAAAATAACAGTTACACATCACACATGTTTTTGTTTATATTGAACTGTTTACTATTGATAAAATATAATGCAAGTCCATCATACAGCAAAACGTTACTTTAATGCATTGTATAAAGTACTAAGGGCAAGCAAATTGGCTTGTCCCAGTAGTGCTGAGTAGAGTTGTAGTGACATGCTTTGGGGATTTAGAGATATATATCTATTATTTCAACCTAGTCTCAGAGCATTTCGTATTATATTGTATGTAACCAAGACACTCCATTTAGTATAATATGTTACGTATCGTTTCATATGGTATGGTATCTATTCATTTGTGGATGTCCATCACACATTTAGTATGATATGTTGCGAATTACAATTCGTATTATATGTTACAATTTATTTTGCCTTCAGTAACCATCTGTCTTATGTAACCGTACCAAACAGAACATATCATACTAATTTGAATGTCCAGGATTTACATTTACTATGTTACGTCTAGTCTATGAGACCAAGCTGACTTTTGAATGCTACATTTTTTTACGAAAGTATTACATACAGTGCCTTCAGAAAGTATTGATACCCCTTGACTTATTCCACATTTTGTTGTGTTACAAAATGAACGAATTGAAAATGGATTAAATATATTTTTTCCCCATCCCATCTACACACAATACCCCATAATGACAGTGAAAACATGTTTTTAGACATTTTTACAAATGTATTGATAATGACAGAAATATCTAATTTACGTATGTATTCACACCCCTGAGTCAATACTTTGTAGATGCACCTTTGGCAGCTATTACAGATTTGAGTTGTCTTGGGTATGTCTGTATCAGCTTTGCACATCTGGATTTGGGGATTTTCTCCCATTCTCAAGATCTGTTAAGTTAGATGGGGAGTGGTGGTGAACAACAATCTTCAAGTCTTTCAATGGCATTCAAGTCTGGGGTTTGACTGGGCCAATCAAGGATTTTCACACTCTTGTTCTGAAGCCATTCCATTGTTGCTTTGGCTGTATGCTTGGGGTCATTGTCCTGGTGGAACGTAAATCTTCTCCCCAGTCTAAGGTCGTTTGCACTCTGAAGGTTCTCAAGGATTTGCCTATATTTTGCTTCCTCTATCATTACCAGTCTCCCAGTCCCCGATGCTGAAAAGCATCCAAATAGCATGATACTACCACCATGCTTCACGATAGAGAAGACATAGTGCTTTGCATTCAGGCAAATAGTGAATTTTTTGGTCTCATCAGACCACAGAATATTTTGCCTTATGCTCTCTGATTCTTTCATGTGCCTTTTTGCAAACTCCAGGCGTGCTGTCATGTGCCTTTTTCTCAGGAGTGGCATCCATCTGGCCACTGTCCCATAAAGCCCAGATTGGTAAAGTGCTGTGGAGGCTGTTCTCCCTCTGGCAAGTTCTCCCATCTCAGCAAAGGAACTCTGTGTTTCTGTTAGAGTAGACATTTGGATTCTTGGTCACCTCCCTGACGAAGGCCCTTCTTGCCCGGTTGTTCAGTTTGATCGGACGGCGTACTCTAGGCAAAGTCTGGGGAGTTTCATATTTTTTCAATTTCCAAAATGATGGAGAACACACACTCTTGAAATTGTTTTATACCCTTCCCCAGATATATCCCTCATCACAATTCTATCTCGGAGATCCGTGGACAGTTCCTTGGACTTCATGGTATAGTTTCTGCACTGACTGCACAGTCAACTGTGGGACCTTTTTATAGACATGTGTGTTTCTTTCTAAATCATGTCTGAACAATTTCATTGACCACAGGTAGACTCCAATCAAGTTGTAGTGACATCTCAATGATGATCAAAGAAAATTAGATGCACCTGAGCTCAATTTGAAGCGTCATAGCAAATGGGTGTGAATACTTATGTAAATTAGATATTTCTGTTTTCATTGTCAGTACGTTTGCAAAAATTTCTCAAAACACATTAAAAAAAATGTATTATACATTTGGATTTCAGGCTGTAACACAACAAAATGTGGAATAAGTCAAGGGGTATGAATATTTTCTGAAGGCAAAATACCTTACAAATATAATATGTTTCCTTTAGTTTTATGTAATTGGTGTTAATTAACACCTTGAAATTCACTCATTACAAAGATATACACAGACCTTGGACATTCTCTCCAGTGGCAACCTGTAATCGGGGAGGGGTCTAATAAATGCAATTATTAGCTAATCACACCCTTTGGTGTGATTTGGTGTCTAAATTAAAACTGTCAATGTGTTACTCAATTACATTGTGTGCAAAATTATGAACCATATCACTTAAGTAAATTATTTTTAAAGGGTTAATAACCTTATATTTGAGTATCTGTGGTCTCCATTAACGCTCACATCAGTAGAAATCCACTTTTTCGAGCTGAAAGACGGTGGCAAAAGTTGCACAGCGATTTAAGTCAGTAAGTCATCGTTTTAGTCAAAGTATGATATCTATCTATCAATATTGAACAAAAAATACGAACGCAACTTGTAAAATGTTTATCCCATGTTTCATGAGCTGAAATAAAATATCTCAAATGTTCTATACGCACAAAAACCTTATTTCTCTCAAATGTTGTGCACAAATTTGTTTACATTCCTGTCAGTGAGCATTTCTCCTTTGTCAAGAAAATCCATCCACCTGACAGGTGTGGCATATCAAGAAGCTGATTAAACAGCATTATCATTACACAGGTGCACCTTGTTCTGGGGACAATAAAAGGCGACTTTAAAATGTGCAGTTTTGTCACACAACGCCATGCCACAGATTGCTCAAGTTTTGAGGGAGCGTGCAATTGGCATGCTGACTGGTAGAATGTCCACCAGAACTATTGCCAGAGAATTTACATTTACATTTACATTTAAGTCATTTAGCAGACGCTCTTATCCAGAGCGACTTACAAATTGGTGCATTCACCTTATGATATCCAGTGGATATTTAATTTAATGTTCATTTCGCTACCGTAAGCCGCCTCCAACGTCATTTTAGAGAATTTTGCTAATGAATTTATTTCAATTAACTGATTTCCTTATATGAACTGTAACTCAGTAAAATCGTTGAAATTGTTGCATATTGCGTTTATATTTTTGTTCAGTATATCTGTCTGTCTATCTGAATTAGTTTGTCTATTTATAGTGTTTATCTGTTTCACTTCTGTATCTATTTGTCTGTCTGTTTGTAGCTTTATACTTTTGTATGTTAATTTGTGCAATGCCCCGCGGCTACGGTGAGTATAGGATTGCCGGTTGCAACATCAAAGACCGGGGTTTTCATGAGTTGCTCTCCCAATGTCTCCATCCACATATTTACCTCCAGTGGATTACTTTCATCAGCTTGGAAGTCAGAAGAAACTGTGCATGGCTCAGTCTGTAAGCACATTTCACCCGGGAGTCCTTTTCGAATTACTTGCGGTGGAGAATTACTCAATGAAGACACCATTCCGACCATCTACCCGGACTGCAAGACCGTAAGTAAAGAGAGCTTCTCAGCTAACTAGTTAGCCGATCAAATGTCAATTCTGAACTTGCTTCTTCTAGTTAGCTTCATCGTTACATGAAATGCTTATACAAGTAGCTAACCAAATAGTTTGGTGGCCGACTAGCTAGTTGACAGAGATGAGTAGCTAGTTGTGATAAATGTATCAAAACATCCAAATGAAGTGAGTTCAGTTCAAGTTAGCTAGCTACTATTTGGTTGAGGGCAAAACTTATCCAGAACTTTCTAGGTTACAATGGGGGCTTGTGATTTATCTGCGCAAGCATCCCCACAAAAGAGGAGCAAGGGTGAGTTTCTGATGCTCAAGAAAAAACTACAGTGGTGCTCGTTAAAACACATCAACCAGAATAATTAGCTCGTTGGCTTGGCTATTCCCTTTGCCTCTCCCCACCTACTCAGATACCTCATGTTACAGTTGCTACGCACTTGGGCACAGACGACAATTCAATGTACAGTGCATTCAGAAAGTATTGAGACCCCTTCACTTTTTCCACATTTTGTTACATTACAGCCTTATTCTAAAATTGATTACATTTTCCCCCTCATCAATCGACACACAATACCCAATAATGAAAAGCATAAACAGGCTTTTAGATTTTTTTTGAAAATGAAATGAAATAAACTGACATTTACATAAGTACAGTGCCTTGCAAAAGTATTCACCCCCCATGGCGTTTTTCCTGTAATTTTAAATGGATTCTTATTTGGATTTCATGTGATGGACATACACAAAATAGTAAAAATTTTTGAAGTGAAAATAAAAATTAAAAATAACATGCTATGAAGCCCCTAAATAAGATCTGGCTCAACCAAATATCTTCAGAAGTCACATAGAGAGGGCCGCCAAAACTCACCAAAACTCACGGACCAGTTAAGGATGGCATTAATCAGAGAGGGAACAAAGAGACCAAAGATAACCCTGAAGGCGCTGCAAAGCTCCACAGCGGAGGTTGGAGTATCTGTCCATAGGACCACTTTAAGCCATACACTCCACAGTGCTGTGTGTTACGGAAGAGTGGCCAGAAAAAAAGCCATTGCTTAAAGAAAGAAATAAGCAAATATGTTTGGTGTTTGCCAAAATGCATGTGGGAGACTCCCCAAACATATGGAAGAAGGTTTTCTGGTCAAATGAGACAAAAATGTAGCTTTTCGGCAATCAAGGAAAACACTATGTCTGGTGCAAACCCACCACCTCTCATCACCCCGAGAGCACCATCCCCACAGTGAAGCATGGTGGTGGCAACATCATGCTGTGGGTATGTTTCTCATCGGCAAGTACTGGGAAACTGGTCAGAATTGAAGGAATGATGGATGGCACTAAATACAGGGAAATTATTGAGGGAAACCTGTTTCAGTCCTCCAGAGATTTGAGACTGGGATTGGGGTTCACCTTCCAGCTGGACAATGACACTAAGCATACTGCTAAAGCAACACTCATTTAAATGTCTTGGTCTATTCAAAGCCCAGACTACAATCCAATTGAGACTCTGTTGTATGACTTAAAGATTGCTGTACACAAGTGGAACCCATCCAACTTGAAGGAGCTGAAGTAGTTTTGCCTTGAAGAATAGGCAAAAATCCCAGTGGCTAGATGTGCCAAGCTTCTAGAGACATACCCCGAGAGACTTGCAGCTGTAATTGCTGCAAAAGGTGGGTCTACAAAGTATTGACTTTGGGGGGGTGAATAGTTATGCACGCTCAATTTAGTTTTTTTGTCTTTTTTCTTGTTTGTTTCGCAAATAAAAATATTTTGCATCTTCTAAGTAGTAGGCATGTTGTGTAAATCAAATGATACAACCCCCCCCCCCCCAAAATCCATTTTAATTCCAGGCTGTAAGGCAACAAAATAGGAAAAATGCCAAGGAGAGTGAATACTTTCACAAGCCACTGTATTCAGACCCTTTACTCAGTACTTTTTTGAAGCACCTTTGGCAGCAATTCCAGCCTCGTGTCTTATTGGGTATTATGCTACAAGCTTGGCACACCTGTATTTGGGGAGTTTCTCCTATTCTTCTCTGCAGATCCTCTCAAGCCCTGTCTGGTTGGATGGGGAGTGTCGCTGCACAGCTATTTTCAGGTCTCTCCAGAGATGTTCGATTGGGTTCAAGTCCTGGCTCTGGCTGAGCCACTCAAGGACATTCAGAAACTTGTCCCGAAGCCACTCTTGCATTGTCTTGGCTGTGTGCTTAGGGTCATTGTCCTGTTGGAAGGTGAACCTTTGCACCAGTCTGAGGTCCTGAGCGCTCTGGAGCTGGTTTTCTTCAAGGATCTCTCTGTACTTTCCCTCTATCCTGACTAGTCTGTCAGTCCCTGCCTCTGAAAAACATCCCCACAGCATGATGCTGCCATCACCATGCTTTAAAGTAGGGATTGTTTCAAGATTTCCTCCAGACGTGACGCTTGGCATTCAGGCCAAATAGTTAAATCCTGGCCAAACAGCCCGCTTGGCAAACTCCGAGTGGACTGTCATGTGCCTTTTACTGAGGTGGGGCTTCCGTCTGGCCACTCTACCGTAAAGGCTTGATTGGTGGATTGCTGCAGAGATGGTTGTCCTTCTGGAAGGTTCTCCCATCTCCACAGAGGAACTCCGTCAGAGTGACTCGGATTCTTGGTCACTTCCCTGACCAAGGCCCTTCTCTCCCGATTGCTCAGTTTGGCCGGGGGGCCAGCACTAGGAAGAGTCTTGGTGGTTCCAAACTTCCATTTAAGAATGATGGAGGCCACTGTGTTTTTGTGGCCCTTCAATGCTGCAGAAATGTTTTGATACCCTTCCCCAGATCTGTGCTTCGACACAATCCTGTCTCTGAGCTCTACGGAAAATTCATTCGAACTCATAGCTTGGTTTTTGTTCTGACATGCACTGTCAACTGTGGTGGGACCTTATATAGACATATGTGCCTTTCCAAATAATGTCCAATCAATTGAATTTACCACAGGTGGACTCCAATCAAGTTGCAGAAACATTTCAAGGATGATCAATGGAAACAGGATGGGGTCTGAATACTTATGTAAATAAGGTATTTCTGTTTTATATTTTTTATAAATTGCAAAAATGTCTAAACCTGTTTTCTCTTTGTCGTGATGGGGTATTGTGAGTAGATTGAGGGAACATTTAATTTAATCAATTTTAGAAAGAGGCTGTAACGTAACAAAATGTGGAAAAAGTCAAGGAGTCTGAATACTTTCCGAATGCACTGTATATTCCACATTGGTTCAACGTAATTTCATTGAAAGGAAGTGGAAACATTGTTGATTCAACTAGTGTGTGTCCAGTCGGTTACGACATACTTGACATTTAGATCACCTCAAATATAGGAATACTGTTTAAATTCACAGCTCAATTGAAAAACATTGTCTAGGCAACAATCTCAACACAAATATCTATCTGAGGTAGGGTTCAGTGGAGCTGCGGCTGAGTTAGGAGGGTGTGAGAGGGACAGGCTGCACTCGGGTATAGAAGGTATTTTATGGCAGACAGTTTGACTGGAATGAGATCATTAACTGTATCACTTATGTAGCCTGCAGTTCACCAGATTATCAAACCTGTAATTTTGCCTGTTTATCATCCCAAAGAGTTGCATGTGGATCGCAAGCCGTGGATGGAGTTTCACTGAGACAATAAAACATCTGTTGTCTTTCTGCATAATTTACAGCCAGCCTGTTCCAGCCAAAACGCCAGTGTGTTTTGCAATAGAGCAACACTGGTGTGCATATCTGAAACATCAGCTCCTTTCATTCCAGTAAAAAGCCAAGAGTTGACTATTTCAGCGATGACTCCAGTTCCACCATGATGATGACACAGACACCATCTGCAATGGTGAACTGTAAAATGACACTGTAGTGAGCTTGTAATGACAATTTATGAGGAAATGTGTTGTACTGACCAATTTGATTAGTAAACTGTATTGCTGTACCAACATACTACATGTCGACTAATGTAGACTAGAGGTCGACCGATTATGATTTTTCAACGCCGATACCGATTATTGGAGGACAAAAAAAGCCGATACCGATTAATCGGCCGATTTATAATAATAATAATAATTTAAAAAAAAGGTTTATATATATATATATCATACACACACACACATTTTTGTAATAATGACAATTGCAACAATACTGAATGAACAATGAACACTTTAATTTCACTTAATATAATACATAAATACACACACACACACACACACACACAGCTCTGAAGTGACCATGATACTGAAGAGTCTGCTTAGGAGACAAATACTCTAGACTGTTTGAATAAAAATAGAGTTTAAGTTACCTGTGATGAATGTTGAAAACAAAAACTGTCATTTCTATATGCAGGAAATCCTATTTTAATAATGGGCATGGTAAGAATTGACGACCAAAGTGCGAGTCATAATTCCCATGACACCTTCTAGCAAAATCTGAAAAGCGGTTCCTTCATTTATTCCATAGGATATTTTTTAGATTCACTTAAAATAAGGTCTGTGTTTCGTGTAGGCTTACACCACCTTGCCAATTTTATAACTGTGTAGATATCCATAGGACAAGGTAACTCTGATCAATATTGGCTAAATATAAGCGAAGATCATTTTTTTTGTAGAGTGGATTTATGAAAATATGTTGACAAACGTTACCTTATCCTAGTGAGATTTACACGGGTATCAAAACGTCGAGGCGGTTTTAAGCCTGCGCGAAACACAGACCTTATTTGAAGTAGATCAAGACATTCTCTATGAAAGACATGAACAGTAAAATAACGAAGGAACCCCTTTCAAATTCAGCCGCAAGTTATTACAGGAATTATAACGCGTCGACTATTTCTCTCTAAACCATATACCTTTGACTAATCCGGAAACTATCACCTCGAAAACAAAACGTTTATTCTGTTCCGTATTTTATCTAACGGGTGGCATCCATGAGTCTAAATATTCCTGTTACATTGCACAACCTTCAATGTTGTCATAATTACGTAAAATTCTGGCAAATTAGTTCGCAAAGAGCCAGGCGGCCCAAACTGTTGCATATACCCTGACTCTGCGTGCAATGAACGCAAGAGAAATGACACAATTTCACCTGGTTAATATTGCCTGCTAACCTGGATTTCTTTTAGCTAAATATGCAGGTTTAAAAATATATACTTGTGTATTGATTTTAAGAAAGGCATTGATGTTTATGGTTAAGTACATATTGGAGCAATGACAGTCATTGATTGATTGTTTTTTATAAGATAAGTTTAATGCTAGCTAGCAATTTACCTTAGCTTACTGCATTCGCGGCACAGGCAGGCTCCTCGTGGAGTGCAATGTAATCAGTGTTAGAGCATTGGACTAGTTAACTGTAAGGTTGCAAGGTTGGATCCCCCGAGTTGACAAGGTTAAAAATCTGTCGTTCTGCCCCTGAACGAGGCAGAACGTTCCTAGGCCGTCATTGAAAATAAGTGCCTAGTTAAATAAAGGTTAAATACAGGTGTAAAAAAAATAAAAAATGGCAAATCGGCGCCCAAAAATACAGATTTCCGATTGTTATGAAAACTTGAAATCGGCCCCGATTAATCGGCCATTCCGATTAATTGGTCGACCTCTAATGTAGACCATGAAAAACTTTTATAACTATTAAAGAATACCTAACACACCTGTTCACAGGGCGAGGAAGTACATTGTATACGAAGACAGATTTTCCACTCTTGTCCCCTTTGCACCAGAACATGCGACAACACAAAGCGGTTCAAAGGCACCTTGATCTCCATTGTCGAGATATGCCCTCACTGCGACCATACTAAGACGTGGAAGAGTCAGCCGTACATGTCCGACAATCCTGCAGGCAACCTCCAACTGACTCCAGCTTTTGCTTTCACCAGACAAACAAAGTACAAACAAAGTAAAGCAAAATATGTTGTAGTGTAAAATCTACAACGGCTTGGAAGTGGTAGGCCACACAAGCTCACAGGACGGGACTGCCGAATGCAGAAGCTCGTAGCGTGTACAAATCGTCTGTCCTCGAATGCAACACTCAATACCTAGTTCCAAACTGTGTCTGGAAGCAACGTCAGCACAAGATCTGTTCGTCGGGAGCTTCATGAAATGGGTTTCCATGGCCAAGCAGTCGGACACAAGCCTAAAATCACCATGCGCAATGCTAAGCGTCGGCTGGAGTAGTGTAAAGTTCGCTGCCATTGGACTCTGTTAAGGAGTAAAAACTCGTTCTCTGGAGTGATAAATCACGCTTTATCATCTGGCAGTCCGACGGACGAATCGGGGTTTGGCGGATACAAGGACAAAACTGCCTGCCCCAATGCATAATGCCAACTGTAAAGTTTGGTGGCGGAATAATGGTCTGGGGCTGTTTTTCATGGTTCAGGCTAGGCCTCTTTGTTCCAGTGAATGGAAATCTTAACGCTACAACATACAATGACATTGTAGACAATTCTGTGATTCTAACTTAGTGGCAACAGTTTTGGCAAGGCCCTTTCCTGTTTCAGCATGACAATGCCCCCATGCACAAAGCGAGGTCCATTCAGAAATGGTTTGTTGAGATTGGTCTGGAAGAACTTGACTGGCCTGTGTCATATAAAAATGTTCCCGCGTGAAATAGTTCCCAATCGTTCTGATTGTGTTGTGATTGTGGACGTCATGTTGTAAAATGTCTCACAGCGTGAAAACGTTCCCAGTTCAATAATTGCACATGCGTCTCTTTATGTGGATGGCTGAGCTTGCGCGGATGTTTCTATCACATCCTTTAGTAATGGTTTCTTTGCAGCAATTCAACCATGAAGGCCTAATTCACGCAGTCTCCTCTGAACAGTTGATGTTGAGATGTGTCAATTACTTGAACTTTGTTAAGCATTTATTTGGTCTGCAATCTGAGGTGCAGTTAACTCTAATGAACTTATCCTCTGCAGCAGAGGTAAATCTGGGTCTTCTTCTCCTGTGGCGGTCCTCATGAGAGCCAGTATCATCATAGCACTTGATGGTTTTTGCGACTGCACTTGAAGAAATGTTCAAAGTTCTTGAAATTTTCCAGATTGAATGACCTTCATGTCTTAAAGTAAATGTTGTTTCTCTTTGCTTATTTAAGCTGTTCTTGCCATAATATGGACTTTTACCAAATAGGGTTATCTTCTGTATACCACCACTACCTTGTCACAACAACTGATTGGCTCAAACGCATTAAGAAGGAAAGAAATTCCACAAAACAACTTTGAACAAGGCACACCTGTTACTTGAAATGCATACCTTCCTCATGAAGCTGGTTGAGAGAATGGCAAGTGTGCAAAGCTGTCATCAAAGCAAATGGTGGCTACTTCGAAGAATCTCAAATATAAAAAGTAGCCACACTTTGCCTTGATGACAGCTTTGCACACTCTTGGCAACACTTTTCTGGTTTCTACATGATTCCATATGTGTTATTTCATAGTTTTGATGTCTTCACTATTATTCTACAATGTAGAAAATAGTCCAAAATTAAGAAAACCCTTGAATGAGTAGGTGTTTCCAAACTTTTGACTGGTACTATATATACAGTACCAGTCAAAAGTTTTTAGACACACCCAGGGTTGGGTAGGTTTCTTTCAAAATGTAATCCGTTACTGTTACCTGTCCTAACATAACTTTTGAATTACCCAAACTCAGTAACATAACCTGATAACATTCAGTTACTTTTAGATTACTTCCCCTTTAGAGGCATTAGAAGAAGACAAAAATGTATGTTACTAATTGAACGACATCTATTGCAGGATAAATCAATGTTAAAGTTTACATAGCTGGCATTATTTGGATGTTCAATTTTACTTTATGGGTTGGTTATGTAGGCTTCTGTTACGGCTCTCGTTGGTAGAAGGAAGAGTGGACCAAGGCGCAGCGTCGTAGGCGTACATCGTCTTTTTATTGATGACACCAAAACGAAATAACGAAGACAAAAAAACGAAAGCGCACAGTTCTGTAAGGCTAAGAAACTAAACAGAAAACAAGATCCCACAAACTCAGGTGGAAAACAGGCTGCCTAAGTATGATTCCTAATCAGAGACAACGACAGACAGCTGCCTCTGATTGGGAACGACACTTGGCCAAAAACAAAGAAATAGAAAACATAGAATTTCCCACCCGAGTCACACCCTGATCTAACTAAACATAGAGAATAATAAGGATCTCTAAGGTCAAGGCGTGGCAGCTTCTTCTAACCCATCGTTTTCTGCTATATACAATAATATTATTAAATTATGTCTTTATTATTACTTTGGTGCAAAAAGCACAAATCAATCCCAGAACAACAGCAAAAGGACCTACTGAAGATGATGGAGGAAACAAGAACAAAAGTATCTATATCCACAGTAAAACGAGTCGTATATCGACATAACCTGAAAGGCCGCTCAGCAACGAAGAAGCCACTGCTCCAAAACCGCCATACAAAAGCCAGACTACGGTTTGCAACTGCACATGGGGACAAAGATTGTACTTTTTGGAGAAATGTCCTCTGGTCCGATGAAACAAAATTAGAACTGTTTGGCCATAATGACCATCGTTATGTTAGGAGGGAACAGGGGAGGCTTGCAAGCCGAAGAACAATATCCCAACCGTGAAGCACGGGCGTGGCAGTGGGGGTGCTTTGCTGCAAGAGGGCCTGGTGCACTTCACAAAATAGATGGCATCATGAGGGTGGACAATTCTGTGGATATATTGAAGCAACATCTCAAGACATCAGACAGGAAGTAAAAGCTTGGTCTCAAATGGGTCTTCCAAATGGACAATGACCCCAAGCATACTTCCAAAGTTGTGGCAAAATGGCTTAAGAACAACAAAGTCGAGGTATTGGAGTGGCCATCACAAAGCCCTGACCTCAATCCTTTAGAAAATTTGTGGGCAGAACTGAAAAGCGTGTGCGAGCAAGGATGCCTACAAACTTGACTTAGTTACACCAGCTCTATCTGGAGGAATGGGCCAAAATTCACCCAATTTATTGTGGGAAGCTTGTGGAAGGCTACCCGAAATGTTTGACCCAAGTTAAACAATTTAAGGACAATGCTACCAAATACTATTTGAGTATATGTAAACTTCTGACCCACTGGGAATGTGGTGAAAGACATAAAAGCTGAAATAAATCATTCTCTCTACTATTATTCTGACATTTCACATTCTTAAAATAAAGTAGTGATCCTAACTGACCTAAGACAGGGAATTTTTACTAGGATTAAATGTCAGGAATTGTGAAAAACTGAGTTTAAATGTATTTTGCTACGGTGTATGGAAACTTCCGACTTCAAATCTATATATTTTGGGATGAAATAATTATACAAACATAGAGATATATATTATACAACTTTTGACGTTAATGTGATGTCATTGTTAAGTGAGAAACGCACTCTGGAAAAGGGTGGAACAGATCTTCTGGATGTGAACATGAAACTCAGTGGGTGATGGTAAAAAATAGGTGACAGACACATTAGGGCGAAAATGGGAAGGTCCTTATCAAGTTTTGCTCATAACGAGGTCAGCAGTAAAAGTTCAGGGAAAATCAAGATGGATACATGTCATTCATTGCAAGGATGTCCATTTTGATGACAAAGCAGAGCCTGGAGAATAAAGAACTGATTGATTAGCAATTGTGGGCCAATCTCGGGTGAAGAAGAATAGTAAGATGAGAAGAACCTGATAAGCTTCTGTGTTTTATACCACAGTCATGTTAGGAATATCTAGGTGAAATGTCAATTTTTTTACAGAAAATTGTTACATGCTTTACTTCAGGAAATCTGTGAAATACCAATGTCTCTTGAAACCAGGACACGTTACTTTCACTTTTTGTTTCCTTCATTACAGGTTATGAGAATCTATCGTCTGAGGCTGCAGCAATATCCCTTGACTGTACCTGAAACGATACAAGCTCACCGGTGAAGTGCAATCAGTGGAACGGAAGAAGAATTCCTTACTACCGGCAGACTGTCAGAACGTCATTTCTAATAGTTATCTATGTGGGACTGATACCACTGTCGATGAACTGATTAACTTTTAAAGGACTTTGTGAATGATTACCTTGACAATAGGACGATTGAATATTATTGTCTTGCAGAAAAGTGAAAGATGTTAGAAATTACTTTCCTTGTGAGTTTCCTCCTATTACAGGATGTGGGTGGTGTTTCCATTTCTAACACAGAGATGCAGCAGCAGGATGAGGGACACTCGGTTGTCAATACGTTTCTGGCTCTCTCTCTACACTATGCCACTGTAGTCAATCAAAGTAGGTGTTGGGTTTGTACGCGTGCTCCATTCACATCAAGGGCAGGTATTCCATTAAGGGTTATTCCTTTAAAACCAGAGTGAAATGTTGGGTATATTGAGAAATGTTCATTGGTATAAGGCGATTATTGGTACTAATTTGGTTGAGAATGTTGAGTATCAACATGCGAGAGTACCTAGTTCTGCATACCTTCCTGCATTTGAGATTACCAATGACACTAATCACCGACCACCTTACCTAGTTATTTCACATGCCCCTGTTGGGTGGTTATGTTTTAAAAGGTCACTCTCTCGGAATTTGTCTCAACTGCACCAGGACGCGTTTGTCAAAGTAGGACAGAGTACTGTAAGTGTGATCAGACAACAGATCCACCTATCTGCCTGTGACAGTACTAAGGTTGCGGAATGTCTAATGTCTGTTGGATTGATTCTCAGTAATGGCACTATAACTACTTTTTATGCCAATACCTTCGGTAATATCATCAATAATGGTATGATAGCTCCTAATGGGACTTACTTTATCTGTGGATCCTATGTCTATTCCTGGTTACCAAAGTTGTGGTAAGGGTCTTGTTATTTTTCACAGCGTCACAAACGTGTGATTACAGAAATGGAGAGATTTGCAATTGCATTTCCTCTTATGGTATTTCTAAAATAGCACGGGAAGTTATTAATACGGCTAACTCTTTGGAAGTCCTAGCTAATAGTACAGTTGAGAGTCTTGAGTTAATTACAGCTGAGATGGTTGCCATTAGGACTGTGGTGATGCAAAATCGTTTGACCCTTGATTATCTTCTGTCCGCATAAGGGAGTGCATGTGCTGTTATTGGTGCTGAATGTTGTACTTACATTCCTGATAATTCTGAGGAAATAACTGACCTAATCCAAAAGATCAGGACTGAGGGCGCTAAATATCATGATTACAATCCAGATGATTTAGGCTTAGTCATGTGGTTGTCTTCCACATTTGGTACATGCATACGTTTTTTGGTGAGCATGATACTTCCAATTGTGGGAGTTATGGTTATTTTTCTCATCCTCATCCAGGTTATCAAGTGTGCTAATATCCGATGGTTACGTGATAGGGGATATCATAAGATTCTTCAACCGTGTCTTTTGGAGATGGGTGTCAGTGGTGTTCACAAGAACGAACACCACTGGGCTCCCGAGTGGCGCGGTGTTGTAAGGAACTGCATCTCAGTGTAAGTGGCATCACTGCAGTCCCTGGTTTGAATTCAGACTGCATCACATCCAGCCGTGATTGGGATTCCCATAGGGCGGCGCACAATTGGCCCAGCGTCGTCCGGGTTTGGCTGGGGTAGGCCGTCATTTTTAAGGGTCTTCATCATCACACCAAGCCTCATGATTGTGGTCAATGTGCCCGTGGTAACTGTCCTCAGTGCTATAATAAAAAATAAAAAAATGTTTTACCTTCTTACCAGCTGTAATTAGTCATAGTGCCATACAGGTTTTTTCTCATTGAGATAATATCTCTTTTCCAAGAGAGACCTGGTCCAATAGCAGCAGGGGGAACAACGTTTCAGACAAAACTCTAACACAACATTAAACAAAACTATAAACACACATACAGTACAACAATTACATATAACATTAAAAACACAAACATCTTGACTAAAAACAACTGGCCTAAAAACAATTACACTCTTCTATGATATATACATCGATCAAGTGTTTAAACTCCACCAACATAACTAGATCATCACATTTTAAAATGTTCAGGAGAGAATTCCAGGACCACGGTGCTGGAATGGTACCATGCTCTCCCAGATATGGTATCACAACTGTTAAGACCTCTTTTCTATAACTTTGTGTGAAATCTATTTCTTATTGCAATGGCAAGTAGAATTTGCCCTTTGTGTTTTATAGAAGTGCAAGGTGTTTAATGTGAATGATGTTATGCTTACAGCTAAATGTTTTTAATTCTGTCTATTTTTTCATGTTTTCTAAAAATACATTTGAACTATATTTATTTTTTAAATGGTCTGGGAGGAGTGTAATAATATTTGGAAGATAACTACACAACGCAGAGTTTTAGAGGATGAGAGCTTGAGAGGACTAACAACTAGAGTACTAATGGTCAATAGTGAATTGTAAATAGGAGTTGGGTTTCAGTTCAACATCTGTTTAGGATCTGTGGAATGTCAGTCATGAACTCAGCGACGTGGGCCATGTGGTCATTGGTCTGTACATTGAGTCTGGATTGGGATACTTGTTTTTGGGCATTGGCCAAGTTATCCTGCAAGGACTTCTGAATGGTCAACCCCAGGCTAGGGTAGGGGGTTATAAGTGGCATCCTGTCCTTTGTTTAGTGGTTGAAAAGCTGAGGACGGGGAGACTGAACATCTGACTCCCAGCATAACATATTGATTTGTCCTCTCTGAATAAACCTATTTTTCTCCCCCTGATTTGCTTTGGAGTTTGTGTTATTGAAGAATAACATAAATTGCTAACAACCTTTGACAGAGGATTACAAAACAATTAATGCTGTGAGAGTCCTCTACATTGATCTAATCACCTGACAGGGAGATTTTACATGATCCTTTTTCAAACACTCAGTTGTCTAATTTACAATAACCTAACAATAATCTTCATTCAGCTAGCTTTACTGCCACCAATTCAATTTCCCCAGTGGGAATGTATCCATTTAGTTGAAATAGATATGAAAGTTTTGTGACTTTCAGAGTATAGTTGCCGAAAAGTATGTCTCTCTGTTCAACAACTGTGTCATGCACATTGTCAACTGTTTGTAAAAATGTGACAATATTTGTGAAGAGCAAGTTGCTCAGTTTGAGATGATCCAAAAAGTGTTCAAATAAGATTACAGTTTTGGTCTCACTGCACTGCAAATTGAAATCTAATGGCAAAATTCTCTGTTTGTGAACAGCAACAAGGCTTGATGAAGGCTGTATTGAGGGAAGTGATGTACCCACTACTACTGATAGCTGTCAATGCTCTGGATCTATCATCTGATAATGCAGAGTTTCCTAAACTTGGTCCTCGGGACCTCAAGGGGTGCACATTTAGTTTTTTGCTCTAACACTGCACAGCTGATTTATATGATCAAAGCTTGATGATTAGTTTATTATTTTAATCAGCTGTGTAGTGCTAGGGCAAAAAACAAAATGTGCACCACTTGGGGTCCCGAGGACCGAATCTGGGAAACATGTCATAATGTTTGATGTTTAGAGAGATGATTAACTCCTGATTATCTGTGTTTATTGACTCTGGTGGCAGATAACCTATCATTCAACTGGAGAGATGTGCAGGAGAGCCCTGGCACGAATCAAGCTCAGGTCTATTCACTTACAGCCATTTTGCATTCCATCCACTATGCTGCTATACAGGGAGCTAGCTCTAGGTACCCAAGCAGTGGTGTAAAGTACTTAAGTAAAAATACTTTAAAGTACTACTTAAGTAGTTTTTTGGGGTATCTGTACTTTACTATTTATATTTTTGACAACTTTTACTTTTACTTCACTACATTACAAAAGAAAATAATGTACTTTTTACTCCATACATTTTTCCAGACACCCAAAAGTACTCGTTACATGGTGTGCTTAGCAGGACAGGAAAATGGTCCAATTCACGCACTTATCAAGAGAACACATGGTCATCTCTACTGCCTCCGATCTGGCAGACTCACTCAAACAAAAATCATTTGTAAATTATGTCTGAGTGTTGGAGTGTACCCCTGGCTATCTGTACATTTTAAAAACAAGAAAATGGTGCCATCTGCTTTGCTTAATATAAGGAATTTGAAATGATTTATACTTTTACTTTTGCTACATAAGTATATTTGACCAATTCCATTTACTTTTGATACTTAATTATACTTAAGTAAGTATATTTAGAAGAATACTTTTAGACTTTTACTCAAGTAGTATTTTACTGGGTGACTTTCATTTTTACGTGAGTAACTTTCTATTAAGGTATCTGTACTTTTACTCAAGTATGACAATTGGGTACGTTTTCCACCACTGTACACAAGTGAATTAATGTTTTCATTGTCTTATATCCCATGCATTAGCTTGTACAATCTCAGGAATAAAAACAAATGGAAAATGGAAAACAAAAATATAAACGCAACATGTAAAGCATTGGTCCCATGTTTCATGAGCTGAAATAAAAGATCCCAGAAATGTTCCATACCCACAAAAGCTTATTTTTCTAAAAAAGTTTTCACAAATTAGTTTACATCCCTGTTAGTGAGCATAGTGAGCCCATAGGGCGGTACACAATTGGCCCAGCGTCATCCGGGTCAGGGGAGGGTTTAGCCGGGGTAGGCCGTCATTGTAAAATAAGAATATGTTCTTAACTTACTTGCCTAGTTTAATAATGGTTAAATAAAAACATTTTAAATTCTTATTTGCCAAGATAATCCATCCACCTGACAGGAAAAAGCATGACCATTACACAACTCAATAGCCCAGATGTATCAAGCATTGAGGGAGTGTGCAATAGGCATGCTGACTGCAGGAATGTCCACTAGAGCTGTTGCCAGAGAATGTAATGTTAATTTCTCTACCATAAGCTGCCTCCAATGTCGTTTTAGAGAATTTTACAGTACGTCCAACCGGCCTCACAACCGCAGACCATGTGTAACCACGCCAGCCCAGGACCTTCACATCCGTCTGAGACAAGCTACTTGGACTGCTGATGAAACTGGATTTGCACAACCAAATAATTTTTGCTCAAACTGTCAGAAACCGTCTCAGGGAAGCTCGTCGTCCTCACCAGGGTCTTTAACTGACTACATTTCGGCATTGTAACCAACCTTCGATGGCCACTGCCAAACTGGAGAAGTGTGCTCTTCATGGGCATCTCTATTTCCTGAATGTTTTGATCACTTCTACCATGGGCAAACATACATGGAAGGCTTCATACGAATCAAAAGGGGTGCAGTCAAAAAAATAAAAAATCATATGGAACAACTCTTGACTCATGTATAGGGATGAGGGCCTCTTCCTCCAGTCAGATAACTCAGAAATCAAATCAATCAAAGAAAATGTTGTGTGTGACATGCTTCGTAAACAACAGGTGTGGACTAACAGTAAAATGCTTACTTACAGGCCCTTTCCAACAATGCGAGAGAAAAATATGATAACACCATAAATAAATAAAATAACAACATAAATAAATATAAAATGAGTAACAATAACTTTGCTATATACACGGGGGACCAGTACCGAGTCGATGTGCAGGGGTACGAGGTAATTAAGATACAGTGGCTTGCGAAAGTATTCACCCCCTTGGCATTTTTCCTATTTTGTTGCCTTACAACCTGGAATTAAAATGGATTTTGGGGGGTTTGTATCATTTGATTTACACAACATGCCTACCACTTTGAAGATGCAAAATATTTTTCACCCCCCCCCCCCCAAAGTCAAAACTTTGTAGAGACACATTTTGCAGCAATTACACCTGAAAGTCTATTGAGATATGTCTCTATAGGCTTGGCACATCTACCCACTGGGATTTTTGCCCATTCTTCAAGGCAAAACTGCTCCAGCTCCTTCACGTTGGATGGGTTTCGCTGGTGTACAGCAATCTTTAAATCATACCACAGATTCTCAATTGGATTGAGGTCTGGGCTTTGACTAGGCCATTCCAAGACATTTAAATGTTTCCCCTTAAACCATTCGAGTGTTGCTTTAGCAGTATGCTTAGGGTCATTGTCCTGCTGGAAGGTGAACCTCCATTCCAGTCTCAAATCTCTGGAAGACTGAAACAGGTTTCCCCTCAAGAATTTCCCTGTATTTAGCACCATCCATCATTCCTTCAATTCTGACCAGTTTCCCAGGCCCTGCCGATGAAAAACATCCCCAGAGCATGATGCTGCCACCACCATACTTCACTGTGGGGCTGATGAGAGGTGTTGGGTTTGCGCCAGAAATAGCGTTTTCCTCGATGGCCAAAAAGCTCAATTTTAGTCTCATCTGACCAGAGTACCTTCTTCCATATGTTTGGGAAATCGCCCACATGCCTTTTGGCAAACACCAAACGTGTTTGCTTATTTTTTTCTTAAAGCAATGTTTTTTTTGGCTACTCTTCCGTAAAGCCCAGCTCTGTGGAGTGTACGGCTTAATGTGGTCCTATGGACAGATACTCCAATCTCTGCTTTGGAGCTTTGCAGCTCCTTCAGGGTTAACTTTGGTCTCATTGTTGCCTCTCTGATTAATGCCCTCCTTGCCTGGTCTGTGAGTTTTGGTGGGTGGCCTTCTCTTGGCAGGTTTGTTGTGGTGCCATATTGTTTCCCTTTTTTTAATAATGGATTTAATGGTGCTCCGTGGGATGTTCAAAGTTTCTTATATATTTTTTTATAACGCAACCCTGTTCTGTACTTCTCCACAACTTTGTCCCTGACTTGTTTGGAGAGCTCCTTGGTCTTCATGGTGTCGCTTGCTTGGTGGTTCCCCATTGCTTAGTGGTGTTTCAGACTCTGGGGCCTTTCAGAACAGGTGTATATATACTGAGATAATGTGACAGATCATGTGACACTTAAATAAAGTCCACCTGTGTGCAATCTAACTAATTATGTGACTTCTGAAGGTAATTGGTTGCACCAGATCTTATTTAGGGGCTTCATAGCAAATACATAGCCACGCAGCACTTTTCAGTTATTTTTTTGGTTGAATTTTTTGAAACAAGGAATTTTTTCCATTTCATTTCACCAATTTAAACTCTTTTGTGTATGTCCATTACATTAAATCAAAATAAAAATCTATTTTAATTACAGGCAACAAAATGGGGAATACGCCAAGGGGGATGAATAGTTTTTGCAAGGCATTGTACATGCATAGCGTCATCATCCAGCCACGTTTCAGTAAAACATATAATATTGCAGATTTTCAAGTCTCTGATTGGAGACTCTCGAACGAAGCTCTTCGATCTTATTCTCGAGTTACTGGACATTTACCAATAGAACAGAGGGGAGCATTGTTCAATTTCCTCTTCACCTCAATTTCACCAGGACTCCCGCGTCTACGCGGAGTTGAAGTCGTATTTGAAGTCGAAATTGAGGTCAGGAACTGTCAATCTGATGTCCAGAAGTGCTTGGCTGTCATATTTGTTAAAAAATTAAAGATAAGCACGATAAACGTTCGGAAGTCCAGGATCCAGTTGGAGGGAGGTGTTCAGTCCCAGCGTCCTGAGTTAGTGATGAGCTTGGAGGGCACTATGGTGTTCAGCTCATCGTGGGCAAGTGATGGACAGATATTAGGCCGATACCACAGTCATTAAATCCAGGTACTGTTATGTTCTGCAGGCAGCCTGGTAGAGATTATGTGTGCCGTACTGATAACATAGGAGGGGGGACTCACCTTTGGCCTGTTGCACTCCTATCTTGTGGATGGTGATAGTGATGCTATTATGGAACATCGGATAGCTTTCCATTCTCATTTTCCTACCGACTAATGATTAAATGCCCCAACACTATTTATTTCAGAATGTGCCACTGCTAGATCTACTGTTCACGCAGTGGATAATTTGCTTTCCACACAGAAGGACGTAGTTTACATGACATTACTGTAAAAAAAACTCTTTGGGACCTGTCTCATTAACAATTTTTCAATCCTTTGACGACAGGGTGAGGTTTCAAGCCTGATTAAATTCCCAATGCAACCACTTCATAACCGGTGATCTTTATTGAAGGGTTGAGCACCAATGATGTGAAATATTTGATCATGTGTAGCCGAAGATTATAATTCATTTGTTTACATGTGTCGTCCCAAATTGTCAATCACGAGGTTTGAAATGAATAGTGAAGCTAGCCGCAGCCCAGAATCTTAAACACACAAAGTGTTTCTAATGCTGTGATAGATGGTGAATAAAGGCCCTTATGTGTTCTGGTACACATCATCTGAATAGAACTCGTCAAAAGGAACATAATCTCCTCTCCCCATGACGGCCAATATATGGCGATGTCTTGGCTTGTTTATGTTGTGTTTTTGGGGGACTGCTTTGAAAGGGAAATGATAGTGATATTTTCCTGTCAGTCGTGATGACTTCCCATTAAGCCATCTCCAAAGTATATAATAGACAGCCACTGTGCATGTAGATTAACATCCAAGCCGGACAAAAACATACCCATTACTTATATACTGGTTCTTGTAATGATTTAGTAATGACACCTGGCCAGATCTATGTCAATATTTTTGTTTAAACGTGTATGGGTCAGAGATATTGAAATCAATGTATATACTGTCAAAATATTAAGACACACAATGTTGACACTTCCGATTTCAATGAAAACAAAAAACAACCTAAACTCAACCATAGATTTAACTAACCACCTGTTTCAGAAAGCTTTGGAAGAAGTTAGAGTTGAACTAAAAACACACTTTTTTAAGTCAAGGGATGTCAATCATGACACAGCCTTTTGTAATTTCCTATATCAAATGTGTAAACTTTTTTATTTTGATCATTTCCTCAACACATAAGATCCAGACCACTGATAACTTTCACTACTTGCTTTCTCTTTAACATTGTATGCTTACAAACCAGCATTTGATCTTGCACAATGTTGAGACAATGAATGAAGCCTGTGATCTCACCATTACTCTTCATTACTGTGATTCGGACATCAGTGAAAAACCACTAAGAACCTCACCTCTTTGGATTCATGAAAAAAATCAGTTTCCCCTTGTTTGCGTAACCATATTGTACTGTAGATGTCATTGAGATGACAGTGTAGTGACTTTGGGTTAATAAAGCAAATAAGTAATTGGGAAAAGGAATTATAGAAATGGATGTGGTACAAATGACACATTTTAGTGTCAAGTCTTCTCTCTTTTTCTAAATCACCAGTACTGGCAGCAACAGAGGGTATATGGAATTGTTCAGAAAAATTTTAGCTCTTCAGCTTTAGACGCAAGCACGCACACAAACACTCACACTCACACTATAAAGAGTCATTGAGTAGTCTGACAGAGCTGGCCTTGTGTGGGGGCTCAGTGGCAAATTGATTAAACTTTAAGGCAGAGATAAACTATTATTTCACGAATGTGACTCTTTGTGCTTCTGTTTCATCATTGCTACTGAATTGAAATACTTTGTGCCGTGACAGGATAGAAGGAATATAGGAAAGGAATGATAATGAAATATGGACACGAGAACTTGCCAAGTGATATTTGTCATTAGATCGAGAAGTAGTGTATTGGGTGTAACCAATTTCCCTGTTCTTTGTCTGTGGGGTTAATACTCATCCCAGAGTTGTACTTCGATGACTTTTGCCCTGCTTCTTACAAGAGCCTCTAATGCAGCGGAAAACCAGGGCTTGCATTGTCTGGTAAGTCTCTCTCTGTGGCATATAGCTACAGTAAATACCCCATATGTAAAAGTCCCATAGACGGTGTGGATGCCATGCTGGTCAGACACAGCAGTATAGTGGGTCACTGATTCCTGTTGTTTTTTAAAGGTATTTTGGATCATTGTATTCACACCACATTTGGTAAATAAAGTCTGCTGCTTACTTGCATTCAAAGATGTGTTGTGTCTCTGACTGATTAAATTATATGACAGGCTATTTTAGCAAATCGATTACCTAACGTTTGACTGATTATGTGATTGAATTAAACCATGCAACAACTAACTTGTTAATAACCTGGGGCACCACGGAAGAGTGTTTATAGAGCTGCTGTCTTACGAATAAACTCTTGAAGATCTGAAGATCTTTTATATCAATAGCAGTCAATTATTAATCGTCACCTTATTCAGTCTCATCTGAATGTCGTAAAATTCTGGGTTATCTTCATGAACCCTGGCTAACAAGTTGAATCAGCAATACAACATTTGGCTTATTTATTTATTAAATACCTAAATAATCACACAAAATTACAAATACATATACTAATCATGTCGTAAAATAAAAAGTCCCTAACTGACGAAACCGATATGGGCGGTTATTAGAATGCATAAGATTCAAAGATGGAAGACTGATTTGCCCAACAGAGATTGCCATTGTCCATTGCACAATCTTTCTGGTTGTAGTGTTGTAGAGCAGATACGTTGAAGTACCCTGTCGTTCTCAGGAGATTGTCTGTCTTTTCCTAGGCCACGTACAGTACGATTACAGCTGCAGCTGATAACTCGACTTCTAGGATGTATCACTTCTTTTTTAGTGAATAAGAGTTCAAAGATCATACCATTTTGCCATAATCAGCTCGTGTTGAATTCTGGCTGGTCTAGTCAAAATTCATCCTTCCAGCTTCGTGATCGTCACCTCCACGTTGAAATTAGCACTTTAAAACGTATGGACACCAGTCCTCACGGTGTCGGGAACTAAGGTTGACTTCCGTCAACAGGCTTTTGTATTGGGGGAGAGAAGGGCGTGTTTCATAGTTCTCAACCAATGTCTGTTCACTTGGGCGTGGCCACTGAGCATAGTTTACTTATGAAAACAATTCTCTCATTTAGAAGCTAAAATTACATTTACTATTTCCCCAAATTGTTTAATATTTAAACATTTAAATAACACAACAATTCCATGTGAATCTGATAACTAGAATGTGTAGACCTTCCAAGATACAATTTATGTAGCCATATCATCAGATATAATGTCCCAGACACCAACTGATCTGACATCATATTCTTTAAGTACCAATGGACACTTTCAACTGGTTGGATTACAGAAATATTGTACCTTTCCCCAATCGTTTGATGTTACCATACTCTCTCTATATTAACAAAGGGCTTTCCAAGAGTCCATTATGTAGGGTGGAGAGAAAGGGGGAAAAGGTATTTCTGGAGGTCATAAACCTCATACATCAGGGCAACATCAATGCAGGTATTGATATCAATAATGCATAGAGACTATATTTGAGATCTACCTGAACAATTGTGAAATTGCAACCTAGCATGCTGATATATTCATAGCTTTATTTACACATAGGTTACAGAGATATACTTTTCACCATTACTGTTTAGTTATATGCAATTTTCTCCTCAGGGCTTGAATATCCTTTCTATCATGTCATCTTAAGGCTCTTTAGCATTATGAACCTTGAGCCAAGTCAACTGCATTGTTGGTTAAGGGCTTGTAAGTAAGCATTTCACAGTAAAGTCTACATCTGTTGTATTCGACGCATGTGACAAATACAATTTGATTTGATTTGAAGTTGGACGGATCAAATGTCACTTACTCATCTTAATTCTACTGAGTTCTGAACAACATACGATCAAACCTCCATTAAGCAGATGACATGGGCTTACCAGGGTTTATCATACTCTGAGAGTATTACTTACATTTCCACAAAACGAAGACACAAATTCAAGCAGCATACGGAATTTCCACATTTACTATAAATAAAAGGTTTGGTGGATCATCAATCAGTCAATCCATCAAGATGTGATTACTTTGCTTTACTTTAGGCATACTGTAGATACTGTATGTTGTTGCTATTAGATAGAAAGTTAGATGCATCAGGCATGAAAGAGAGGTGCTGTCACGTTCCTGACCTATTTTATGTTAGTTTTGTATATGTTTAGTTGGTCAGGGCGTGAGTTGGGGTGGGCATTGTATGTTTTGTGTTTTCTATGTTTAGGGCACTTGAAATTAGCCTTATATGGTTCTCAATCAGAGACAGGTGTTTGACGTTTTCCTCTGATTGAGAACCATATATAGGTTGGCTGTTCACACTGTTTGTTTGTGGGTGATTGTCTCCTGTGTCTTCCGTGTCTGTGCACCACACGGGACTGTTTTGGTTGTTCGGTTCGTTTATTGTAGTCTGTTCCTGTTCGTGAGTTCTGCGTGTTTTATGTAAGTTCCATGATCAGGTCTGTCTACGTTGTTTGTTTGTTATTTTGTATAAGTCAAGTATAGTTCGTGTCAGTCTTCGTCTTTTCAATAAATTCATTATGTCAACATACCTCGCTGCGTATTGGTCCACCGATCCTTCTCTCCTCTCCTCGTCCGAGGAAGAGGAAGACGACAGCCGTTACAGAATCACCCACCAACCTAGGACCAAGCGGCGGGGGAGAGCTCAACAGAGCAACCAGGACTCGTGGACTTGGGACGAAGTATTGGAGGGAAAAGGACACTGGGCGCACATTGGGGAATATCGCCGCGCTCGTGAGGAGATGGAGGCAGCGAGAGCCCAACAGCGGTGGTATGAGGAGGCAGCAAGGAGACGTGGCTGGAAGCCTGAAGAGCCCGTGAGTACTACCCAAAAATTTATTGGGGGGGGGCTAAGGGGTAGTGGGCCAAGGGCAGGTAGGAGACCTGCGCCCACTTCTCAGGCTAACCGTGGAGAGCGGGAGTACGGGCGGACACCGTGTTACGCAGTAGAGCGCACGGTGTCTCCTGTACGTGTTCATAGCCCGGTGCGGGTTATTCCACCTCCCCACACTGGTAGGGCTAGATTGGGCATTGAGCCAGGTGCCATGAAGCCGGCTCAACGCGTCTGGTCTCCAGTGCGTCTCCTCGGGCCGGCTTACATGGCACCAGCCTTACGCATGGTGTCCCCGGTTCGCCTGCATAACCCAGTGCGGGCTATTCCACCTCGCCGCACTGGCAGGGCGACGGGGACCATTCAACCAGGTAAGGTTGGGCAGGCTCAGTGCTCAAGAGAGCCAGTACGCCTGCACGGTCCGGTATTTCCGGCGCCACCTCCCCGCCCCAGCCTAGTACCAACAGTGCCTACACCACGCACCAGGCTTCCAGTGCGTTTTCAGAGCCCTGTTCCTCCTCCACGCACTCTCCCTGTGGTGCGTGTCTCCAGCCCAGTGCCTCCAGTTCCGGCACCACGCACTAAGCCACCTGTGCGTCTCCAGAGCCCTGTACACACTGTTCCTTCTCCCCGTACTAGTCCTGATGTGCGTGCCCTCAGCCCGGTGCCAACAGTGCCGATACCACGCACCAGGCACAGAGTGCGCTTCGAGAGGTCAGTGTGCCCTGTTCCTGCTCCCCGCACTAGCATGAAGGTGCGTGTCCTTAGCCCGGTGCCTCCAGTTCCGGCACCACGCACCAGGCCTACAGTGCGCCTCCTCCGGCCAGAGCCATCCGTCTCCCCAGCGCCATCTGAGCCATCCGTCTCCCCAGCGCCATCTTAGCCATCCGTCTCCCCAGCGCCATCTGAGCCATCCGTCTCCCCAGCGCCATCTGAGCCATCCGTCTCCCCAGCGCCGTCTGAGCCATCCGTCTGCCCCGAGCCATTAGAGCCGCCCGTCTGTCCCGAGCCGTCAGAGCCGATAGTCAGTCAGGAGCCGCTAGAGCCATTCGTCAGACAGGATCTGCCAGAGCCGCCAACCAGACAGGATCTGCCAGAGCCGCCAACCAGACAGGATCTGCCAGAGCCGCCAACCAGACAGGATCTGCCAGAGCCGCCAACCAGACAGGATCTGCCAGAGCCGCCAACCAGACAGGATCTGCCAGAGCCGACAGTGAGCCATGAGCGTCCAGAACCGCCAGTGAGCCATGAGCGTCCAGAGCCGTCAGCCAGCCATGAGCGTCCAGAGCCGTCAGCCAGCCATGAGCGTCCAGAGCCGTCAGCCAGCCATGAGCGTCCAGAGCCGTCAGCCAGCCATGAGCGTCCAGAGCCGTCAGCGAGCCATGACCGTCCAGAGCCGTCAGCGAGCCATGACCGTCCAGAGCCGTCAGCGAGCCATGACCAGCCAGAGCCGTCATCCAGCCATGACCAGCCCAGAGCCGTCATCCAGCCATGACCAGCCAGAGCCGTCATCCAGCCATGACCAGCCAGAGCCGTCCGCCAGCCAGGATCCAGCCAGAGCCATCCGCCAGCCAGGATCCGCCAGAGCCAGCCAGCCAGGATCCGCCAGAGCCTTCCGCCAGCCAGGATCCGCCAGCCAGTCTGGTGTTGCCCCCCATTCTGGTGTTGCCCCTCATCCTGGTGATGCCCCTTAATTTAGGTGGGGTTATATGGAGGGTGGTCATTTTGAGGAGGCTACGAAAGCGGGTAGTGACTAAGAGGGGATGGGAACCACGCCCAGAGCCTGAGCCGCCACCGTGGACAGATGCCCACCCAGACCCTCCCCTAGACTTTTTTGTGGTGCGTCCGGAGTTCGCACCTTAAGGGGGGGGTTTCTGTCACGTTCCTGACCTATTTTATGTTATTTTTGTATATGTTTAGTTGGTCAGGGCGTGAGTTGGGGTGGGCATTGTATGTTTTGTGTTTTCTATGTTTAGGGCACTTGAAATTAGCCTTATATGGTTCTCAATCAGAGACAGGTGTTTGACGTTTTCCTCTGATTGAGAACCATATATAGGTTGGCTGTTCACACTGTTTGTTTGTGGGTGATTGTCTCCTGTGTCTTCCGTGTCTGTGCACCACACGGGACTGTTTTGGTTGTTCGGTTCGTTTATTGTAGTCTGTTCCTGTTCGTGAGTTCTGCGTGTTTTATGTAAGTTCCATGATCAGGTCTGTCTACGTTGTTTGTTTGTTATTTTGTATAAGTCAAGTATAGTTCGTGTCAGTCTTCGTCTTTTCAATAAATTCATTATGTCAACATACCTCGCTGCGTATTGGTCCACCGATCCTTCTCTCCTCTCCTCGTCCGAGGAAGAGGAAGACGACAGCCGTTACAGGTGCTTGTCCCGCTGTCAATCAGGTTTAAACTTAATATCCAGGCCACAAACAAACTGACTGCTAGCATTCAGGCTAGTTCAGGCTTCTTCACTGCTTGCAAGATGTAATCATATGTATACCCCAGGCATGGCTAGACCAGGTTTACTTTCAAAAACACCTAAGTGATTCAATTAACATTAACTAAGCAGAGTAGGTTGAGAAACAGCGTGGGTTGAGAAACAGAGTAGTTAGAAAATTGGAACAGCAGAAAATGCATGATTTATTGTCTCATCATTTTACGGTGAATAAATATTTCCTTTTATTCATGTGTACTTATCCTGTTGTAGTATAAGGTGATGATGGGTTTGTAGGCTTTGTATGATGATTACCACCCTGAATGCACTGTGGGTTTCTGACATCAATAAATCCAGAATTAATTAGTTAGAAAACGTTTAATAGAAAAGTAAACAGTTTGCCCCTTTGTAACCTTGAGTGTAATTATTCATATAAGAATAAAACTGCAGTGCATGACAATTCTGCATGCACAGTTAGTTTAATTTAGTGTTGCAAAGGGAGGTCCTCCTGAGCATGCCCCTGTTTGATGAAGGTGCTATCACCCTCAATGAGAGGAATAATTATCATAACAGCACATTCATAAGCTTTCTATTAGATTAAGGCCCATTTTTATAGACTCCCAGCAAGTGGGGGAATGGTAGCTTAATGTAATTGGTTACAGGGTGACATGCAGGGAGGCGTCAAGAAAATCAACAACATTTATAAAGCGTTGTTTTGCTTGCTTTATTTTTCCATGCAGCAAGAAGCTTTGTTTCAACATTTTAATCTCTCTGTGATCCTGCAGTGTTTCATATAAATGGTTTGTGCCTTCCGTTTATTTTTCCCATCCATAATACATGGGAGTATCTAAATCCTGCTGGTGCGTGCAGGGGAGAGAGAGCCTGGTTTGCTAGTGCTGTGAGGCATGGAGGCACAGAACAAAGTGGTGGAAATATATAAGCGAGAAAATAAAAAAGTGAGGAAGCCACTCAGGGCCGACTGTTATTTTGATGGTTGACTTTTTTTAATTTTTTTCTCAC
The DNA here is from genome assembly GCF_045679555.1 of Salvelinus alpinus. Taxonomy (NCBI): domain Eukaryota; kingdom Metazoa; phylum Chordata; class Actinopteri; order Salmoniformes; family Salmonidae; genus Salvelinus; species Salvelinus alpinus. Next base: position 50,676,803 of record NC_092088.1, read on the forward strand.
TCATCTGCAATCATATATACGCAACAGCGTATGAATATTCTACTGAGTTACCCAGAGCTAGACAGTATCAGTGCAAGATGAAAGTCTTCTGTTTCAAAGAGATAAAAAAGAATGCATCTCATCTTCAATATGTATTTATTTATTTATTTGTTCACCTTTATTTAACCAGGTAGGCCAGTTAAGAACTGGTTAAAGTTCTCATTCACAACTGAGACCTGGCCGAGATTAGGGAAGGCAATGCGACACAAACAACAACACAGACTTACACAAGGAATAAACAAACGTAGAGTCAATAACGCAATAGAAAAAGTCTATATACAGTGTGTGCAAATGGCGTAAGGATGCAAGGCAATTAATAGGCCATAGTAGCGAAGTAATTACAATTTAGCAAATCAACACTGGAGTGATAGATGTGCAGATGATGATGTGCAAGTAGAAATACTGGTGTGCAAAAGAGCAAAAAAAAGTAAATAAAAACAATATGGGGATGAGGTAGGTAGTTGGATGGACTATTTACAGATGGGCTGTGTACAGCTGCAGCGATCGGTAAGCTGTTCAGATAGCTGATGCTTAAAGTTAGTGAGGGAGATATAAGTCTCCAACTTCAGTGATTTTTGCAATTCGTTCCAGTCATTGGCAGCAGAGAACTGTAAGGAAAGGTGGACAAAGGAGGTGTTGGCTTTGGGGATGACCAGTGAGATATACCTGCTAGAGCGCATGCTACGGGTGGGTGTTGTTATGGTGACCAGTGAGCTGAGATAAGGCGGAGCTTTACATAGCAAAGACTTATAGATGACCTGGAGCCAGTGGGACTGGTGACGAAAATGTAGCGAGGGCCAGCCGACCAGAGCATACAGGTCATAGTGGTGGGTGGTATATGGGGCTTTGGTGACAAAATGGATTGCACTGTGATAGACTGCATCCAGTTTGCTGAGTAGAGTGTAGAAGGCTATTTGGTAAATGACATCGCCGAAGTCGAGGATCGGTAGGATAGTCAGTTTTACGAGGGTATGTTTGGCAGCGTGAGTGAAGGAGGCTTTGTTGTGAAATAGGAAGCCGATTCTAGATTTAATTTTGGATTGGAGATGTTTAATATGAGTCTGGAACGAGAGTTTACAGTCTAACCAGATACCTAGGTATTTGTATTTGTCCACATATTGTAAGTCAGAACCGTCCAGAGTAGTGTTGCTAGTCGGGCAGGCGGGTGCGGGCAGCGATCGGTTGAAGAGCATGCATTTAGTTTTACTAGCGTTTAAGAGCAGTTGGGGGACACGGAAGGAGTGTTGTATGGCATTGAAGCTCTTTTGGAGGTTTGTTAACACAGTGTCCAAAGAAGGGCCAGATGTATACAGAATGGTGTCGTCTGTGTAGAGGTGGATTAAGAAATCACCAGCAGCAAGAACGACATCGTTGATATATTCAGAGAAAAGAGTCGGCCCGAAAATTTAACCCGTTGGTACCCCCATAGAGTCTGCCAGAGGTCCAGACAACAGGCCCTCCGATTTGACACACTGAACTCTATCTGAGAAGTAGTTGGTGAACCTGGCGGGGCAGTCATTTGAGAAACCAAGGCTGTTGAGTCTGCAGATAAGAATACGGTGATTGACAGAGTCAACAGCCTTGGCCAGGTCGATGAAGACGGCTGCACAGTACTGTCTTTTATCGATGGCGGTTATGATATCGTTTAGGACCTTGAGCTTGGCTGAGGTGCACCCGTGACCAGCTAGGAAACCAGATTAAATAGTGGAGAAGGTATGTGGGATTCGAAATGGTCAGTGATCTGTTTGTTAACTTGGCTTTAGAAGACTTTAGAAAGGCAGGGCAGGATGGATATAGGTCTGTAACAGTTTGGGTCTAGAGTGCCACCCCCTTTGAAGAGGGGGATGACCACAGCAGCTTTCCAATCTTTAGGAATCTTGGACGATACGAAAGACAGGTTGAACAGACTGGTAATAGGGGTTTCAACAATGGCGTCGGATTATTTTAGAAAGAGAGGGTCCAGATTGTCTAGCCCAGCTAATTTGTACGCGTCCAGATTTTTCAGCTCTTTCAGAACATCTGCTATCAGGATTTGGGTGAAGGAAAGCTGGGGGGCCGTAGAGAAATGCTTATTGAAATTCTCGATTATCGTGGATTTGTCAGTGGTGACAGTGTTTCGTAGCCTCAGTGCAGTGGGCAGCTGGGAGGAGGTGCTCTTATTCTCCATGGACTTTACAGTGTCCCAAAACTTTTGGGAGTTAGAGCAACAGGATGCAAATTTCTGTTTGAAAAAGCTAGGCTTTGCTTTCCTAAGTGACTGCGTGTATTGGTTCCTGACTTCCCTGAAAAGTTGCATATTGCAGGGACTATTCGATGCTAGTACAGTCTTCCACAGGATGTTTTTGTGCTGGTCGAGGGCAGTCAGATCTGGAGTGAACCAAGAGCTATATCTGTTCTTAATTCGACATTTTTTTAAAGGGACATGCTTATTTAAGATGGTGAGGAAATTACTTTTAAAGAACGACCAGGCATCCTCTACTGATGGGATGAGGTCAATATCCTTCCAGGATACCCGGGCCAGGTCAATTAGAAAGGCATGCTTGCTGAAGTGTTTTTGGGAGCATTTGACAGTGATGAGGGTTGGTCGTTTGACCGCGGACCCATAGCAGATGCAGGCAACGAGGCAGTGATCGCTGAGATTCTGATTGAAAACAGCAGAGGTGTATTTGGAGGGCAAGTTGGTCAGGATAATATCTATGAGAGTGCCCATGTTTACGGATTTAGGGTTGTACCTGGTGGGTTCCTTGATAATTTGTTTGAGATTGAGGGCATCTAGTTTAGATTGTAGGACGGCCGGGGTGTTAAGCATATCCCAGTTTAGGTCACCTAACAGAACGAACTCTGAAGATAGATGGGGGGCAATCAATTCACATATGGTGTCCAGGGCACAGCTGGGAGCTGAGGGTGGTCTATAACAGGCGGCAACAGTGAGAGACTTATTTCTGTTGAGATTCATTTTTAAAATGAGAAGTTCGAACTGTTTGGACATAGACCTGGAAAGTATGACAGAACTTTTCAGGCTATCTCTGCAGTACATTGCAACTCCTCCCCGTTTGGCAGTTCTATCTTGACGGACAATGTTGTAGTTGGGGATGGAAAGCTCAGAATCTTTTGTGGCCTTCCTAAGCCAGGATTCAGATACGGCAAGGACGTCAGGGTTGGTGGAGTGTGCTAAAGCAGTGAGTAAAACAAACTTAGGGATGAGGCTTCTGATGTTAACATGCATGAAACCAAGGATTTTACGGTTACAGAAGTCAACAAATGAGAGCGCCTGGGGACAGACAGGGCCTGGGTTAACCTTTACATCACCCGAGGAACGGAGGAGGAGTAGGATGAGGGTACGGCTAATGGCTATCAAAACTGGTCGTCTAGTGCTTTGGCTACAGTCAATAAAAGGAGCAGATTTCTGGGCGTGGAAGGATAGATTCAGGGCATAATGTACAGACAGGGGTATGGTAGGGTGCGGGTACAGTGGAGGTAAACCTAGGCATTGAGTGACGATAAGAAAGGTTGCATCTCTCGACGCACTAGTTATGCTGGGTGAGGTCACCACATGTGTGGGAGGTGGGACTAAAGAGGTATCTGAGGCATGTAGAGTGGGATTAGGGGCTCCGCAGTAAACTACAACAATGATAACTATCCTAAACAACAGTATACAAGACATATTGACATTAGAGAGAGAGACATAAAGCGAGGCATAAAGCAATCACAGGTGTTGATTGGGAGAGCTAGCTAAGACAACAACGGGTAAGACAACAACAGCTAATCAGCTAAGACAACAACAACAGGTAAAATGGCGATGAATGGGCAGAGAGAGTCGGATAACGACACACAGGGCCTGAGTTCGAGGCTGGGGCCGACAGATAAACAAAATAAACAAAATGGAGTACTGTGATTAATGAACAGTCCAGCAGGCATCAGCTATGTAGCCAAGTGATCATAGGGTCCAGTGAACAGCAATAGGGAAGCCGCTAGGTAGTTGTTACTTCGCTAGCAAGCGGGAGACACGGCGTTCAAAAAAGTTAGCAGGCCGGGGCTAGTAGAAGCGTCTTCACCGACGTCCCGGCATAGGTCGGTTGTGGGCACAACAGATGGAATTACGTCGGCAGACCAGTCGTGATGGATCGGTCGGGCTCCGTGTCGACAAAGGGTCCAGGCCAGATGGCAAAAGAGGTATTGTAGCTGGGGTAATTGTGTTTGCTAGCCGGAAGATGCGCCTGGCTCGAGGCTAACTGGTGGTAGCTTCGGGACAAGGGCGTTAGCCACTATTGCCCCTCGGTAGCAGCTAGCTGCGATGATCCGATGCAAAGGTCCAGAGCATACGGCAAAAATCCGGTGATGTAATGGATTCTAGTCGTGTTAGTGAAGAGTCCGCGAGGCATCAGCTGTGTAGCCGAGTGATCATAGGCTCCACTGAGCAGGCCGGGAGATGGGCCTGGCTCAAGGTTAACTTCGGGGCTGGGCCACTCGGTAGCAGCTAGCTATTTGCGATGATCAGGAATAATGGTTCATGTCTTACAGTAGGAATCCAGTGTTGTAGTGGAGAAAAACAGTCCGGTATGCTCAGGGTTGATTTTTCGCTGTGCAGATTGGCAAGTATTATCCAGGCTAAAAGCGGTGTCTGTGCTAAAGGTAAAGGCCGCTAGCAGTGGCTAACAATGACTAAATAGCTAGTAGCTAATTAGCTGGTTAGCCTCTGATGGCTAGGTTTTGATGGTGGTTCTGGCTATAAAAATAGCTAAAAATATCAAATCCGTATCACATTGGGTGAGGCGGGTTGCCGGAAGGTATATTTAATTTAAAAATGGAAAAAGAGATTGAAATATATACAAAAAAAGACAAAAAAAACTAAATGTCTTATAGGAAACACATAGGGGATTCTTTGCAATTGTTTTCAAGTTTTATCATTTCTTGCAGAATTATGCTGTTGATTGTAGGTTGTCTCTGAATATAGTCCACTGTGTCGTTAGAAAACATGTCCATTTAAAGAATGAGTCAACCATGACATTTTGAGTTGAAGTTACCCTGATTCTTCCAGAGTTCAGGTAGTAATAAAGCTATTCTTCCCGTTTGCTTTTGAAATTAACTAAAGTACTCTGACTAAAGAAAGCAGGAAAACACAAGGCAATAACACTGTCTGCAGCAGTCCTACGTATAGTACATTTTGCTTACATTTTTGCTTTAATATGTCTCTTTCTGATCCCAGCTGTGTCCAAAGGCACTGCCTTGAATGCTGCCAAAGTTACATGAAAAGACAGTTAAAGATTATGAAAGACCAGAGCATTTCTCACACATCTACATGAAGCTAGTGAGAACATTCAGGGGCAATGTTTTATGATACTAGTTCTTGAAAATTAGCAAATATATTGTATGTTTAGCTATGTTACAAAAAAAACATCATTCATCCTTCACAGCGTCACCAATGTGATCTAGACAACCAAATTACAACCAAGTGAAAAGCTTTAAAAATAGCAGAAGTAGAAAAAAAATGAAATAGAAAGTTGTAGAATGATTCCTCTTCCTCTTTGTGGAAAGCTTTCAGGACAGTCCTCAGCATCTACTCTGGGAACAGCTAGTAGTCGCTGTAAAATGTGTCACACCTCCTTCACTCTGTTCAGGGCACAGTCAGGAGTCTGTGCAAGTGTGTCACACTGCTGTGGCATTGTGGTAAACCACCCTGCAGGGAGGAAGAGGAGCCGAGTGAAGCCGGGTGCAGAGAAGAGCAGCCTTTAATTTAGTCTCCCAGGAAAGGCCTCCATCTTACAAGTGAAGAATAACAGCATTAACCAGAAACCATGTCTCTACCCGTCGCTTGAAAACTATCCACTCAAATCACATCTGTCTATCCTATGATGGGACTGACTGTTGGTGGGTGAAAATAAGTCTTCTTTGCTGTTGATATTGTTAGCAATCTGCATTGTGCCTCTGGTTTGTTTCTCTCCCTATCTGACACAGGAGTATCTTCACTGCGTGAGAGTAACAGTCAGTGGTTTAGGGATTCAGAGAGTATAAATCATGTCATTCCGGATAAGACTCAGCCTCGCATTCTACAGGAGGCAGTCTATGTTTTGGTAACTATAAATTCCAAGACCCTTCAGACCATGTTCATCCCCACTTCTTAAAAGCCATTTGCTATAAATTATACCATGCTCTGATATCTACTACAGTTATGATTGTACTTTATGGGGACTGATTGTGGTAAACAAGTGTTTCTTACACGTGCATTTATAGAATTTGCAGACAAATTTTTGAGAGAAGCTATTAATAATAGGCATACTACGTGTTGATGGTACAGACGTGTCTTTTCAATCAGGTGCCTTTTTAGACAGTGTTGTTACTATCACTAACTTTAGCACACTTGGTGCTAATGATAAATGACTTATGGCCTGAGCTGTTGAAAACTCCCACAAAATGATCCTTTATTTCTATCTTAATCATCAATTACAATCAGCATTAAGAGAAATATAGTATTCTTTCTAACAAAGATATCTACATACAATACCGGTCAAAAGTTTTAGAACACCTACTCATTCAAGGGTTTTTCATTATTTGTACTATTATCTACATTGTAGAATAATAGTGAAGACATCAAACTATGAAATAACACATATGGAATCATGTAGTAACCAAAAAAGTGTTAAACTTCTTCAAAGTAGCCACCCTTTGCCTTGATGACAGCTTTGCACATTCTTGGCATGCTCTCAACCAGCTTCATGAGGTAGTCACCTGAAATGCATTTCAATTAAAAGGTGTGCCTTGTTCAAAGTTAATTTGTGGAATTTCTTCCCTTCTTAATGCGTTTGAGCCAATCGGTTGTGTTGTGACAAGGTAAGGGGGTATACAGAAGATAGCCCTATTTGGTAAAAGACCAAGTCCATATTATGGCAAGAACAGCTCAAATAAGCAAAGAGAAACGACAGTCCATCATTACTTTAAGACATGAATGTTAGTCAAAACAGAACATTTCAAGAACTTTGAAAGTGTCTTTAAGTGCAGTCGCAAAAACCATCAAGCGCTATGATGAAACTGTCTCTCATGAGGACCGCCACAGGAAAGGAAGACCCAGAGTTGCCTCTTCTGCAGAGGATAAGTTCATTAGAGTTACCTGCCTCAGAATTTGCAGCCCAAATAAATGCTTCACAGCGTTCAAGTAACAGACACATCTCAACATCAACTGTTCAGAGGAGACTGCGTGAATCAGGCCTTCTTGGTCAAATTGCTGCAAAGAAACCACTACTAAAGGACACCAATAATAAGAAGAGACTTGCTTGGGCAAGGAAACATGAGTAATGGACATTTGCCAATGACACTGTCTGCAATGTATTTTGAATTCAATGCACAATTAACCAGCATGGCTACCTCAGCATTCTGCAGTGATACACCATCCCATCTGGTTTGGGATTAGTGGGACTATCATTTGTTTTTCAACAGGACATTGACCCAACACTCCTCCAGGCTGTGTAAGTGCTATTTTACCACAAATGAGAGTGATGGAGTGCTGCATCAGATGACCTGGCCTCCACAATCCCCCGACTTCAACCAAATTAAGATGGTTTGGGATGAGTCGGACCGCAGAGTGAAGGAAAGGCAGTGAACATGTGCTCAGCAAATGTGGGAACTCCTTCAAGACTGTTGGAAAAGCATTCCAGGTGAAGCTGGTTGAGAGAATGCCAAGAGTGTGCAAAGCTCTCATCAATGCAAAGGGTGGCTACTTGAAGAATCTCAAATATAAAATATATTTTGATTTGTTTAACACTGTTTTGTTTACTACATAATTCCATATGTGCTATTGAATAGTGTTGATGTGTCTTCACTATTATTCTACAATGTAGAAACTAGTAAAAATAAAGAAAAACCCTTGAATGAGTAGGTGTTATAAAACTTTTGACCAGTAGTGTATATTTCGGGATGTTGTGTATTCCTGGAAATAATCAGAATTCATGTAAACATTACAGTTAAAAAAAAAATAACATAGCTTGTCACAATTTACCCCAGGTATGGGGTAAGCTGAGTCACGGGACAGGGCAATTTCAGCCGCCTACACATATCTGTACTGAATGAAATATTACCACAATTCAACACAATCACAATCACTTTTTTGTCTTTTAATAATTTCAAACATCTTTTTACACAGGCTTAACACCTACCAAATACTTTGTACTGTTTTTTAACACTTTCATCATAGGAAAGGCCCTATTGTTTCCTCAGATCCCAGCTAAAATACCTTGCATTTGGCCAGGGAAGAAAATACTTACATTTGACATTGGCTCAACCATTGGCTCAACTTACCCCATGGCCATTGGCTCAACTTACCCAAAGGCAAACAATTTGACTATATTAGCCCACACAGCTACAAGGATGCACTTTAATGCTTGGTTAGGACCTCATATTGAAGTTTATAGAGTCTGCAAATGATGTATAGAACAATCTTACAATTATTTCCTTTGGTTTAGATACAAGCACCATGAAACCTCTAACACAATACTTTCATTTGACTTGCTTTCCACTGTTCCAATGTGGTTTCTTCCTACACAGACTCCATGAAATGAGTACCTCTTCCTAAATATTTGGTCAAATTATATGTTTTGTGTATGGTTTCCTAGAAACAAGTGTAGCTCAACTTTCCCTTTGGCTCAACTTACCCACTCTCCCTTACAGTATTTACATTTCTTATCGAAGTATGGAAACCCAACTGAAAAGGTCAACTTACAGCCTCATGGTGATACTCTGGATGTTTTTGCACATCTCTTTCCCACTCGCCATCTGTAATTTATTCATCCAGTCTCTCACACCCTCCTTCTCTTTCTCTTGCACTACCCTGTCCTGTGTTGACCTCAGTTACAGAACTAGCTGCCTGGAGCAAGGTCCATCGGTGGGAAATGCTGTGTCCATTTCGGGAGAGCTGCATTCCAGTCATCAGGGTACCACTAGGCATCATATGATGTTTTATGAACCATATAGAAGAAACATGTTGTGATGAGAGCCATGTCCAGCCCATATTTCTGAGACTGTAACAATGAATTGCCACTCTTACCTTGAATAAAGTGTGAACAAGACTGAAAAATATTTTTCTCAAAGAAATTGAGTTTGTTACTACAACTAAATTAGCCTGCCTGAAGATATGGGCCTTCTTGCATGGATAATATCTGATTCCCTGATCAAATTGTTCTGATTCCATGACCAACAATTGATTAGTATAAACAGACCATTTTTTTCTAAATGCATTTATCAGTTCTGCATAATGCTACTTTTTACATAACATAATATACAGTAATATGACTAGATATTTATCCATTTCTATTGTGGGTTCGGTTTTAGGTCATCTAATGCAAAGCTAGTGTGTTCATGAAATGGGGTTACATTATTTGTTTGTTATGCAATCTGTATGTCCTTTGGTGTTTGTTTCCAATTGCCCCTACTGAATATATTCATAGAGAAATGTGGACAGTATATCTTCATATAGAAGTGTGCATATATAACACAGTAGTGACAGATTAATGCAAAGTCATTTTTTACAACATGTCATGCTACGTTGCTTTAGCACAAGATATTTGATTAACAGCTAGAATTCAATTCCATGCCATTTTACACTTTGTGCATCCATGGTTGATCAAAAGATTGATTCTGTTTTTAAGTTATGTTTGGCTGCAGAGAGAGAAGGGAGAGAGAAAAAAAAGACACAGCATTTGCCAATTGCTTGCATTCTATTAGACCCGAGAACCAAGAGAGCAGAGAGAACACATCATCTTTTGCCCAGAACTAAAGTACTTGTTTAAAAAATCCCCAAAACGTTGCCAGGGGTTTTAAAGGTATTGATTTTTCCTTTCAGTTTGTGTGGCAAGGAAAGGCACATGGAAATGCACTGTAGAACTAAGCTACTGTACAGTAAAATGGGTAGGTATTCTCAAACATTACAATATTTGTCAATCCAATATCTAGTGTGTGGTTGCTTTGCTTTCCATAGTATACATAAATGTAGTATCTGTGTGTTTAGTCTCATCTTGGAAACTCCCAGCCACAACATTCCTGGGGTTCTGTTTTTTAATCAATAGGTACAGACATAATGTATCTAATACATTAAAGAAGGATAAAGCTGAAGTTCTGTATTGAAGTGTATTTTTCTAAGTGGGTCAAAGAAATTTCCTTTGATAACAGATGGTGTTTGCTTTCCAGTGGTAATGAACAAATGTGTTCAGTACAGACACATGCACCTGACTTACAATAGTGTTATTATGCATGGGTGGTTCCCTGCTAATCATGATAATCCTCCCTGATTAGAAATGATAAAACGAATAGAGAAATGTTTTAACTTTATTTTACGGGAAATATATACTAATAGATTTAAGGAGGAATCTTCTTATTTTATCTATCTCAAGTACAGGTATGTTGATCAATCACATGAAGGTTTTTGTTGAATGCTGTAACAAATGGTCCTTGTCTGTCTAACATTTTATGATGAATGATGGAGTGAAAAACTACACACAATTTTCTAAGAACAAGAAGAAACGACTTGAGTACACATGGAGAGGAGTTACATTATAGTGCCTACCCATATAAACTGTGAGGGTGACAATAATGATATAGACCAGGGGTAGGCAAACCTGGTCCTGGAGTGCCACAGGTACTTCATGTTTTTGATTTAACCAACCTGAAAAACCAGGTGTGTTCAATTTAGTCAATCACTGAACTGATCAATTTGCTCAGTTGGTCTGGTGTGGTGCCTAGTTGGAACAAATCCTGCAGTAGCTGTGGCACTCTGGGAACAGGGTTGCTTACCCCTGTTATAGACGGTTGGACTTCAATGACCTTACAGAGGAACTTCTTGTCAATACAGCCGGGTAGAAGTTACACAAACAAAGACTGAAACCATGTTTTTGATTGCTTTTTTGTTTGCCAATCGAAGTAGAAGTGCATGTTTTGTCTTTAATGGGATGGGGAGAGTGTACCTTGCTGTTCATCTCCAGTGCCGGGAGTGTGAGCTGTCTGTGTGATGGCCATTACAGTTCCTTTCACGTCGAGTGCGTCCACTCCATCGGGATCACTGAAGTGTTGGATCTAACAAGCTTGGGATGCAGACAGCGGATGCACAAATGGGTTTTGGTCCTGAGAGCTTCTGGGCTGCTCCTCCTCGTCTAGGCTAGGCTGGCTGGAGGCTGGGGACGAACTGCTCTTCTGAGGGCTCGACTGCAAACCTACTTAAAGTTCTGCCCCTCATTCGATTGGGAGGATTAGATCTGATAATGTAATTAATCATCTATTCAGGGGAGGGTAGTGCAAAGCGTAGATACACACAAACATAGTTGGAGTCTGGGAGACTGTCTTTTTCTCCATCTCTCTATTTGTCACGCACACAAATAGAGAGAGACGTATGCACACGCGCACACACACACACACACACACACACATGTGGGTCTGCCTTCTGCTCTCCCTCATTTTTTGTTTATTTAATTTTTATTTCACCTTTATTTAACCAGGTAGGCCAATTGAGAACAAGTTCTCATTTACAACTGCGACCTGGCCAAGATAAAGCATAGCAGTGCGACAAAAACAACAACACAAAGTTACACATAAACAGACATACAGTCAATAACACAAAAGAAAAGAAAAATAGAAAGATCTATGTACAGATCTATGAATGATCTATGTATGTACGTTCTTTGGCTCAAGGTTAGAATAGATTAAAAGAAAGGTCATTGATGGAAGGGATTTCTCTTCCTGGTGTGCCACTTCATTTAAGGTGCATAATAGGTAAACAGAGTCTCATCAGTCCAATTAGCCTTCCATGGCAGAGGGGGTGTGGTAACAGGATTGGCCCACAGAGAGAAAGAGAGAGTGTGTGTGTGTGTGTGTGTGTGTGTGTGTGTGTGTGTGTGTGTGTGTGTGTGTGTGTGTGTGTGTGTGTGTGTGTGTGTGTGTGAGTGTTTGCGTGGCGTCCGCGGCGTCCGCATGGGGCTGAGTTTGATAGCCACAACAATAACACCTGCTGCCCCGAGCCTCCAGTTGCATGAATCTCAATTTGTTTGTACAGCCGTGCAGAAAGCAGTGGCCAAATGCGAAACTCTTGAGACATGGTGTCACTGGATGCTCTTTAGTTTTTTTGTACATTGCACTCTATTGGGATCTACTGCAGCACTGTGGTAGGTTGTCTCAACCAAGAATTGATTTAATGTCACTCTTATCCATCATGTCAACAACCCATGTGTGTCATGATTTTATCATTGAGTAAGTGTTACATGTGATTTAAAACATGCCTTGGGTTGCTTGAACAGATGATATTTGGTCAATTTGGTCAACAAGTTGGTCATAAAGAGTAACTACATAACAATTGTGATATACATATAAGTGGCAAGAATGTGTTCTTACATGAGTTTCATAACTAGTATATTACAGTTTACATGTATATGGCAGGGTTTGCTACACTATTGTCATTCAATAGCTAGAATAGGAAATAAACCTATTTGTAGAAAAAAGTAATAAGTGATTACTTGAATATGCAGGAATAGACATGAAATGGCTATGAAGATATCCACATTTTATAAATTAGGGAGTATTTGCATAGCCTAATTATTCTAAACTAAGCAAACAAAGAAATGTCCTCTCACTGTCAACTGCGTTTATTTTCAGCAAACTTAACATGTGTAAATATTTGTATGAACATAACAATATTCAACAACTGAGACATAAACTGAACAACTTCCACAGACATGTGACTAACAGAAATGGAATAATGTGTCCCTGAACAAAGGGGGGGGTTCAAAATCAAAAGTAACAGTCAGTATCTGGTGTGGCCACCAGCTGCATTAAGTACTGCAGTGCATCTCCTCCTCATGGACTGCACCAGGTTTGCCAGTTCTTGCTGTGAGATGTTACCCCACTCTTCCACCAGACGTGCTCAATGGGATTGAGATCCGGGCTCTTCGCTGGCCATGGCAGAACACTGACATTCCTGTCTTGCAGGAAATCACGCACGGAACGAGCAGTATGGCTGGTGGCATTGTCATGCTGGAGGGTCATGTCAGGATGATCCTGCAGGAAGCGTACCACATAAGGGAGGAGGATGTCTTCCCTGTAACGCATAGCGTTGAGATTGGCTGCAATGACAACAAGCTCAGTCCAATGATGCTGTGACAGCCCGCCCCAGAACATGACGGACCCTCCACCTCCAAATCGATCCCACTCCAGAGTACAGGCATCGGTGTAACGCTCATTCCTTCGACGATTAACGTGAATCTGATCATCACCCCTGGTGAGACAAAACCTTGACTTGTCAGCGAAGAGCACTTTTTCCAGTCCTGTCTGGTCCAGCGATGGTGGGTTTGTGCCCATAGGCGAAGTTATTGCCAGTGATGTCTGGTGAGGACCTGCCTTACAGCAGGCCTACAAGCTCTCAGTCCAGCCCCTCTCAGCCTATTGCGGACAGTCTGAGCACAGATGGAGGGATTGTGCGTTCCTGGTGTAACTCGGGCAGTTGTTGTACCTGTCCCACAGGTGTGATATTCGGATGTACCAATCCTGTGTAGGTCCTGTTACACGTGGTCTGCCACTGTGAGGACGATCAGCTGTCCGTCCTGTCTCCCTGTAGCTCTGTCTTAGGCGTAACACAGTATGGACATTGCAATTTATTGCCCTGGCCACATCTGCAGTCCTCATGCCTCCTTGCAGCATGCCTAAGGGACGTTCTCGCAGATGAGCAGGGACCCTGGGCATCTTTCTTTTGGTGTTTTCAGAGTCAGTAGAAAGGACTCTTTAGTGTCCTACATTTTCATAACTGTGACCTTAATTACCTACCGGCTGTAAGATGTTAGTGTCTTAAAGACCGTTCCACAGGTGCATGTTCATTAATTGTTTATGGTTCATTGAACAAGCATGGGAAACAGTGTTTAAACCCTTTACAATGAAGATCTGTGAAGTTATTTGGATTTTTACGAATTATCTTTGAAAGACAAGTGTCCTGAAAAAGGGACGTTTCTTTTTTTCCTGAGTTTATGTTGCGATTACCCTCTCTTATGATGCAGCAAAATGCTTTATGTCTCCTTCCTTTGATGCAAAGACAGTTTGACCTTGAAGGAAATGGGAAATCTGTTTTATTTTTTGACATACATTTAGTTTTTTTTTAATCTCCTGCATAACGATGTGTTCTTTATAGACCTCAACTCTGCCATTTCCTCAAAGATTGAGATACAATTATAGGGAGCTCTGATTGAGAATCTGACAAATAAAGAAAATAATTGTTGCCTCTATATGGATGGACTTAGAAACTGAACATTTAGAGCATCAGAATAGGATATACAGTTGAAATCGGAAGTTTACATACACTTAGGTTGGAGTAATTAAAACTCGTTTTTCAACCACTCCACAAATCTCTTGTTAACAAACTATAGTCGGTTAGGACATCTACTTTGTGCATGACTTAAGTAATTGTCCCAACAATTGTTAACATTCCAGTGGGTCAGAAGTTTACATAGACTAAGTTGACTGTGCATTTAAACAGCTTGGAAAATTCCAGAATATTATGTCATGGCTTCTGATAGGCTAATTGACACATTTGAGTCAATTGGAGGTGTACCTGTGGATGTATTTCAAGGCCTACCTTCAAACTCAGTGCCTCTTTGCTTGACATCATGGGAAAATCAAATGAAAATCAGCCAAGACCCCAGAAAAACAATTGTAGACCTCCGCAAGTCTGGTTCATCCTTGGGAGCAATTTCCAAATGCCTGAAGGTACCACGTTCATCTGTACAAACAATAGTACGTAAGTATAAACACCATGGGACCATGCAACCATCATACCACCCAGGAAGGAGACACGTTCCTTCTCCTAGAGATTACCGTACTTTGGTGCGAAAAGTGCAAATCAATCCCAGAACAACAGCAAAGGACCTTGTGAAGATGATGCTAGAGGAAACAGGTACAAAAGTATCTATATCCACAGTAAAACGAGTACTATATCGACATAGCCCGAAAGGCTGCTCAGCAAGAAAGAAGCCACTGCTCCAAAACCGCCATAAAAAAGCCAGACTACAGTTTGCAGCTGCACATGGGAATAAAGATCGTACTTTTTGGAGAAATGTCCTCTGGTCTAATGAAACAAAAATAGAACTGTTTGGCCATAATGACTATCCTCGTTTGGAGGAAAAAGGGGGAGGCTTGCAAGCCGAAGAACACCATCCCAACCGTGAAGCACGGGGGTGGCAGCATCATGTTATGGGGTGGCTTTAAGAAAGGAGGGACTGGTGCACTTCACAAAATAGATGGCATCATGAGGCAGGGAAATTATGTGGATATATTGAAGCAACATCTCAAGACATTAGTCAGGAAGTTAAAGCTTGGTCGCAAATGGGTCTTCCAAATGGACAATGACCACAAGCATACTTTCAAAGTTGTGGCAAAATGGCTTAAGGACAACAAAGTCAAGGTATTGGAGTGGCCATCACAAAGCCCTGACCTCAATCCTATAGAAAACAGAACTGAAAATGCATGTGCGAGCAAGGAGGCCTAAAAAAACTGACTCAGTTACACCAGCTCTGTCAGGAGGAATGGGCCAAAATTCACCCAACTTATTGTGGGAGGCTTGTGGAAGGCTACCCGAAACCTTTGACCGAAGTTACATAACTTTTAGGCAATGCTACCAAATAATATTTGAGTATATGTAAACTTCTGACCCACTGGGAATGTGATGAAAGAAGTAAAAGCTGAAATAAATCATTCTCTCTACTATTATTCTGACATTTCACATTCTTAAAAGAAAGTGGTGATCCTAACTGACCTAAGACAGGGCATTTTTACTAGGATTAAAATGTCAGGAATTGTGAAAAACTGAGTTTAAATGTATTTAGCTAAGGTCTATGTAAACTTCCAACTTCAACTGTCCTATTGCTATGGGGCATAGAAAGTCTTGAAAATTACAGAAACCTACAGACTCAATATGGTTTCAAAGCACATTGTATTTTGACCTACTTTTTATTAATTCTTGTCATCCAAATAATACTCAGCTTTGTTGAATGAAGGTAAACTGCTGCATTTTCAGTTAATGTCAAATCAGGAAGAAATGTTTCCAGCTTTTCTGAACACATTGACATACACAGCAATGAGAGTTTTCTCTGGTTCTGACTAGGTGGAATACAGCTATGATCCGGAGGTGACTTTTTCGTAGCAGGTTAGGAGAACTTTCACAGCAGGTTTGGATCATTAATATATCAGGTTAGGGAAATTAGATTAATGTTAGGAAAAGGGTTAGGGTAAGCCAAAATGCTCTCATAACCTGTCATGACTGTATCCCATCTAGTCACAACCATTTTCTGTGACTCCACTCCACCTCTGCAAAAGAGACTGCCATGTTCTGGGCCGGTTTGAGCTGATTACAATTTTGATATTCTTGAGTCGTTCCTATTGTTTTCATGGGATAGCTCACCCAAAATACAAATGTACAAGATTTTCTACTTACCTTGGCAGTTGTCAATTTATGTTGCAGAGGTTTGGAATGATGCTTTTGAAGGTACTTCCATGCTAGGATATATGCCCTGATGAGTGCCATTCATTGGAGGTCTGAGGAAGCTAACGCCATGCGGCCAGAGGCTGCTGAAATGAAAGAAAAGAGGTTGGTTGAAAATATGTACATTTTTATTTTGGCTGAACTCTTCCAAATGTAGTGCTTAATACACATACAGTATGTCAGAACAGTGGCTGCATAAACTCACTTTAAATGTTACTTCCTCCAAATGTCCAAAACATATCCAAAATGTGCCTCTAGTATTATGTGCATATCCACATGGCTGTTCTGCACATGGCTGTTCTGTTCTGCATATCCACCTGTTCTGCAGAAGAAGGAATTGCAGTTGCGAAGAATTACGTACAGGCTACTGAGATTAATTATTTTGTCGGATGAACCAATAATGCACTGGAGGTAACTATTTCATATGGATTTGTCAAATAATGATACTGATACTATTTCCAATAGACAGATGTCGTTGCAAAATACATCAACAAGTTTAGATATTGCGTGCGTATTTAACGTTTTTCCTATTCTACACACCCCTCCACATATTCCACAATCACTTTTTGTCGGGCGCATTTGTCTGGTGCGCAGCGCCCGCCCAACTTGTTGTTCACTTTGACAAATTCCTGGACTTGAGCAGATCAGATAAAGCGACTCTGATCTTTGATTGTCGGACTAACGGTTACACAGTGAGTATTTCAAAAGTTGATAGAACATATTACCGACGTCGAAACGTATTTTATTTTTTAAACATTTGGCAACAGTGAGGTGAAAACCATGGTCATCTCAGGTTCAGTTTTGTGTTGGGCTATTTTGACTTGCGTTTTAAGCTCTTTTTACAATATGTTGACAGCATACGCTGAAATAAATTGGCCAGCGAGTTCCACAACGACGAACGTTTGGCTTAACCGTATTGATACATTGCCTTTGGAGCTGCGCACAAACCTAAAATCCGTATGGGTCAAAATCCCAAAGTATATCGTCAAGGAATCTGCCTTTTCCAGAGCTTTTAAAATGGAACCAATTGATGGAAAAGCGGCGGTTCCAAAAGGTGGAGGGAGATTGCCAAAGGACTTGAAAGGAGTTATTGGGAAAGTGCCACCTGATGCTATATCTTCTGGCAGAGATAAAACGGCGCCAAACCGTTCCAAGTATTTTACTGATGACAGAAAAAAGTCTGGCCGTTTTTTTGACGCAAATGACGGCACACTTGCTTTAAGTAACCGTACAATGACAAAGCGAAGTACAGCCTACGGCGAATATTCGGACAGGAGTCAAATTGGAGGTCCTGGTGACGCATTTTCAGGCGACAAGCTTTTGGAGCCTTTTGGTGTTTATAGTCCGAGGACAGAATACCGACGAACTGGGGAGGACGCAAGAACTGGTCCGAGGCAAAGTGAGTCGCTTCTGGTCACCTCTACTTTCCCTCTATCCGGAGACTCTGCGCACAACCAGGCGATGGGGCACTGGGTTGGAGACAACAGCAGCGTGAGTTCAAATTGACGTTTATAATATACAAAAACACGTTTTTTCAAATGGTGTGCATTCTAAAGTAAATTTTAAACGCAACCTGCATTTTACTAGATGTATCACCCGCGGTATATATCCAAAGTCTATCATTCAGTTGCGCATCATTACGCTCAGCTTTCTCACGGCGCGCAACAAAATGCATGCGTTTCTTGTCACTTCAACTCTGAGAGAGCGTGTCTCTGAATGATTTACAGACAAGATATTATTAATGTAAAACATGTCTGTCACAGAATTGAGGTTACTTAGCTTTATAGCTATTTAATTATTAGTGCATAATTATAGGAGAGGGATTAGAATCAACAAATGTGAGCGCTCCTGTTCGAGTGGACTGCATGGTTAGGCTATTTGTAAGCGTTGTCTGTGAAATATTGGTATTTTCATTCAAATGCAATTAAGAAAATGTGTTGCAAGCATACAGTGAAATATTACTCCATCCATATTTTACTACTTCCACAACTACAGCTTTGAATGTGCACTGTGCCTCATCCATACAGTAGACAATAACTATTTTTTTGTCACAGACATGACTCTTTTATCTGCACTCATTCCATTATGGCCCATGAAAAAAATATTTTCATAATGGATGAAATGATCACATTCTTAATCACAACAATCTGCACAGACAAAAACAAACAAAAAAGAGCTCACCCAGGCTAGAGGCTGCCCAGGGTATACTCTGAAGAGGAGCATTTTCACCTTTTTACAATTAAGTCTTCCTTTGTCAATGGCATTTTATCCCACTGTTTTAGGTCCAACTGCCAACATCAGTAAGGTATGGCAATAGTAGCAGTAGAAGGTGTGTCTAATATGTAATAGGTTACTGCAGTATAATTGTAGTAGTCATTGATACTGTGGTCCAAACTGATCAGGGGTCTGTTGGAAACAATTTGTTGCTGAATGTTTTGCTTTCTGTAAGTTCATGCTCCAACGAGATCCACTGATGCTGATAGAGAGTATGTGTAGCACAGGTAGTTCAGTGAAATACACCTTGCCTGAGTAACTTTGCCAGAGAGCTGAAGACTCATGTTAGCTCTCAGGGATATTGCCTAGGCTTTAGCTCAGTGGGCTGACGTGATCTTGAGGCGCAAAGACAACCTGGGTTGGATACCTGATCGATTACATTATACATCACTGGAAGGCTACAATGAAGATCATGTTACTGTGTGAATGTACCCCCAAAATGGAAATAGTCTTATATTTGGTAATTGAATACATATACTTATTACTGTGTAATTATTCCTGTAAGTACAGTGCAACAAATATTGTATTTACTCATTGTTAAACGGCACTTGCTCTTTGCTTAGGGTTAGAGGTTGGGTAAGGGTAAGGGTTAGGAGTAAGGTTAGGGTTACTGTTGTAAGTACAATGTAAGTACAGTGTAACAACTAGTAATTACAATAGTTGTTATGCTGTACTTATAGGAATATGTGTACTCACACAGTATTAAGGGAACTGTAAAGTGCTAGCCTACCATTCCTATAACTATATTTTACTCCTCCAAACTACACTCGTATCTGCCTTTATTGTGAATGATTTGTGTGAAGGGACCATAATGCAACACATCACCATGGGTTCTCAGCACTTACTCAGCACTCTGAGATTCATTTGGCTTCACAAAGTGCATTGTATGTGACTGTCCAGTGAAAATCTCACTTTTAGAAGTTCGTAATCTTCTCTTAACTCATACCCAAATAATGTTGTTTACTCATCCTATAATCGTATATGTGGCCATAGCATAAATTGGAGAAAACCCCCCACCTCAAACAGACCGTTCATCCTTGTTTCTCAAACGTCAAATTTCGAAGTTGTTCCAAAATTCACATTTCAAAGTGTTTAAGGTGAAGTTCAGACATTAACGCAAGATTCTTAAGGTTAGGCATAAACTCTGAATGGTTAAGGTAAGGGTGAAGGTTTGGGATAGGCTATACACAAAAATATATAAAATAAAAAAATACTTTCCATTGCTTGATTTCAACTTGTAACCTTTTAAATCAGAGGCAAATGCTTATGCCCATCTGCAATCCCGTCCACAACGCCTTAGCAAAACCGAAACCTACTTGAAGCTAACAACACTCACTGTTGCCCCTAGTGGCCAGTTTCCACGTCATCTCCCAACGTCCTCAGACATGGATGGACGTCGCATACTGACTTGTATCACGGTTGACCTGGCTGATTTCCTCATAGAGATAGAGTATGATGTCATATTCCTGAGGAGAATGAACTGACACAGAAAATACGATTTTTAACATACCTAATTACAAAATGTTGGAATAAAAATGATTTATTTAATATTGTATATAATTATAGGCCATATTTAATATAAATCTGGGGCAAATGCTGCACTTGTTTTGTTGCCTTGATAATTGATTCAACCCCTACTTACACATACACACACATGCATGCATAAACAGATACACACAAGTGCATATGTACACACACACACACACACACACACACACACACACACACACACACACACACACACACACACACACACACACATACACACATACACACACACACTATGCTGTGGACTTAATCAGAGAGCAGAAGCAGGCGGGAATCATATTTGACAAGCTTGCATGTGATGAATTACTCTAATAACTGTCACAGCATAGTAATGTTGAGGAGTATAGCCTGGTTGTGTTGTTATTATATATCTATTTATTTTCATTTGGTAGGAGATATTATATTATGTTACACTTGATTTTTTTCACTAAAATCTCTAAAGTTACTTTCATGTTTTAATCTGAGCGAGGTCGTGAAGCACTACTCAGCACATGCAGTGGTGTGACATTCATACATCCATTATTTCTCAGGTGCTTGGAATGCAGAGGACGTATCATTGAGTAAGGAATCCCCATACGCTATGGTTTTAGACATAGCAAGCATAGCTGTAAGGATTTGTGATAATGGAGTGCTGGCCTACAGCAAGCATTTAAAGTCTAATGCTTTTGCCAATCTTAATTGATGCCTGTTTAAAGATCATTAGAGTTGATTTTTGTGCCCAAGAAGGTTGGAATTGATTGTTGAAACCTCTCAAACTGGACATTCAAGGTTTATTTGCTCAATGTGGCTTTCACCAGATTTCTGTTTGGAGGAAATGGGGACTTCACAGAAAAGCTTTTCCTCACTCACCAAGACATAAACAATCAATTCAATCCATATGTGATTAGGAAAGACCAAGGTCTTTCTATAGCTAAGCCATATCTTTTTGGTTTGTTGTTTGCTACTAGTGCAATGACATGTGCAATGACATGGGTTGCAGTCTAGAGAGGACAACAGTGGCACAGTCACAGTCTTTCTTCTCCTGCTACCTGCCAGCTCTGTGTTGTTTGACAATCACTGCATCTCTTGCAGTTGTTGTCGATTATGAGATGTGGCTACAGTACAGGAATGATGTAGAGCACATCTTTCTCAGTGGCACTGCAGATCCAACCAGTGTGTTGTGTGTCAGGGCCCAATTAAATGAATGTGTTTACGTCAATGTCTAGACCCTATGAGCCATATTTTGTTTAATCATTCAATATATTCAGGCTCCCCACCCTATCTCGTCTTATAGGGAATCAGGTCATGACTGGCTTTTCTCACGATCAATTATTTTTTGGTTAGTGGAGATGTTGATGGCTGTAGGGTAAAGTGGATGATTGGAGTTTAATACCTCGCCATAAGATGGTTTATGTTAATGATTTATTTAATTGTTCAGTGTTTTCCCCGATATCAAATCAAATCACATTTATTAGTCGCGTACAAATATTTTACAGATATTATTGCATTCCACACTAAGATCCTCATACCAACGGTCAAGCATGGTGGTGGCCGTGTGATAGTTTGGGGATTCTTTGCTGCTTCAGGACCTGGATGACTTGCCTTAATAGAAGGAGCCATGAATTTTGCTCTGTATCAAATAATTCTACAGGAGAATGTCAGGCCTTTTGTCTGTGAGCTGAAGCCCAGCTGGGTCATGCAGCAAGACAATGATCCAAAACACACAATCAAGTCTACATGAAAATGGTTAAAAAGCAACACATTTGAAGTTTTGTAATGGCCTAGTCAAAGTCCAGACCAAATCTCAATTGAGATTTTGTGGCAGGACTTGAAACAATTATTTCATGCTTGAAACCCCACAAATATCCCTGAGTTAAAGCAGTTCTGCATGCAAGAGTGGGGCAAAAGTCCTCCACGTCGATGTGAGACTGATCAACAACTACAGGAAGTATTTGGTTGCAGTCATTGCAGCTAAAGGTGGCACAACCAGTTATTGAGTGCAAGTGGGCAATTACTTTTTCATACAGGGGAATTGGGTGTTAAATATCTTTGCTAATTGAATAAATTAAATATTTGTGACTCAGGTTCTCTTTAT
This sequence comes from Salvelinus alpinus, assembly GCF_045679555.1. NCBI lineage: Eukaryota > Metazoa > Chordata > Actinopteri > Salmoniformes > Salmonidae > Salvelinus > Salvelinus alpinus. The sequence goes on from NC_092088.1 coordinate 50,699,230, forward strand.
CTAATATTAGGTTTTGGTTGAAGATCTGATAACATTCAGTTTCAACAATATGCAAAAATAGAGAAAATCAGAAAGGGGGGAAATACTTTTTGATGGCACTGTACATATGAGGTGGGTAAAACAGTATGTAAACATTATTAAAGGGATCAGTGTTCAATGACTACGTAGATAGGGCAGCAGTCTCAAATGTGCAAGGTTTCAGTATCTCGGTCCAGCTTTGATTCACATATACTTTCTCTGCCTTCTAGATGGTAGCGGGGTGAACAGCTGTCCGTCCTGTCTCCCTGTAGCTCTGTCTTAGGCGTCTCACAGTGCAGACATTGCAATTTATTGCCCTGGCCACATCTGCAGTCCTCATGCCTCCTTGCAGCATGCCTAAGGCACGTTCACGCAGATGAGCAGGGACCCTGGGCATCTTTCTTTTGGTGTTTTTCAAAGTCAGTTGAAAGGCCTCTTTAGTGTCCTACGTTTTCATAACTGTGACCTTAATTGCCTACCGTCTGTAAGCTGTTAGTGTCTTAAAGACCGTTCCACAGGTGCATGTTCATTAATTGTTTATGGTTCATTGAACAAGCATGGGAAACAGTGTTTAAACCCTTTACAATGAAGATCTGTGAAGTTATTTAGACTTTTACGAATTATCTTTGAAAGACAGTGTCCTGAAAAAGGGACGTTTCTTTTTTTGCTGAGTTTATGTTGCGATTACCCTCTCTTAGATGCAGCAAAATGCCTTATGTCTCCTTCCTTTGATGCAAAGACAGTTTGGCCTTGAAGGAAATGGAAAATGTGTTTTATTTTTTGACAGATGATGTCAATATAACATTATTTATTTATTTGTATCTCCTGCATAATGATATGTCTTTTATAGACCTCCTCCACACTTTGTTCTCCTGTTTTTCTAATCAACTCTGCCATTTCCTCAAAGATTGGGATATAATTATAGGGAGCTCTGACTGAGAATCTGACAAATAAAGAAAAAAATTGTTGCCTCTGAATGGATGGACTTAGAAACTGAACATTTAGAGCATCAGAATAGGATATACAGTTGAAATCGTAAGTTTACAAACACTGAGGTTGGAGACATTACAATTCGTTTTTCAACCACTCCACAATCCTCTTGTTAACAAACTATAGTTTTGGAAAGTCGGTTAGGACATCTACTTTGTGCATGACACAGGTAATTGTCCCAACAATTGTTAACAGACAGATTATTTCACTTATAACTCACTGTATCACAATTCCAGTGGGTCAGAAGTTTTACATACACTAAGTTGACTGTGCCTTTAAACAGCTTGGAAAATTCCAGAAAATTATGTCATGGCTTTAGAAGCTTCTGATAGGCTAATGGACATTATTTGAGTCAATTGGAGGTGTACCTGTGGATGTACTTCAAGGCCTACCTTCAAACTCAGTGCCTCTTTGCTTGACATCATTGGAAAATCAAAATAAATCAGCCAAGACCTCAGAAAATAAATTGTAGACATCTACAGGTCTGGTTCATCCTTGGGAGCAATTTCCAAACGCCTGAAGGTACCATGTTCATCTGTACAAACAATAGTACGTAAGTATAAACACCATGGGACCACGCAGCCGTCATTCCACTCAGGAAGGAGAAGCGTTCTGTCTCCTAGAGATGAACATACTTTGGTGTGAAAAGTGTAAATCAATCCCAGAACAACAGCAAAGGTCTTTTTGAAGAAAAAGTGGAGGGGGAAAAAAGCTGGAGGAAACAGGTACAGAAGTATCTATACCACAGTAAAACGAGTCGTATATCGACATAGCCCGAAAGGCCGCTCAGCAAGGAAGAAGCCACTGCTCCAAAACCGCCATAAAAAAAGACAAAAGGCAACTGCACATGGGGACAAAGATCTTACTTTTTTGAGAAATGTCCTCTGGTCTGATGAAAGAAAAATAGAACTTCTTGGCCATAATGACCATCATTATGTTTGGAGGAAAAAGGGGGACGCTTGCAAGCCGAAGAACACCATCCCAACCCTGAAGTACGAGGGTGGCAGCATGTTGTGGGGGTGCTTTGCTGTTGTGGGGGTGCTTTGCTGCAGGAGGGGCTGGTGCACTTCACAAAATACATGGCATCATGAGGCAGGGAAATTATGTGGATATATTGAAGCAACATCTCAAGACATCAGTCAGGAAGTTACAGCTTGTTCGCAAATGGGTCTTCCAAATGGACAATGACCCCAAGTATACTTTCAAAGTTGTGGCAAAATGGCTTAAGGACAACCAAGTCAATGTATTGGAGTGGCCATCACAAAGCACTGACCTCAATCCTATACAGAATTTATGGGCAGAACTGGAAAAGCGTGTGCGAGCAAGGAGGCCTACAAACCTGACTCAGTTACACCAGCTCTGTCAGGAGGGATGGGCCAAAATTCATCCAACATATTGTGGGAGGCTTGTGGAAGGCTACCCGAAATACCCAAGTTAAATAATTTTTAGGCAATGCTACCAAATACTAATTGAGTGTATGTAAACTTCTGACCCACTGGGAATGTGATGAAAGAAATAAATGCTGAAATAAATCATTATCTCTACTATTATTCTGACATTTCACATTCTTAAAATAATTTGTGATCCTGACTGACCTAAGACAGGGAATTTTACTAGGATTAAATGTCAGGAATTGTGAAAAACAGATTTTGTCTATGGAAACATCCGACTTTTACTGTTAACCCATTTAATCCCAAATTTTTCCCAGACATGAAAATATCCAAATCAAGTGTCATTAGTAACCCTTTGAAGTAATCAATCATTCTTTTTTGAAATTTTAATGGAAAAGTAGGTGAAAAAGTGTGTTTTATGGTCGGTCACAATTGTGACCGGTGGGATAATGTTACGTATACTAAATTAACATATCTCTCCTATGCAGTTATCAAAGTTCTTATAAATCCCAACCCAGTTATTAACACATTTAAAACTCTGTCACTGGCAGTCCCCAGCATTGCCTCTAGAATGCCCCGTCACGTTCTAGTGTGACTATTTTACACATCAAAAACCCTTATACAACACGATATGAACACTGAGAGCAAAGACAAAAAAACAACCATCAGCGTATTTCAACATTGTTAATTTATTGTAACATACATTGTAACACTGTTACTTTAGTGCAATATTCATTGTAACATTGTCATTGTGACATTTTAGTGAAACATTCACTAACAACTGTATAGCAGTCGTGTGATTCATTCCCACTGAACATAAAGGTAACATTTAGGATAGAGGTAGCCTGTAGAATATGCATTCAAGTAGAGACCTACACTGAACATAAAGGTAACGTTTAGGATAGAGGTAGCCTGTAGAATATGCATTCAAGTAGAGGCCTACACTGAACAAAATACAATTATTTATATAAAAAGCGCCACTGCACAATGAGTGCTTATATACAGTATATATATATATATATATACACATCATAGAGGTAGGCTTCAGAACCAAGTGCAAGATTAGTTTGTGCATAACTATTTTAAACTGTGATGAGTCAGACCTACTGTCATACAGTATGTCTTGAATCAATTGACCTTCTTTTCCAAAAACATTTCAGTCATTTTGATTGTCTTTTTTGTCGACTTTTCCTTTCTTCCTAGAGTCCGTTGTACTGCTTCTCCTCACCCTTTATCGACTTTTCAATTTTTCTTTTATTGTCTTTTTCAGCCCTTTTTCATTCGCTCTTATCTCCTTTTCTACTGTCCATGGTATATCTTGAAGCACTCAATGTGCAGTGGCGCTTTGCATTTCTCACATGCATAGGTAGTACGTTTGTCACAATGACGACTTCTCTGGAACCGGTGCATCGTGTTGATTGGCCAGTGAGAAGCTTTGTCATATCTTGCCTGATCTTCAACAGTAGCAGCCAGTAAAGACCTCCTTCCGTGGCTCAGTGGTATCGTGCAAAACTTTTGCATATTTGGGCTGTATACTATGTGTTTTGGAATCACAGCGGTGGCAGGCCTCTTCGATCGTTTGAACACTCAATCTTTATTTTTGGCCACCTGCAGCTTTTCCCTTGGCTCTTCTGGCTGACCCCTATGGCTTGTAGAGGCCCTTGGCTCTTCTGACTGGACCCTCTGGCGGGTAGAGGCCCTTGGCTCTTCATTATCAACAATGGAGGGGGGTGGGGGAGGTTGTGGATGGGGGGTGAGGGGTAGGTCTTCATCACTGATAACATTGTTCCTGTCATGATCTGTTAGCATAGGTTCAGCATATGCATTCAACAGCCTGGCTGGCAAATGGCCTGTCCATAGTCCATATCTGACCCATCGCTATCACAATCACTCAGGACAGCATCTTTCTCATTTTGAGGGATAACTGCAATGTTGCATGCCTTGTCTGGGCAGTCACCTAGATCCAACATATCCCGAACTTGACTCAAAGTGAAACTAAAAGAAAGAACAGAGTAGAAAGTTAGGTAGAACAAGACCTATGTATGTGTATCAGTATGTGTATACCTAGATGCACTGTGATATCCCACGGGTCACTATTGTTGCCGTCAACATGTTTACACATTCTATGACCACACTGAACAAAGTTGAGTAATTGCAAATGCATGTATCAATACTAGACACCTTAAAGATGATGTGTACCAAAAATCTTTGTCCTATCTTTATGTTAACATACTTTACTAACCTTTTGTTTGGGAGCTTTGATGCAGCCATCCTCTTCTCATGGTGCAACCAGGAAGTAAACAGCTCTGGTCATGTGACAATTTACACTAAACATGTGACACTACACATCTTTCATTGAGACCCTTTATTATTTCAATATTTGCTGTAAATGCATTGATACGTCATTCAGTAAAAGATTTAGAGCCTTATAACTAAAAAGTTTTTTTACGGTCACTATTGTGACCGATGGGATTAAATAGGTTAATATACAGCACCAGTTAAAAGTTTGGACACACTTACTCATTCAAGGGTTTTTCTTTATTTTTACTATTTTCTACATTGTAGAGAAGTAGTGAAGACATCAAAACTATGAAATAACACATATGGAATCATGTATTAACCAAAAAAGTGTTAAACAAATCAAAATATATTTGATATTCTTCAATGTAGCCACCCTTTGCCTTGATGACAGCTTTGCACACTTTTGGCATTCTTTCAACCAGCTTCATGAGGTAGTCATGAGGTACTGTAGTCACCTGCATTTCAATTAACAGGTGTGCCTGGTTAAAAGTTATTTTGTGGAATTTCTTTCCTTCTAAATGCATTTGACCCAATCAGTTGTGTTGTGACAAGGTACGGGTAGTATACAGAAGATTTGGTAAAAGACGAAGTCCATATTTTTAGAAGAACAGCTCAAATAAACAAAGAGAAACGACAGTCCATCATTACTTTAAGACATGAAGATAAGTCAATCCAGAAAATTTGAAGAACTTGTGCAGTCGCAAAAACCATCAAGTGCTATGATGAAACTGGCTCTCATGAGGACCGCCACAGGAAAAGAAGACCCAGAGTTACCTCTGCTGCAGTTGATAATTCATTAGAGTTACTAGGCTCAGAAATTGCAACCCAAATAAATACTTTACAGCGTTCAAGTAACAGACACATATCAACATCAACTGTCAGAAGAGACTGCGTGAATCAGACCTTCATGGTTGAATTGCTGCAAAGAAACCACTACTAAAAGACACAAATAAGAAGAAGAGACTTGCTTGGGCCAAGAAACACGAGCAATGGATATTAGACTGGTGGAAACCTTACCTTTGGTCTGATGAGTCCAAATTTGAGATTTTTGGTTCCAATCGCCGTGTCTTTGTGAGACGCAGAGTAGGTGAATGGATGCTCTTAACATGTGTGGTTCCCACCATGAAGCATGGAGGAGGAGGTGTGATGGTGTGGGGGTGTTTTAATGGTGACAATTCAAGGCACTTTTGACCAGCATGGCTACCTCAGCATTCTGCAGCGATACGACATCCCATCTGGTTTGCACTTAGTGGGACTATAATTTGTTTTTCAGCTGGACAATGACCCAACACTCCTCCAGGCTGTGTAAGGCTTATTTGTCCAAGAAGGAGTGCTGCATCAGATGACCTGGCCTCCACAAGCACCCGACCTCAACTAAATTGAGATGGTTTGGGATGAGTTGGACTGCAGAGTGAAAGAAAAGCAGCCAACATATGCTAAGCATGTGTGGGAACTACTTCAAGACTGTTGGAAAAGCATTCCAGGTGAAGCTGGTTAAGAGAATGCTTATCGTGTGCAAATCTGTCATCAAGGCAAAGGGTGGCTACTTTGAAGAATCTAAAATATATTTTGATTTGTTTAACACTTTTTTGGTTACTACGTGAACCCTTTGAATGAGTAGGTGTGTCCAAACTTTTAACTGGTACTGTATATAAATACATATGTATATGTCACGGATTCCCCTGGTACTGCTGCTCATTCCGTGCACCAGTTCCGGAGGTCTACGTCACCAGCCTCTAGGCTTCACTGAACTGTCTCATTACGCACACCTGATTCCAATCCCCCTGATTAGTAATTGTATATATTTGACCTCTGTTCACCGTTCTCTTGTCGGTTATTGTTCCCATGTCCGTTGGTCTGTGAGTGTCTGTGCTTTGTTATTTTGGCTTTCGTGCTGCGTGTATTGTGCACTTGTTATTATGGGTCTCATCCCGTGTATTGTTGTGTATTTGTGCATTTGCATTCACATTCGACAATATCATGCAACTTCGCACAGCCATTGAAGAGGACTGGGAAAACATTCCACAGGCCACAATCAACAGCCTGATCAACTCTATGCAAAGGAGATGTGTCTCGCCTTGTTAGTCAAATGGTGGTTGCACCAGATACTGACTGGTTTTCTGATCCACTTCCCTACCTTTTTTAAAAGTTATTTGTGACCAACAGATGCATATCTGTATTCCCAGTCATGTGAAATCCATAAATTAGGGCCTAATGAATTTACAGTGCATTTAGACCCCTTGACTTTTTCCACATTTTGTTACGTTACAGCCTTATTCTAAAATTGATTAAATTGTTTTTTTCCCCCTCCCCATGATGACAAAGCAAAATCAGTTTTTTTTGTTGCAAATTAATAAACAAACTGAAGTATCACATTTACATAAGTATTCAGACCCTTTACTTTGTTGAAGCACCTTTGGGAGTGATTACAGCCTTGAGTCTTCTTGGTATGATGCTACAAGCTTGGCACACCTGTATTTGGGGAGTTTTCCCCATTCTTCTCCGCAGATCCTCTCAAGCTCTGTTAGGTTAGATGGGGAGTGTTGCTGCAGAGCTATTTCCAGGTCTCTCCAGAGATGTTCGATTGGGTTCAAGTCCGGGCTCTGGCTGGGCCACTGAAGGACATTCAGAGATTTGTACTGAAGCCACTCCTGCGTTGTCTTTGCTGCGTGCTTAGGGTTGTTGTTCTGTTGGAAGTGAACCTTCACCCCAGTCTGATGTTCCGAGCTCTCTGGAGCAGGTTTTCATCAAAGTTCTCTCTGTTCATTGCTTTGTTCATCTTTCCCTCGATCCTGACTAGTCTCCCAGTCCCTGCCGCTGAAAAACATTCCAACAGCATGATGCTGCCACCACCATGCTTCACCGTTGGGATGGTGCCAGGGTTCCTCCAGACGTGTCACTTGGCATTCAGGTCAAAGAGTTCAATCTTGGTTTCATCATTCCAGAAAATCTTGTTTCTCATGGTCTGAGTCCTTTAGGGTTTCTTTTGGCAAACTCCAAGCGGGCTGTCTTGTGCCTTTTACTGAGGAGTGGCTTTCGTCTGGCCACTATAGCATAAAGGCCTGATTGGTGGAGTGCTGCAGAGATGGTTGTCCTTCTGGAAGGTTCTCCCATCTCCACAGAGGAGCTCTGTCAGAGTGACCATCAGGTTCTTGGTCACCTACCTGACCAAAGCCCTTCTCCACCGATTGCTCAGTTTGGCCGGGTGACCAACTTGAAGAAGCGTCTTGGTGGTTCCAAATTTCTTCCATTTAAGAATGATGGAGGCCACTGTGTTTTTGGGGACCTTCAATGCTGCAGATATTTTTTGGTAGCCTTTCCCAGATCTGTGGTTCGACACTATCTTGTCTCGAAGCTCTACGGACAATTCCTTTGACCTCATGGCTTGGGTTTTGCTCTGACATGCACTGTCAACTTTGGGACCTTATATAGGCTGGTGTGTGCCTTTTCAAATCATGTTCAATCAACTGAATTTATCACAGTGCGACTCCAATCAATTTGTAGAAACATCTCAAGGATGATCAATGGAAACAGGATGTACCTGAGCTCAATTTCAAGTCTCATAGCAAAGGGTCTGAATACTTATGTAAATAAGGTATTTCTGTTTTTAATTATTAATAAATTTGCTAACATTTCTAAAAACCCTTTGTCTCTTATTCAGATGAGGAAAACAATTTATTTAATACATTTTAGAATAAGTCTGTAATATTACCATATATGGAAATAGGGAAGGGTTCTGAATATTTTCAGAAAGCACTGCATTTCAATTGACTGATATCCTTATATGAACTGTAACTCTTTGAAGTTGTTGCATGTTGCGTTTATATTTTTATTCAGTGTAAATAGGCTACCAGCTAAATGCTTGATATGCGTAGCTATAGATAGGCTAGTAGACAATGTAGGATAGACTTCGTTGTCTGCATAATGAAACATTCACCTAGTCAGCTATTGTTTTGACGGTGGACTGATTGTTTTGTTTGGCATTAATAGATGGTTTGATACATCACAAACTTTCTATCCTAGCTGCGAGAACGCGATTGCGGCTAAGGTAGGCTATGGGCATATGCCTACAGGGCGGTTGTATATATACTGTATATAAAAACATTTATTGGTTAATGAGTAGTTTGCTGTTGCATCAAAAATATATTTTACAATCTGCAATGTTTGAATTTCCTACTTTAATTACTAAACAAGTGAATACGTTATTGTTGCCAGCCAGCATTCTAAATAGCAGCATTGTGACACCATAAGCCTATAGCTTCGTGAAACGTAAATGTTAGGCTTAACATGAGAAAATAACGACCAAATAAAAATAAATATGTATCCATTTAAGCAAAGCTACTACAAGCGCTAGCACCACATAATCTGATAGCCTATTGATAGGAAGCTGCATAGATGTTGCTATTTCAGAACCATGGACAGCGATCAGTAGTCCACTTCATGAGTGGCTGTCACATTAGATATTTTTTTTTTTGGGGGGGGAAACGCCGACTTTGTGGGGCCCCAGAGAAACTGCTCTACGCCAGTGTGGGTATCCCTTGAAATTGTATTTAAATCCTGTGTTGGGCCCCTTAGGTTACTCTGTAAAGCACCAGTCCAACATAAGTGTCTGCAGTCTTCTATCCAGAGAAGGTTTGTATTTCAGTGTTCCACACTTCTCATACAAACTGGAGGTGATTCTGTCAAGATGAATGATCATATCGAACACCTATCTACACCATTAGAATGAAGTGATATTTGAGTATGTTCTTACAGTATGTTCCAGTGGAAGATTGGAGGGATGTAGTTAGGAAGCATGACAAGTCTTATTCAACCCTAATGTTTCTAGTTTGAAATAAATAGCATTGGCCAAGTTGTCCTTCCTACCTCTGTTAAATTAAATAACCACTGGTGCAATCCATGTTTGACTGCTGCTTGGCCAACTCTGGCTACATGAGTTATTCTTGACTAAACCGCATCCCCAACCAACGAGAACACTTTGAATTTCAGAGTTTTCCGACCTCGACTGGAAACCTTGTGAACTGGTAGCATGGAGACGTGATTTTGTCAGAAGTGCGTGAGAGAGAGAAAGAGAAAAAAAGAGAGATGTCCAGCTGGTATCACAATGTATATCAAAATGAAATTATGTCTTGAACACCTCTGTTGCCTTGGAGTCTGTCCATTCAAGCATCTCCAAAGAATCAAAATGTCTGCATTGGCGAACAGCGCTTGTAATATAACTTGAATGTATCTATCTGCTCGTTGTGCCGTGGTGTTTCGCAAAAGATACAGGATTGGAATTCAATCAGGAACAAAATCAGGCACTCAGTCAATTCTAACAAAAAAACAAGAATAAAATGTTAAGATAAGGGATGACTGATCTTCAGAGTGGGAGCCATTCTGAAAATGATTGGTTGACTTTACTCGGGCAAGGCTCTCCCCACATCAATAAAACAGGAATAAATGCACTGCTTTTGGCCTTCCAGGGTCCTTCATTTCATGTACGCAAGTGAGTGATCATATGTATTAAATTGTATTTACCTAGAAGGCTCAACCAAATTTTTGCTGCCATTCTTGTTTGTTTTGGGTATTTACATAAGTGCAATACTGCATCATAGACATTTTTGAATTTGCAATGTACCTTCTGCAACATCAATAGCCAAGCATTACATATACAGTATGTTAGAGGTTCATTGCTGCTCGGTCCCCGGTCGCTGCAGTATTTGCATGTATAGTAGTTGTTCTCTATTAACATGAGCTGCAGTTGCTCTGGCTAACAATAATGAGAGAGATGTACGAACATTTTGTTTCCAATTATGTACCCGTGATGAATCCACTTAGGACAATTTTTATTCTTAGTCATCTGCCTGGGCAGCCTGCTGGCCCTGCGGTGGATTGCCGTTGACCTAATTCAGTGGGTCAGTGTTAGTTAACAGTCATGAAGCCAATGGGGAGAAACAAAAGACGTGGGCGACGCTCTCACAATTTAGACAACGTTGTCTTCGTTGTCTATGCTTAGCCTAAACCCACATCTTAGCCTGACACTTGTGTTAGGGTCAATTACAGTCAAATCAACAGATCATCTATAGAATTGTATGATTTGTTCTTTATAAGTCTAATGAAGGGTGAAATTAATAAAGTATGTTACAATGCCTCTGGCATCACTTAAGTTGTGAAAATGAAGGACAACCAATGCCTTTTGGTGTGATATGATATGGCTTCATTACAAAGCATTCCCTACAGGAAAGAGGTTTAATTACAGACAGATGTTATTTACCATACTAAGTATCAGGCTCCTTTGCCTCTGACCCATCATAACCAGCAACACACGAAGAAACGAATACTAGCCTACACTTTGGTGGGACTTTTTTCCTCCTCTCATTCTTTCAGAGGCAATTAGTTTGAACATCAGAGCCATTTAACTAAATCTGTATTCCAAATTACTTCTGACTGTGGTGTTGGTCCTTGCAGACATGGCACATTTAGTTATGGAAATGGTTATCTTTCTCTTTGATTGATTGGTTAATTAACCTGGAATGGAGATAGTCCAAGCCGAGAAGAGTTGTTGTTTGATGGGTATATTGGGGTTTGGCATTGTTCTCTAATTCTTGTGTGGCTTTTTTGGTTTAATGACTCATTCTATGGGTCCCACAAGGTTAATGTGTTTAAACTCACTGTAATTTAGCTTTCTTTCAGTCTCCATTTTTAATTTATGATGTAATGGCACATTGTTGCTCCTCTCTTGATATTTATCTAATGCTCTCGCTCCGTCTCTCCCTCCCTCTCTTTCTACCCCCCCTCTCTCGTTCTCTTTCTCTTTCATGGGCATTAATATGGAGTTGGACCCCCCATTGCTGCTACAACAGCTTTCACTCTTCCAGGAAGGCTTTCCACTAGATGTTAAAACATTGCTGCAGGGACTTGCTTCCATTCAGCCACAAGAGCATCAGTGAGGATTTGCACTGATGTTGGGCAATAGGCCTGGCTCACAGTCGGCGTTCCAATTCATCCCCAAGGTGTTCGACGAGTTTGAGGTCAGGGCCCTGTGCAGGCCAGTCAAGTTCTTCCACACCAATCACGACAAACCATTTCTGTATGGACCTCGCTTTTGGCATGGGGGCTTTGTCATGCAGAAACAGGAAAGGGCCTTCCCCAAACTGTTGCCACAATGTTGGAAGCACAGAATCATTTAGAACGGTTATTCCCAAACTGGGGTGCGTAATGCCGTCAGGGGTACGCTAAATAAAAATGTGATTCACATTTTCAAACAGTCCACTTAGATTTTCCAAAGGGGCTATACATTTGGGTGATGTTTTATTCTTTCCTGAGTATCCTCGTTTCACTGCCAAAAATATAATGAAACCATCTAGTGTTCAGCGAAATAACAACACAATGTAAAATAATTAACATCCAATCACATTAACCGTTGCTCTCTCGTGGGAATTCCACTAACGGTCCATATGTAGCCAAACGTAGCTGCTGCTCATTCCGTTTGCTCTAAAATGTATGAATGGTTAAAAAAAGGAAGGCCCGTGTCCAGCTCTACTGGTAGTACTGCTACTACCAGCAGTGCTACACCTGCACCTGTCGATGACACAAGTTGTACTGCTTCCACGAGCAGATCCAGTGCCAGCGTCAGTAATTCTACATTTGTTGCTAGCTTAGCTAGCATGGACACTGACAGTTGTGAATCTGATGCAGCCGAAGAGCTACTGCCCCCTTACGAAAGCACCGAACAACAGACAGGGACATTGGACCATCATAGAGGCGCAAATATGATGAGAACTACATTGATTTGGGGTTCACTTATATGGTGAGTAGTGCCCTTCCTCAGCCACAGTGTGTTTATATGTGCAAAAGTTCTCACAACTCGATGAAACCTTCAGTCTTGCGCAGACATTTAGAAACAGGCCAATTAGAAAAATAAGCCACAAGTTTTTTGAGCAAGAATTAGGACGACTTTCGAGTAGTAAGACATGTTTAAAAGCAACAGATACCATTAATAAGGGGCTAGAAGCGTCTTATATGGTGAGCTATCGAGTGGCTAGGACAGGCAAGCCCCATACTATTGTGGAGGACTTAATTCTTTCTATTGCCACGGATATGGCTGGGACAATGCTGGGGGAAAAGGCCCCAAAAAACTATACAGACAATGCCTTCATCAAACAACACTCTTTCACGACGCATCAGTGACATGGCAGGAGATGTTTTGAAACAATTACTGCTTTGCATATAAGCCAGTGTCGTGACGTTGTATTAGTTAATGTGACGACTGTTGCTCATCGAATGATTACAAGTTTCTAATTACGTGGTTAACTGAATCAAGCAATTATTAACTCATTAACCTGGGGCACCATGGGAAAACTAGTTTTTATTGAGTTTCTATTTCCCAAATTAACTCAAAGAATATCAGAATATCGATTTTACCACAGCCGCTAATTAACCAGTTGCCTCTAACAATCTTGTTCTGAACGTCGTATAGCCCGTGATTCTGCACGGACCCGGGTCTCACTAATGAATTCGTACCACACCAATCTTAGTTGAATGTTTATTTACTAAAAAGCTAAAATGATGATAAAAGATACAAATACACAAAAACACATTCTAGGCTATTGATTAGAACTTAGTATAACGGGCCAACACACTATGGCGCGTGTTACCCAAAATGGGGATTTAAAAGAGAGAGAAAGAGAGAAAGTACACGAGAGGAATATACATTTGGGTGAAATTGTCAGCTATGCTCATTCTAACCCTTGCCCCAAACTGCCGATGTTATGAGTCAGAATATAATGATGTAATTACTTGTGGAAGGTCTCCGTGGATTTTCCCGCGTGGACCGTTCAGGCTGCCCAATGACGCACTTCTCCTGCACACCTCTCTAGGTGTCCTCACGATGTCCGTGTCCTTTGGCTTACTGGCCTGTTCCCTTGTCCTTGCTCTGGAAGGGGTCTTCGGAGGACAGATAGATCTGTAGCTCAGAGCTCACAGCGTAAAGATGAAAGAGTGTAGATACCACGATTCGATGGGGAGTGGAGGCTAGGTGGTTCGGCTTGAATTCACCCACTTTAGACACCGCTACTCATCCGTAGCTTGGTTAGAAAAAGATTTCTTTGTCTTCAAACTTGTTGCGTTTTGGGTTCGTTGACCTTTTAGACCTTTGGCTGCAGCTCGGGTCACTTAGTCTAATCTGTTAATTCTGCACTCACAGGTTTTATACCCTCGGGTCAGAAGTGGGCGTAACCGCCTTCAGGGCAATTCTCTGGGCGTACCAAGTTTAAGGGGCAAGGTATAGATTTTACTCAAATCCAATTTTAGACAACTAACTTCACATTTCATCTTTACCGAAACATTCTCTTTGATTTGGACATTTTCCACACAACGTACAATGTATAAACATCAAGCATATACGAGGAAAACTCTTAACGTTACAATGTTTTCATAATAACGTCATCTATTAACCTTTAATAACAAAACAAAAATGACATACATTTTCATATTCCATCTATCGTCATGACCACCATTGTAGTTGACGGAAACCATTGTTCCAAAGTCCCTTTATTGCATGTTTACAGTTCTGAGGCTGGTTCTCCATAGTGAGAGGGACAAAGGAATGTTGTCTGTGGCCTCAGAATTACCATGGGTGTGAGGGGTCATAAAACCCCCACATCTTCAGTCCCCTAGATTTCTCCTCCTCTGTTGGGGTTGAGAGATAATCTGTAGGGTTGTGGTCTCCTGTAACCTGACCTGATCAGGACAGTAATGACACCAGTGAATTCTATGCGTTACAGCAGGATGAGTCAACAGACGTGGCGGGCCTGGCACAGCTCCTGGTATATGTCTGTTACGTTCATGGGGGGTCAATTAAGGAAGACATCCTCTTCTGAAAACCAGGACAACAGGAGAGGATATTTTTAAAGTACTGGACAGGTTTCTGACATCAAATGGACATTGGTGGTCAAGATGTGTTGGTATCTGTACTGATGGCGCAAAAGCAATGACAGGGAGACATAGTAGAGTGGTAAACGCGTGTACAAGCAGTTGCTCCCGATGCCATTTGGGTACACTGCAGCATCCACTGAGAGGCTGTTGCTGCCAAGGGAATGCCTGACAGCTTGAAATATGTTTTGGACACTACAGTGAAAATGGTTAACTTTGTTAAAGCAAGGCCCCCGAACTCATGTATTTTCTTCATTATGCAATGATATGGGCAGTGACCATGTAACGCTTTTACAACATACAGAAATGTGCTGGTTATCAAGGGGCAAAGTATTGAAGAAAAAAAATTAAAATTGAGAGACAAGCTTAGTTTTCTTTACTGACCATCATTTTCACTTGTCTGAGCGCTTGCATGACTAGTTTCTCACACGACTGGTTTATCTGGGTGATGTTTTTTCTCTGCTGAATGATCTGAATCTCGGATTACAGGGACTCTCCGCAACTATATTCAATATGCGAAACAAAATTGAGGCTATGATTAAGAAGTTGGAGCTCTTCTCTGTTTGCATTAACAAGGACAACACACCGATCTTTCCATCATTGTATGATTTTTAGTGCGGCAGGGTAGCCTAGTGGTTAGAGCATTGGACTAGTAACCGAAAGGTTGCAAGTTCAAATCCCCCAGCTGACTAGATAGAAATCTGTCGTTCTGCCCCTGAACAGGCAGTTAACCCCCTGTTCTTAGGCCGTCATTGAAAATAAGAATTTGTTCTTAACTGACTTGCCTAGTTAAATAAAGGTAAAAAAAATTCAAATGTGATATAGCGTAGCAGCTGGGTGCGCAATTAAGCAGGTACTTTCTTGAGACGGACGACACAAACTGGATTTGTTATCCCTTTCATGCCCTTCCTCCAGTCCACTTACCGATATCTAAACAAGAGCCTCATAGAAATTGCAACAAGCGGTTCTATGAAAATGTAATCAGAAGCCACTACCGGATTTCTGGAAAGGGCTGCGCTCAGGCAAATCGCTGTTAAGACACTGATGCCGGTGTAATGCTCATTCCTTCGACGATTAACACAAATCCGACCATCAACCCTGGTGAGACAAAACCTTGACTCGTCAGTGAAGAGCACTTTTTGCCAGTCCTGTCTGGTCCAGCGACGGTGGGTTTGTGTCCATAGGTGACGTTGTTGCCGGTGATGTCTGGTGAGGACCTGCCTTACAACAGGCCTACAAGCCCTCAGTCCAGCCTCTCTCAGCCTATTGCGGACAGTCAGCACTGATGGAGAGATTGTGCGTTCCTGGTGTAACTCTGGCTGTTGTTGTTGCCATCCTGTACCTGTTCCACATGATGTACTAATCCTGTGCAGGTGTTACACGTGGTCTGCCACTGCGAGGACGATCAGCTGTCCATCCTGTCTCCCTGTAGCGCTGTTTTAGGCGTCTCACAGTACGGACATTGCAATTTATTGCCCTGGCCACATCTGCAGTCCTCATGCCTCCTTGCAGCATGTTTAAGGCACGTTCACGCAGATGAGCAGGGACCCTGGGCATCTTTCTTTTGGTGTTTTTCAGAGTCAGTAGAAAGGTTTCTTTAGTGTCCTTAGTTTTCATAACTGTGACCTTAATTGCCTACCGTCTGTAAGCTGTTGGTGTCTTAATGACCGTTCCCCAGGAAACAGGGAAACAGTGTTTAAACCCTTACAAGTAAGATCTGTGAAGTTATTTGGACTTTTACAAATTATCTTTGAAAGACAGTGTCCTGAAAAGGGGACTTTTCTTTTTTTTGCTGAGTTTAGAACACCTTGCACTGTGGACATTCCAGTCTGTAGATGACATGAGTGGTTTTGCAGTTAATGAAATGCTTGACGTGATACTCCATTTTAAAAGCTGTGTCAACAAAATACTTTTTACGTGCATTATTTCTGCAATGGTTGCACTGGTTGCATTTGAAAGAGCCATTGGGTTTGTGGTCTCGCCAAGTTTTGAGTCACCAGGAAGATAGCTGTGGACTAGTTTGTCATTTAGGGTTGGACATCTCTTAAAGCTTATGACTGGTGGCTCTGGGAAGACTTGGCGTAGTAGCGTATCACTTTGGATGATTCCCCAATTATTTAAAATTATTATTTTAAGGTATTGGTGGAAGGAAATAAGTTCATCTTCTGAGCCGAACCAGAACAGGCAAACATCAATATAGCGTCCCCACCATATGATCCGGTCAAAGAACTGGTTATTAGAAGGATCCAAAATTAAATCATTTTTCCCATTTACCCAAGTACTAACCAGCGTAGGAAGGGCTGTAGCATGCTCCCATGGCACGTCCTTTGACTTGTTTAAAAATATGGTCCTGAAAGAAAAAGGATGTTATTATTAAGAGTCCATTCAGTCAGTGAGACAATTAATTCTGTAGGAGGCATCTCAGTCTCAGGCTGGGGTATTCAAGAAATGGTGCATAGCTGCCAAACCTTGTTCATGCTCAATGGTGGTGTATAGAGACTCCACATCCATGGTGACAAAAAAGGTAGCTGTACCTATATTGTTCAATTCCTTCATTTTGTTCAACACATCTGTGGTATCTTGAAGATAGGCTGGGAGTGACGGCAGAAAAGGCTTAATAAAGATTGGTTCTGTCAGACTTTCATTACCACTAATGACTGGTCTGCCTGGTGGGGTTTTCAAGATTCTTGTGGACTTTTGGAAGAAGATAAAAAGAAGACATACGCGGACTGCCATTGAAAATAAATGTGAACTTATTGTCTGAAATGTAGCCATTCTCCTTAGCTTCTGTGAGGATCCCTTTCAATTCAGTTTTTAGGTCCTCTGTTGGATTGAAGGTTAGAGATTGGTAGAATTCATTATTGTCTAATTGATGGTAGGCTTCTGTCACATACAGTGGGGCAAAAAAGTATTTAGTCAGCCACCAATTGTGCAAGTTCTCCCACTTAAAAACATGAGAGGCCTGTAATTTTCATCATAGGTACACTTCAACTATGACAGACAAAATGAGAAAAAAAAATCCAGAAAATCACATTGTAGGATTTTTAATGAATTTATTTGCAAATTATGGTGGAAAATAAGTATTTAGTCACCTACAAACAAGCAAGATTTCTGGCTCTCACAGACCTGTAACTTCTTCTTTAAGAGGCTCCTCTGTCCTCCACTTGTTACCTGTATTAATGGCACCTGTTTGAACTTGTTATCAGTATAAAAGACACCTGTCCACAACCTCAAACAGTCACACTCCAAACTCCACTATGGCCAAGACCAAAGAGCTGTCAAAGGACACCAGAAACAAAATTGCAAAGGACAGTCCTTTAGACAAGACCTTTACACAATCATCAGAAAGGGGTTCTCCAGAAATGTTGCTCACAGCCTTGGTCTGGTCCTGCTCGTGTGGTTGAATAGTCTTGATTTCTTCCTCCCCCTCCGTTTTGGCCTCTTCTGCGTCCTCTCCCTCTCTTGTTGAGGGACCTGCGTGACTCCTCTTCCTGGTCTAAAAAATCTTGGGAGGAGCTGGCCTGTGAGTGTCTGGGGTGATCCTCATTGTCACTGCTTGTAAAGTTGAAAGAAACAGATCAAGGGATCCTCCTCTGCAGATGTGATTCTGAATTCATGCGGGTTGGTTTTCTCCAGGCAAAGACCTTGCCATCTCTATAGTCTACTTCATCTCTTCTAAATTGTCTTAGCTTGTCTTGCTTCAATGTCAGAGTGAATGTGTCTACTTTCTCTTTCAAGATCTCATCACATTGTGCTTCGTTAGAATTGTCACTGTTCTGTGATTTTCCTTTATACTTCTTCAATTTCTGTTTCGACTACTTATCTGTCTTTTTTAGATTATTATATTAGAAGTAGCATTAGGTCAAAAGAACACTTGTTGAGAATAGCCTCCCATTTATCTCTCAATTCAGTTTTACCTTGTGCTCCATTAGCTGGAAAATTCATAATACGGAGTCCTCTGGGGATTTGGTATTTCCTCCAATAGTCAGACAAGGTGATAGAATTGAGGTCAAGTTTGGTGTCTTTCTGCGCTTATGGACTGCCCTCTTCAATTCAAACCACAGGTTTTCAATGGAGTTCAAGTCCGGAGACAAAATGTTGGCTTTGTGGTCAATTAACCATTTATTTGTAGTATTTGATGTGTGCTTGCCACTTCCAGCAATCCTTCCTCACCACTGGTGTGAGTGGCCAAAAAGCTATATTTTCAAGTCCTCCAACAATTGTAAACGCCTGGACTTTGCTAAACTGCATTGGCACTTGGATTGGAACCTGTGCTATGGTCAGATGACATTAAAATAGAGCTCTTTGGCCAAGCACACTAGTGGTGAGTTTGGCGTCAAAATAAGGATGGATAAGCAGATAAGAACCCCATACCTACTGTAAAATATGGGGATGGATCTTTGATGTTATGGAGCTATTTCGCATCCATTGGTCCTAGAGCCCATGTTAAGGTCAACGTCATCATGACCTTTACCCAGTACCTGGACATTTTAGCAAAAAAACTGGTTGCCTCTGCTAGGAGGCTGAAATTTGTCCGTAAGAGGATCTTCTAGCAAGACAATAATCCCAAGCACAAACAAATGGTTAATTGACCACAAAATCAGGATTTGCAATGCTATCTCCGTCTCCTGCCCATTATCAGCCTCAAAACATCATCCTGTCACGCTTATCTCAACTGGCCATGCTCCCAGTAGGCTCTGCGATCCCAATGGGAAAAAATGAGCATCAACCAATTGACACTTAACGTAAACTCACCCCATTCCGTACAAATGTGCGTAACCGCGACATTCAAACGAGGCTACAAAGAAAACTAATGGGACTGTAGCGACTGTGTTGACTTCAAAATCGGGGGTGTGAACTAGGTTTCTATTCAAGCGTTGATCGACATGGTAATGGCTCTATAGTATACAGTTGAAAAAACTGACCCTCCGTTACATCTTGACGTGTCATGTCGTAACGTACAGCACGCATAAAGCAACTATTTCTGTCTTACAATCTCTCTCCACCAGGTGTAGCACTTCTCTCATCGTTTAAAAACAAGAAATGGACAGTGACGGGGTAAGGGGGGGATTCCTAGTCATTTTTTTTCGTCATCATTGCATGCGATCATCATTCTCAAAGCCGCTGTTTACTTCTAAGATCACTTTAGCACCGCCCTAAAAATTCAATTCAAATTCGATTCAAATTCGACACAAACCTTCAAATAGGTATGTAATGACACATTATATAAACTCTTTATAGTGTTTTATTTACATTTTAGAGGCGATAAGGTGATAAGTTGGACAGATCGAGTGAAAAAAGCAATTTTCCCACATGGCATCTGTCCTTCTCACTATAACGCATTAGTTTCGCTTCCCCACCCGCCATTTTTAAAAACACCCGAATGAGCTCATTGCCTTCTTGAATTATGCAGAAACGGGCAGCGTGAAGGTCTCGGCATGAATTCTGTTGGAAAGGGGGGAAATTGTGCTTTACAATGGTATTGAAATTACAGTTGATCTGGAAGTATTACGTTTTTGGGGCGCTTAAATAAGGTCAATTGTACGGACCAAGGCGATGTACGAGTTTACGTTATATCAATAAATTGCTTTCAATGGAAAAAGATGAGTGCCATAGGGATAACGCTTATGTTTCATTTAACCTTTTATTTTCTATGCAAGTCAGTTAAGAACAAATTCTTATTTACAATGAAGGCCTACCCCGGCCAAACCCTAACGACGCTGGGCAATTGTGCGCCGCCCTATGGGTCTCCCAATCACAGCCGGTTGTGATACTGCCTGGAATCAAACCAGGGTCTGTAGTGACGCCTCTAGCACTGAGATGCAGTGCCTTAGACCGCTGCACCACTCGGGAGCCCATATGTCAATACATTGCATTCCATGGTAAAAGATGAATGCCACAGGATGGTGTCATGAGAATCTTGTTCTCAATGTTCATAAACTGAACTTCAATTAAAAAACGAGAGCTCTGCTTATTATTTCCTGTACATTGGTCTATATACCTCACATTTCGTCAAATGTCCCTCATCCTCTCAGAAACAATGACAATATAGTTTACAAGTCTTCTCCTTCTCATACATTGCCTGCTACCTGTTATACAATCTACTACAAGCCCAAGGTCTCTCCCCTCCATGGGTGGGGACAGAATGTCCTGAAAGGAACACAGTAGTACTGTCACGTTCCTGACCTGTTTTCCTTGTTTTTGTATGTGTTTAGTTGGTCAGGGCGTGAGTTGGGGTGGGCATTCTATGTTATGTGTTTCTATGTTTAGGTTATTTGTCTATTGGCCTGATATGGTTCTCAATCAGGGACACGTGTTTTACGTTTCCTCTGATTGAGAACCATATTAAGGTAGGCTGTTCTCACTGTTTGTTTGTGGGTGATTGTTCCTGTGTCTGTCTGTCGCACCACACGGGACTGTTTCGTTTTCGTTCGTTTGGTTCGTCTGTTCCTGTTTGTGCGTTCTTCGTGTTACATTGTAAGTTCTCATGTTCAGGTCTGTCTACGTCGTTTTGTTGTTTTGTAATCTATTCAAGTGTTCTTCGTGTTTTCGTCTTGTTTAATAAATTCATTATGTCTGCATACAACGCTGCGTTTTGGTCCGATCCCTACTCCTAGAAACCGTTACAAGTACAGCTTGTCTGTCGATAGCTCTTATCATTTGTTTCACACTTGCACCCTGCTTACATACTAAAAAGGAACAAAAAGTCCTTGTTCTAATTCTGACTAAAACTACACACATCAGATTTAGATTTATGATTCTAATAAATTTCATACAATCATACAATGACAGGGTAGAATTCTCTTATAGTTCTATGTTAAATGTATACATCATTTAGTCACTATTCATAAAAATCATCACAGTTGGACATGTACTACAGCAATGAAATGCATGTAGAACTAGCACACCTACATCAACATATACAGTGGGGAGAACAAGTATTTGATACACTGCCGATTTTGCAGGTTTTCCTACTTACAAAGCATGTAGAGGTCTGTAATTTTTATCATAGGTACACTTCAACTGTGAGAGACGGAATCTAAAACAAAAATCCAGAAAATCACATTGTATGATTTTTAAGTAATTAATTAGCATTTTATTGCATGACATAAGTATTTGATCACCTACCAACCAGTAAGAATTCCGGCTCTCACAGACCTGTTAGTTTTTCTTTAAGAAGCCCTCCTGTTCTCCACTCATTACCTGTATTAACTGCACCTGTTTGAACTCGTTACCTGTATAAAAGACACCTGTACACACGCTCAATCAAACAGACTCCAACCTCTCCACAATGGCCAAGACCAGAGAGCTGTGTAAGGACATCAGGGATAAAATTGTAGACCTGCACAAGGCTGGGATGGGCTACAGGACAATAGGCAAGCAGCTTGGTGAGAAGGCAACAACTGTTGGCGCAATTATTAGAAAATGGAAGAAGTTCAAGATGACGGTCAATCACCCTCGGTCTGGGGCTCCATGCAAGATATCACCTCGTGGGGCATCAATGATCATGAGGAAGGTGAGGGATCAGCCCAGAACTACACGGCAGGACCTGGTCAATGACCTGAAGAGAGCTGGGACCACAGTCTCAAAGAAAACCATTAGTAACACACTACGCCGTCATGGATTAAAATCCTGCAGCGCACGCAAGGTCCCCCTGCTCAAGCCAGCGCATGTCCAGGCCCGTCTGAAGTTTGCCAATGACCATCTGGATGATCCAGAGGAGGAATGGGAGAAGGTCATGTGGTCTGATGAGACAAAAATATAACTTTTTGGTCTAAACTCCACTCGCTGTGTTTGGAGGAAGAAGAAGGATGAGTACAACCCCAAGAACCCATCCCAAATGTGAAGCATGGAGGTGGAAACATCATTCTTTGGGGCTGCTTTTCTGCAAAGGGGACAGGACGACTGCACCGTATTGAGGGGAGGATGGATGGGGCCATGTATCGCAAGATCTTGGCCAACAACCTCCTTCCCTCAGTAAGAGCATTGAAGATGGGTCGTGGCTGGGTCTTCCAGCATGACAACGACCCGAAACACACAGCCAGGGCAACTAAGGAGTGGCTCCGTAAGAAGCATCTCAAGGTCCTGGAGTGGTCTAGCCAGTCTCCAGACCTGAATCCAATAGAAAATCTTTGGAGGGAGCTGAAAGTCCGTATTGCCCAGCGACAGCCCCGAAACCTGAAGGATCTGGAGAAGGTCTGTATGGAGGAGTGGGCCAAAATCCCTGCTGCAGTGTGTGCAAACCTGGTCAAGAACTACAGGAAACGTATGATCTCTGTAATTGCAAACAAAGGTTTCTGTACCAAATATTAAGTTCTGCTTTTCTGATGTATCAAATACTTATGTCATGCAATAAAATGCAAAGGAATTAGTTAAAAATCATACAATGTGATTTTCTGGATTTTTGTTTTAGATTCCGTCTCTCACAGTTGAAGTGTACCTATGATAAAAATTACAGACCTCTACATGCTTTGTAAGTAGGAAAACCTGCAAAATCGGCAGTGTATCAAATACTTGTTCTCCCCACTGTAATTGGTTAAATACTGACTGTTCAATTTTTTATATTGCAGACTACACAATGAATTTTGATATAATCTGGTTTTTGAAGGAGAGAGAAGGAAAATCGAATGTTATTTGTCATATCATATCAAATGTATTTATATAGCACTGGTGTTTTGTGGGTACTATTTAATGAAGCTGCCAGTTGAGGACTTGTGAGGCGTCTGTTTCTCAAACTAGACACTCTAATGTACTTGTCCTCTTGCTCAGTTGTGCACCGGGGCCTCCCACTCTATTATATTCTGGTTAGAGGCAGTTTGCGCTGTTATGTGAAGAGAGTAGTACACAGCGTTGTAACAGATCTTCCGTTTCTTCGCAATTTCTAGGTCTTCTGAGATCTCTTTTGTTTGAGGCATGGTTCATATCAGGCAATGCTTCTTGTGAATAGCAAACTCAAATTGTGTGTTTTTTAATAGGCAAAGCAGCTCTAACCAACATCTCCAATCTTGTCTCATTGATTCGTCTCCAGGTTAGCTGACTCCTGACTCCAATTAGCTTTTGGAGAAGTCATTAGCCTAGGGGTTCACATACTTTTTCCAACCTACTGTCACGTTCTGACCTTTATTTTCTTTTGTTTTGTCTTTATTTAGTATGGTCAGGGCGTGAGTTGGGGTGGGCTGTCTGTGTGTTTTTCTATGTTGGGGTTTTGATTTCGGCCTGGTATGATTCTCAATCAGAGGCAGCTGTCAATCGTTGTCCCTGATTGAGAATCATACTTAGGTAGCCTGGGTTTCTCTTTTGGTTTGTGGGTGTTTGTTTCCGTGTCAGTGTTTGTCGCCACACGGTACTGTTTCGTTTGATCATATCGTTTATTGTTTTTGTTCCTGTGTTCAGTTTTTGGATTTTTATTAAAGACATGAACACTTACAACGCTGCGCTTTGGTCCTCCTCTCTTTCTCCCGAAGACGATCGTTACACCTACTCTGTGAATGTTTAACCTCTAACGAGTCACCCTCCCGGATTCGGGATCCTCCTCATCAAAAAAGCTGACTAGCATAGCCTAGTCTAACGCGACAGGGATATCATATAATATCATTTCATGAAATCACAAGTCCAATACAGCAAATGAAAGATAAACATCTTGTGAATCCAGCCATCATTTCCGATTTTTAAAATGTTTTACAGCGAAAACACAATATATATTTATATTAGCTCACCACAATAGCCAAACACACAACGCCATGTTTTCACCATGTTTCCACCGCAAAGGTAGCTTTCACAAAACCCACAAATAGAGATAAAATTAATCACTAACCTTGAACAACTTCATCAGATGACAGTCTTATAACATCATGTTAAACAATACATTTATGTTTTGTTCGAAAATGGGCATATTTGAGGTATAAATCGTAGTTTTACATTGCAGCCACCATCACAAATAGCACCAAAACAGCCAGAATAATTACAGAGAGCAACGTGAAATACATAAATACTCATCATAAAACATTTATGAAAAATACATGGTGTACAGCAAATGAAAGATAAACACAACGCCATTTATTCACCGCCAACATAGCTGTCACAAAACCCCGAAATAGAGATAGAGATCAAATTAATCACTAACCTTTGGACAACTTCATCAGATGACAGTCTTATAACATCATGTTATACAATACATTTATGTTTTGTTCGAAAATGTGCATATTTAGAGCTACAAATCCTGGTTTTACATTGTGAATAAGTAGCCATGATGCACCAAATTGTCCGGAGCAATTTTGGACAGTCACGTAATCTAACCAAAAAACTCATCATAAACTTTACTAAAAAATATATGTTGTGCAGCAAATGAAAGATACACTGGTTCTTAATGCAACCGCTGTGTTAGATTTTTTAAAATAACTTTAGTACAACATACAGCATGCAATATTGTGAGACAGCGCTCACCTATTCTCCGCCTTGTTGGAGCCAACATATTCCACAAAAATACGAAATAACATCATAAATATTCTCTTACTTTTGATGATCTTCCATCAGAATGTTGTGCAAGGAGTCCTAGTTCCAGAATAAATCGTTGTTTTGTTTTAGAATGTCCATTTCTTCTGTCGAATTAGCAACTTTGGCTAGCCATGTGGAGGGCACATGTCCAAGAAATCTTTGCGCACTGAACGAAAAATTCCAAAATTCCCAATAAACTGGTCAAACTCGGTTGAAAATCCTACTTTAGGATGTTTTTCTCATATGTATCCAATAAAATCAGAGCCGGAGCATTTCGTTGTGTATACCTAACGCATTTCAGAAGACAATGTTAGCTTCCCTGGTGCACAGTTGAATACTGACAAAAGAGCGGACCTGTCACTCCAAAAGCTCTCATTCGGTCTCAGATCAAGCTAGACACCCCATTCAACATTCTACTGCCTGTTGACATCTAATGTAAGGCGTATGAAGTGCATACAGATCCATAAATATAAGCCAGTTGAATAGGCAGGCCCTGACACAGAGCCCCATTTTCAGAATTTTCACTTCCTGTTTGGAAGTTTGCTGCCAAATGAGTTCTGTTTTACTCACAGATATAATTCAAACAGTTTTAGAAACTTCAGAGTGTTTTCTATCCAATAGTAATAATATGCATATTGTATGATCTAGAACAGAGTACGAGGCCGTTTAATTTGGGCACGATTTTTTCCCAAAGTGAAAAAAGCGCCTCTATTAAGAAGAAGTTAAATGATGTATTCAATATAGACAAGAAAAATACAATAATTTGTGTGTTATTAGTTTAAGCACCCTGTGCTTGTCTATTGTTGTGACTTAGATGAAGATCAGATCAAATTTTATGTAAAATGTATGCAGAAATCCAGGAAATTCCAAAGGGTTCACATAATTTTTCTTGGCACTGTAGCAGAGTAGGCTGCGGCCCTTCGAGAAGCCAGATTTAGACATTGCATATAATTGAACAGTTACATTTAACTTAATGCTGTTCATATAAATAAATAATTTAATATAATTTAACTGTTTCTCGCAGTTATCCCAGGAAAATAAATCTTGGTGTCCCTAGCTTACAGCTTATCATGAGGTATTCTAGTTCGGCTGAGCTGAACCTCGATTGCGCACCAGCTGTTAATAAAGAGACACACACCTCCCCCTTTGAGCTTACCCGACGCTGCCGTTCAGTCTTGCCGGTGCATAGTAAAACCAGATGTACATTGTCCTTGTTCAGCCACGACACCAAGAAACATAGGATATTACAGTTCTTCAGGTCCTGTTGATAAGATAGTCTCGAAGAGCGCTCCTCCAGTGATTGTACGTTCGCCAAATAGAACGGAAGGCAGAGCGGTTTATGTTTTAGTTTCGTCAGGGTGCCCGCATTCTCTTGCACCGCCTTTTTCTTTTCCGAGTCTCGGGGATTAGGGCCTGGTCCGGGTGAGGACAAGGCCCTGCGCATCTGACTTGTTGAATTAGAAATCTTCATCCAAATTGAGGTTAGTGATCACTGTTCTGATGTCCAGAAGCTCTTTTCAGTCATAGGAAACAATGGCAGAAATATTATGTATAAAAAAGGTTAAGATCAGTGGACAAAAACACACAAAATAGCAGAATCTGTCAGGAGCCCATAAAATGGCTGTTATCCATAGCAGAGCTAGTCTTGACGAGAGAGAGGGAGTGAGAGATTGAGAGAAAGGTTGGAAGACTGGCCATACTTAATTTTGTTGTTCACTAAACGATTTTTGGAGTCCACCGTCATGTAGGCATCATTCCACATGAGGTACTGATGAGACACTTGACAGCTTGCATGGCTGTTCAGATCATTACAACCAACAGACTGGCTGATCTAGACAACCTGAGGATCATTCATCATTGTGCTGTCATACAAAGATTATAGTTTATGGTAATGTAGCAATAATAGTGTATACTCCATGCTGTTAGACACAGCAAATGCATGGTGTAAGTGCACTTGATTGTAGATATATATGTACTTGCAATTGCATACAATTAAAATGCTTTTTGTTTTTATTTTTAGGTGATCCTGACCTTGACGAAGCAGTATGACTTTAACTTGGGCGCTTTCACTGAGAGTTCTCTCTGGAGGTAAGACAATAAAATGCTAATTAATTACTTAAAAATCATACAATGTGATTTTCTAGAGTTTTGTTTTAGATTCCGTCTCTCACAGTTGAAGTGTACCTATGATAAAACATTACAGACCTCTACATGCTTTGTAAGTAGGAAAACCTGCAACATCTGCAGTGTGTCAAATACTTGTTCTCCCCACTGTATATTTTGAAACCCCACTATGAATTTTATCCCAATAGCCAGAAGGTGGTGCCATGGGACGCATTGAACTACAGAAATTCAGCCGTGGCAATATATTCATTTTGACAACAGATATTCTGCGGTTAAACAACTGGGATGTTATTACATCTACTGAGGTTGGATTTAATTGATCTGAGCATTCTGTTAAAGTTTTTGTTATTGGTTTTATCTAAGGAAGGAACTATATCTACTCCTAAATATTTTAAATGGGAAATTATTGGGATTCCATAAGTAGAGACGGAGTCCTTCATCAGGGTCTTGAGAGGCAGTAGGGCTGATTTGGTTAGATTAATTGTATATCTTGAGACAAAGCTGAATTCATCTATGATCTTCAATATGTTTTGGAGTGATTGAGATACATTGTCTTGATATAGTAAAATATCGTCTGCGTATGAAGTGATCACTAGATTTGAGGGAAATGTGTTATTTTCTTCGATTGACAATTTGCCTGGCCCAGGAGTTCCATGGATAATAAAATAGCAAGGGAGAAATTGGATTGCCCTGTCTGCTGCTTCTAATGATTCTGAATGGAGCAGATCCAATATTGCCTGCAATAACTATGGCTGAGGGATTGCCATATAGCATTTAGCACCAAAAATTCTGACATTTTCATCCCCAACTACAAGATTTTCAGACAAGATAGAACGGCCAAAGGGGGCGGTGTTGCAATCTATTGCAAAGATTGCCTGCAGAGTTCTGTTTTACTATCCAGGTCTGTTCCCAAACAATTTGAACTTCTACTTTTAAAAATCCACCTCTCTAAAAACAAGTCTCTCACCGTTGCCGCCTGCTATAGACCACCCTCTGCCCCCAGCTGTGCTCTGGACACTATATGTGAACTGATTGCCCCCCATCTATCTTCAGAGCTCGTGCTGCTAGGCGACCTAAATTTTAACATGCTTAACACCCCAGCCACCCTACAATCTAAGCTTGATGCCCTCAATCTCACACAAATTATCAATGAACCTACCAGGTACCACCCCAATTCCGTAAACACGGGTACCCTCATAGATATCATCCTAACAAACTTGCCCTCCAAATAAACCTCTGCTGTTTTCAACCAAGATCTCAGCGATCACTGCCTCATTGCCTGCATCCGTAATGGGTCAGCGGTCAAACGACCTCCACTCATCACTGTCAAACGCTCCCTGAAACACTTCAGCAAGCAGGCCTTTCTAATCGACCTGGCCGAGGTATCCTGGAAGGATATTGATCTCATCCCGTCAGTAGAGGATGCCTGGACATTTTTTAAAAATGCCTTCCTCACCATCTTGAATAAGCATGCCCCATTCAAGAAATTTAGAACCAGGAACAGATATAGCCCTTGGTTCTCTCCTGACCTGACTGCCCTTAACCAACAGAAAAACATCCTATGGCGTTCTGCATTAGCATCGAACAGCCCCCGTGATATGCAACTTTTCAGGGAAGCTAGAAACCAGTATACACAGGCAGTTAGAAAAGCCAAGGCTAGCTTTTTCAAGCAGAAATTTGCTTCCTGCAACACAAATTCAAAAAAGTTCTGGGACACTGTAAAGTCCATGGAGAATAAGAACACCTCCTCCCAGCTTCCAACTGCTCTGAAGATAGGAAACACTGTCACCACCGACAAATCCACTATAATTGAGAATTTCAATAAGCATTTTTCTACGGCTGGCCATGCTTTCCACCTGGCTACCCCTACCCCGGACAACAGCACTGCCCTCCCCTCTGCTACTCGCCCAAGCCTTCCCCATTTCTCTTTCTCCCAAATACAGTCAGCTGATGTTCTAAAAGAGCTGCAAAATCTGGACCCTTACAAATCAGCCGGGCTAGATAATCTGGACCCTTTCTTTCTAAAACTATCTGCTGAAATTGTTGCCACCCCTATTACTAGCCTTGTCAACCTCTCTTTCGTGTCGTCTGAGATTCCCAAAGATTGGAAAGCAGCTGCGGTTATCCCCCTCTTCAAAGGGGGGGACACTCTTGACCCTAACAGCTACAGACCTATATCCATCCTACCCTGCCTTTCTAAGGTCTTCGAAAGCCAAGTCAACAAACAGATTACCGACCATTTCGAATCCCAACATACCTTCTCCGCTATGCAATCTGGTTTCAGAGCTGGTCATGGGTGCACCTCAGCCACGCTCAAGGTCATAAACGATATCTTAACCGCCATCGATAGGAAACAATACTGTGCAGCCGTATTCATTGACCTGGCCAAGGCTTTTGACTCTGTCAATCACCACATCCTCATCGGCATACTCGACAGCCTTGGTTTCTCTAATGATTGCCTCGCCTGGTTCACCAACTACTTCTCTGATCGAGTTCAGTGTGTCAAATCGGAGGGTCTGTTGTCCGGGCCTCTGGCAGTCTCCATGGGGGTGCCACAGGGTTCAATTCTTGGACCGACTCTCTTCTCTGTATACATCAATGATGTCGCTCTTGCTGCTGGTGATTCTCTGATCCACCTCTACGCAGACGACACTATTCTGTATACTTCTGGCCCTTCTTTTGACACTGTGTTAACAACCCTCCAGGCGAGCTTCAATGCCATACAACTCTCCTTCCGTGGCCTCCAATTGCTCTTAAATACAAGTAAAACTAAATGCATGCTCTTCAACCGATCGCTGCCTGCACCTGCCCGCCTGTCCAACATCACTACTCTGGACGGCTCTGACTTAGAATATGTGGACAACTACAAATACCTAGGTGTCTGGTTAGACTGTAAACTCTCCTTCCAGACTCACATCAAACATCTCCAATCCAAAGTTAAATCTAGAATTGGCTTCCTATTCCGCAACAAAGCATCCTTCACTCATGCTGCCAAACATACCCTTGTAAAACTGACCATCCTACCAATCCTCGACTTCGGTGATGTCATTTACAAAATAGCCTGCAACAGTCTATCACAGTGCCATCCGTTTTGTCACCAAGGCCTCATATACTACCCACCACTGCGACCTGTATGCTCTCGTTGGCTGGCCCTCGCTTCATTTTCGTTGCCAAACCCACCTGCTCCAGGTCATCTATAAGTCTTTGCTAGTTAAAGCCCCGCCTTATCTCAGCTCAATGGTCATCATAGCAGCACCCACCCTTTGCACCCTAGTATCTCTACTTGCACATTCATCTTCTGCACATCTATAACTCCAGTGTTTAATTGCTAAATTGTAATTACTTCGCCACTATGGCCTATTTATTGCCCTACCTCCCTAATCTTACCTCATTTGCACACACTGTATATAGACTATGTTTGTTTATCCCATGTGTAACTCTGTTGTTTGTGTCTCACTGCTTTGCTTTATCTTGGCCAGGTCGTAGTTGTAAATGAGAACTTGTTCTCAACTGGACTACCTGGTTAAATAAAGGTGAAAAAAATGTATCATAAAAGTACTGTGTCAAATGCCTCTGCATGTACTGTACTCTATTGTTTACTGATATCAAAACCAATATCAGGCAGTTTCCTGGATTAGTGAAATCAACATTGACCCAATAGCAAGGTAGTTAAATACTACACATCATTCAGTGAATTGATCCAAAAAAACATTATCACAAGGGTGTCAATTGTGTTAGAACAGAGCCCTACTTATTTTCAAATAATTGTCAACATATAACGCTATTTTAAGATGTGGGACATTCACTGTATTACAAGAAACAACTAGCAGGTCTATTTCATTCAAGCAGCTTCACTCTTAGAAAAAAGGGTTCTATATAGAAACTTTTGGTTCTTTGGACGAGATTAATATGGATATAAATGTCAATGCAAAACAGCTGAAACAAATTAAAGGAGAATGCTAGCTGTGATTTCAGAGTTTGTTGTGACTGGGTTAGCTTTTGTTAGCTGTTTTTACACTCTAGGGTAGGTTTAGAACCCTAAAGGTCATTTGCCTTGACTGCATAAGAAGAAGAAGCTGGTTGAGAGAATGCCAAGAGTGTGCAAAGCTGTCATCAAGGAAAATGGTGGCCAATTTGAAGAATCTGAAATATAAAATATATTTTGATTTGTTTAACCCCCTGATCACAATGTCCACACCCACAGAAATCGAATCAGCACAATACAACAAATCCCCAACAAAGTCCATCTGATTAAACTAGAGATATATTTTTTGTGTGTATTGTGACCTTCAACAACTGCAGTGGAAGGAGGCTAAACTACAGCGGTTTTTGTCAGACCATGAGACATCCCTAATATCGGTCTTCTCACAAAAACGTCTGTAGCATCTGAACGGTTTGGACCAACGGTATGACCACTCTATGGAAAGATGAGACTGACAAACATGATGGTGTTCTCCGTATTGCTCTACGACCCCTGAAGTCAGTACCGCCAATCTGCCAACTTCTGTCTGTAGCGTCCGAACAGTTTGGGCTACATACACACTAATCGAAAGATTAGTCTCATGAACGTGTAGTTCGTTTTGCTCTAGGATGCCCGCAAGCATAAGACTCGTCGGAAGGTAGCCCGGTACCAGTTCCAAAAAATGGATGGAAGTAGTTTAGTGGCCAATTTTCTTATGTTAAATATGGGTAATTTAAAAAAGTATGAATTTCCTGATATTTCTTATATCTCTTAGATATAGGACAGACACTTTAAAATTGTTCATAGCATTTTCATAGCATTTTTCCATGTATGAATCTGTTATTCAATGTGTTGCTATGGGTTAACAGCGGTAAAGCCTAATTCAATATGGTACTAAAATTCCAAATCATGTAGCCAAATAATCCTTGGTATGACCATCTTAAAACAATTGCATATGTTAGCTTGGCAATTAGCTAATTGTTAGACTGTTGCTGATTGAGAGAATGTATGTATTCATTTTTATAATATATTATGTATAGTAAGTCTTTGTGATTCAATAGCCCAGTTAATCTTTACATGACTTTTAATAACTTCTTAGGGCTGCAATCCCGTTAACGGGATCGATATGACAACAGCCAGTGAAAGTGCAGGGCACCAAATTCAAACAGAAATCTCATAATTAAAATTCCTCAAGCATACAAGTATTTCACACCATTTTAAAGATACACTTATTGTTAATCCCACCACAGTGTTCGATTTCAAAAAGGCTTTACAGCGAAAGCACCACAAACGATTATGTTAGGTCACCGCCAAATCACAGAAAAACACAGCCATTTTTCCAGCCAAAGACAGGAGTCACAAAAAGCAGAAATAGAGATAAGATGAATCACTAACCTTTGATGATCTTCATCAGATGACACTCATAGGACTTCATGTTACACAATACATATATGTTTTACGATACGATAAATTTCATATTTATATCCAAAAACCTCAGTTTACATTGGCGCCATGTTCAGAAATGCCTTCAAAATATCCGGAGAAATTGCAGAGAGCCACATCAAATAACATAAATACTCATCATAAACTTTGATGAAAGATACATGTTTTACATAGAATTAAAGATAAACTTGTTCTTAATGCAACCGCTCTGTCAGATTTCAAAAAAGCTTTACGGAAAAAGCAAAAACCATGCAACAATCTGAGGTCGGCGCTCAGAGCCCAATCAAGCCATACAGGTACCCGCCATATTGTGCAGTCAACAGAAGTCAGAAATAACATTATAAATATTCACTTACCTTTGATCTTCATCAGATTGCACTCCCAGGAATCCCAGTTCCACAATAAATGTTTGATTTTTTCGGTAATGTCCATCATTTATGTCCAAATAGCTACTTTTGTTAGCGCGTTTGGTAAAAAAATCCAAAGTCACGAAGCGCGTTCACTAAAAGCAGACGAAATGTCAAAAAGTTCTGTAACAGTCAGTAGAAACATGTCAAACGATGTATTGAATCAATCTTTAGGATTTTAACATAAATCTTGAATAATGTTCCAACCGGAGAATTCCTTTGTCTTCAGAAATGCGATAGAACAGAGCTCGCACTCACATGAACGAGCATGGTCAGCGCATGTTCAGCTCATGATTGAGTAAGGCCTATCGCCTCTCCTTCGGCCCCACTACACAGTAGAAGCATCAGACAAGGTTCTAAAGACTGTTGACATCTAGTGGAAGCCGTAGGAAATGCAAAATGACCCATATCCCACTGTGTATTCGATAGGCGATGAGTTGAAAACCTACAAATCTCAGATCTCCCACTTCCTGGTTGGATTTTCTTCTCAGGTTTTTGCCTGGCATATGAGTTATGTTATACTCACAGACATCTCATTCAAACAGTTTTAGAAACTTCAGAGTGTGTTCTATCCAAATAGACTAATAATATGCATATATTAGTAATTGGGACTGAGGAGCAGGCAGTTTATTCTGGGCACCCCATGGCACCTTTTCATCCAAGAAACTCAATACTGCCCCTGCAGCCATAAGAAGAGACGGCGCTCAGAACAATTAGCCTCAAATTAGCCGCCATGTTGGAGTCAACAGAAACCAGAAATTACATGATAAATGTTTCCTTACCTTTGATGATCTTCATCAGAATGCACTCCCAGGAATCCCAGGTCCACAATAATGCTTGATTTGTTCGATAATGTCCGTTATTTATGTCCAAATAGCTACTTTTGTTAGCGCGTTTGGTAAACAATTCCAAAGTCACGAAGCGCGTTCCCTAAAAGCTGACGAAATGTCCAAAAGTTCAGTAACAGTCAGTAGAAACATGTCAAACGATGTATTGAATCAATCTTTAGAATGTTGTTATATTCATAAATCTTGAATAACGTTCCAACCGGAGAATTACATTGACTTCAGATGAGCGATGGAACGCGCATGGTGAAAGCATGGTCAGGTCATGGCAGACTTGACTAATTCCTCTCTCATTCGGCCCCCCTTCACAGTAGGCATCAGACAAAGTTCTACACTGTTGACATCTAGTGGAAGCCGTAGGAAGTGAAAACTCATATCTCGCTGTGATTTCAATGGGAGCTTGGTTGAAATCTACCAGCCTCAGAATTTCCACTTCCTGTTTGGATTTTTTCTCAGGTTTTTGCCTGCCATATGAGTTCTGTTAAACTCACAGACATAATTCAGACCGTTTTAGAAACTTCAGAGTGTTTTCTATCCAATACTAATAATATTCATATATTAGCAACTATGACTGAGGAGCAGGCCGTTTACTCTGGGCACCTCTGTGCACCTTTCATCCAAGCTACTCAATACTGCTCCTGCAGCCACAAGTTAAACCATGCTGTCACCGCATGTGTGGGACTTGGAACAAAAGGGCTAGCTGAGGCATATTGAGCAGGGCTGGAGGCTCTACAGTGAAATAAGACAATAATCACTAATCAAAACAGCAATGGACAAGGCATTTTGACATTAGGGAGAGGCATGCGTAGCCGAGTGATCACAGGGTCCAGTGAGTAGCTAGTCGAGCTGGAGACACGGCGATTCAGACAGCTAGCGGGCCGGGGCTAGCAGAAGGGCCTTAGGGGACGTTGTGACTGAAGAGTCTGAAGCCCTTCGGACGGTTCGACGGCAGACCAGTCGTGATGGATCGGCAGGGCACTGTGTGGGCTGTAAAATGGTCCAGGCCAATTGGAAAAATAGGTATTGTAGCCCAAGAAATTGGCTGATGGACCTCTTCAGCTAACCAGGAGGTGGGCCTAGCTCAGGACTAGCTTCAGGCTAATTGGTGCTTGCTTCGGGACAGGTACGTTAGCCAGGAGTAGCCACTCAGATAGCAGCTAGCTAGCTGCGATGATCCAGTGTAAAGGTTCAGAGCTTGTGGTGGAGATGTGGTAGAGAGAAAACAAATGCTCTAGACAGCTGGTATGCTCTAGACAGCTAGTGGGCCACGGCTAGCAGATGGGCCTTCAGGGGACGTCGCGATGGAGGATCCTGTTGAAACCCCCTTGGGCAGATTACGTCGGTAGATCAGTCGTGATGGAACGGCAGGGCTCTGTGTCGGCAGTAAAAGGGGTCCAGGCCAATTTGCAAAATAGGTATTGTAACCCAAGAAGTGGCTGAAGGACCTCTTCAGCTAGCCGGAAGATGGTCCTTGCACGAGGCTAGCTCCAGGCTATCTGGTGCTTGCTTCGGTACAGAGACGTTAGCCAGGAGTAGCCACTCGGATAGCAGCTAGCTAGCTGCGATGATTCAGGTGAAAAGGTTCAGAGCTTGCGGTAGGAATCCGGAGATGTGGAGATGTGGTAGAGAAAAAGCAGTCCAATATGCTCTGGGTTGAATCGCGCTGTGCGGACTTTCATGAGTTGTCCGGGCTGAGGTTAGCTGATGACCGCTAGCAGTGGCTAACTGACTAATAGCTAGTTAGCTGGCTAGCTTCTGTTGGGGGTTCCGGTTCTAAAGTATAGAAAATAGCAGATCCATATCACATTGGGTGATGTGGGTTGCAGGAGAGTATGTTGAAATTGAGGTTAAATGTATAAAAAATATATATGAAAATGTATACGAGGGGGGAAAAAAATATATACACGGGACACGACAAGACGAAGATTAAGACGTCTGACTGCTACACCATCTTGGTTTATATTTTTTACATGCCACGACTGTAGGACTACCAATCCCATTCATTTTATATTGTATGGTGAGTTACTGTACAGTATGCTGTCACATATAATAAATAATAATATAATTCATTTAGGATTATACAGACTGATAATGTCTCGTGTTTTTTCGCTCACCTTTTCCAAGCCCACAAGAAACTAATTTAATTTTGAATTACACCTGACAAAAAGACCATCAGTTCACCAAGCAGAGAGACTCAAATTAATTTCTGTTTCACTAAAGGCGCCGGTAAGATTTACACCTGACTTGACACATTTTGAAATCCCATATTGTGTACAGAAGGTCTTCCATCAAGGTGTCTGGTTAACAATAGCACTGGCAGTAAATTAGAGTGTACCTCAGGTGGTGCGGCAAAGCACTTAGTATGATATTAAAAAAGAAAAGCAGTTGAATTTTATGAAAAGAAACGGAGTAAAGTATCTCTGCAATAATAAGATACATTATTTATTTATATAACCCCGGGACACTCTTGATGGCAAAATGCAATAAGAAGATCAATTGGTGCGTCACGAAAAGCATCTCCTGTGTGTTTCAATGTAATGACTGCTTCCCTTAGGGAAGGAACGTGTCACTGTAATAACTTAATTTGTGATGTTGTCTTTCTAGCTACAGTTGAAGGGATTTGTCAACCGAAATGAGAAGCTAAAAAAAGTTGAGGAAACCTTTGCAAACAATGTCAACAGCAAATGAAATGATGCAGCTTAATGCACAAGTAGTGATAGCCAACTCTGGGTATCTATCCAATTATACAATGGAATTTAATTTGGATGCGCCCAGGTAGAACTGAGAGACGAGTGGTTTATGTGTTTGAGAAGTAATAGACCCATGAAGAATAGTAGTGGTGTAAAAAGTACCCAACTGTCATACTTGCGTAAAAGTAAAGTGACTCAAAAGTGAAAGTCACTCAGTAAAATACAAAGTCTAAAGGTATTTGATTTTAAATATACTTAAGTATCAAACGTAAATGTAATTGCAAAAATTAACTTACTCTAAGTATCAAAAGTAAAAGTACAAATATAAGTATAAATCATTTCAAATACCTTAAATTAAGCAAAGCAGATGGCCACATTTTCTAGTTAAAAAAAACGAACATTTACGGATAGCCAGGGGCACGCTCCAACTGAGACATAATTTACAAACGAAGCATGTGTTTAGTGAGTCCCCTAGATCAGAGGCAGTAGGAATGACCAGGGATATTCTCTTGATAAGTGTATGAATTCGACAATTTTCCTGTCCTGCTAAGCATTCGAAATGTAACGAGTACTTTTGTGTCAGAGAAAATGTATGGAGTAAAAAGTACATAATCTTTAGGAATGTAGTGAAGTATAAAATATAAATAGTAAAGTTCTTAAGTACTTTACACCACTGAAGAATAGAACGGGAGGAAGATATTGTATACAGTGCCTTAAAAAGTATTCATCCCCCTTGGCCTTTTTCATATTTTGTTGCATTACAACCTGTATTTTAAATTGATTTTTATTTGGATTTAATGTAATGGACATACACAAAATAGTTTAAATTGATGAAGTGAAATGAAAAAATGAACTTGTATCAACAAAATGTAAACGGAAAAGTGGTGTGTGTGTATGTATTCACCCCCTTTGCTATGAAGCCCCTAAATAAGATCTGGTGCAACCAATTACCTTCAGAAGTCACATCATTATTCCATCATTGATCTGTCACATGATCTCAGTGTATATATACACCTGTTCTGAAAGGCCCCAGAGTCTGAAACACCACTACGCAAGGGGCACCACCAAGCAAGCGGCACCATGAAGACCAAGGAGCTCTCCAAACAGGTCAGGGACAAAGTTGTGGAGAAGTACAGAACAGGGTTGGGTTATAGAAAAATATCTGAAACTTTGAACATCCCACGGAGCACCATTTAAATCCATTATAAAAAAAATGGAAAGAATATGGCACCACAACAAACCTGCCAAGAGAGGGCCGCCCACCAAAACTAACAGACCAGGCAAGGAGGGCATTAATCAGAGATGCAAGAAAGACCAAAGATAACCCTGAAGGAGCTACAAAGCTCCACAGCGGAGATTGTAGTATCTGTCCATAGGACCACTTTAAGTTGTACACTCCACAGAGCTGGGCTTTACAGAAACGTGACCAGAAAAAAAACATTGCTTAAAGAAAGAAATAAGCAACATGTTTGGTGTTCGCCAAAAGGCATGTGGGAGAATCCCCAAACATATGGAAGAAGGTACTCTGGTCAGATGAGACAAAAATTTAGCTTTTTGGCCAACAAGGAAAACGCTATTTCTGTCGCTAACACCTTTCATCACCCTGAGAACATCATCCCCACAGTGACGCATGGTGGTGGCAGCATCATGGTGTGGGGATGTTTTTCATCGGCAGGGACTGGGAAACTGGTCAGAATTGAAGGAATGATGGATGGCGCTAACTACAGAGAAATTCTTGAGGGGAAACCTGTTTCAGTCTTCCAGAGATTTGAGACTGGGACGTGTTCACCTTCCAGCAGGACAATGACCCTAAGCATAATGCTAAAGCAACACTCGAATGGTTTAAGGGGAAACATTTAAATGTCTTGGAATGACCTAGTCAAAGCCCAGACCTCAATCCAATTGAGAATCTGTGGTCTGATTTAAAGATTGCTGTGAACCAGCATAACCCATCCAACGTGAAGGAGCTGGAGCAGTTTTGCCTTGAAGAATGGGCAAAAATCTCAGTGTCTAGATGTGCCAAGCTTATAGAGACATACCCCAAGAGACTTGCAGCTGTAATTGCTGCAAAAGGTGGCTCTACAAAGTATTGACTCCGGGGGGGGTGAATAGTCATGCACGCTCAAGTTTTCATTTTTTTGTCTTATTTCTTGTTTATTTCACAATAAAAAATATTTTGCATCTTCAAAGTGGTAGGCATGTTGGGTAAATCAAATGATACAATCCCCCAAGAAAATCAATTTTAATTCCAGGTTGTAAGGCAACAAAATATGAAAAATGCCAAGGGGGCGAATGCTTTTGCAAGCCACTGTATTTACCCTTGTCATCGAACAACACAGGAAGTCTTCAGAGAAGCAAATGTCTTTTGTCTTTTATTTGTTTGTTTCTGGAGGGCAATTCAGCACAGCCTACTGTGTGGACATAGAAGCTTAAATAAAGTAATCCAGGGATTTAGGTCAAATTTACACATTCGGTTTAAAGGACCAAACATAACACAATTAATTCACCAAGTTGAGGTTAAACAGACTTGAACTAAATTCTGAAAGGTATATCATTATGTGAATGTAATGTAATGAGACTCGTTACATATTGTTTTGAACTTTATCGAGACAGTAATGAATCAGGTAAGTTAGAGAGACAGTCAGAAGGAAGAACGAAGGGATTTAACCCTGGTCTCTGATGGGTGGAGTATGTGGTTAGAGCAGCCGGGTACGTTACCACTAAACCACAGGCTATGCATGTAGATGTCTGAGTATTAGACATACTCCGGCCACATCAATACAGAAAAACGTATAAAGTGGTCCTTACATGGTCTTCTCTACTGTTCACAGATCAGTGGACTATGGGAGCACTTACATTAAACTGAATAATAAGGTTGGGTCAACCTTGGCTTGCCTCTACGTCTGCCCAACCAACAAGAGAAAGGTTTGTTTAACATCTCCATGATAAAGGACTCCAGTGACAAGCAGAGTATTACGTGTTTATCCAGGATGTGTATTGTTGAGTTAAGACTAGTTTCTGGAATGATGTTAACTCCAGTTAGAGGGAGCAGGACTCCGAAGAATGTTTCAATGTTTATTATCAGCACCAAACCGTTCCATCTTGGTTCTGAACATTGTCAATCTTGGTATATTCGCATTGATGAATTCAGAATACCCAAGCTATTTCGAACAAAGGTGATATCTAGAACCTAAAAGAGTCCTTTGGCTGTCCCCATAGGAGAACACTTTGAAGAACCATTTTTGTTTCCATGTAGAACCCTTTTGGGTTCCATGTACTGTAGAACCCTTTCCACAGAGGGTTCTACATGGAACCAAAAAGGGTTCTTCAAAGTGTTCTCCTATGGGGACAGTTGAACTCTTTTAGGTTCTAGATAACCCTTTTTTTATTAGAGTTTAGTGTCATTCGACAATCCTACCTAGACACCAGTTCATAAAGATTTCTGCTAACTAACTACCCCACACTCACTAACTACTCCACTATACCCCACACTCACTTACTACAGTACCCCACTCACTTCAAGCCCACAATAACTAACTACCTCACTACCATACTAAAAACCACTAAGATATTTTACCAAAACCTGTTCTGTTGTTCAGTTTATTATTGACTAATGATTTTGGTACATCATGTCGCTTTTGCTTTCATCAACAATGCATTTATACTGCTGTTTATTCATAATGTTGTACAATGACATGCAATCATATCCTCCATTGAGCACAATGATCTATACTCTCTCTCTCTCCCTTTCCCCCCTCATATCTCTCCCCTTCTGTACTTTAGATAATGATGCTTAGCGACCCAGAGCTGGAAAACAGTGTACTCATCAGCTCAGATGAAGGTGCCAGCTTCGAGAAGCATCCCATTAACTTCTACATGGACGGTCTGCTGTTTCACCCAACACAGGAAGACTGGCTGCTGGCTAGCAGTCCTGACAACAAGGTAAGCAGCAGGACTTTTATTTCAATATTGAATGGAAAATAAGTATTTCAAGTTGAAATAAGTCCAAAGTTGAAAGATACTGCTAAAGTATTGAACAATTCTGTTTTGGTATTTTGTTCTTTCATAAACTGTTCTGCATTACAATCATAAAGGTTGATTGTACAAACTTGATGTGAAATGTTTGATCACATTCATGTATTACCAGGTGTACAGCACAATGGACTTTGGAAGAAAATGGCAGTTGGTTAGTGAGAATGTGACACCTGGACGGTTCTTCTGGTACGGTATGATTTCATTCCTGCCCGTGTTTGTCATTATTAATTTAGAAACACTCCGTTCTATAATCTCTTTATCATAAATCTAGGAAATATGAGAGAGAATATTAGCATTTGTGTCTTATATAGAATCGCGTATGCAAATTGGAAATGCTATCTTGCAGCTATCTTGAAACATATGATGTATGTAAAGCCCATTGTCTTATAGCCCCGGAATGGTGAAGAAACAACCACATACCAAATGACCAAGTCCAGTGTGCGGTCAATTATTATTATTTTCTATTAAGATGGAGGTTATGTATGGATCCCTACTCAACTCTGTCAGATGGATTTACTACAGTATGTCAAAAAAGGTATTGAAAGATTGACAACCAACCATAAAGTGTTGGCCTACTGTACTTCAACCCATATCACGTAGCCAGGAATATTGGGCTACTCTTTCTAAAGCCCGAGTCTGACATGTTGTTTTTGCTCGTTGTCATTCTGTAGTCTCAAGTGCACGGACACAAGGCAGTGAATATTGATGTGATGCAGTTTATCCCGGTCTGTCATGTTGTGTGTCAAACCCAAGTGCCTCTCAAGCTGAGAAAGAAAGGACATTGTTTGGAGCACACCCTACAGGAACAGCAAAGCAATTGGTGAATAAGGACAGCATGTGGGGAGTAATGGCAACCCACACAAGACTATAATATGCTTGGACAATTTATGATTTTACATATGAAATGTTTAACTGCTTGTATTCACTGCCTGCATTAAATGCTTTTGCATCTATATAAAGTTTATAGAATTGTACCATATAACAGATTTTACCTTGCCTTAATGTCATATTACAAATTATTGATGAGAGAAAGAAAGAAGACCACAAACCTAAATTGTTGTGTAGTGTGGAGACTTACCCGTCTCTGTCTCCCTTTCTTTACGTTATCACAAATTACGATTAATTGATGAGGCTGGCACAAATTGGAAGTTGCCGTAGGACTACAGGAAATGGAAATGTGTTGTCTGTGCTGTAAAGGGAAGCACACAGTAAGGCTGTCCATCACGGGCTGCCACTGTTCTCTTATGGCGACCCCCCCCCCCCCCCTGCGTCTAAATTGCTCCTCTTCTTTCGCATCTTCCCCACTATGCTCCTCCTCCTCCTCTTCCTCCTCTTCACCATATTCTTCTTTCCCCTCCTTCTTCCTCTGAATTGCTGTTCTCCTCTTCCCCTTTCTCATTCTCCTCCTCGTTCTCTTTTTCCTCCACTTCTCTCTCCTATGTTGCAGGGCACAAACGGGAATGGACAGAGAGGCAGATGTGGTCCACATGGAGACCCACATCGCCAAAGGACGTGAGTGCTGCTCTGCAGCTTGCCTCGCTCCCCCGCAGTAGCAAGACCCCATGAGTCCCTTGCCTCTTATTTAGAGCAAGGTCACTGAAAAGATAAGGCTAAGTCTTGTCTGCAGGATAGGTACCAGAGGCACTGTAAAGCAGAATATGAGTATCTTGACAGATATCGAGCTTTATATAATAGATTGATAGATGTATTTCCCCTTTTAATC
Organism: Salvelinus alpinus; assembly: GCF_045679555.1. Taxonomy (NCBI): domain Eukaryota; kingdom Metazoa; phylum Chordata; class Actinopteri; order Salmoniformes; family Salmonidae; genus Salvelinus; species Salvelinus alpinus. The sequence continues at coordinate 50,741,567 of NC_092088.1, forward strand.
AGTCCCTTGTGCCCCATATCAGAACCTCAATTCTTAAAAAATATTAACAATATAGACTTTATTCAGTCAAACCAATTACCAGGATTCCTTGGTAGGACAAAATAGTATTACTTGTGTGAAGTGAAAGGGAATGATTGAATTGCCATCATGTGTTTTGTTTTTGTTTCATTGATTCTCACAGTGCAAGAGGAATGCTATATTTATCTTGTCCCTGCAAAATTTAGAATAGGTTTAGAAAGTTTTAGTGCCCACTAAAGACAGACAGAAGTCTATTAACTAGTGATTTTTCTTCATTGGTTGGTTGTTCTAAGATTGTTACTGACAACTAATCTAGTTCTCTTCTGTGTTAGGTGCTCAGTATGTTACGTGCAGAGCTCAACGATGCACAGAATCAAACAGACAATACCTGTTCCCGGGACACATAGACCAAAATTCTCTGGTTGTTCAGGACAACTATGTGTTCGTTCAGGTGTGTACCGTATCTATCTATTACTCCAGTGCATTTGAAGTGTTCACAAAAGGCTTCCGTGTTTCTGTGAACTGTTCTTCTGCCGCATCCAATCTGTGTTGTACCACTGAAGTCTACAAAATGGCATTCCTTCCAAACACCTGCTGCACTTACGTCTTGATTTTCTATTGTCCAAGCTGCCTATGATGTTGAAGGATTTTCTGTCTACTGAAAAATGTTATCACGTCTGCCGAAGGCTTTTCTTGTAATCGGGCAGGGAATCTGTATGGAGTTTGCTGTCATTATTGCCAACAAGGATGACATGAAGTTGGCTGGCGTTAGGCATTGTGTATCATTATTACTGATTTAATTATCATTCTCTCCTGTTGCCATCGATTTCCATTTAAAGCTGTCTGTTGTTCTTTGTCAGCGTTGCTGTTCATCAATTTAAACAGTTTTGCAGTGCTAACGAGGGTTCAGGTTCAATCACGGTGTAACATTATATAATAATATGATGTTAAAATGGTTTGCTGAGACTTAAAAGACATACAGTAAGTTTTCAGCAAATGTTCTCTTTAAGTTTGGAATGAGACAGATATGTGGTGTTTATGATGATTGCTGCATCTTGCCTGTAAAAATCTTCTTTGTGAGTATGTAGATAAATGGTAGGATTGTACGGTGGTGAGTCAATTTGTTTAAACTCTATCAATTCAGGGATTTAATAGAAAATATTATTTAATGAACAAAGCATTCTAAATAATTAGTAACTGTCTGGGTCATAAATAATTGTCCAATACAATGCCTGAATCGAATTGGAGCTGAGATGGAACGGACCGCAGCATCATAGATTTTGTTGAAAGTAGCCCAGTTGGACACAGCTGACTCGTTGCAGGTAACTGTGGCGGTACAGATTACTTTCTAGTGACTTTCATTGCTTAGGGCAGTTTGATTTAACTTGACAAAGAGTAATGAGGGTATCGATTGGGCTACAACAAAATAAGCAGTCTTCAACACCTCCCGAATGTCTCTTGGGGGAGAAGGAACAGCCAAGTGCAACATCCTCAGAAATCTGTCCTGGGAGAATGCAGTTCATTGATAGATTAGATTATTCCATTAGAGCCGTTTTGTCCGGGTAGCCATTTGGTTACCTGTTCAGGAGTCTTATGGCTTGGGTGTAGAAGCTGTTAACCTCTACAGGATGGGTGTCCTTATGACGGTTGAGCTAATGTGTGCTAATGGGATTAGCATGAAAGCTGTAAGTAACAGAACTTTCCAGGGCATAGACATGTCTTATATGGGCAGTAAGCTTACATTCTTGTTAATCTAACTGCACTGTCCAATTTACAGTAGCTATTACAGTGAAAAAATACCATGCTATTGTTTGAGGAGAGTGCATAACAACAACAAACGTATCATGGCAACTGGTTTGATACATTCACCTCTGAAGGTAAATAATGTATTTACATTCAGTAATCTTGCTCTGATTTGTCATCCTGAGGGTCCTAGAGATAAAATGTAGCATACTTTTCTTTGATAAAATGAATTTTTATATTAAAATGTAGGAGCTGGGTTCTACAGTTTGAACCCCTGCTGTCTCTGGCTCCACACCCACCCCTCCCGGCCATCTAAATGTGTTAAAGTTAGTGTATAAGCTAATGATCCATCATGTATGACAATCCTGGGAGTGTATAAACTTACATTTTGTATTACCATACAATTTTTGTTTGTTCTCTGTAGTTATGTACTTGAAAATGTATCAAAAACAAAATATTGTCCAGTATTTCCATGCTTCACTGGATCAATCTGAAACGTTGCACACACACTGCTTTGAATACAAATCTAAATTGCGCTTAAACTGCAATAATACATTATGGCCTTTCTCTTGCATTTCAAAGATGATTAAAAAAATCAGTCTTTGACCATTTTTCAAGCCTTCCTCTGACACCGCCTTGTATAGAGGTCCTGGATGGCAGGAAGCTTGGACCCAGTGATGTACTGGGCCGTATGCACTACCCTCTGTAGTCCCTTGCTGTCAGAGGCCAAGCAGTTGCCATACCAGGCGGTGATGCAACCAGCCAGGATGCTCTCGATGGTTCACCTGTAGAACGGTTTGAGGATCTGAGGACCCATGCCAAATCTTTTCAGTCTCCTGAGGGGGAATAGCCATTGTCATACCCTCTTCACAACTGTCTTGGTGTGTTTGGACCATGTGGACACCAAGGAACTTGAAGCTCTTAACCTGCTCCACTACAGCCCCGTCGATGAAAATGGGGGCGTGATCGGCCCTTCTTTTCCTGTAGTCCATGATCCTCTACTTTGTCTTGATCACGTTGAGGGAGAGGTCTCATCGTTGTCGGTGATCAGGCCTACCACTGTATCGTTGACAAACTTAATAATTGTGTTGGAGTCGTGCTTGGCCATGCAGTCATGGATGAACAGGGAGTACAGGAGGGGACTGAGCACGCACCCCTGATGGGCCCCCATGAGGATCAGCATGGCAGATGTGTTGTTACCTACCCTTACCACCTGGGGGACGGCCCGTCAGGAAGTACAGGATCTAGTTGCAGAGGGAGGTGTTTAGTCCCAGGGTCCTTAGCTTAGTGATGAGCTTTGAGGGCACCATGGTGTTGAAAACTGAAATATAGTCAATGAATAGTATTCTCACATAGGTGTTCCTTTTGTCCATGTGTGAAAGGGCAGTGTGGAGTGCAATAGAATTGCATCATCTGTGGATCTGTTGGTGCGGTATGCAAATTGGAGTGGGTCTGGGGTTTCTGTGATAATGGTGTTGATGTGAGCCATGACCAGCCTTTCAAAGCACTTCATGGCTACAGACATGAGTGCTACGGGTCGGTAGTCATTTAGGCAGGTTACCTTAGTGTTCTTGGTCACAGTGACTATGGTGGTCTTCTTGAAACAACATGTTGGTATTACAGACTTGGTCAGGGACAGGTTGAAAATGTTACTGAAGACACTTGCCAGTTGGTCAGCGCATGCTCGGAGTACACGCCCTCGTAATCTGTCTGGCCCTGTGGCCTTATGAATGTTGACTTATTTAAAGGTCTTACTCACATTGGCTATGGAGAGCGTGATCACACAGTCATCCGGATGTTCTAATGTAGTGTGTTTGGTGCTAGCAAGACATCTAAGACACATTTCGAGGACACAACTATTTGTAAAGTAATTGTGAATACAGTTGTATGTCATTTGGATGTTGTTGTATAAACTTGTGTTGCCTTCTATGTGTTATAGCATCAAGTCCCAAAATTATGAAAATGTTTCTGATTTGAAATTGATTTCCATATTATAATTGTTGTAATGAAGTGTCTAAACTCGACTTACCTGAACTGGATTTAAGTTTGACCTAGTTTTCGACTTCCAGAAGGTAGTTTCATTCCAATGATGTAGGTCTGAAAAAGACTAGAGTTCTTCTGTGGGGTGAGTCAGTGTTTCCACGATCTTAAGTCGAGGTGGAGTAAAATGAAATGGGTGTGTTAAAATCAGTGATATTTCAAATGGATTAATTCTAATGAACGCCAGCATGCCTGAAACATCGATGATTTTAACATAGTCAATCAAATATTAACTTTACAAGCGAGAATTGTGCTTAATCGCCCACAAGAGCTATTGAAACAAGACCTTTTTTTCTTCTACAGGTTACCAAGTCAGGGCAGGCGAGTTACTTTGTGTCGTATATGAGGGAATCATTCAAACAAATTCAGCTACCCAAATACTGTCTTCCCAAGGTAAGCATCACACTACCCAAATACACCTTGCAATAAATACAGCAGCAGGTTGAGGACATTTTCATTTCTGAAGCCTCCCTTTACTCTCTGAGGTACACTGCTGTCTATGGAGACAGAAAGCTGCTCATCTTGAAGCACACAGATGATGGATACTCCTTCACTTGTCATTTATCTCTATTGCTCTACAGTATATTTAGCTCCATCCATTTGTGACTGTCTAATTGAAGAGTTTATTTTCAAAACACTATATCCGCAAATTTTTCACATTTGTGGGTTCTTTTTTTATTGGAAATTAGAGCTTATGGTATCTTCGTGTGTGTGTATAAAATACTGCTCTCAGATTTTAAATTAATATATTTTAGATTCGTATGATTCTTTTATTTTTTGCAAAATGCTATATATCCATTGTTTAGCTAGAATGGAATGTTCGTATTCTGTAAATTTCACTGTGATATGTGGTTGTCTCACCTAGCTATTTTAAGATGAATGGACTTACTGTAAGTCACTCTGGATAAGAGCATCTGCTAAATGACTCAAATGTAAATGTTTTACATACAGATCTCATATTACTATACTATATATATATATATTTTTTTTAAATGTTAAATATTGATGTCATTTGTACAGTTCTTTATAAATTGTGTGTTATTTGTTACATTTGACTTTGTAAAGCCTTGCAGTACTACTTATTTATCTGAGAGTGAGGCGGATATATAGAATTTAGCAAAGAAACATGATTATTATAGATATTTTACAAATGCATGTTTGTCTTTGAACAACCCCATGCCACGATTAGATGGTGAAAAGACACACCAATCACACCAATTCATATTTTCTTTAAACAATAAAAGCTCATTTACCAACATTTCTGAAAATGTATGTATAGTGTTTTGGAATGAAACTCTTAATTTGTCTCTATCTATCTACCTGCCTGTCTATTCACCCTTCCACGCTCTCTCTCTCTCATCTAACAGGACATGCACATCATCAGTACAGATAAGAAGCAGGTGTTTGCGGCTGTACAGGAGTGGAACCAGAATTACACCTACAGCCTGTATATCTCAGACTCTCCAGGGGTCTACTTCACTCTGTCTTTAGAGAACCTCAGGACCAGAAGAGAGCCAGGTGGAAATTTACTGGTCGACATGTATAAGGTACATCTACTGTATGTGTATGTAAGGCACTCTCCCTGTGGAAGGACCTCCATAAGGCGCTCTTAGTTAAACCATATTACTATTTTAGGTACCGTTTGTTTGGTACCTCTGAAGGCACACTTCCTATGTATGATTTAATCTCCGCTGTAGTTTTGCATAGTGCAAGGACTTTTCATAACCATAACCAAGTTGTTTAAAATAATGACATACACTCTCTCAATGTGATATCTCTTTTTTTGAATCTGTTTGGCTTATTGTCATTCTAGGTAGAAGGAATAAACGGCATATTTTTTGCAAACAAATTGGTGGACCATGAAGTGAAGACTTTCATTACCTATAACAAGGGTCAGACCTGGGCCCTTCTGCAAGCCCCTAACACTGATGTGGCTGGAAACAGTCTGCACTGCATCCTGGTGAGCTGAAGTCATTGGGGTGGATGATACTGCTTCTTAAAGTATTCATTCATCAAATGTTTTAACCCACCGAAAGCTTGTTGATTTAATAGTAAGAGTTGTTCATGGCAGTTGCCTGGTCTCTAATCAGTTTTTACTTTTACTTTTCTACATTGTCAGGCAAAGGGTTGGTAGGGGAATCTCATCCTAGACATGTAGTTCAATACATTCCAGTCCATCAAGCGGTTCAAAATCTACATTAACCTCAAATATTTCAATTTGACAACTTAATCGCTGTAAATACATCACCCTAATGAAAGTTACATTACAATAAATGGCAGTTAGACAGTGCCCCATGGTGATCTGTGTTAGATATGTTTGATATTCATTTAAATAATCTATTTTTTTTATATGAAAAGCGAGTTAAAATAATATGCACATATTATGCATTTCTAAAAGAATGTATAATATGGCTCAGACACGAGACGTATGTGGCAGGGTCTACAGGCAATTACGGACTACAAAAAGAAAACCAGCCATGTCACAGACACCGACGTCTTGCTTCCGGACAAACTAAACACCTTCTTTGCCCGCAATGAGGATAATACAGTGCCCCCGATGAGGCCTGCTACCAAGGACTGTGGAACCCCCCTCTCCTTCTCCGTGGCCGACGTGAGTAAGACATTTAAACGTGTTAACCCTCGCAAGGCTGTTGGCCCAGACGGCATCCCTAGCCGCGACCTCAGAGCATGCGCAGACCAGCTGGCTGGTGTGTTTACGGACATATTCAATCGCTCCCTATGCCAGTCTGCTGTCCCCACATGCTTCAAGATGGCCACCATTGTTCCTGTACTCAAGAAGGCAAATATTACTGAACTAAATTACTATTGGGGCGATAGTCATCATGAAGTGCTTTGAGAGACAAGTCAAGGATCATATCACTTTCACCTTACCTGCTACCTGCACAGGCATTTCGCTACACTCGCATTAACATTGCTAACCATGTGTATGTGACCAATAAAATTGTATTTGAGAGGGAAAATGTATATAATTGTCACACCCTGATCAGTGTCATCTGTCCTCGTTATTGTCTCCACCCCCTCCAGGTGTTGCTTGTTTTCCCCAGTGTATTTATCCCTGTTTCCTGTCTCTCTGTGCCAGTTCGTCTTGTATGTTTCCAAGTCAACCAGCATTTTTCCCGTTCTCCTGCTTTTTGCATTCTCCTATTTCTAGTCCTCCCGGTTTTGACTCTCGCCTGTTTCTGGACTTTGTACCCGCCTGCCTGACCACGAGCCTGTCTGCCACTCTGTACCTCCTGGACTCTGATCTGGTTTTGACCTTTTTGCCTGTCCACGACCATTCTCTTGCCTACCCCTTTGGATTAATAAACATTGTAAGACTCCAACCATCTGCCTCCTGTGTCTGCAATTGGGTCCCGCATTGTGCCTAGATAATAATATTGTTTTTGTCTGTCATACAAATTGCCTCCCCTCTGGGGGAATTACATCAGAGACATTAGTAATTTAGATGTATCAGTAAATGAAACAATTTTGTCATATTAGTCTTTGCACCTTGGATAATTTTTTTATTACATGGCTTGTTTGCTTCAGAATGGAACAGCCAGCTCCAATGTCCTTTGTAGCCAGTTTAAATCTGTTGGTGAAAAATATTCAAATGTTGATTTGTTTCATAAATGGTCATTGCGAACTTCCTTTTCAAAGAGATTAGTTTGAACACAGAGTCATATATAAATGAGTAAGATATACACTGAGTATACAAAACATTAAGGATACCTGCGCTTTCCATGAAATAGACTGACCAGGTGAATCCAGGTAAAAGCTATGATCCCTTATTGATGTCACTTGTTAAATTCACTTCAATCAGTGTAGATGAAGGGGAGGAGACAAGTTAAAGAAGGATTTTTAAGCCTTGAGACAACTGTATATGTGTGCCATTCAGAGGGTGAATGGGAAAGACAAAATATTGAAGTGCCTTTGAACTAGGCATGGTAGTAAGTGCCAGGCGCACATGTTTGTGTCAAGAACTGCAACACAGCTTGGGTTTTCACGCTCGACAGTTTCCCGTGTGTATCAAGAATGGTCCACCACTCAAAGGACATTAATCCAACTTGACACTACTGTGGGAAGCATTGGAGTCAACATGTTCCAGCATCCCTGTGAAATGCCCCGGGGGGGGGGTCCTAATGTTTGGTATACCTAGTATAGATCCGTATAAGATGCATTTTATTTGATGTATTGGTTTAGGCACAGTGGCGATTTTAGCATGTAAATCTTGGTGGGACAAAAAAAGATATACCGTATATGTTTTGATGCATGCCAGCAAAGCCACTACACAACACTAAACAATACATTAATTGCACTATAATGGTGACAAACTGTACCCACAAACTGTTAGGGCCTACATAAAGCCTTCCCAACAGCAGTCCCAACACCTTACCACTGCCACACCTGGCTATCAGCAAAACCTTGTCTGGCAGTGAAACAGTTCATTAAGCCTCATTTACTACCTTTCAAAAAAATAACTGATATGGCTGACTTGCTTAAACAAATTTGGTTTATACTGACAATTGAGATGTAAAATCTATAGCATAAGGGGACGACAAGCAGATAAGTGGAAATCCGTAGTTCAGAATAAAACGTTAATGAGCGAGCTAGGACGGACATAGTCAAAATAACTTTGTTCAGCACTTTGTTCAGCACAGAATTCAGAACATGGGCCATTTTTTACAGTATTCTCCCTGTACACCAAGTCAGAATGGTAGGATAAATAAATGGGGCATGTAAGCAGACAATGAAAGCTCTTACAATATTCAATGATTACATTTCTTTAAAACAGGCTATAGGCTACATGTGCACCACCAAGAGAGAACAATAGGCTAAATTATAAGGGGGACATTGACAAAATTCTTAGGGTGATGTACATGGGCTACTAACAGCTTGCTACACAACATACAGTATGCTTCGTATTACAATGGTAGGGCATACAATACTGCCCTACCAAGCAAAAAGGCAGTAACTGCTCATAGCGTGGAACTGAGAAAAATTGCTTTTATTTACCTTGGTTTCACAGTAACATAGTACAGTTACTACTAATATGACCCCCATTTTCACCAAAACACAATACAATAGAGGCAGGATACTTGTACACATGAGTAAGCATGTATTTAATGTTGCAAAAATGACAACTCATTTTTGACCAAATGAGCAGTTACTGCCTTTTTGCTTGGTAGGGCAGAATACATTTTTGGACTCACCTTGTTGTGCTGTGCTCACTTAAACAGGAACAGGCGCGGCAGTCCTTTGTGGGCATATTTTGTCATCAAAGTCTGGCATTCTCTGAATTTATGGTGCTTTCAAGACAACTGCCAACTCTGGAAAAAAACAAGGTTGAATCATGATGACGTCAGTGATCTTCAAGTCAGAGCTCTAGAAAGAGGCCTGAGTTCCCGACTTTCAATTCTGAGTTGGATGACCGTTCAAAACGTTTTTTCCCAGTCGGAGCTAGTTTTTTTTAGAGTTCCCAGTTGTCTTGAACTCATTGAAGTCTGAGATTTCCAGTTGTTTTGAGTGTGGCAGAAGTCATGCTGGATTGACAGCATGGTCAATGTTGAATGTTTATCCTTTTAAGCTTGGAAAAGAGACCCTTAAACCCAAACTTGGACCACACACCCACTCCACTGAATAGCAGGCTAGTGATTGCTTGCAGTTAGCCACTGACTCCTTTCAAACCACTCATTGTTGAATTTGCGATTTCCAACTTGTTGTGTAATGTTTATGTCCAATGGCCAACGAGCACCAATTTTGTTTTGTCTATGATTTCTCTTCATTATTTCTCTTCATATGACAAGGGTTGAAAAGGATTTGCCAGTAGATTGTCTGCTAGCTTGATGATGACTGCTAGCTTGCTAGCTTAGATTTTGGAAGTATAAAAAAAGCTACTATAGAACATGATTTGACGTCATTTTATCTGTGGCCAATTATCTTGAGCCTTCTTCGATGGGCACTTCTAATGTAACTCAATGGTAGCACCCATGGGGCTTGAATCTTTTAGCTCTACCCGTAGATTTTGCGGTGATGTAGTGTCCCCATGAGTGACAGAACACTGAGCCAATCATGGCGCAACTAGAGAATATTACCAACCCCTACACTCCGTATTTTCTGCTGGCTGCCCCACCACCACAGAAAGCACTGAGAGAGGCTGAAACACCTGCATTTTGGAGCTGCCTTACTCAAGAAAGGCCTTGAAAAACGGGTCGCCACTGTATAGGCCTATGTCTAAATGGAATCCATTGTGTTTGTTTTGGCAGCCATTTTGTTCTCTGCATCTGCACCTGGATATGCCTGTGAACCCTTACCTGCCTGGACGCATCTTCAGTAAGGACTCAGCACCAGGGATCATCGTAGCCACAGGTAGGACAGAAGCCAAAAAGGTTTATACTGCATGATATTTGTGTTCTAGCAACAAAATTGTAAAGACAGGCACAGCTGTTAATGTTGTGCAAGCTTTTATCTGTGGTACTGTAGAAATTTGAAAAATCTTCAAATAGAATACAGATCAATAAAAGTGTTCATAATGGGATCAAGTCCTCCAATCACTAGGGGCAGTCTAAAATATAATGAGCTGCATAGCTATGATAATGTTATGATCGTTTATTTTCTTTGCAAATATGTATCTTTACTATGCAAATATACCGGTATATGAATTCATATTTTCTTTTTTTCCCCAGGCAACATTGGTACAGAGCTGTCCTCCACTAACCTTGGAATGTTTATAACATCTGATGCTGGCAATAGCTGGAGACAGGTGAGACCCATCTTTGCCTCAAAATGGGCTCCGACTTCAGTCCGTTTTTCCTAAATATGCATTATGAATATGAAAAACTATTGATGTAAATCATATGTTTATTGTCTTCTACTTTTTATTAGATATTTGAAGAAGAACTTGGTGTTTGGTTTCTTGACAATGGAGGTGCTTTAGTTGCAGTGTCTTTAGTTGCAACAGTACCCATCCGGCACATATGGTATGTTCATTGTAATTATACTGTAGAGTACAGTGCCTTCAGAAAGTATTCACACCCTTTGACTTTTTCCACGTTGTGTTACAAAGTGGGATAACAATGAATGTAATACTCCCAAATGTAGAATAACAATTCTAACATTTATTAAACATTTATGAAAAATAAAACAGTAATATATTTTGATTAGATAACTATTAACCCCCTTTATACAATGCATGTTAGAAACACATTTGGCAACAAATTACAGCTGTGAGCCTTTTTGGGTAAGTCTGAGAGCTTTGCACACCTGGATTGTACAATGTTTGCTCATTATTCTTCAAAAAATAATTCAAGCTCCATCAAGTTGGTTGTTGATCATTGCTAGAAACCATTTGCATGTCTTGCCATAGATTTTCAAGCCACTTTAGGTCAAAACTGTTACTAGGCCTCTCAGGAACATTCAATGGTGTCTTGGTAAGCAACTCCAGTATAGATTTGGCTTTGTGATTTAGGTTATTGTCCTGCTTAAAGGTGAATTCATCTACCAGTGTATGTTGGAAAGAAGACTCAACCAGGTTTTTCATGGTTTGCTTTATGCTGTTTAATTTTGTCTCAGAAAATTCCCTAGTCCTTACCGATGACAAGCAGACCCACGTCCATGCTTGAAAACATGAAGAGTGGTACTCAGTGATGTGTTGTGTTGGATTTGTCCCAAAAATAATGTTTTGTATTCAGGCCAAAAGTACATTTCTTGCCACATCTTTTGCAATTATTACTTGAGTTCCTTGTTGCAAGCATCATACTTCCGGTGCCGACAGAGATGGGGCAGTAAGCAAATTGGAGTGGGTCTAGGGTGTCAGGTAGGGTGGAGATGATATGGTCCTTGACTAATCTCGCTTCGCGTTCCTAGGAAACTATCTTTAGTCTTTAGTTTTTTTATGTGTTATTTCTTACATTGTTACCCCAGGAAATCTTAAGGTTTATTACATACAGCCGGGAGGAAATATTGGATATAAGAGCAACGTCAACTCAACCAACATTACGACCAGGAATACGACTTTCCCGAAGTGGATCCTCTGTTTGGTCCACCACCCAGGACAATGGATCGGATCCCAGCCGGCGACCCAAAACAACGGCGCCGCAGAAGTGGCAGACGGAGCGGTCTTCTGGTTAGGCTCCGTAGACGGGCACATCGCGCACTGCTCCCGAGCATACTATTCGCCAATGTCTAGTCTCTTGACAACAAGGTAGACGAAATCCGAGCAAGGGTTGCCTTCCAGAGAGACATCAGATATTATAACGTTCTTTATTTCATGGAAAAATGGCTCAATCGGGGAACGTCATCAGAGTCGGTAGAGCCACCTGGTTTCTTCACTCATTGCGCCGACAGAAACAAGCATCTCTCTGGTAAGAAGAAGGACGGAGGTGTATGCCTTATGATTAACGAAACGTGGTGTGATCGTAACAACATACAGGATCTCAAGTCCTTTAGTTCACCTGACCAAGAATTCCTTACAATCAAATGCCGACCTCATTATCTACCAAGAGAATTCTCTTCGATCATAATCACAGTCGTATATATCCCCCCCAAGCAGACATATCGACGTCCCTGAAAGAACTGCATTGGACTCTGTAAACTGGAAACCACATATCCGGAGGCTGCATTTATTGTAACTGGGGATTTTAACAAGGCTAATCTGAAAACAAGGCTCCCTAAATTTTATCAGCATATTGAATGCGCGACCCGGGCTGGAAAAACCCTGGATCATTGTTAATCTAACTTCCACGACGCATACAAAGCCCTCCCCCGCCCTCCGTTCGGAAAATCTGACCACTACTCCATTTTGTTGCTCCCAGTCTATAGACAGAAGCTGAAACAGGAAACACCCGTGCTCAGGTCTGTTCAACGCTGGTCTGACCAATCGGATTCCACGCTTCAAGATTGCGTCGATCACGTGGACTGGGATATGTTCCGCATAGCGTCGGACAATGACATTGATGAATACGCTGATTCGGTGAGCGAGTTTATTAGCAAGTGCATCGGTGATGTTGTACCCACAGTGTCTATTAAAACCTTCTCCAACCAGAGACCGTGGATTGATGGCAGCATTCGTGCAAAACTGAAAGCGCGAACCACTGCTTATAATCAGGGCAAGGCGACCGGAAACATGACCGAATACAAACAGTGTAGCTATTCCCTCCGCAAGGCAATCAAACAAGCTAAGCGTCAGTATAGAGACAAAGTAGTCGCAATTCAACGGGCTCAGACAAGAGAGGTATGTGGCAGGGTCTACAGTCAATCATGGACTACAAAAGGAAAACCAGCCCCGTCGCGGACCACGATGTCTTGCTCCCAGACAAACTAAACAACTTCTTTGCTCGCTTTGAGGACAATACAGTGCCACCAACATGGCACTGCTACGGCAACTGCTCCACCCACAACCGTAAGGTTCTCCAGAGGGTAGTGAGGTCTGCACAACGCATCACTGGGTGCAAACTACCTGCCCTCCAGGACACCTACACCACACGATATCACAGGAAGGCCAAAAAGATCAGCAAGGACAACAACCATCCGAGCCACTACCTGTTCACCCCGTTATCATCCAGAAGGTGAGGTCAGTACAGGTGCATCAAAGCGGGGACCGGGAGACTGAAAAACAGCTTCTATCTCAAGGCCATCAGACTATTAATTAAACAGCCATCACTAACATTGAGTGGCTGCTGCCAACATACTGACTCATCTCTAGCCACTTTAATAATAAAAAATTGGATGTAATATAGTATGTATCACTAGCCACTTTAAACAATGCCACTTGATATAATGTTTACATACCGTACATTACTCATCTCATATGTATATACTGTACTCTATACCATCTACTGCATCTTGCCTATGCCGTTCGGCTATCATATTCTTATTCATTCCTTTACACTTGTGTGTATAAGGTAGTTGTTGTGAAATTGTTAGATTACTTGTTAGGTATTACTGCATGGTCGGAACTAGACGTACATTTATTTGTACTCCCTGACGAAGCCCATGCAGCCGAAATGCGTCAGATTTTTTAAACTTTATTTCTATTGAACATACCATACAAATAAAGGCATTTTAATTAATTATATGAAGAGTGCCTTGGTCCTCCTTTCTTCTTGATAACTACACTGTTGTTGATCCATCCTCAGTTTTCTTATATCACAACCATTCAACTCTGTAACTGTTTTAAAATCACTATTGGCCTCATGTTGAAATCCCAATCTCCAGCAACTGAGTTAGGAATGACGCCTGTATCTTTGTAGTGACTAGGTGTATTGATACACCATCCAAAGCCTAATTAATAACTTCACCATGCTCAAAGGGATATTCAGCATCTGCTTTTTGTATCTTAACAAATGTTTGCAAGGCATTGAAAAACCTCCCTGGTCTTTGTGGTTGAATCTGTGCTTAACATTCACTACTTGATTGAGGGACCTTACAGATAATTGTGTGTGTGGGGTACAGAGATGGGGAGTTATTTAAAAAATCATGTTAACCACTATTGAACACATTTTTTAAGCAAATTTTTACTCCTGAACTTATTTAGGTTTGCCATAACAAAGGGGTTGAATACTTATTGACTCAAGACATTTCAGCTTTTCATTTTTATTAATTTGGAAAATGTTCTACCAAAAAATTCTAACTTTGACGTTATTGGTTATTGTGTGTAGATCAGTGACAAAAAAATCTGAATTTCAGCTGTAACACAACAAAATGCGGAAAAGTAAAGGGGTGTGAATACTTTCTGAAGGTACTGTATATGGTAGTATAATAATGATATTCATTGTATGTAAAGATGCATTATCCTGTGCCTTATCAGTTGATTTCAGAAACAGGTGTGCAAAGCATAAAGACTAATGTTGATGTTCCCATTTAAGGACACGGTTCATTAAATTCTGATTTCAGTTTTGGTTGTGTTGTTGCATATGATTACATTTAGCCTTTGAAATGCTGATTGGCAAGGTTTATTTGCATGGCCTGTCAGTCTCCAGCAACTGCAACGGTTTCTCTCACCAGATCAAAACTGTCAGAATCCTTTCAACAAAGAATGTCTGTTACCGCTTTGCACTGTTCGTGGGTAAATTACTTTTATGCAAATGTTGCCAAGTCCAGGTTTGAAGTATTGAGGGACTTTGTGGGCCAGGGTCCTTGTGTTGGAACCCTGTCACACCAGATACTTTGATAACCCCCGTACTGAAACAGTGTCACAATCAATTAAGATCTGTGAAGGGTGATTTAAGTCCCTCAATTGTTAGAGCGTGAGTCATATCTCTTTTTTATGTTTTGTCACCCTCGACATTTACCTAGACCTGTGAAACATGAGTTCTATTATTGAGTGCATAGTTGGGATACTTTTCCACATAGAGACCAGGCTGATATGGGTACTTCATTTTTCATCCATGATGAGAATGTATCTTACTGTCATAAGAACGGTATCACTAGGAATTTGGACTCTGTAGAAATGGTTTGAAAATATTTTCTGTTCAACTCTTTTCATTGTCACACAAAGAACAAAGATTACAAAGATGCCAGAGAGTTACATCCTTTGAAATTGTGGTGTACATGTAATTACGCCATTACTAGCATAGTAATTAACTACATTATGTATTTAATCAGATGTTAATATTTGTTGTCCTGTGTTGTGAAATAGGATAAGTCTGGACGAGGGTAAGACATGGGCTCGTCACAGTTTCTCTCTGGTTCCTTTGTTTCTGGATGGAGCTCTTATGCAACCAGAGAATCACATCATCACGTAAGTGGAGTTAGGGTTGGGTCAACATTAAGTAAACAAAGAACTCATATTCTTGGTTACAGGTCATCTGTTTATGAAAGTAAAATAGTGTTGTTATTATGCCTGAATGGGTAAATAGCACCTAAACTTAATTTCTCAATTTACAATGTTTTGTTTGCCAGAGGTACTATACACATAGCTGTGTTTGCAAAGTTATTTATTTTTGTTAATGTGTTTAAGTTGAATGTCTGGGCCACAGCAGCAATACACTAGTCTGGGCAACATCTTCATTTTACAAGAGACACAGACAATAAGGCTAATAACTGACCTAATGTTTTGTTTCGTTGATTTAAGTTTCACTGGACACTTAAGTCGTATTTCAGAATGGCAGCTGATAAAGATTGACTACAAAGCCATCTTTAGCAGGAGATGCATGGACGGAGATTATCAGACTTGGAACCTACATAACAAGGTTATGTACATAATGAAAGTTATTGATTTGATGCCAACATCAAGATAGGCATGTTTGTTTATTGTCACTGTAAACACAGCACATAGATGCATGTACACACACACACACACACACACACGCACACACACACACACACACACACACACACACACACACACACACACACACACACACACACACACACACACACACACGCACACACACACACAAAAACAGCTGAATCACATTGTACATTCATATCATTTCAGGCTATTGATCTGTAAAAAACATTGAATCAATGTAATGAAATTCACCGCAGGGAATGAAATGTAATGTGTTTGATAGGGAGAGCCATGTGTGATGGGAGAAAAGCAGACCTTTATGAAACGGAGGCCAGGGAACCGCTGTATGCTGACCCAGGACTACTCCCGAGTCATATCCTCAGAACCATGCATCTGCAGGGCATATGATTTTGAATGGTAAGTAAAGTTATGGTAGACTTCCTCAGTTGTTACATCAGTGGATAGGCAAGGGGATTGTACATGTAACCCATCCCCCAACACTCTGCTGGACATTAAATGGAATTGTTTCTTAATTACTGGAGCCTCACAGGACTTAACAGCCCCCCTAATCACATATCTAATCACCAAAAACGATTAGTTTGCTCAACTTTATACCTCTTCAATTTCCCTAATGTTCTCCAATTTATTGCATGTAGCCACTGTGCATGCATCCACACAATCCAATTATGGTTTGCAAATTGTGAATGTGACTAAGCGTGTCTAATTTACACAATGACAAATGATTCATTTTCATCCAATTAATAAGTAAGGAATTGCTAAATTAATTCTAAATGTATCTTTATCTCTGAAAATCTCTGCTGACAACAATCATGTCACTAGTTGTAGTCTTGTATGCATACAAAAAATAACTGACCTATTGCTCAACTACAAAAGCTTTTTAGTGTCAGCGAGGGGAAAGTAGATAGTGTTTTATGAGCAGTCTCATGTTTTACAGTGATTATGGGTATGAACGTCAAGCTGACGGAAAGTGTTCACCTGCTTTTTGGTTCGACCCAAATACGGTACCAAGAAGCTGCAGCACTAGCCAGAATTACCTCAATAGCACAGGGTAAGTAACTTGTACTATCCCTCATTCCTTCCTCCCTTGGGCAAAATAACACTTTCTGTGCAGTGATTTGATATTCTGGGTTTTCCCACTCAGTAAGTATTGTTTTTGATTGAATAGGGCCCTATGTTCAGCAAATTACTCTCTCTGCATTGAGACTACAGTAAATCCAGTCTCACTCTCAATTATAAAATGACATCTATGCTGTGAATGTTGTCACTGGTAGGTACAGGAAGGTTTTGTCTAATAACTGCAAAGAGGGAGGAAAGGATGTGTACTCCCCCAGGAAACAGCGTTGTTCCCCCAGGCCTCCCAGAGGCCTCAGACTGACCACCAGCCATGGAGACCTCACCGCCAACCTGGGCAGTAACGTCACCTTCCTGGTGCATCTGGACGATGTGAGTCTCCTCTCCCACCACTAACCAATACTGTGTCATTAGTAGGCATATTATTATTATTTCATCATGGAGCTGTGGAAGTTTGTCTTGGATTATCTTGTGCTTTTGAAGTGTTGGATGACGTGAAGTCCCCAGAGTCTGAACCGCTTTTGTCTGGTTTTGGAATGAAAGAGCACTATGACTCACTGCATTGTCTCTGTTTCTTTTTCTTTCTATCTTTATCTCTCACCTTCTCCTCCTGAGTTCTCTTGTTCGTTCTCATCTCCAGAGTGCTTCTCCTATGTCTAATCTCAAGTCTCATCCCAAGTATTTCCCTAGACAACTCTTCCCTGTGAAAGATAATGCAGTGTCATAACAATCTGTTCTGACTAATGATGTCTGTCTTACTTCCTGTCTCCAGGGAAACTCGTTGTGGACATATATCCAGCTAGACTTTGGGGATGGCATCACGATCATGTACAACCTGAGCCGGAGAGGCGATGGGATCAAACACAGCTATAGAGCACCTGGGATCTTCAGAGTGACAGCACATGCTGAGAACAGCCAGGGATATGACAGCAGCTCCATGTTCTTACATATCACCAGTATGTCAACAAGAAACACTGGCTCCCTTATGTCTCATGTGGTTTCATGATTTTCCCTGCCTAAGCACTTTTGAGCCCTGTCGTCATTGGTCAATGGTGCACTAAATAGGGAATAAGGTGCTATTTTGGATAACTTGGTGTTGACATGAACAAGGGACTGATCAAACTTGACTTTCAGTTGATATGTATTTATACATTTTATATTCTTGTCGATTGTGAATTTAGCATTATATGAATCATGTAAGCCACTGACACCAGTATAGATTACAGATGATCATACGTCAAGAACTATAGATTGACCTACAACAACAATGCATGTTAAGTGCTTATGAAGCTTTTGGATTGTTGGATTTGTAAATTAACTCATTTACTGTTACCAAAATGACTGCATTTGGTTTGTATTGGCCAATGTGGTTCTCTTGTGTGTCTCAGGCCCAGTGGAGCGTGTGTATCTCTCAGCTCCTATTGTGGCCATCAGGAAGAAGGAAGTCAACCTAACTGCTGTGGTCTGGCCCGTCCACCAAAGAACACTAACCTTTTTCTGGTGGTTTGAAAACAGCTCTGAGGTGAGAGTCCTTCTCCCAATACACTGACCATTCCTGCTGTATCTGTGTGGGTGCTACACCTTGCCTAGTTCAGGTACCTTGTTATATTGTAGATTTGAATTGTTTATTCGCAGCAAGTTGTCTTGGTCCTTTGTGTATTCCACGTGTGCTGCAAAAGGCAAGGTTGTGAGGTTTTCTATGCCATTCGCTTTGTCTTGCAAAACCCAGTCCTTAATAACCTTGGGTGGAAGCATCGCGTACACGTTTCAGAAGGAGGGCATGAACAGGGTCATTGTCCAGGTGTCTTCTGGGTGCAACATACTGCAGGATACCAAGGTCATCATTGTTAAAGGTGAGTGGAAAGGACTCCTTCGAAGGCTTAAATATGAATGTAACATAGGTACGCAACTTGTTTTAATCACACATCTTCTATATCCATGTTAACACTGCCTTGTTAGTGAAAATGTGGACGTCTCCTCTACTCCTTTCTACTCACCTCTATGTCATGAGAAACAAGAGTAAATTGTAAATTCATGTTAGGTTATAAGCAATTCCAGCAAACTGAAGGATTCTTAATGGTATGTTGCCACACGGCAAAGCTTTGTGGTAGAGGGTTCATGGAATCGTCCTCCATGTTTCGCAGAGTTCTTCAATTCCCTGCTGTTATCATTCTCTCCGACTTTGGACGAGCACAACCCTGACATCCCTGAGTGGAAAGAGGATGTGGGCCGCGTGGTGAGGACAGCTGTGTCACAGGTATAGGAACGAGGTCCCTCTGGGACAACAGTCGTCATGTGGTTGTCACGCAAAGGCTTTTATGATCTGAACTCTTTCAAAACATGAGACATGATGAGGATAACCCTCCTTAATTCAATGTGACATTTTATTAAGGAAGTCAAGTTAACATAGATGTGTATTATCATGTGTTTTCCCACGGTAGCAGTGTGCATGTTTGACTGGAAGACTGCTGTTACAGGTGTCTGGGTTTCCAGAAGAGCAGCTGTTGGTATCGTTGTTTCCAGGTGTTCCAACAACAGCAGAACTATTTATCCTGCCTGAGACTCCGTTGTCTGAACATGGGAAAGGGAACGAAGAGGACTTAGTGAGTGTAAGCATATTTTTTTTTTGTGCTTTAGGAAATCTTCTAGAACTTCTTATCTTGTAATTAATCTACAAAAAAATTCACATTTGTATCACCAATGGGGTTTAACTGATTTAATTGGTTTTCCAAGATAATGTTATCATCAGCTTTTCTTCAAATTTGAAAGAATAATCTTTGCAAATGCACATTTTGGGGTGGCATGTCCTTTTTCAATTTTGTGAAACAGATTTCAGACATTCTTATAAATGCCCTGAACCAAGGATTGATCCAGTTTGAGTTGAAACCTGACACTCAAATAATTGTTTACATCACACAGCTAACTTCGGGTAAGTTGCAGTTTTTCTTTGACTCTTTCACAGTATAAAGTGCTAAATAACAATGCATAAACAATTCTAAATACTATAATAAACACTGTACTGACACTCAATTCACCACCTGATGTCAACAGCAGACATTGATAGATATTCTTCCTTGAATCTCTTTTGTAACTAGCTTATTACAGTAGATTGTCTTATAGTCATGCAATCAATGATACTTTTAACAACAGATACATTTAGTATGCACCTTGGAAGTCAACAGGGTCAGTTGGATATTAGCATATCACCACAACTTGTCAATCAACCCCACATGACTTTACCCTTTTCATTCAGTTACTGATGTGTCTTAAATTGTGTCTGCATGGAAAGGTCTGAGATGCCTTTAAACTGCTGTAGAAAGGTCAACGACTTCACTGGTCTCCTCTTGGAAGAGAGAAAGATGGGTTGGGGGTGGGTTAATACATACTCTGAATAATATGCCTCAGCACTTAAAGCCATGACTAAGCGCAAACCTTTCAGAGGCATAGGGAGAAAGAGCGGGACCTCATGGATGGAGGCCCTTCTTAAAATGAAACATGACAGATGCTCACTCAGACCTAATGGACACCTGCTAAGTGAATAAAAGCGAATGATTGCTGGTTTCTTCCCTTGTTTTCTCCCATTGAAATTGTTTCTGCTTTTACCAACTCTTGTTTGGCATGGTTGGTTTAGTTTAGTTTATTAGGATCCCCATTAGCTGTAACTAATGCAGCAGCTACTCTTCTTGGTCAGCACAAAACATAAAGTACATGAGAAAGTACAGAACAGTTATAGACAAGAGTAACAAAGACATAACTACATTAAATTAATGATATCAACAAAAGAATTGGCTAAAGCAGAAATCTGTAGGCTAAAGTCTTGTTCTGTCTCTGTATTTCCCCAGCACCTCTGGTTGATTCCAACCCAATTCACAGTAGCTCAGCCATGCTGATGTTGCTGTCTGTGGCGTTTGTTGGTTTAGTTGCATTCTTCATCTTCAAGTTCAAAAGGTATGTTCTCGTAATAATATTGATTGGTTGGTAATAGTCAACCAATTTTTTCTTATTTTGTCTTAGTGGCATTCAAAAGCTACATTATACTCTTAACTATCAACTAAGAAGTGAAGTTGTTACAGAACTGCAGGTTAAGTTCACATGACGTCAGTAGAGTGGTGTCTGGCTTGTTAGGAAAATCCCCTGGATCCATGTCCAGGCTGAGGAGAACCAGGAAAAGGAGCCGGAGAGGATTGGCACGGTTGGGCAGAACAACACCATGTCAAAGATGAAGCACAGTGAGTTCCCCTCAGAGAAGGAACTTACGGAGAAAGAACTAGAGGCCAGGACCAGAGGTAAGTTAGACTTTACCGTATAGAAAAGTGGCGGACTTGCCTAATGGACCTAGAGCCAAGCCAAGCTCCCATGAGCCAGAGCCAAGCTCCCATGAAAATCATCAAATGCCGTAGCCTATGTAAATCATCTGTCCACACACAGCAGAAGACAAATCTCTGTTGTGCGCTGTAACATATGGGAAATAGTTATATTGTAAAATGTCGTAATAGACATCAAGTTAATTTGCAATTTCAATAAATAATCACACTAAATACATTGGTTAAAACGTATAAAAAGTATAATTGAAACATTGCAAAATGTTTTCATCATTGCTAGGACAGCAAGTTTAAAAGCCACAAACTGCTAGCTAGTCAATTAACTCACATATTTTCAAAGAGATAGCTAATGCGTCAAGCGAGCTGCAATAAAAACGACACGGCACCTTATCGTCTATCAGAATAGGTTTATGTCAGATATTGAGTTCTGACAGAATTATGGATTGCAATGGAAAGCATTGTATCAATATTCAGTGTCATGTATTATGATTAGCCATTTCAAGATACAGAAAGTTTCACGGTGTAGGCCTACTGTATTGTACTTGACAAACCCTTAAGTGCCTTTGAATTTAATTGATTTTTTACCATAAGCTCCTGTAAGTATTTGTATTTAATATGGATCCCCAGCATAATTAAGGCAGTTTATACCATTTTTTAAACATTACAATACATTCACAGATTTCACAACACACTGTGTGCCCTCAGGCCCCTACTCCACCATCACCACATATATACAGTACAAAATCCATGTGTACGTGTGTGCATAAAGCATAAAGGTCAACATAGGGAAACCATTGGGTTGTTAAATCAGGTGGACTGCTGACTGTTTTTGACAACAGTGCCACTGCAGTGGTCCTGATAGACATGTGGGCGGAAGGCTTTTTGAGAGGTCAGCACTTTGGACAATCTTCATCTCACAGCAGGTCTCTCCTCCAGCAGACCTTAGTGATCTGAGACAGATAGATTTCTCTTCTGCTGCGTCCCAACTATTTATTCTCAATGGACAGAGCAATATGGGAGCTTTAACTTGTACAATTAGATTCAATAATATGGCCGTTGTGTGTCTGTTAAGATTCCATGATTACTCTGATGCCTGCAGTGGTTCCTATGCTAGTTTAGTTGGTAGGTCGACACAAAGGTCCTCAAAGTGCTGCCAACATCAAAACATTCAAATGATACCAACTGGGGTAATTTGCTTTATTGGGGTGTTGGAGACAATAGTGTCTTTGGGGGCACTATTCATAATAATTATACCTGTGTTTATATATTCTATCACCAGGAGAAAATGGAAGAACTGGGGAGAGAGTGATCACAAGAGAGTTTCCTACTTGTACTAATGTCTAAGAAATGAGATTCTGAATACTGTAAGTACAGGTTGTGGTGTTTCAATGTACCAATTTAAAAAGCTTTGTTTTCACCATATACTTTGGTCGCTGAGAATTGCTAATTAATATGTATTTCACAATACTTTAGAAATCTATATAGCGGGAGAATACATTTGGTGCATATACTTTACTTGAGTATTGAGGAAGCGTAATATGACATCTGTGAATGTCAGAAATAAGAACAGGCCATTGTTGAAAGAGTAATTGTCTTCTTCAGTGCCAGATAGCATTGCTAATGAATACTTTAACGCAACATGATTATCTTACAGATGTACATTTGATCATGACAACTGTATCGACTGTACTATTACACAAGGGAGGTGGAATGTAAATAATAACACATACAGACATACTACAAACTAGTGTGGCTGCTTGGGAAACAATCTCTAGCCTATAATTGAGGCTGTTAAAAGGTGTACAGGTGGATGAAAAGCATGTATGCCAACATTTTCTATTAGATTGTCCATTCTATAATCTTGGCACACTGAACAGAGTTTGTGTTATCTATTAGCCTACTGCTAATACAATAATATTGCTCACTTTTTCTAGCATGTCATAATTCACTTTTTTAACAGTAACATATAAGATAATATGATGAGGTAAGCAAGTGTTGATCATGGTGATTTTAATATTAGTAAAAGTTTTAAACCATTTATCGGATAGTCTTGTTGAAGATTTAGCAAAAGTTGCTTAACATTGTAGTGCATGAGCTATACTGTATTGTTAATTTTGTTAGCTAAGCTAATATTTAAGTTTTTACCCCATAGTTCTTACTGTAAACAAAATGAAATGTAATTGTTCAAAATAAATGTATTTTTCTATGAAAGTAGGCCTATGTTTTTATTTTTTATTTTTTTACATGTACACATTGTATTGATGGAGATGTAAACAAGTATTTCAAGGTAACTAACCTTGAATTCCAAGCTTTATGTTTTCCATAAGCACGGATTCTGATAATTGATGACCATACTGTAGAAACAGAAAGTCTTAAAACACCATGATTGTGTAATGAAACCATGAAAAGTAATGCACCTACTGTAAGCTGAGATCTGGTGTCTGGAGGATGTTTGAATGTAAACCCAATGTAAATGTTTTAATACACAGAATGTGTTTTAAAACAGAAATGTAGTACTCTGAGTAACCCAAAGTGGTTATTCAACCTGAATATTGTTGCTTTTAGGGGTTTCAGTGCATGTAAAAGGCTGCATCAAGACACAACAATATAAAACTGTTTTTCATACAATCAATTAATTAGAAGTGCAAATGGTTTTTAACCTACATATTGATTGGTGATACTTTAAGGGCCTATGGAGAATATTTTTTGTGGATTTCCACCTTTATTTTTTATAATGCTTTATTTTGATGTAAAAAATGTCCCCCCTCTCCGGCACTCGACATTGCAAGTCCTGGCAACCCATCATCATGCACACTTGGCAACCCTCATTACGCACACCTGGACTCCATCACTACCCTGATTACCTTTATTTAACTAGGCAAGTCAGTAACGTAAGAACAAAATATTATTTACAATGATGGCCTACACCGGCCAATTGTGCGCCGCCCTATGGGACTCCCAATCACGGCCAGTTGTTATACAGCCTGGATTCAAACCAGGGTGTCTGTAGTGACAACTCTAGCACTGAGATGCAGTGCCTTAGACTGCTGTGCTACTCTGGAACCAATGGCAGAAGCAAGTGCAGAACCCTCAGTTCTTGCAATTCAACCACCAGTTACTGCTGGTGGTTTGAACACTGTACTTGACAATGCCTGCCAAAATGTTATTTAATGGCAAATTATAAAATACATAGAACAATGTTAAGCATTAAGACACTTCAGAAAAGGGGATCTAATTCTGTACTAGACAGGATTCAAAACATCATAATAGGGTTTCAACCTTTTTTGTTAGTATTCCCAGTCTCTGGCAAGGTTTTGCAAAATACTTGATGAAGTGGTGTTACAACACACGGTGTAATGTTTCAAAACATCTCAAGATGATGTGTTTCAATAATCTACCACAGTTACGGTTTCGTCTCCTTCAGTTGTTCGCAGTTCAGTTGACACTAGTTTTGGTCTTACAAAGCACCTCATTTTAACAGTGTAATGCTTAATGTTATTCACCATGGTTCAGTGATAGTCTACCTTGTAATAATTGTTTGCCACAGAAGTGATAGACAAACAAAGCTATTTCTATATGTATGTCCTCTCTGTCAGAGGAGTTGTCTGTACTGTCATCGCGACAGCCTCTAACACAAACACCCCCCAGCTTCCTGAATCTCTGTTTTACTATTATCCCCAAAGGTTTTGCACAGTGAGTCCTGGCTGGAACACATATCCCTTATATCTGCCAGCTAAGGCTAGACATGCACACTGACACTCACACTTCCTGATTATCCAGCATAGTCCCCGAAGTAATCTCGTTTTGCTAGAAATCTAAGTTTGTGTGAGATTTTGTACCCCTGACATTAAAGTACAATTTGGTGTCTGAACAGGTGCATTTTTCATTCTCTACTCATCCCCTAATCTCTCTTTCTCTCTCTTTCTTTTTTTTGTGTAACTATTTCAACACCACGTTGTCAAACACCAATCTAAATCATTGCTAAGCAGTTTCCATGTCCCTGGGAGTCTCACTCTACCTACGTTTCTCAGTCCAAATTTACGCCAACTACATTTCTGTAGCAGGGACATAATGCTGTACTCAATTAAAATAAACTATTTCACACTGGGGCTAACACAATATTGCCGCAAGCTATTGTTGTAGGATATTTTTCATTCAAGGTGCTACTCCCCTTCTAGAAACCCACTGGAGTGTGTTTGAGTAATGACAGTGTGCTGTCATTACTCAACTTTTGAGGAAACCCTTTGCACTTAATGCTGTACTTTCTTTGTCATTATGGGATATTGTGTGTAGATTGAAGAGGGGAAAAAACCAATACATTTTAGATTACGGTTGTAACCTAACAATATGTGGAAAAAGTCAAGGGGTCTGAATAATTTCCGAAGGCACTGTACATGCAAAAACACATATTAAAAACAATTATATATTTTTTTACATGCGGTAGAGCATGCTGGGTAAAAAGTTAATTTGTTATCATAACTTCAAAAAAACTGCGTTGATGTGACTTCTCATTTAGTTTTGAGTCAGTACCATATAAACATTTTAAGCAATAATGACTTTTCATTGACTTTGAGTTCAACTTACTAGAAGTATTTTGCGTTAAAAAAGCCTTTGGTTTACAGTGTGGAGAGGGGATAATTAATTTGTTGCACAGTGGGTAAAATGTGGATCTAGTCCATTAGATACACTCCAGGCTTCTTTTCATTGTCCTCCTAGTCAGCCCCCAAGTATATGCAAATGACCACCTTAGAACATAGAGGATGTTAAATAACTATTATTACAGGTTAAAACAGAACCACTGTGGATGGTTATCTTAAAGATCCTCATCATGAGCCAATCCCAGTCCGTTTTCTCCCAAGATCGCCTCTCCTACTCATTATAATAGTCTCAGATCTACTGTAACTAACTCAGGGTAATCAGCATCTAAATCTAATTATGTCATACAACTAACTGTTAGGGGCAGTTGGAATAAATCCTTTCATAAGAACTATGCAATATAATAAACATATACAGTGGGGAGAACAAGTATTTGATACACTGCCGATTTTGCAGGTTTTCCTACTTACAAAGCATGTAGAGGTCTGTAATTTTTATCATAGGTACACTTCAACTGTGAGAGACGGAATCTAAAACAAAAATCCTGAAAATCACATTGTATGATTTTTAAGTAATTAATTTGCATTTTATTGCATGACATAAGTATTTGATCACCTACCAACCAGTAAGAATTCCGGCTCTCACAGACCTGTTAGTTTTTCTTTAAGAAGCCCTCCTGTTCTCCACTCATTACCTGTATTAACTGCACTTGTTTGAACTCGTTACCTGTATGAAAGACACCTGTCCACACATTCAATCAAACAGACTTCAACCTCTCCACAATAGCCAAGACCAGAGAGCTGTGTAAGGACATCAGGGATACAATTGTAGACCTGCACAAGGCTGGGATGGGCTACAGGACAATAGGCAAGCAGCTTGGTGAGAAGGCAACAACTGTTGGCGCAATTATTAGAAAATGGAAGAAGTTCAAGATGACGGTCAATCACCCTCGGTCTGGGGCTCCATGCAAGATCTCACCTCGTGGGGCATCAATGATCATGAGGAAGGTGAGGGATCAGCCCAGAACTACACGGCAGGACCTGGTCAATGACCTGAAGAGAGCTGGGACCACAGTCTCAAAGAAAACCATTAGTAACACACTACGCCGTCATGGATTAAAATCCTGCAGCGCACGCAAGGTCCCCCTGCTCAAGCCAGCGCATGTCCAGGCCCGTCTGAAGTTTGCCAATGACCATCTGGATGATCCAGAGGAGGAATGGGAGAAGGTCATGTGGTCTGATGAGACAAAAATAGAGCTTTTTGGTCTAAACTCCACTCGCCGTGTTTGGAGGAAGAAGAAGGTTGAGTACAACCCCAAGAACACCCTCCCAACCGTGAAGCATGGAGGTGGAAACATAATTCTTTGGGGATGCTTTTCTGCAAAGGGGACAGGACGACTGCACCGTATTGAGGGGAGGATGGATGGGGCCATGTATCGCGAGATCTTGGCCAACAACCTCCTTCCCTCAGTAAGAGCATTGAAGATGGGTCGTGGCTGGGTCTTCCAGCATGACAACGACCCGAAACACACAGCCAGGGCAACTAAGGAGTGGCTCCGTAAGAAGCATCTCAAGGTCCTGGAGTGGCCTAGCCAGTCTCCAGACCTGAACCCAATAGAAAATCTTTGGAGGGAGCTGAACGTCCGTATTGCCCACCGACAGCCCCGAAACCTGAAGGATCTGGAGAAGGTATGTATGGAGGAGTGGGCCAAAATCCCTGCTGCAGTGTGTGCAAACCTGGTCAATAACTACAGGAAACGTATGATCTTTGTAATTGCAAACAAAGGTTTCTGTACCAAATATTAAGTTCTGCTTTTCTGATGTATCAAATACTTATGTCATGCAATAAAATGCAAATTAATTACTTAAAAATCATACAATGTGATTTTCAGGATTTTTGTTTTAGATTCCGTCTCTCACAGTTGAAGTGTACCGATGATAAAAATTACAGACCTCTACATGCTTTGTAAGTAGGAAAACCTGCAAAATCGGCAGTGTATCAAATACTTGTTCTCCCCACTGTAGTTGCAGATCATCTTGAGGCAAAAATATTATTTTCATTGCATTTCACCCTCTGTCTTCACCACATTGCCAGTGTTTCTATATTTATTTTTTCATCTCACATTGGCTGGTACAGTGTGATACCACCCAAAAAGACATTAATGCACAGTAAAGGAGTCACAATACTTGCCCTACTCTAGCTGCCCAGTTTGCAAATGGAAAATGAGTTTAGATTTCCCCAAATAAAGTCTAGGAGTGGGATATTAGAACTTCTGTGCCTCTCCCAAAGAGACAGCCAACCTACTGAAAAGAGTCAGTCATCTCTGGCTAGGAAACCCTTGTCGACAAGAAGGGATATTCTTCAGTCTTTCAGTCCCATGTGGAACACAAGGAGATTGGATGTGAATCTTTTACCCAATAGTCCTTTGCCCAAGGAAAGAAGTTCCGATGGCAATGTCTGCAACAAGACCGTAAGTTGAGTGGTAGCATCCAAAGGTTGATATCATGGCATATATCCAGTGTGAGAATAAACAAAAAGAGCATGCAGATACTCTCTGTCCCTGTCTCATCTGCAAAAAAAAAAATCAGAAACTCTACGATTTGACAGAAATAAAGCCTGCATGGTACATCCTGAACTATGCCCTTCTCATGGAGGTCCTGTGGTCTACCAGTCTCCAATTTGAGTGTGCCCTCAACTTCTGATTCGGAGCTTAAAGGGCAAAATCCAGCAGAGCCAAAAAAGGTATTGTCTGGTATTGGTATGTACTATGTGGAAACTTCCATCCTCCTACAACCACCACATCTAACATAGATACTGTCATAATAATTACACAACACAGTCATGGACCTTATGGTCTGCATCCAAACATGAGAAACAAGTGGATAGTTATTTGCATGAATCTCAAATTAGCATCTGAATACCACAAGCTTTAAATATTGTATTAATGCCCACCAACATCATTGACTGATTCTATAAACCAAACGTTAAGACATTTGTCTCTTATTGTTTTGTTAAATATAATTTCCATGTAGTTAGTCACTAAGGGCCCGATTCCGATGTAGGGAATCGCATCTTTCTTATACATGCCTTTCCTATGTACTTCTCAATAGTTGGTGTTCAGACTTACCTTACGGAAATGCATAATGGGCTTTGCAAGCTTGGTTCCCTTGTCCGTACTGAATAAATGGAATTCAGCTGCTGAAAACCCTCCCACTTCCTGGCCAACAGATGATCTCGTGGAGTTTTCATTCAATAGGGTTTTCAGTACATGTATCTTAAGCCATCACTTTAAATACAGTGTACCTTTAATTACAATTTTGTTGACAGACTACAATACATCGAGAGAATGGGTTCAGAAAATAGAGATCAATGAATGAATGCCATCTATGCATATTCGTCTCTGTTTCAGCGCCAACTGGTAGATTTAAAAAATACTCTGATCTTTTAGATTATTTAGGCAAATATAAGTATGTATCAATCATTAAAAAAAAACTGTTTTGGAGAGCCTTCATGAACAAAATATATTGATTAGCAGGTTTAACCTGCTACGTGTGGTCTGAGTTCCATAATGATTCATGTCCAAAATTATTGCGCAACGTTAGCCTAATATGATCCACTAATGCTAGCGACGTTCAAGAACAACTTCACGTGACAGAGGAAAGAAATGGAATGATGCAAAATGTAAGTTACAACTTCAAGAAAACTAACACTAAAGTGATAGTTGTGAATGTATGTGGGTATTACTGACAGTGGCCCCATAGTGTCTAATATAATACCAATTATAAAATAAATGGAGAAGAGCACTGGCATAGGCTATAGTTAAAACATTCTAAAGCGCATACATCAAATCAAAATCAAATTGATTTATAAAGCCCTTCTTACATCAGCTGATATCTCAAAGTGCTGTACAGAAACCCAGCCTAAAACCCCAAACAGCAAGCAATGCAGGTGTAGAAGCATGGTGGCTAGGAAAAACTCCCTAGAAAGGCCAGAACCTAGGAAAAAACTTAGAGAGGAACAAGGCTCTGAGGGGTGGCCAGTCCTCTTCTGGCTGTGCCGGGTGGAGATTATAACAGAACATGGCCAAGATGTTCATATGTTCATAGATGACCAGCAGGGTCAAAATAATAATCACAGTGGTTGTCGAGGGTGCAACAGGTCAGCACCTCAGGAGTAAATGTCAGTTGGCTTTTCATAGCCGATCATTCAGAGTATCTCTACCGCTCCTGCTGTCTCTAGAGAGTTGAAAACAGCAGGTCTGGTACATCAACTCGGTAGGTTCAGCCCTACAGAAGCCTATACCTTTGGTGTCTAAATTTCATCCACGCAAATTATGAGGGTACACACTTAAAATTGTGAATAACGGGACAGCTATTTATAGCCTATTTCACTGTGGAAAACGGGCCGCAATACATGTCATATTGATATGATTTTCTGTTTGCTTCAATATGGCTGGTTTCACATTCGTATCCAGGGATCATAAGGAAAATAATCAAAATGAACGTGTATTTACAATCCCCATCTCCAAATGGATTACTAATTTACCTAGCACTTATCAATAGCTCTTATCCATTTTATAAATTGCAGTGCATGGAGAATGCTGTTATTTATATTGGAAAAAACGAAGTAGATGATTTTTCCACTTGGAACCGTTAGGTTCGCTCAACCTTATTCATGATTTCCTCGCGCGTAAAGGTGGTGGAATTACGAGGGGATAAAGTCAAGGTCAGAATATGGCTTATCTGTAGACCAACATCCACCACACCTTCATTTCTTAGATCCCCCCACCTCCCAACGAAAAGCCTATGAATATCATGCTATTCTCATGCTTAACCCTTGTGTTGTCTTAAGGGTAAAAAATGTCCCGCCACTATGTTTAACAGCAGAAACAACCCACTAAATTATATTTTTTCAACCTCGAAATTGTATGACTTTTCCTAGACTGACACCAACATTAGAAAAAGTGAAACATCGTCTTCGTTCATAGTTCCATGAAAGCTGTACACCACCAGGGTACAAAGATTGTCTTAGGTTCATTTTTGACCCGACAGTTATAAAATAATTTACACACCAGTAAAACACACACACACACACACACACACACACACACACACACACACACACACACACACACACACACACACACACACACACACACACACACACACACACACACACACACACACACACACACACACACACACACACACACACACACACACACACACACACACACACACACAATGAGAAATTGAGATCATGTGTGCTACTGATTGAACTCAGACAAAACTAAAACGTTCTTGTGCATGTGCAGTATCTCCCCTCCACGACTCCACACATGACTCCAGTTCACAGACAAAATAAAAACAATTTCAGACAAAATAAACAACATTTTACATTTCTTGAAAGCATTGTTTACTAATGGGGAATGCAGTCAGTGGCTATAAATGAGCTGCAGATGACAGTCCCCTCAAGTTCTCTCTTTGCTGAAGCCACAAGTGCACGTTTCAGTGCCCAACAGGTCGTAGATCTGATATTTTTCAGATGTCCAGGAGGAACAAGAGAACAATGATTTAGAAGAGGAGGAGGTATCTGAAGAAGAAGATGGGGAAGAAGACAACCCAGAGCACGATGTATCATCTTCAGATGAAGAAGAAATCCCTCAAGCTGAAAGAGACATTTTTGTCAAAGAACAGCAAAATAACATGGTCCTTGTCACCATATGACAACCAGGGCAGCACAAATGTCATAAGGATTACCCCAGGGCCCACAAGACATGCAGTTGCCCATGCCCAGGACATCGCCTCAATATTCTACGTGCTCATCACACCAGCCATCGAAAATATCATCCTGGAGATGACAAATTTGAAAAAAGTTTCCTAAATATGGAGACAACTGGAAAAGGATGGATGAGATTGACCTGCGTGCCTACATAGGGCTGCTAATCTTAGCCGGTGTGTATAGGTCCCGAGGCGAGGCTGCCACTGAAAGTCTTTCACACTTTCTCAAGAATGGTACCATTTGATAACCGTGAGTCAAGACCTGCAAGACATGTGAGAGACAAACTGGAGGCCATAAGAGAGGTCTGGGAGAAGTGGGTGGAGCGTCTGCCATACCTCTACAACCCTGTGCCTGAAGTAACAGTGGATGAGCAACTAGTTCCATTCAGAGGTACATTTTTATTTTCATATAGGTTATGTACAGTTGAAGTTGGAAGTTAACATACAATTTAGCCAAATACATTTAAACTCCGTTTTTCACAATTTCTGACATTTAATCCTAGTAAAAATTCCCTGTCTTAGGTCAGTTAGGATCACCACTATTTTAAGAATGTGAAATGTCAGAATAATAGCAGAGAGAATGATTTATTCCAGCTTTGATTTCTTTCATCACATTCCCAGTGGATCAGAAGTTTACATACACCTAATTAGTATTTGGTAGCATTGCCTTTAAATTGTTTAACTTGGGTCAAACGTTTCGGGTAGCCTTCCATAAGCTTCCCACAATAAATTGGGTGAATTTTAACCTTAGCCTTAACTTCCTGACTGATGTCTTGAGATGTTGCTTCAATATATCCACATCATTTTCATTCCTCATGATGTCATCTATTTTGTGAAGTGCACCAGTCCCTCCTATAGCAAAGCACCCCCACAACATGATGCTACCACCCCCGTGCTTCACGGTTGGGATGGTATTCTTTGGGTTGCAAGCCTCCCCCTTTCTCCTCCAAACGTAACGATGATCATTATGGCCAAACAGTTCTATTTTTGTTTCATCAGACCGGAGGACATTTCTCCAGAAAGTACGATCGTTGTCCCCATGTGAAGTTGCAAACCATAGTTTGGCTTTTTTATGGCGGTTTTGGAGCAGTGGCTTCTTCCTTGCTCAGCGGCCTTTCAGGTTATCTCGAAAAAGGACTCGTTTTACTGTGGATATAGTTACTTTGTACCTGCTTCCTCCAGTATCTTCACAAGGTCCATTGCTGTTGTTCTGGGATTGATTTGCACTTTTCGCACCAAAGTACGTTCATCTCTAGGAGACAGAGCGCGTCTCCTTCCTGAGCGGTATGGCGGCTGAGTGGTCCTGTGGTGTTTATACTTGCGTACTATTGTTTGTACAGATGAACGTGGTACCTTCAGGCATTTGTAAATTGCTCCCAAGGATGAACCAGACTTGCGGAGGTCTACAATAGTTTTTCAAATCAAATCAAAAAAAAATTATTAGTCACATACACATGGTTAGCAGATGTTAATGCGAGTGTAGCGAAATGCTTGTGCTTCTAGTTCCGACAATGCAGTAATAACCAACAGTAATCTAACCTAACAATTCCACACTACTACCTTACACACACACACAAGTGTAAAGGGATAAAGAATATGTACATAAAGATATATGAATGAGTGGTGGTACAGAACGGCATGGCAGATGCAGTAGATGGTATAGAGTACGGTATATACATATGAGATGAGTACTGTAGGGTATGTAAACATAAAGTGGCATAGTTTAAAGTGGCTAGTGGTACATGTATTGCATAAAGATGGCAAGATGCAGTAGATGATATAGAGTACAGTATATATACATATGAGATGGGTAATGTAGGGTATGTAAACATTGTATTAAGTGGCATTGCTTAAAGTGGCTAGTGGTACATTTTTACATAATTTCCATCAATTCCCATTTTTAAAGTGGCTGGAGTTGAGTCAGTATGTTGGCAGCGGCCGCTAAATGTTAGTGGTGGCTGTTTAACAGTCTGATGGCCTTGAGATAGAAGCTGTTTTTCAGTCTCTCGGTCCCTGCTTTGATGCACCTGTACTGACCTCGCCTTCTGGATGATAGCGGGGTGAACAGGCAGTGGCTTGGGTGGTTGTTGTCCTTGATGATCTTTATGGCCTTCCTGTGACATCGGGTGGTGTAGGTGTCCTGGAGGGCAGGTAGTTTGCCCCTGGTGATGCGTTCTGCAGACCTCACTACCCTCTGGAGAGCCTTACGGTTGTGGGCGGAGCAGTTGCCGTACCAGGCGGTGATACAGCCCGACAGGATGCTCTCGATTGTGCATCTGTAGAAGTTTGTGAGTGCTTTTGGTGACAAGCCGAATTTCTTCAGCCTCCTGAGGTTGAAGAGGCGCTGCTGCGTCGTCGTTGTTGGTGATCAAGCCTACCACTGTAGTGTCATCCGCAAACTTGATGATTGAGTTGGAGGCGTGCATGGCCACGCAGTCGTGGGTGAACAGGGAGTACAGGAGAGGGCTCAGAACGCACCCTTGTGGGGCCCCAGTGTTGAGGATCAGCGGGGTGGAGATGTTGTTACCTACCCTCACCACCTGGGGGCGGCCCGTCAGGAAGTCCAGGACCCAGTTGCACAGGGCGGGGTCGAGACCCAGGGTCTCGAGCTTGATGACGAGTTTGGAGGGTACTATGGTGTTAAATGCTGAGCTGTAATCGATGAACAGCATTCTCACATGGGTATTCCTCTTGTCCAGATGGGTTAGGGCAGTGTGCAGTGTGGTTGCGATTGCGTCGTCTGTGGACCTATTGGGTCGGTAAGCAAATTGGAGTGGGTCTAGGGTGTCCGGTAGGGTGGAGGTGATATGGTCCTTGACTAGTCTCTCAAAGCACTTCATGATGACGGAAGTGAGTGCTACGGGGCGGTAGTCGTTTAGCTCAGTTACCTTAGCTTTCTTGGGAACAGGAACAATGGTGGCCCTCTTGAAGCATGTGGGAACAGCAGACTGGGATAAGGATTGATTGAATATGTCCGTAAACACACCAGCCAGCTGGTCTGCGCATGCTCTGAGGACGCGGCTGGGAATGCCGTCTGGGCCTGCAGCCTTGCGAGGGTTAACACGTTTAAATGTTTTACTCACCTCGGCTGTAGTGAAGGAGAGCCCGCAGGTTTTGGTAGGGGGCCGTGTCAGTGGCACTGTATTGTCCTCAAAGCGGGCAAAAAAGTTGTTTAGCCTGTCTGGGAGCAAGACATCCTGGTCCTCGACGGGGCTGGTTTTCTTTTTGTAGTCCGTGATTGACTGTAGACCCTGCCACATACCTCTTGTGTCTGAGCTGTTGAATTTCGACTCGATTTTGTCTCTGTACTGAGACTTAGCCTGTTTGATTGCATTTTCTGTGGTCTTGGCTGATTTCTTTTGATTTTCCCATGATGTCAAGCAAAGAGGCACTGGGTTTGAAGGTAGGCCTTGAAATACATCCACAAGTACACCTCCAATTGACTCAAATAATATCCATTAGCCTATCAGAAGCTTCTAAAGCCATGATATAATTTTCTGGAATTTTCCAAATTGTTTAAAGGCACAGTCAACTTTGTGTATGTAAACTTCTGACCCACTGGAATTGTGATACAGTGAATTATAAGTGAAATAATCTGTCTGTAAACAATTGTTAGAAAAATGACTTGTGTCATGCACAAAGTAGATGTCCTAACTGACTTGCCAAAACTATAGTTTGTTAACAAGAAATTTGTGGAGTAGTTGAAAAACAAGTTTTAATGACTCCAACCTAAGTATATGTAAACTTCCGACTTCAACTGTAAGTGATTTTCACTGTTAATTGTATAAATGTATAGTGATCTCTTTGTCAAAAGGTCGCTGTTCTTTCCAGCAGTATATGCCCAGCAAGCCAGCAAAGTATGGCATCAAGACATGGGTGGCCTGTAATGCACAATCCAGCAACGCTTGGAAGATGCAAGTATACACAGGGAAGCCAACAGGTGGAGGCCCGGAGAAGAACCAGGGGATGCGGGTTGTGCTTAATGTGACAGATGGACTGAGGGGGCACAATGTCACGTGTGAAAATGTCTTCACCTCTTATGAACTCAGCCAGCAGCTCCTGAAGAGGAAGATCACCATGGTTGGCACAGTTAGAAAGAACAAGCCTGAGCTCCCCCCTGCACTCCTCGCAACAAGGGGGAGAGAGGCCTTCTCATCAAAGTTTGCCTTCACCCCCACCCTAGTTTCTTACCTCCCAGAGAGGAAAAAGAATGTGGTCCTCCTGAGCACACTGCACAAAACAGCTGAGATCTACAAGGGCACAAGGCGAGACTCAGATGCAGACATGGGAGGCAGATGGTTTGAGTCTCTGATATTTTTTATAATCCAAGAGGTAGGCAAGAGAATGGTCATGGACAGGCAAAACCAGGTCAGAGTCCAGAAGGTACAGAGGGGCAGGCAGGCTCGAGGTCAGGGTAGGCAGAATGGTCATGCAGGCTGGTTCAGAGTCCAGATAGGCAAGGGTCACAACCGGGAGGACTAGCAAAACAGAGAGAAGGAAAAAGCAGGAGAACAGGAAAAAGCACGCTGGTTGACTTGACAAACAAGACAAACTGACAACAGACAAGCAGGGAACACAGGAATAAGTACCCCGGGACTAATGAGGAAAACAGGTGACACCTGGAGGTGGGTGGAGACAGACACAAAGACAGGTTAAACAGATCAGTGTGTTTCAAGATCAGTGATTGTAAGGGCAGAAAGCCAGCCATCATCTTGGACTACAACCACAACAAAGGAGACATGGACAACCTGGACAAGGTGTTTGGAACTTACATCTGCAGGAGGATGACTGCCTGCTGGCCCCTGGCCATCTTCCATAACATCATTGATGTGTCCTCATGAGGCTGCAGCTGGGGCAGGCAAGAGGAGGAGATTCCAATTCTGCCTCCCAAAGAAGGACTGTAAAACAAATACTATGTGCTGCACATGTGAGAAATACATCCATGCACACACACTTGCATACTGTCCTACATGTGCTAATTAGAGTTGATTGATTTATGTTCTTCACATTTTTGTTTTGTATCTATTATCTTATTATTATTTATTGTTGTTTTTTATACACCTTGTGGGTGGGGGCAATGGTTAAAAAAAATGGGAGAAGACTTGTATTTTGTAGTTGAAATCCTCATTGTACAGTATATAAGAATACATCACCACGTTGCCAAAAAAGTTCAAAACTGTTAGTTTCCTTTCAATAAAATGCATTCAAAACTACTTTCTGCACATTTCTGCTACTTTCTTAGTCTATACAAGTGCTATCTCTTGCTAAAAAAATGTATGTTTACACCTATGCAGTACCTTTAGCAATAATAATAATAATAATAAACCTCTACTTTAGTAAAGAAAACAATTATGACAGGTGTGTTGTAATACAAAAACAAGTAGTGTCCACTGATTAAATGCAGTCTTTCTGCATTGTGAAGAGGGAAAACCCAGATATTCACAAAGTTTGTGATGAATGACAGGTTGTTTCTTCATGCAAAATAGATTTGGGTTTTCAAATTCAATTAAGCTGCTTTATTTTAGGGGTTTGTGAAGACAAGGGGAGTATACAGAATGTTAAGACTACACAATGGTTAAGTTCAAGGTCATAATAGAGAGAAAGAGAGAAAAGTGCATAAAAAGGGAATAACGTTCCATTTACATGTGCTTAACTCGGGTCGGAATCGGGGCCTAAGTTAATTAACTGACACATCCTCCACACACCTACCACCAGAGACGTACTAGAAATGGAACACTCAAGAGAAATAGATTACTGTACATTACTGTTGCTTTACTGTTGCTTGTCTTGAAGTCATACACACGACTGTAACCAGCTGAGTAACCAACTATTATCTTTAGTTCAGCAGTTCTATAATTACACTATTTTCATAAACATGCAATGTTCTTGCAAAAATACAAGTATTTCGATTAAAAATGACCCTTTTCAAGACGCCAGAAAAATCTGTAGTCTCCTCCTATAGTCCAGGCAGCACAGTGTAAGATGGTCTGTCCATGCATGGGTAGAAAACACTGGAGACCTTCCATTTGTTCCATGGTTTCAGAGTTTGCTGGAAGCAACTGCCAAAAAGATGTATTGCTTACAAGTTGGCTGTAGACTCAGCATTAAAACATATGGGGAGTTTCATCTGAGAGTTTGACGTCTGTGTGAGATGGTAGGTATCCTAGCCAGAGACATGTGACACAAGAGACAGATAATACATTATATATCAGCATTAGCACACTAGCATATCTATTTTTCCATGCAAGCATATCCATCTTCCATGCTAACAAATCTCCCTTGACATTTGGAAGGACTACATCAACTACAGCTCTACAGAGTCATTTATCACTATTATAATATAGCATTCACGCTGCACTGCTACATTCTTAGGACACTAATTCATTCATAAATTCAAAAATAACTTCAGCATGCAGTTCAATTCAATTAGGTTTATTGGCATGATAGGACACTATCTCACATTACCAAAGAAAACATATAGGAAGGTATCAACTTAACGAGGAGAGTAAGGACATTGCAATTTCAATGTATTGTTTTGATCTACCTGTGAAAACATTTCAAAATAATAAGTAATGCAAAAGATTGGCAATTAAGTCATCAGATCAACACATGGATACCATTTTTATGTCTCTGTGTGCAGTTTGAAGGAAGTTGAAGGTAGTTTCTGGGAAGAAAAGTCATTTCTGGTAGCATGCTAGCTGTTCCTGTAGACTTCCAGTCATTGTGCTAACGTTAAATATCAAAGGGTCCAGAAACGACCTTCAACTGACTTCAAACCGCAAGTAAAGACATACAAATTGTATCCATGAGTTCATCTGACTCTGGGTAAGTTTTGCCAAAATGTAGAACTATCCCTTTAATAGAGCAGTACACCACTATATAAAGGTAAAATATGTGCATTTATAGCTGTCTCATCAATAGGCCCATGAGTTATTCTTGACTACTTATCAGTAACTGTCCTCTTTATGAAGGATACCTTACCTATGCCACGTGCATCTGGCCCTGTGTCCAAGTGCTCCAAAGTGCTCACCATGTCCCCCTCAGGGTTTGGGACAGCTATAGACACCACCGAAGGGATCACTTCCTGTTGTTTCTCTCGCTCATTTGTGTGGATGTTGATGCCAGGGATCTTCCTATAGTAAATATACATTGTACAAAATAGTTAACAGCAAGTCAAATGAATAGTAAATACATTGTTAGCTCCCAGCTAGCACATTTGGTTCTTTGGAAGTTGTTGGAACGTATGTTTTTGGTTTCACATTGGTTGTGGGAACGAAGCCAATGTGAAAAACGTTAAATGTTGTGAGAACATTAGTGACCGAGCTCTAAGAAACATATGGTTTTCAGAATTGTATGTGCTAGCTTGGTTCTCTGCTTAATCACTTGTGTAATATATCTCATAAATTATATTTAGCACCGATGAGGGAAAAATGGAGTAAAACTCCCTGTTAAATTTTCTGATAAATCTGGATTTCATGGGGTATTTACAGTACCTTTTCACTGTTGTGATAAATGTTGATCTATGAACAAACCTCATTATCTTTAAAAGTGACAGATTCACACACTTTAACACTTTGAGTATAGTCATAATTTAAACTTGTGGGAGAGTGTGGTCTTTTGCAATGCAATGGAAGCAGGGGCGGCAACTACTCTAGAGGTTAGAGCATTGGGCCAGTAACTGAAAGGTTGCTAGATCAAATCCCCAACCTGACAAGGTAAAAACATCTGTCGTTCTGCCCCTGAACAAGGCAGTTAATCCATTGTTCCTAGGCCGTCATTGTAAATAAGAATTTGTTCTTAACTGACTTGCCTAGTTAAATAATAGAGGATACTATCCATTTTATATGCCATTGTATGTTGTCTCGGGTCTTATCTTTTCAACCATTGCTGCCATTCTGTTGAATGCCTCTCGCTGAATGACTCTATTTATCATTTCAGAAATGTCAACATTCACATTTTTAGATAGATGAATATTGACTGCAGAATACTTACACTCATTCAATACTTAAAACATTGATTGTCATTCCCGGGAATATTCCAGAGTATAGGAAAGAGAAGAGTGGCTTTGATGATGTCCAATTGTTAGGATGTCTCTAAAGATAGTTCATGTTTTGACTAGTTTAAGCTATTGGATTCGTGAAGTAAGATGTACATATTAATTTGCTTATGGATTGGTGTGTGAGAATGGCCTAAATTGATACTATCACTCTCATTAGAATCAGCTCAGTTAAAATGAAGTCGGGGATACTTTACCTTTTGAACTTGTAGATAACGAAAACTGCCAAACCCACAAATACGGCTGACACTAGCATAATGACTGTAGCACCATTGTGACCACTCTCACTGGTGTCCATGATAGGAGCTTGGGAAAAAATAGAGGTGGGAAAAAGTATTTAGACATAAGACAAAGAGAGAAATAGAGGGCTGTCTTTTCTTCTGGCATCACACTCCCGAGTGCTGTGAGGATTTTCAACACCGTAGTGTAACTGAATTTGACCTTAATGATCAAAACAACATGCGTTATGTCTTTCTTATACCGTTCTCATAAAGCTGTTGTGGTACTAGACTTCTCAACAGCAGTTAGCCTAGAGGTTAGAGAAGCAGAATGCTATGCAAACTGGAAGGTTGCTGGTTCAAATCTCTGGAGCAATCTCATGCTGTTTTGGCCTTGAGCAAGTCACTTAATAAAAAATGTTGCTCCCGGTACATTGCTCTGTGGCTGACCCTGTGCTAACAACCTCTCAAGTGTGTGTGTGTGTGCATGCGTGGGTGTTGTCTTGGGGGTGTGGAGACTGTTACTATTCCATTTCATTCTACTTCATAATAACATAATTCCAAAATGGCCAACATGCAAAACCCTTTGAATTGATTGTAATTGCATAGTAGTAGGCAGGACCTTATATCTTTAACTATCCTATAACCAGACATCCGACTATACTGTGAACACAGCAGACTGGCTGACCTGGAGACAGTCGTGTGGCATAGACGTTGATCTGAACCCCAGGCCGCAGAGTAAACTGGATGAGGTCTTGATTCAGGGCACTTAGCAGGACTAGAGAGAGCTGTGGAGGAATAAACACAGCTATGGTTTCACACTCATCAATATTTCAACCTCAATCATGATCAGTAAATATAGCTTTTTTTTAAAGAGGGGCAAGTGTTGATATGACATGTAAAGGCCTACTGTAATAACATTTCTGTCGAAAGGCTAACATACCAATCATAGCAATATAAATCCTATCAGGAAAAATTGCCTGGGTTATGAAAGGCAAGAGTTACTGACATTTGAAAAATGTATATGTCGCTTTTCCAATACTTTATCTTTCACTGGTGATTTGTTGTTTTGGATGTTTTTCATAAGTAATGAAGTAGTTCAAAAAATTATAAAAACAAAAAAATGTAATTCTACAAAACTGCCCTTTTCCCACATTTTTCTCCCAATGCTCTATGATTTCCCCTGTTTTACACTTACAATTGTTTGTGTTGCAGTAAACTTCCAGCAAAGTTTGTGGTGAATTTGATGCAAAATAAATAGTGTGCCACATAATGAAGGCTTGCAAATTTTTGCCAGTAGTGGTGA
Source organism: Salvelinus alpinus (assembly GCF_045679555.1). NCBI lineage: Eukaryota > Metazoa > Chordata > Actinopteri > Salmoniformes > Salmonidae > Salvelinus > Salvelinus alpinus. The sequence continues at coordinate 50,782,970 of NC_092088.1, forward strand.
ACCCGCGACAAACAGTTCCCTCAAGTTTCTATTTGAATCTGTAGCAAACCTTCATTGCCGTTATGCCTAAAACAAATGCAATATAGACAAAAACAAATAATTAAATACCCATATAAATATATATTCATGTTTATTTTCCCCATTAAAAACACTCTTACATATCTGTCTAGGTGAGACTACAGCTGTTAAAATACTAGAAATAATGTTCATTCTGAATGGAAATAAACTGACTGATCACATCACACAGATGTATAACAGAACCACAGGAGGCTGCTGAGGGGAGGAAGATTCATAATAATGGCTGGAACAGAGCGAATGGAATGGCACCAAACACCTGGAAACCATGTGTTTGATGTATTTGATACCATTCCGCTAATTCTGCTCCAGCCATTACCATGAGCCTGTCCTCCCCAATTAAGGTGCCACCAACCTCCTGTGAACAAAGCACACACACACACACACACACACACACACACACACACACACACACACACACACACACACACACACACACACACACAGGCTCAGTTTTTGATAATGCAACACTAAGTAACAGTACAGATAAAAAAGAATCAGGCCTACTGTACATAACACCCGGCATCCCACTGCTGGCTTCCTTCTGAAGCTAAGCAGGGTTGGTCCTGGTCAGTCCCTGGATAGGAGACCAGATGCTGCTGGAAGTGGTGATGGAGGGCCAGTAGGAGGCACTCTTTCCTCTGGTCTAAAAAATATTGCAATGCCCCAGGGCAGTGATTGGGGACAGTGCCCTGTGTAGAGTGCTGTATTTCAGATGGGATGTTAAACAGGTGTCCTGACTCTCTCAGGTCATTAAAGATCCCATGGCACTTATTGTAAGAGTAGGGGTGTTAACCCCGTTGTCCTGGCTAAATTCCCAAGCTGCCCCTCATACCATCATGTTCACCTAATCATCCCCAGCTTACAATTGGCTCATTCATCCCCCTCCTCTCCCCTATAACTATTCCCCAGGTCATTGCTGTAAATGAGAATGTGTTCTCAGTCAACTTACCTGGTAAAATAATGGTAAAAAAATGAAATCTTACTGTAGAAATTATTGTTGAAAAAAAGTATAGGTTGGAACTGTTGCTGATAAAATACAATATATAATGTGTATTCTGAACTGGAATAAACTGATTGATCACATCACACAGATGTAGACCAGCACACATACACACAGTCCTAATGAGAGGTGTGTGGCTGGTTGAAGTTTTCAACAACCAGGTCTATTCTGGGCTTAGGTTTTGACAGTGCAACCCTGAGGTCATGCATGGAGTCTGTTTCTGTACTTGTTTTTTAAGTATGCCAGAGTTGATCATCTGACTCGCATAGCTATGTGGTGCCAAACTGGATCAGAACATCTACTGCTTCCTCAGCCAGGCAGGAGACCGCTTCCTGCTGTAGATGAGCAACCCAGAACTGTGTGAGTGTGTTTGCCTCAAAAAGCATCTTGCTTCCATTGCTTGCTTGTAGCGTCACTAAGGCATTGAAGTTTTTTGAGATTTCTGTGGGTTAGGAAAGTACCGGTCAAAGTTCTGCTGCATGCTGGCCATGTACTCAGCCATGTCCTTCTTCACAGCTTTACATAGGGGGGAATCTATCACCTGCATGTGACAGAACAGGGAACATGCCATATGCTCCAGCCTTCAGCTGTGACTGCCACAATCCCAGGCGTGCAGTGAATCCTCTGATGCCATCTTCAAGCTCCAAAATGGTTGATTCCTTGCCCTGGAGGCTTGTGTTCAGCTTATTGAGTTTTCTGAAAATGTCAACCAGGTAAGCCAGCCTAGCCAACCACAGTTTGTCACGGAATAGGACTGCAAGGTCGCTGTCCTCTTTCTTCAGATAGGCCAGAACCTCCTCTCTCAGTTCCCACAGCCTCTCCAGGACCCTCCCCTAACCTCACAAAGAAAGAGCAGGTGCTTATGGTCTGCTCCCATCTCCTTGCAAAGCTCTCTGTACAGTCTTGTTTGAAGAGATCTCTTCTTGGTCAGATTCACCACCTTTACGACTGAGTCAAAAACAACCCCTAGGTTAGGTTGTAATGCTTTGCTGGCCAAAGACTACAACGTGTCAGTTTCACGTTGGGCACCACTCTGCGGACATGAGCTATGAATCCGGAGTTGCACCCAGTCAATCAGTGCAAATCCCAACACAATTTGCCCAGTCAATTTGTAAGTCTTTCAAATGAGTGTCTACCACCCTAAAAATGTCCTCTCCCCTTGTTGTTGTTTGTAGATGGTCACAGAAAAGAAATTTCTCCTGGATATCATCATCAAATACGTATCATGCATATACCATCTATTGCGGAATTCCAGCCACATCTACTGACTCATCTAATTGAAGAGAGAATTTCTTGTGCTGTTTCATCTTTACTATCACAGATGCTTGTATGTCAACTGACATATATCTTATTCTTTTGCCCACTGTGTCATTGAAAAGTGGGACTGAGTACACTTTTTTTACTGCCTCCTCGCCCAAAAGAGATACACAGACATCGCTCAGGCAGGGTTTGATGAGCTCCTCTCCTATAGTGTGGGGCTTCTTTGCCTTATATATAAATATATTTGCTATATTTAGGCTCACCTAGTATGACGCTTTGAGGATAGCTCTGTTCCCTTTGAAGGTCTGTTAGAGGAGCAGAGAAAGCCTTTTGTCAAAAACCAACAACAATGAACTATCATGTAAAAATATTTTTATCTAAATATGACCTTCTTTTGATTTACAGTTGAAGTCGGAAGTTTACATACACTTAGGTTGGAGTCATTAAAACTAGTTTTCCAACCACTCCAGAAAATTCTTGTTAAGAAACTATAGTTTTGGCAAGTCAGTTAGGACGTCTACTTTGTGCATGGCACAATACATTTTTCCAACAATTGTTTACAGACATATTATTTCACTTATAACTCACTGTATCACAATTCCAGTGGATCAGAAGTTTACATACACTAAGTTGACTGTGCCTTTAAACAGCTTGGAAAATTCGAGAAAATGATGTCATGGCTTTAGAAGCTTCTGATAGGCTAACTGACATCAGTTAAATCAGTTAAATCAGATAAATCTCAGCAGCTTCCATTTTTTCTTCATACTCAAAAGCACTCTTCAGTGCCACAGGGCAAGTCTCCCCAAGGGACCTGAAGTATAAAGTAAGAGCTGGCCAGCTTTGCAGGAGACGATCGACAGCCGGATGAAGAGCGAGCCATCGTGTGCAAACATGTCGCAGAATTTCACTCCATTCAATGAAAACAAAGGCAAAAAAAATGCAAGCGGTTCCTCTCTTCGGGAAGCAGATACTGAGAAGTGGCTGTAGATCTTTAAAACAACTGTCTCAATATCCACTGACAGCTGATCGCAGGCGATCTTGCAGGCATTATGAGCTATGTGTGCCGGGCAATTATCTTTCAGAATGTGATTGTTGGCACTGCTCAATAACTGGTAAACGGAGAGGTGTTTTCCAAAGTTGACATTGGCATTATCTGCTGCATAGGGCTGTGATGTGTCTAATATCCAGTTCATGCTTTTCCAGACAGTTCATCAGAGCTTGATGTATGCCATTTGCAGTTTCATCATTGTCTTCGTCAAAGTCAAGTCACTTGCGCTGCACTCCATCAGACACAGAGAAATATCTCACACACACTGGAGACATGTTTCTATTTACCTTGTTTGAGGCATCACTGGCAACTGAGAAATACACTGCCTCACCTTAGGTCAGGGACAGATCATCCAAAATATCCCCCCTGTTTGTTGGAGCTGCACAGTCTTTTCTTTTTTTGCAAGTTTATCCATATTTCCTTGAAATGCCAAAACCGACCGAACAACAACAGAAATGACTTTGCAGGAATTGGAGCGTTTACGCTATACTGTGATTGGATGAATATACGGGACAAGGGAGTGTCAATGGGACAATGGGAAAAACCAATTTAGCCCTATATAAGGGACATCCCGGGTAATACGGGACAGTTGGCAACCCTAGTGTCTAGCTAGCTTGCTTTGGCTAACGTTAGCTATTAGCTGAGTACGAGGGCATTGTTTGAAAGAGAAACTCACAACGTCTACAACGAGAGATGGTGCTCCCTTATTTCTGCTTATCATCACCTGTTATAAAATGACAACAATGCCTTGCTAGCTTACTCTTCCACTGTCAAAGCACTGTTTCCTGAAGCATCCTGCCCTGTTCTGAAAGAACTCCCTGGGTTTACTGTCATGCTGTGGATGTTTGGTCAGGACGTGTCGTTTTAATTTGTTAGTTTTGAGAGACTCATTACTAAGCACTTCCCCGTACAAAACACATTGCGGGCGATCCTCGTTATTTCTCAAAGTTTGTACAAAACCAAGAGAGAGAAACTCATCGCTGTATATGCATTTCATGACGATTGAGCTCAGTCAGAACTTGTGGCTAGCTTGAGTCCATTTGATGACAGCGGTAAGTGATGGCGAGTGGGAATGACAAGTCAGTGGATGACAGCACATCATCTGCTGCTGAACGACAGCGCTTCAGCGTCTGGGTCGCGGAGTGATCTAGAAAACTGCAGAAAAACGATCCGGTACACGATGAAGCACACGGGCATATTCCTCCCACTCATGCAGCTGCCAACCTGAGCTGAGATACCGCTGCTAAACAGTGAGCGCAGTTGCACTTGGCCAAATCAATTCCAGTAATTAATTATATAACTATACATTTACTCAGATGACCCACTTTGGGTCTCACTATCTTCTATCTTGTTAATTAAGTGTGTTCAACTAATTGGCCACACCTGATCTTAATGAGTGCTTGTTTTGTTCGAAGTGGAGTCTGTTTGAATAGACTCAAATTAACAGCTTTGTATAAGTAAAAAAAAATAAACATGCCATGCTACCGTATCTCCATTCTGGTTCCACAGTGGACTATTTCCATGGAAATAGAACAGAATATCATAGGTTTGAATCTCACTGACCCGTGCTCTGTCCTTCTGCCCCTGAAGAAGACAGTTAACCCACTGTTCCCCGGCACCGAAGACGTGGATGTCGATTAAGGCAGCCCTCCGCTCCTCTCTGATTTCGAGGGGTTGGGTTAAATGTGGAAGACACATTTTGAATGCATTCAGTTGTATAAGGTACAACTTTCCCTTACCCTTACCTTCCACAATACAAAATAAATGTGTTTGCATGATTAATGCCTAAGCAAATTAATTTCCATGCATCCTATCCTATTAACCTAAGCTAGCAGTGTTATTAAAAGCCTAATTGAAACATGTTCTCAGAATGTTATTTAATTACCTTCAAATAACCTAAAATGTATATTCTCAAAACATTAATAAAACCTCCCAGGAAAGCTTTCAGGGAACCATAGTTAAATGTAATGTATAACTAAATTGAGATAATAGCTTCCTTCCACGATGGTGGAGTAAGGCCCTCCTTCAAGGTCCAATTGAAGGATGATACAGTATAAGCAAAGGGGTCAATTCCTCTTCGATGGTTTTGTGCCACTCTGATGGGAAGCCGTCGCCCCCTGGAGAATTGTTGTTCTTAAGTTGAGTAACTGCCCTCCCTACCTCTTCCTAGAATAGACTGAGTGAAGTACAGAGTAACGGGTATAATCCCTTTCCAATGTGTGGAGGTCCTTCCAGATATCTATCAGTCCCAGTTCTATCAATGAGGTATTAATCAACTGTGAGGTGCCTTTTCTTTCTCTTAGAACTGGTCGTGTCCAGATGATTTAACACCAGGTTCAAAATGCCCGCACAAATGAAAATAAATGTGTAAAAAAATAACTTTTCACTCTCTGGAGGGACATAAACATTAATGAATGTTACCTCTTTATGTTATATTTTCCCCTTTACCACCGTTAATCTCTCCTCTTTGTCATTAATTTCCTTAATACTTTCAAAATGAACAGAGTTCATAATAAGGATCGCCAGACCCCTACTGTGTTTCTATTTAAAAGAACTGTAGAATGTGTTTTTCAGTTTTTCATGTTCCAATTGTGATAAATGGCCTGTGCTTTCTCCTTTTTTATTTTTGCAAAAACCTTACTTCTCTTAATAGGATTGTTCAAACCATTCACGGGCCGAACTCCCAGTGGATGAATTAGTCATATGTTGCATTATTTTTATACATCAAGATGGTATTGGAACCCCGGTAACAAAAAATATTCAAACCCTGAACATCTGGATACAAAATCTCAATAAGATAACAAAAAGTAGACCTTCAAAAAATGGGTTGCCCAATGCAGTCCTCCCCACAGGACTGCATTTTCTCCTGGTCCGAGGAGAAAAATCCACGCTATGTGGAGGCCCCTCTAGCAGTGCAGAGATAGTATAAAATTCTCCCTCTACACATTCTAGCTATGACCAGTTAATGACACATACCCGCCGGTCTTGGTTCCTATTCAAAAGAGTCAGTGTTCCGTTTGAAAGATTCACTTCGTTTGTGAGTTTCTGAATAAAACGTTGTTGCAGTTAAAGTAAACAGTCGGCCTTACAGTTGGCCTTTTGAGCAATAATTTTCTGGAAATAACGTTACGTCAGTATGTTAACCGATTGGCATTAATCCTCAAGTGACCCTATCCAAGGCTGGGTTATAGCCTATAAACAATGACAGTTTTAGCCCCAAATCAAATTAGCCGAGCTGAGGTTGCAGGCTATTTGGCTAGCTATAAATTGCTTGGTCAACCCAGCCCAGCAATATGCTACCTAACCAGACAGCCATAGTTGCTATCCATCTACCCTAGCTAGCTAAACCGCCATCTATAGGTGTTATCCACCTACCTCATATTTCAGCCTTAGCAAATTCCCCATACCCGGTATTACAAATCACATATGTATCCATAGAATTAGGTCTCCGTTTGAATTCCTGCAATCTGTCCCTTGCTCATTGTATCGTCTCTTATCCTTCGGCCCTGGCTGAATTCCGCTCCCCTCCCACACGCCTCCACGTCAACACTTGTTGTAGTTGTCTCTCACTGGTGATGCTGTTGAGCCCGTCCTCTCCTCTACCTCCATACTGAATCCCATCTTCCTCATGTCCTGTACTGCCTCAGCCACACTGCTGTAGACCGTTGGATGGACTCCCTGTGGATTCTCATTTTGTCCATGGGGGATTTGCATCTCTGAATCACCTCATGAGCGTAATCGTGGTCGAATGACAGTATGCGTGTTCCATGTTTAATCTTCTTCTGCCAGGCTTTCCTCAAAATAATTTCCTTGGTATTGTATCGGTTTTTGAGCGAGTGCCCTGTAGGCTTTCTGGATCTGAAGATCTGTGTCTGTCGGCAGAGAACGTTCATTTTTGAGTAGACCTTCTATGAATTGGGGCATATCTCTTCCTTCTGCATCCACAGCAATATCGTAAATATGGATATTGTCGTGACTGGAACTTCCCTCAAGGTCCCTCAGTTTCTCCTGTATTCACTGTTGTTGTTTCAATGGAAGAAGTAGAGCTTTGCCAATTTCCATGTTTTGTTCTTCCAGCTATTCGATTCGTGTCTCTGCCCCTTTAAAAACTTTACTTTGGGTGTGAAGTTCCCCTTAAATTTTCCTGGAGCCTCGCTGTAACTTCATGTTTGAGTTCCTCTAACTCCTTCTTTATTTCCTTCTTAACTTTGTCCTTGAATGTAGTCAGGTTCCCTCTCACTTCGGTTCTAAGTTTGCAGATTTCTCTGCTAATACTTATCAGCGTTTCCTTCGCTGGGTTCCTCTCCATCTCACTTCGTCATTGCCATCTTGCCTTGCTTTTTGAGGGCTGTGTATATCTTCATCCATTTCTGCTTTATCTGACTCTATAACTTGTGTTTTACACTTATTCTGACATCTCGTTCAACATCCCCCACTCATTTATACTGAAGTTTAATATATTAAAATTTTGAAAATATGAATTTGGGGGTGAATTATGTACAACCGACCGGGAGGTTGTTTTCTACATGGCCAATCCATCGCTCACCAACTACATAGTCGGCATAACTAAATGTTATGTCGCTTTTCTTCCACCCAAGCCTTATATACCTGAATCAGGAAGAAGAAAGAACTTGTAGACAACTGGCTCTTAATAACCCCTAGAGTAGATTTTCCGCTGCCCCGCAAAAATCGAATTAGCATAATACAGAAATCCCCTTAAAAATCTGTCAGTTTAAGATATCTGTTTTTTCATTGGATGCATCTCAATCCCCCGCATCCGCTGATGTCGCACGTCCGCATCTGTGGTGGAAGGTAACAGAGCTAGAGCAGTGTTTGTCAGACCATGAGACATCTCAAAAATCTGTCTTCTCGCAAAATCGTCTGTAGCGGTCGAATGGTTAGGCCTACAAACTATTATGACCCCTCTATGGAAAGATGAGATTCTCATGAACACAATGTTGTTCTCAGTTTTTTATGACCCCGAAAAGCCCCCACAAGCGTCTTGGGACTCATCTGAAGTCGGCACAGACGATCTGCCAACGTCCGTCTGTAGCGTCCGAACAGTTTAGGGCAGCCTTTCCTATGGGTCGCGACCCACCGACCTGTTAATGGTGGATTGCAACGTGTCAGAGTAAATGTTTTATTATTTAATTAATTACTGGAATTGATTTGGCCAAGTGCATCTGTGCTATCTGTTTAGTGCGCTCTCTGCTTAGCAGCGGTCTCTGCTCAGTTTGGCAGCTGCGCAAGTGGGAGAGGGAGATGCCAGATAATTTTCTGCAGTTTTCTTGAAGATCACACACACAATGCAGCGCTGTCGTTCAGCAGCAGATGATGCCCTGAAAGCCAATGATTTAATTTTTTTACCCCCTTTTTCTCCACAATTTCGTGGTGTCCAATTGTTAGTAGTTACTATCTTGTCTCATCGCTACAACTCCCGTACAGGCTCGGGAGAGACGAAGGTCGAAAGCCATGCGTCCTCCGAAACACAACCCAACCAGCCGCACTGCTTCTTAACACAGCTCGCATCCAACCCAGAAGCCAGCCGCACCAATGTGTCGGAGGAAACACCGTGCACCTGGCGACCTTGGTTAGCGCGCACTGCGCCCGGCCCGCCACAAGAGTCGCTGGTGCGCGATGAGACAAGGATATCCCTACCGGCCAAACCCTCCCTAACCCGGACGACGCAAGGCCACGGACCTCCCAGTCGCGGCCGGTTGCGACAGAGCCTGGGCGCGAACCCAGAGCCACTGCGCCACCCGGGAGGCCCGCCTCACAAGACTTGTCTGAAGCTCCCCTGGTACCAGTTGAAAAAATTTATTGAAGTAAACTGTATATGGAGAGTGTTTAGTGCCAAAAATAAGGGGGTAAATACGTGTCAATTTTTTTTAACCAATAATTCCTGATCTTTCTTATACAGTTGGAGTCGGAAGTTTACATACACTTAGGTTGGAGTAATTAAAACTAGTTTTCCAACCACTCCACAAATTTCTTGCTAACAAACTATAGTTTTGGCAAGTCGGTTAGGACATCTACTTTGTGCATGACACAAGTAATTTTTCCAACAATTGTTTACAGACAGATTATTTCACTCATTATTCACTGTATCACAACTCCAGTGGGTCAGAAGTTTACATACACTAAGTTGACTGTGCCTTTAACTTCTTTATGATAGGGGGCAGCATTTTCACCTTTGGATGAATTGCGTGCCCATAGTGAACTGCCTCCTACTCTTTCCCAGATGCTAATATATGCATATTATTATTACTATTGGATATAAAAAACTCTGAAGTTTCTAAAACTGTTTGAATGATGTCTGTGAGTATAACAGAACTCATATGGCAGGCAAAAACCTGAGAAAAAATCCAAACAGGAAGTGAGAATTTTGAGACTGGTCAATGTTCAACTCATCGCCGATTCAATTCCCTGTAAGATATGGATCACTTCCTACGCCTTCCACTAGATGTCAACAGTCTGTAGAACGTGGAATGAAGCCTCTAGTGTGATGTGGGGCCGGATGGGAGGTGTTTAGTCATTGGTCTGGCAGAATGCCAGTTCCTGGTCATGCGCTTTCCTCATGATATCGCCTTGCGTTCCATAACTTCTACAGACATGAAGGAATGTTCCGGTTGGAACGTTATTGGATATATATGATAACAACATCCTGAAGATTGATTCTCTACTTAGTTTGACCAGTTTATTCGACCTGTTATATAACTTTTTTAAGTTTTCGTCCGAGTTTGCCTGCATCTGCGCCAGCGTTTGGACATGTGCACTACACATGCTAGCAAAAGTAGCTACTTAGACATAAGTAATGGACATTATCGAACAAAACAACGATTTATTTTGGAACTAGGATTCCTGGGAGTGCATTCTGATGAAGATGATCAAAGGTAAGGGAATATTTATGATGTAATTTCGTATTTCTGTTGACTCCAACATGGCGGAGAAATTTTGTTTTTTTCTGAGCGCCGTCTCAGATTATTGCATGGTGTGCTTTTTACGTAAAGTTTTTTTGAAATCTGACACAGCGGTTGCATTAAGAACAAGTGTATCTTTAATTATATGTAAAACATGTATCTTTCATCAAAGTTTATGATGAGTATTTCTGTTATTTGACGTGGCTCTCTGCAATTTCTCAAGATATTTTGGAAGCATTTCTGAACATGGTGCCAATGTAAACCGAGATTTGTGGATATAAATATGCACATTATCGAACAAAACATAAATCTATTGTGTAACATGATGTCCTACAAGTGTCATCTGATGAAGATCATCAAAGGTTAGTGATTAATTTTATCTCTATTTCTGCTTTTTAGGACTACTATCTTTTGCTGGGAAAATGGCTGTGTTTTTCTGTGGCTATGTACTGAGCTAACATAATTGTTAGTGTGCTTTCCCCATAAATCCTTTTTGAAATCAGACATGTTGGCTGGATTCACAACATGTGTAGCTTTCATTTGGTGTCTTTCATGTGTAATTTCATGAAAGATTGATTTTTATAGAAATATATTTGAATTTGGCGCGCTACATTTTTTCTGGCTTTTGGCCAAGTGGGACGCCACTGTCCCACATATCCCAGAGAAGTTAAACAGCTTTGAAAATTCCAGAAAGTTATGTCATGGCTTTAGAAGCTTCTGATAGGCTAATTGACATCATGGGGAGCAATTTCCAAACGCCTGAAGGTACCACTTTCATCTGTACAAACAATAGTACGCAAGTATAAACACCATGGGACCACGCAGCCATCATACCGCTCAGGAAGGAGACACGTTCTGTCTCCTAGAGATGAACGTACTTTGGTGCGAAAAGTGCAAATCAATCCCAGAACAACAGCAAAGGACCTTGTGAAGATACTGGAGGAAACAGGTACAAAAGTATCTATAGCCACAGTAAAATGAGTACTATATCGACATAACCTGAAAGGCCGCTCAGCAAGGAAGAAGCCACTGCTCCAAAACCAAAGCCAAACTACGGTTTGCAACTGCACATGGGGACAAAGATCATACTTATTGGAGAAATGTCCTCCGGTCTGATGAAACAAAAATGGAACTGTTTGTCCATAATGACCATCAATATGTTTGGAGGAAAAAGGGGGAGGCTTGCAAGCCGAAGAACACCATCCCAACCGTGAAGCATGGGGGTGGCAGCATCATGTTGTGGGGGGTGCTTTGCTGCAGGAGGGACTGGTGCATTTCACAAAATAGATGGCATCATGAGGGAGGAAAATTATGTGGATATATTGAAGCAACATCTCAAGACATCAGTAAGGAAGTTAAAGCTTGGTCGCAAATGGGTCTTCCAAATGGACAATGACCCCAAGCATACTTCCAAAGATGTGGCAAAATGGCTTAAGAACAACAAAGTCAAGGTATTGGAGTGGCCATCACAAAGCCCTGACCTCAATCCTATAGAAAATGTGTGGGCAGAACTGAAAAACCGTGAGCGAGCAAGTAGGCCTACAAACCTGACTTAGTTACACCAGCTCTATCAGGAGGAATGTGCCAAAATTCACCCAACGTATTGTGGGAAGCTTGTGGAAGGCTACCCAAAACATTTGACCCAAGTTAAACAATTTAAAGGCAATGCTACCAAATACTAATTAGGTGTATGTAAACTTCTGACCCACTGGGAATGTGATGAAAGAAATAAAAGATGAAATAAATCATTCTCTTTACTATTATTCTGACATGTCATATTCTTAAAATGAAGTGGTGATCCTAACTGACCTAAGACAGGGCATTTTTACTAGGATTAATTGTCAGGAATTGTGAAAAACTGAGTTTAAATCTATTTGGCTAAGGTGTATGTAAACTTCCGATTTCAACTGTATCTCTTAGATATAGAACAGACACTTCAGAACAAACTTCCTTAAGATTTTTTGGGTGGACTATCTGTTGTTCCATGTAGTGAATCTGTTTTTCAATGCATTTTTATGGTCTAAAAGCAGTAAGGCCAAATACAATTTTTTCACTCAAAAAGGCAACAGTTCTGAACTGGGTTTAATTTAGTTTTTTTTGTTCTAATAATTTTTATTTGGTTCTTTCTCTTTTAAACATCCATTGGTTGAAAGCTCATTGCTCAGTTATCACTTGGCTCATGTAAATAATTCTATAATTGTCCCTTTAAACATCCTAAGGTCAACATCCCCATAGTGTTCACATTTCTCTCATGTAAATGTTGTAGGTAGAGTGCCTTTTTGTCTCACCCATCTACACATAATATCCCATAATGACAAAGTGAAATCATGTTTTTCAGAATTGTTGCTAATTTATTGAAAATGAAATACAGAAATATCTCATTCACATAAGCATTCACACCCCTGAGTCAATACATCTTAGAATCATCTTTGGCAGCGATTACAGCATTGCACTCCTGGATTGTACAATATTTGCCCCATTATTATTATTTAAAAAATTCCTCAAGTTATGTCAAATTGGTTGTTGATCATTGCTAGACAACCATTTTCAAATCTTGCCATAGATTTTCAAGCAGATTTAAGTCAAAACTGTATTTCGGTCACTCAGGAACATTCACTGTCTTCTTGGTAAGCAACGCCAGTGTAGATTTGGCCTTGTGTTTTAGGTTATTGTCCTGCTGAAAGGTGAATTCATATCCCAGTGTCTGGTGTATGATCAGACTGAACAAGGTTTCCATCTAGGATTTTGCCTGTGCTTAGCTCCATTCCGTTTCTTTTTTATCCTGACAAACTCATCACTCCTGAAAGATTACAAGAATACCCATAACATGATGCAGCTACCACTATGTTTGAAAATAAACTCATACTGCAAAAAATGTGGCAAAGCAATTATGCTTGGGAAAAACAATACAACACATTACTGAGTACCACTCTCCATAATGCCTTGTTGCAAACAGGATGCATGTTTTGGAAATGTTTATTCTGTACAGGCTTCCTTCTTTTCACTCTGTATTGTGGAGTAACTGCAATGTTGTTGATCCATCATCAATTTCCCCCTATCACAGCCATTAAACTCTGTAACTGATTTAAAGTCACCACTGGTGAAATTCCTGAGCGTTTTATTTCCTCTCTGGCAACTGAGTTAGGAAGGACGCCTGTATTTTTCTATTGACTGGGTTTATTGAGACCCCATCCAAAGTGTACTTAATAACCATATTCAACGGGATATTCAATGTCTGCTTCCTCTGTCTACCAATCGGCAAGTCATTGGAAAACCTCCCTGGTCTCTGTGGTTGAATCTGTGTTTGAAATTCACTCCTCGACTGAGGGACCTTGCAGATAATTCTATGTGTAGAGTACAGAGGTGAGGTAGTCATTAAAAAATAATGTTGAACACTATTATTGCACACAGAGACCATGCAACATTTTATATTTGACTTGTTAAGCAAATCTGTACTCCTGAACTTACTTAGGCTTGCAATAACAAAGGGGTTGAATGCTTATTGACTCAAGACATTTCGGCTTTAAAAAAAAAGAAAATTGGTGAAAATTTCTACAAAAATAATTCCACTTTGACGTTATGGGGTAATGTGTGTAGACCAGTGACAAAAACTAATTTGCATATGAAAATATGAGCAATTTTTGGAAAATTGGCCAAAGATTTGCCACAACTGTTTGCCAGAAGCCTGCTTTTTTCATTAAGGGTTCACAGCTAGATAAAGCAGTAATTTAACAATTTACCAGAAACCATTTAACAAGAGACCAGAATGCCTTCCCAAAACCCATTTGACTCCTTAGCCATGGCTCACTAATTCCATCTCGCTCTTTCTAAAATCTTTCCACTGGTTAAAAATAGACTGCTCTACACTGTATGAATAATTACTTTTTATTCTAGTGGCGTATCAGGGTCAGTAAATCTATAACACATTTTAATAAGCTGTGCCAGACATCACCACCCCCCCCCACCACACAGACACACACAAACCCAACGTGCACACACACGCCATGTCACACACACGACATAAGAAGATGTGCAATAGTGAACTAAGATATATCAACCAATTGTCTGTGAGGTCTTGCCAGGTATTCAGACAGGCTATAGATAAATACATCCGCCTAATTCCCAACTCAGGCTGCCCCGCCACTAGTCTCCTCTGATGTGTCCAATTACATGATGCATCATTTTAATTAAATACCTATTAACTCAGTTCAAGACTAACTGCGAGCCACTGGAATTACGTTTACATGTTGCAACATATGCAAATAAGTGTATCCAGGATTGTAACAGATCATGCAGAATAAAAGTGTCTGATGGTGGACTGAAATGGATATCAATTTTACTATACGATTGAGCTGCTGAAAGGCAGATGAAAACGTGGTGTGTTTTATCAACTCTATAGAATGTCAAGAATTATATAGCTGTAAAAACCATTAGAGCCCAAGTCCAGCATCTTAGTTATTATATTCGAAGCAAACCCTTTATGATGGAGTGAATGATAAGTATAGTATGTCTTAGAGCTATTAACTTATAATGGTTAGAAATGAGTTATGTGAAATAAATTGTGATGCTACAGTTTAGGTTGCAATGATGTACTGAGATGAATGCAGCTTTTCAAGAGCGAGGTTCTGTTATTTTGATGGGAAGACATTGCCCTCTAGTGGTGGAAGTGTGTAAATAAATGCAATTTTGTTGCGCTTGAATATCTAATAAAGGATCAGTAGATTCCATATGCATGTCTGATTAAAGCAGCGAAAAGAGAAAAACTAATTATGAGCAAATGATGAACCCACCATGATATGAAGAATATAATCAAGGGGAAATGTGTTTTCACATTATGCTGCTATTTAGTGATGCTGTTATTACTTGCTTAATTTAACATTGAGGTACTGTAGGCCTAACTACAGCATAATTCAAGTAATGGATCTATATAAATGGAAGTAAATGGGTAGAACCATAATAATAATTCAAAATCGTTTAAGACTTTATAGTCTGGTGATACATTACCTGCTCTAAATGTGTCACTTTTCCATCCATTCTCCCCTCTGTTGACCTTTTTCCAGGGACGATGCAAAACTCTGCTGCCGTTGGCAACCCTGGGAGCACTGACACTAGCAGCTGCTCTCCACTGATCCCTGTGACCTTCAATGAAAAAGTAATGAAAAAAAAAAAAAAATACATCTGGCATCTCAGTTTCTCCTATATTTTCATTACATTTTGTCATATAGCACTGCACTGTACGTAACTGTGGAAAAGCCTAAATGCACCAGCTTTTTTTCTTTTTTCTTCCAGATGTCATTTGACTAAGTACCAGTCACTGGCAAGAGATAATGCACAAATCAGCCCAAACATGCAAGTTCATTTTGACAGTCTTTAGTAAAGAGCAGGCCTTTTTAAGTGCATTTGCGCTGTAACAACCCAGTCAGTTTCCTGGTATAAAACATGGTCATAGCTGACAAGACAGAAAGCCAGTGTGTGGTGTATATATAGCTCAGCAGCCAGGCCTTCTATGTAACCCAATGTGCCTCTTGACATCCTGAGAGAGACAATGGAGGAGACTGGAAACACTTTGCCTTATATGGTACACTCTACGTGCTATTTACATTAGGCCAAATACTTATAGGGACATAACCTGATTTGTGGCACTTAGAAATCGTATACTGCTAGTAATTTTTACCAGCTAACTTCAGTGAATTCAGTGAGGGAAGCATCATGACATACAATTTGCTACCAAGTTGTTTGCAATGCTGTTAGAATTACTTGAAATCATCATCAGAGTGCACCAATTAGTTACTGTAATCGCAGTAATTTACTGGTAAGAAGTTCTGTAGTAGTACTGTACAGGAGAACTCACTTGGACCATGGAGTCCTTGACCACTCTACTGATGTCTTGCCTCCATTCAGCCACACCAGGATTGAAGGCCTCCAGATTAGAGGAGAAGGCTAAAACATGTGACTTGAAATGTTCTACAGGAAAATACAAGACACATATTTAATGGTGATAAATACTAGATAATAAGAGAGAAACTGTTAATAGATCATAAGAGGTTATAAATGATTAAGCGTTAAACATCTAAATGTTCAAATCACCTTTTATTGGTCGCATCACAGTCAGTATTTTATATCACAGAACATTTACCACCTGGATGTTAGAAACATATAACACCTCTGTCATTTAGAGATGAGTCATTTCAAATACCTTACCATAGACAGCAACAGTTATTTTGTCTTGAAGGACGGTGTTACCAACTGACACTTGCACGGTGACAGTATGGGTTCCCTCCTTTGAGAAGGTGAAGGACATTCCTCCCACTAAAGTCATAACAGGCTGACACACATACAAAAGACAGAGTGATAGAGTTTGACAGAGAGCGAGAGAGAGAGAATGTCACAAACTAAAGTTAGGTTTGTCCATACAATACACAATATTGCAATTAATATGGTAAATGAGGTAAGTAAAGTTCTGTAAATCTGTGAAGTTTTAAGATACAGTGGACTTCTTGACTGACCTCAGTGTGGTTGTTGAACCACCAATAGTAGGTGACTGTTCCAACGTAACTTGGCTTTAGGACTGTTGATAGATTCACTGCTTCATTCCTAACAACCACCGAGGGAGCTGAAAGCTGCACTTGCTCAAGTAGACCTACAATAAAATAAAATACAAGTGTTTCCTTTCATGGAAGTGTATTCCTTTCCTACTGCAGTTGCATCATTAACAGAGTTTTTTTACGGGTAGAAATGTTGCAAAGAGTACCTGTAATTCTATAGTAAATGAATTATATCAGTCATTCATTGCTGTTTCACTTACAGGTAACATGTAGATATAGTAAGACTCTCTCAGAGCCAAGGCTGTTGAGTGCTGTGGCAGCCACTCGGTAAATGCCCACTTTATTGTATATATGTTTGACTCCATCCTCTATGGAGCTGATGTTAGCGTAGGACATGGCCGTCCCATCTCCAAAGTCCAATGTTATACTTGTTGTGGAGCCATCACTCTACCAATGGAAACATGTTTATGATTAGATAAAAAATGGCCACAGTGTGCATGTTTAGCATAATTTAAATACATATATTCATATATTTATTTATATATCCTACACACATTCTGCATGTAGAAATACATTGTTATATGTGACAACTGTTATACGACAATGGCTACAAGTGTTTGACAACAACCATCAAGGCTCTATGAATCAACAAAATGTACAACATGATGCACTGCAGCTCATCTCAATCCATTGGTTGACGATTGAGAGTAAACCAATGTATACGTAAATGTATACTATAGGACGGCAAATACATAACATCTAGATATGCCCATTCATAGCAGGGTCATACCACGAAATGAGTGACTTTCGCATCCCTTTGATATTTTAAGTAAAGATATTGAATTTTAGCAGCCTGTTATATTAAATGAAGTACCTTTTAATATAGACCACATGTAAAATTTTATAATTCTGATATATTCAGCATTTTGATCTGTGACTTCTAGTAAGATTTAACCCACTTACCCAAACATTTCTCAAAGTTGTCCCCATAATTGTAAAGCCCTAGTTCATTTAATGTGATTGGTGATTACTTTTAACGTTAAAAAAACTACCTGTTCATAATTTTAAGGTTGACCCTGTTACGTGAACTGAACTCTCGTTTTAATATGGAATTATTGAAATTATTCCTTTTTTAAATATAAAACAAAAAACAAAGACGGAACATCTTAAAGTCCAAGCAGGTGAGTTGGTTCTACTCTTTTTGGCCATTTTCTCTTGTTTTGTGGTGGAAAACTGAGTGGGTCGAGCATAACACATCAACCCTGTTACCTATTTGTATTTATTAAGGATGTCCAGCAACATTAACACTTCTTATGGCTGAGATCCCGTTAACGGGATCGACATGACAACAGCCAGTGAAAGTGCAGGGCGCCAAATTCAAACAGAAATCTCATAATTAAAATTCCTCAAACATACAAGCCTTAGGAAGTGCAATATGACCCCAAAGACTAGGTATATTGGATAGGCAACCTACAAACCTCAGATTTCCCACTTCCTGGTTGGATTCTTTTTCAGGTTTTTGCTTGCCATATGAGTTCTGTTATACTCACAGACATCATTCAAACAATTTTAGAGACTTCAGAGTGTTTTCTATCCAACTCTACTAATAATATGCATATCTTCCCTTCTGGGACTAGTAGCAGGCAGTTTACTCTGGGCACCTTATTCATCCAAGCTACTCAATACTGCGCCCAGCCATAAGAAGTTTTAAGGCAGTTATATAAAATAAAAAATATCACATGACATTACATTTCATATCACTTTTCACAACACATTAAGTGTGCTCCCTCAGGCGACTACTCTACTATCACATACTGTATCTACAATACAAAATCCATGTGTACTTGCGTGTAGAGTGCGTGTCTTGTCATGTGTATGTTTGTCTTTGCCCATAGATTGACAGACTAGAAATGTTTTTATTTTTTATTGGGTGAAGCTTACATTCAATTTCCCCTCCCTGTTGCACACAACAAGCTTCTATTCCCCTGTCAAAAGAGGATTTATGGCTGATTTAAGATGAAATCGTCAACCCTGTTACTTTACTTGGCACTTAATAGGCACTTGCTATTGTC
Source organism: Salvelinus alpinus (assembly GCF_045679555.1). Classification (NCBI taxonomy): domain Eukaryota; kingdom Metazoa; phylum Chordata; class Actinopteri; order Salmoniformes; family Salmonidae; genus Salvelinus; species Salvelinus alpinus. The sequence goes on from NC_092088.1 coordinate 50,801,893, forward strand.
TTTTTTTATTAACCTCTTGAAATGGCAAAACATGTTTGTTATCTAAGTTGAATATGTGCTCTTTATGACAGATTATTATTAAAAAAATGTATCACCAAGTTACGCTACTCAAAAGGCACACAATTGGTGGAACGACCCAGCACATGCTTTCAATAGTTGATAAGATGTCTAAGAAATTTTCCAGACATTACCTCGTCCAGAAACACCAGGAAGGTGATGTTGTCCCCCATGGTGGCTGTAAGTGTCCCCTCACTGGTGACCAGCTGCAGACCTCTCGGGGCCTGGCGGGGACACCTCTGGCTCCTAGGGCTATACTTCCCCAGGGTTACCGCAGTGCAGTTATTGGACAGAGCCTTACGGTATCTGCAACATACACACATACAGACATAAATAACTAGACAGCCCATACTCTATATTAAATACATATGAAGAAATAAAACAAGAAAATATACTGTCAACTTTGGGGATCTCTAATAGTGTACTTTCTTTTGAGTGCATTTCTGACTAGTTAAGCAGTACATAATGTTTAAATGAAGATTTGCCATACCCAGTAGTGTTGAGGAAGCTGACCCCAGTGGTGCAGTCTGTGGCCACGGAGGATGGAACAAACCAAAAGACAGGGGTGCATCCTCCATCACTCTGCCTCTCAAAGCCATAATCACTATTTGGGGTGGGAGAGAGAAATCAATAGGCTACAAGTCTTGAGATCAGTAATAAGCATTAAGTACAGAACGTGGATGTCTGTTTTTAAGGTTTATTAGTAAAACAGACTGTAAAATAAAAATAGACAGATTTGAATGTACTTGATTTTTAATACCAATCATTACATAGTTTGATAGAGTATTATGTTTGGTGTGTTCGACATCAAAATAACCTTAAGAAGAAAAAAAACATCTAAATATGTTTAATATTGTTTACTGGCTTTGGAGCTCTGTAAGAACATGTTATGTAAACAGATATCATATAAACTTGATTAATTGATTGATTGACAGATGTCAGTGAACCTTTCAAAGTATTTTTTAATTATTTATTTTAATTATCATTTTTAATTATTTATTACAAAAAACACAAGGAAGGGGTAACATTAAGGTATTAGAACATGAAGGACAAACAATACAGCATCAAGACACTATCAAACATGTATCAGTCTTTCTGCAACAGAGCAATCCTTATGTGTGAGGGTGCGTATGCATGATAGTGATATAAAATATATGTCATAGTTTCCTTTTTCATGATCACAAGCTTGTGAAACCCAAACCCTCCAAGATCCCCCCAAAGTTCCCCAATAGCTGTCCCTCAACCATTCAAGACCCCTCCCACAGTCCCCCCCCCCGGGAAGAAAAATATATAAAAAATACAATTAATTCAATTCCCCACCCCCAATGCACCAACAACCAAGAGAATGAACTAAAGAGAAAAAAGGAAAAGACAGAAGAAAACACCAAACAACAATGCAAACCTTTAAACATCAAGGACAACTAAAATCATAACAGCAATGCCTACTTTATATGTTTGTGTGCATGTCTGGCACTATTACATGTATGTGTGTGTTCTTGTATGTGTTTATTTGAATGAGAGTGTGTATATGCATGTGTACAAACACCTGCACGGCATCAGCCTCAGGCAAACCGGCATTAGTTGTAAAAGCACTGCCACTTAGTGTCATTCAACTGTACTTTTATTATGTTTTATTTTGACTTTTTTTCTCCTTTATCTTTTGACCATCATTCACTCTCTCACACAGCAACTCCACTCCCACTTGTCTCCAATTCCACACACCAACCCTCAGCTTCACTCAGCCCATCCCATCTATCTCTGCTGACCACCCCCTTCGTGTTTCTACGCAACACATATCTTTCAACTATGCTATGATGTTTAACGTACAATTTCAATCTATCTAATCAAATAGAATTTACAGATGGCGTGTTGAAGATAAATACTTTAACTAAGATTATTAATATATTAGTAATATAAGTGACCCGGTCTCTCCAGATCTCCTAACAGTACTATTTCTAGGGTCAATTTAAGATTTTCAGCCATTCCTGAACCTGAGACCAGAATCAGGATACCTGAGGGCAATACCAAAATAAATGGTCTATTGATTCTGTATCCTCACAACAAAATCTGCAGAGCTTTGATGATTTTATGCTCCAAATATTCAACATTTTATTGGTGGCAAGAATTCTATATAATAATTTTAGCTGAAAAGCACGAAGTCTTAAATCTTGCATTGTTTTATATATCAACTCATATACAGTGGGGCAAAAAAGTATTTAGTCAGCCACCAATTGTGCAAGTTCTCCCACTTAAAAAGATGAGAGAGGCCTGTAATTTTCATCATAGGTACACTTCAATTATGACAGACAAAATGAGAAAAAATAATCCAGAAAATCACATTGTAAGATTTTTTATGAATTTATTTGCAAATTATGGTGGAAAATAAGTATTTGGTCAATAACAAAAGTTTATCTCAATACTTTGTTATATACCCTTTGTTGGCAATGACAGAGGTCAAACGTTTTCTGTAAGTCTTCACAAGGTTTTCAAACACTGTTGCTGGTATTTTGGCCCATTCCTCCATGCAGATCTCCTCTAGAGCAGTGATGTTTTGGGGCTGTTGCTGGGCAACACGGACTTTCAACTCCCTCCAAAGATTTTCTATTGGGTTGAGATCTGGAGACTGGCTAGGCCACTCCAGGACCTTGAAATGCTTCTTACGAAGCCTCTCCTTCGTTGCCCGGGCGGTGTGTTTGGGATCATTGTCATGCTGAAAGACCCAGCCACGAGTGATCTTCAATGCCCTTGTTGATGGAAGGAGGTTTTCACTCAAAATCTCACGATACATGGCCCAATTCATTCTGTCCTTTACACGGATCAGTCGTCCTGGTCCCTTTGCAGAAAAACAGCTCCAAAGCATGATGTTTCCACCCCCATGCTTCACAGTAGGTATGGTGTTCTTTGGATGCAACTCAGAATTCTTTGTCCTCCAAACACGACGAGTTGAGTTTTTACCAAAAAGTTATATTTTGGTTTCATCTGACCATATGACATTCTCCCAATCTTCTTCTGGATCATCCAAATGCTCTCTAGCAAACTTCAGACGGGCCTGGACATGTACTGGCTTAAGCAGGGGCACTGCAGGGGCACTGCAGGATTTGAGTCCCTGGCGGCGTAGTGTGTTACTGATGTTAGGCTTTGTTACTTTGGTCCCAGCTCTCTGCAGGTCATTCACTAGGTCCCCCCGTGTGGTTCTGGGATTTTTGCTCACCGTTCTTGTGATCATTTTGACCCCACGGGGTGAGATCTTGCGTGGAGCCCCAGATCGAGGGAGATTATCAGTGGTCTTGTATGTCTTCCATTTCCTAATAATTGCTCCCACAGTTGATTTCTTCAAACCAAGCTGCTTACCTATTGCAGATTCAGTCTTCCCAGCCTGGTGCAGGTCTACAATTTTGTTTCTGGTGTCCTTTGACAGCTCTTTGGTCTTGGCCATAGTGGAGTTTGGAGTGTGACTGTTTGAGGTTGTGGACAGGTGTCTTTTATACTGATAACAAGTTCAAACAGGTGCCATTAATACAGGTAACGAGTGGAGGACAGAGCAGCCTCTTAAAGAAGAAGTTACAGGTCTGTGAGAGCCAGAAATCTTGCTTGTTTGTAGGTGACCAAATACTTATTTTCTACCATAATTTGCAAATAAATTCATGAAAAATCCTACAATGTGATTTTCTGGATTTTTTTACCTCATTTTGTCTGTCATAGTTGAAGTGTACCTATGATGAAAATTACAGGCCTCTCTCATCTTTTTAAGTGGGAGAACTTGCACAATTGGTGGCTGACTAAATACTTTTTTGCCCCACTGTATGTACCATGGAATCGGTACATCAAAAATCTCTTCCCAACTATTTTGCAATCAGTATGGCACAGTTGTCAACATCCTGGTCCTCAAATGAAACTGGTATACTTTCCTATTTATGCTATTTTTATTCCTCCGCCAGTTTTGATCCTTTATATTGGGCAGACAGACCAGTTCCCTACCTCCTCCCGCTTCCACCCGCCTCCTCCATTTTTGGGGCAATGCTGTAATCAATTGTTTGATTGTAATCTTGGATTGAGCAGACCTTCCCGTACAATTCTGATAACTCCATGAAGGACATAACTCTACCATTACAATTTACAATATAATTTAAGAACAAAATACCCTTCTCAAACATCTTTCCCATAAATACAGGTATTTTATCAACCAGCACATTTGAGTTCAGCCATAATATTTGTTGTAATATTTGTTCTATCTTTTCAGGGGGACGAAATTGAAATTGTAGCCAGCTCTGCAAGGCTTGTTTGAAAAAAGATAGATACTTTGAAAAAAGTATCATTTTCAATTAATCGAAAATGAGACATGGCAATCTGCACAAAGGCAAAAAGGCAATTTTTAAACAGTGGATGAGCTTTTCTATGTTAGCTGGTTGTATGTTAGCTGGAATCAAAAGTTTGGTTCCAGTAAACAAATTACAGCATCGGTGACACACACACACACACAAACCAAATACATATTCAAACACTCACATTCAAGCAAACATAAGGTTGCAAAACTTAATGTTCCGTCTATGGCAATCTATGGTAACTTTGGTAATTTATACTTGAATAACTTAAGAATATATATATTATTCATATATAGTATAAATGTTTTATGTGTTTTAGTGGATAGACCATATGGTTCAAGAGAAAATAGGCTTAATTATGAAAAGGCATCTAATCAACAATGGCATTATTTTCCATTGACTTTTTTCACAACTGCCACCAGTTTGGCCCAAACACATTTACAACAAAGACATAGTAAAATAAATAAGTGTGTAAAATATAAATATATATATATTTCATGCTGAAACCCTAATATTAAACACCAATTGAATTCACTAAGTTGATGGTTTAATATTAAGGATAATGTTTTACGGGTTTATTTTATTAGTTTATATATTTTACATGTGATAAAGCCACACAGAGATAATCTGAAGTACCCAAAAAGGCCATTAGATGTCATGTGATAAAATTGAACAACAAAATAATAACGTCACCAAAATTCTGGTAGTTTACTAGTAAATATACCAGTAATATAAAATGTATCAAATAAAATAAAATTGTATTTGTCGCATGCTTCATAAACAACAGGTGTAGACTACCAGTGGAATGTTTACTTACAATGCAGAGATAATAGAAAAATTGTAACACGAGTAATAAATACACAATGCATAACGATAACTTCGCTATATAAACAGAGTACCAGTCGATATGCAGGGGTACGAGGTAATTGAGGTAGATAGGTACATACAGACCCATTCGCTTTGTTCACATTTTGTTACATTACATCTTCATCAATCTACACACAATACCCAATAATGACAAAGCAAAAAAAAAATATATATATATTAAATACCTTATTTACATAAGTATTCAGACCCTTTGCTATGAGACTCGAAATTGAACTCAGGTGCATCCTGGTTCCATTGATCATCCTTGAGATGTTTTTACAACTTGATTGGAGTCCACCTGTGGTAAATTCAATTGATTGAACATGACTTGGAAGGTCCCACAGTTGACAGTGCATGTCAGAGCAAAAACCAAACCATGAGGTCGAAGGAATTGTCTGTTGAGCTCTGAGACAGGATTGTGTCGAGGCACAGATCTGGGGAAGGGTACCAAAACATTTCTGCAGCATTGAAGATCCCCAAGAACATAGTGGCCTCCATCAGTGACCCAAAGCACACAGCCAAGACAGTGCAGGAGTGGCTTCGGGACAAGTCTCTGAATGTCCTTGAGTGGCCTAGCCAGAGCCTGGACTTGAACCTGATCGAACATCTCTGGAGAGACCTGAAAATAGCTGTGCAGCTACGCTACCCATCCAACCTGACAGAGCTTGAGAGGATCTGCAGAGAAGAATGGGAGAAACTCCCCAAATACAGGTCTGCCAAGCTTGTAGTGTCATATCCAAGAAGACTCGAGGCTGTAATCGCTGCCAAAGGTGCTTCAACAAAGTACTGAGTAAAGGGTCTGAATACTTATGTAAATGTGATATTTCAGTTTGCTGATTTCAACATTGTGGACAGAGTGCCCCATGGTGGCGATTGGGTTATGGTATGGGCAGGCGTTAAGCTACAGACAAAGAGTACAATTGCATTTTATCGATGGTAATTTGAATGCACAGAGATACCGTGACGAGATCTTGAGGCCCACTGTCATGCCATTCATCCACCGCCATCACCTCATGTGTCAGATCTCGACCGCCAGGCGCCGCCTGAACAGGGAGAGGAGCCACCTTTGGTGGAAGTCGTGACATCATGTTAATGCACGGTTCTATGTCGCAAGGATCATTAAAAAGTTCCTGGAAGCTGATAATGTCCCAGTTCTTCCACGGCCTGCATACATGTTTGGGATGCTCTGGATCGAGTGTTCCAGTTCCTGCAAATATCCAGCAACTTCACACAGCCATTGAAGAGGAGTGGGACAACATTCCACAGGCCACAATCAACAGCCAGATCAACTCTATGCGAAGGAGATGTGTCGCGCTGCATGAGGAAAATGGTGGTCACACCAGATACTGACTGGTTTTCTGATCCACGCCCCTACTTTTTTTTAAGGTATCTGTAACCGATGCTTGTCTGTATTCCCAGTCATGTGAATTCCATAGACTTGGGCCAAATGAATTTATTTCAATTAACTCATTTCCTGAACTGTAACTCAGTAAAATCTTTGACACTTCTACATGTTGCGTTTATATTCTTCTTCAGTGCATATGTTTGAACTAGTTTTTATTTGGAAGGCAGATAAAGCGTTGTTATCAAAAGCAATCACGTTTGCATGTGAAAACACATAATCCTACTCATTACAACACGTGCTAATTACGTCACTTTTGATTTGAGCCGACTCCGTCATCGGCTTTGAACGGGGCATCTGGCTCACACCTGGAAGGCAGGCCAGTTCCAAAACAAATGCAAGCAAAACATGCCTGGGACAGATTAATCAAACCCCCTCAATGAAGGGAAGCGAAGAGGGAAGAGGGGCGATTTGCATGTGGAGTTGGCAAAAGGGGGCATGATTTGTTGACATAATTGTAATCCATTCCCAACCTTCCTTTACGCGTTGTGATGCACTGAGGTTCCAATCTCCGTTTTAGACCAGGCTGAGTATATGACCAAAATGATCCTATTTAATACTTTATAGTAAATTTCGACACTCAAATACGTGTTTCTGACTTATATTAATGCCACATAGGCCATTTTGAAAGGGATTAGCTGCGTTTTAGGGGCAGTCACTCTTTAAGGCACATGAACGTTCACGTTCAAGAAAGCCTTTCTAATAAAAATTAAAAATACATTTTCGAACGGCCCTACTATGAAGTAGGAATTAGTGTCTGATCTAGTGCCTGATCCTGTAACCACTCACATTTATGTTAACCTGCAATCAAGACACCTGAATGAGCAGTATAAGTATCAAGTGCTACTCAGTGCATTCCGGCTTGCAAAGGCCTTCATCCAAGACTCAAGGCCTTACACTGCTTTCTGACAAGCCCTGCAGGATAAGTATGGCCAGTTCCACCAACTCGTCTAATGTGAGATAGGCACCATTCTGAACCCACTGTCGAGTTTGGAGACACAGAAGCCTCTGATGCCTTCGCACTGTCTATTTACACACTGGTAAACATGCTTAGAACCCTTGAGGGGCAGAACGGCTACAGAATCAGATGTACTGTGGTTCCTCCTTTAAAAGTTGAGCGTACACCGCGGGACTTAGAGGTACCCAGCGTCACGGCTTCATTGCTCCAGACCGCCACAAGGGGGAGGTAGAGCTCTCATTATGCATTTGGATCCCAAGGTTTTTATATAACCAATCATATCGAGTGTTTCCAATGACGAATTTGACGCGTGCCACCCGTCCCTGGAGCTTTCTTCAACAACGATGGCTGACAAAACATTACGGGGAAGTAGATGTAAGTTGTTATAACGTCATAACGAGTCAAGCTAAAAATGCGATTTAGCAAGTTAACTGACGAGCTAACATTAGCCAGCTAGCTAGCTGGTGTTATGATATGAGTACAGTATGACATTGTAATTCGTGTTGTTTAATGTTTTAGAGACTCCTGAGAAAACCAGGCTGTCGTCTTGGGAAACCGTGGATGTAAAGAATCTAGCTAGATTAAGCATTTACTGCAAATTGAATGTTCAATTGTGTAAGCTTGCCTTGCCGTGCAATGCAGCTGAAGTAACATAGCTAGCTAACTATTTACTTGCTTATTGTGTAGTGGAGGATAAAAATAACTGTATGCCTATGGATGTGTAGCTAGCTACAGTATGTAGCCGATCTGTGTATGGACCCTGAAATGTTAGGTTCTGAACTAATATTCATACCAATCTATGTACCTCAGCTATCATAGTTGTTGTATCAACTTCAAGTCTGAATGGTATTAATGAAGCCTATGTATTGAGTGGAATATAATAACTTTATTGTGCCAAGGATGCAAGTCCTATAAACATGTACTGTAGTTATTACCACGCATGAGATCCCCCACATTGTAGCCTGTACACTGAATATATTCAATGATCATGTACTCTTCCTTGGCAAATAAAGGTGTGGTTCAGATATGACTCTGAGACATTATTTTTTTCAGTCGTATCCAATACCAGGTGTATCAAACTCCATTCTTTGAATGATGCTGTGTCTGCATGTATGTATTACAATTATACACTTCAACAGTGTTTACTACTCCTGCTCCTGGGAAATCAATGATTACACATTGTAACTATGCAACAGACTAGAAACATGATTTAAGTGAAGGCTGATTTGTAATTCATATACACAGAAAAAAAACTATGCATATCTAACTGCCTTCATCTGCATTAATCTGAGGACACAGGATAGCATTTCAGTGAGATACTTAATTTCAACCAGTGGAGAATGTGAAACGCTTTATTGAAAGAAGTTCATTATACAGGTGTTATAAATACATAATACATGCATTATAATTATGATCATTGTAATATTATATTATAAATACAAGTTCAATCTGTACTTCAATGCACATATGGTGTGCATTATAAAACGAGGAAGAAAGACTATGTGGGGAGAGCGGTGTAGAAGACAGAAAGGGAAAGAGGTAAGAACAGAGGCAGACAGCATATGATTAATGACTTACAGTGCAACCCTAATATTCTCTCAGTTCATCACAATTACAGTGTCTCTGGCGGTATCTCCTAACCAGCCTTGGGCCCCCAGTTGACCCGAAGGTTATCGTAAGAGCGGGTGAGGTGGCGATGACAGGACTGGCTTGCTCTCTCACATCAAAACATACCTGCAGACGAGAGACAGATTGATAGAGAGCTTGATTAAGCCTTGTTTTTTTATTCTCACACAGTCAGTCATCATAATCATCAGGAGGTGAAATGCAAAACTGACCTTGGATCAATAACTCTGGGACTACTACATCTCTATCTGTATTTCAATGTAAAGCATCTCTTTAATAATACTTCCTGTTGACCTGACCTCTCACCTATGATCATGCTGTGCCCTCTGTGTCAGCCAGTTCAGATGCGAGAGGGGTTCACCATCACAGCTAATATAACCTAGAGGATATAGGGAGAAGGGGTGTGTGGTCTGACCTGGTGTCCACACTAAATGGCCAAAGAGTACTTTATGCTGAAAAACAGACACATAAGGACAAACAATAGAAGATAATGTCATTATTAGACATAAATACCACTTGAAGCTTGATGATGACTTGATCATTTGAATCAGTTGTGTAGTGCTAAGGTAAAAACAAAAATGTGCACAGGTGTTCTGATTCTGATATCCCACAGCTGGTGAGGTGTCAGGTTCAGCTCTGTACTTAAAGGGTGATTATTCCAACTCTCTGTGAAATGCTGCAGATCTGCCCACAGACGAGGTAGGGACACATATCCCACACAGAAGAGGTGGATAAAATTCAACAGTGTATCCTTCTTCCTCCAAACTGTCCATGTGAAACAGGTTCCATGTACAACAAGACAGGCAGCGAGGAAGAGAGAAAAAGAACACAGAACAGTTTAATTATTTCTGGTTATAGACACTTTTGCCAGCAATAAAGCTTCCACAGCCTGTTTCTCGGACAGTGAACATCTGGCAATATCTACATTTTTGACCCCTTGATCAGCTCACACTCTGAAAGTAAATAAAATAGCTTCTTCTTTGTAGATATGAAAACAATAACTGAGATATGACTGTTCAAGCTAAAGCAGCAGATGTCATATTCAGGATATGTCAACACAGCACAGAAAGCTTAACACCAGGCTGGTATTGTGGTTGTTCATTAGGTGATGGGAAATATGCAATATGTATACAAAATAATATACTTATCTGTTATATCTTGAAAAAAAGCATTGGAATTAAAAGTGAAATGTTTAACCTATTAACCTGCTTCAGTATTTATGTATACCAGTTGATGAAGAACAACTCCAATTTCATACATCATTGAACATTTGTCAAGGAATAAGTAAGCATAAAAAAGTTTAAATAACTTCGATTTGATGGAGACATTATACATCTTAGTACCTTATCAATTTCTGATTTGTATCAATGTGGACGAGAGACAGGGGTGCAGGAACAGAGTATTTTTGCCGAGCAATGCAACGAAGCTGGATCATTCTGGCAATGATACCTGCACCACCTACATGCCGCAAAGACTCCCTAACTCTTCGCCGTTGTACATGATGGCCCATTGCTCTGAGACTTCCTTTGACCATTCTAAAGTCCGCATGGGGCATCCTTGCCTTAATGGCGCTGACTTTCTGGTCTAACTCTTCAACTGACATATCAGAATAGCATTCCCTGACAGATATATTATGTTCTTTCATCCTTCTGTAAACAAAGCTAACCGTTACACTGTCATGAAATATGATTATATATCGACTATAAAACAAATAGGACATGGCCTGCTTATGAGTTGCTATGAAAGAAAGTTAGATTAATTAAACTGAAAATGGCTGAAACTGAAAAAACTGAAAACAGGCGTTCATAGCTAAATGCTTTTTGTTAGCTTGAGAAAAATAATTGCATGATTTATCATTCTACGATATGTATCTATGTAATATAGTAGAATGTTATGAGCCGACACTGAATCGTAGGAGCTAACTACTAGCTATGTAAAAGTTGGACGGAAGTACGCCCAGTGTTGCTTACCTGAGATGCCATCATTACACAGTCCTTCTTCGTAGGTGTCCGCTATGACTTCCTTTGTGTCGGAAAGAAAGGCTGAACAGTATTGGTTGTAGCCAAACTGACTCTCAAAAAATTGTCAAAATGGAGGGTGGTTGATTGCGAAATTAAATTGAATTTTTGTTTTACAATACATTTTTTGTTCTCTAAATATTTTTGGGGAATAAAATGCATAAAGTTTTGAGCTCTATTACAAAATATTTGATTGCAAAACATTTTCTTTACTTTGAAGCCTCGTTTTTGCTTTCATAACAATTATTTTTGATTGAAAATAAAAAAGTTGCTTTCAGAAAAAAACTCTTTGATTTGAAAATAACCAAGGGGGAGTTTGAGCATAATGCTTTTGGGTCCCAATGCACTACTGTCTCTAACTGACAATGAATGGGCAATATAAACCAAATAATAAACTGATAATTGTGCACGACTTCAAATGAAACAAGCAGGGAGCAGGTTTCAAACCCTCAACCTTCTTGCCCAAAGTCCAGCGCGCTACTGACAGTGCACCAAAAGCATGCTCAAGCCGCAGAGTCGATAGAGTGCGTCCTCGCGGTAGCTTGCTACTCAATGTAATAAAGTAATGACTTTTCAAATAAGTTACCTTACACGTTATGTTGGCTGACAATTTGGTAGCTACGCTGTCCTTACGAACCACATAGCATATCATTAAAGCAGTATGTACCGGTATGTTAGCTATCTACCTAACGTTAGTAGTTATACATCAAACTTGACAGTATATTAACTATAGGCTATCTAACTACCCAATGTTTATTGACTTGATTATTCCTGTCATTCTTCGCTTAGCTAAATGGTATAGTCGGCTGTGTTCTCAATGGACATTCGGGTGCTTTCGTAAATTTGCTCTCGCTATCTACTCCGATTTCAGAGCACTCTCATCTGATATTACCAGAGCGCAGAATAATTCATTTACCAGCGCTCAACACCCGTTGAATATGGCCAGTGTCAGTAAACATCGGCAAAAAAACGTATTTAAATTGTTTCCAGCAGCACAGATACAGTCACCAACGCTCTGGTTAACACGAAAACTGCCTTACCAGCTCTGCTAGGGCGAGTAAAATGATCAGAGTGGTCTCATTTGTGTCTGGAAGTAGCTAGCAAGCTAGCCAACGTTAGGTTGGGTGCTTGACTGCCTCGGCCCGAACATCCAGTGTGTGCTCCGAGAGCGAAACGGTCTGAATTTACCCAGAGGGTTTTGCGTTTTTCATGGAATAGAAACACCATAATATTTATCAAATTAATTAAGTACTAGTCAAAAGTTTGGACACATCTACTCATTCCAGGATGTTTCTATATTTTTACTATTTTCTACTTTGTAGAATAATAGTGAAGACATCACAACTATGAAATAACACATATGGAATCAGTTAAGAACTCATTCTTATTTACAAGGACAGCCTACTCCTTCCTCCTCGTTGGGGGATTCAACCACTGTCTCCCGTCCGCACGACACAGGGATTCTTTAGCTAAATAGCCCAGTAATGTACTGCCAACCAACACATTATACAGCGCCATATTTTCCATTCCATCCTAACAGAAACCCAGAGGGTTTTGCATTTTTCATGGAATAGAAACACCATAATATTAATCAAATTAATTAAGCAAGTACCAGACAAAAGTTTGGAAACACCTACTCATTCCAGGATTTTTCTATATTTTTACTATTTTCTACATTGAAGAATAATAGTAAAGACATCACAACTATGAAATAACACAAATGGAATCAGTTAAGAACAAACACAGCCTACTCCTTCCTCCCCATCGGGGGATTGAACCCCGGTCTCCTGTCCGCACGACACAGGAATTATTTAGTTAAATAGCCCAGTATTGTACTGCCGAACGTCACGTTGTACAGCGCCATATTTTCCGTTCCATTCTAACAGAAACCCAGAGGGTTTTTCATTTTTTTAATGGAATAGAAACACCATAATATTAATTTAATTAATTAAGCAAGTACCAGTCAAAATTTTGGACACACCTACTCATTCCAGGATTTAAAAAAAATGTTTTACTATTGTCTACATTGAAGAATAATAGTGAAGACATCACAACTATGAAATAACACCGGTCTACCGCGTGCCCTGCATTCTGTAGTACAGACATGGCCTGCTCTCCCTTATGAAAGGAATTAGGCACTTTCCCATGTTTACAACAGTATGTTTTGTAGACTGCACAGTAGCCTAATAAACAAATAAACACATTTTGTTAATAAAATAATGATAAAAAAATACTCTTTCAAAATGCAGATGTTGATTTAGTTATGGATCCATAACGAATTACTATGGGAATAAATATCACTGATTTACAGAAATATTGGAACAAAGTTGAATGAAGGTAAACAATTTAGAATCCTCCAATCCTGTAGCCTACTCCCGACCGTCACATTGTACAGCGCCATATTTTCGTTTAGGGTTTAGTTTTTCGTTTTTCTCTGAATAGAAGCACCATAATATCAATCAAATATACTTTTTATGGCTGAGGCAGTATTGAGTAGCTTGGATGAATAAGGTGCCCAGAGGTGCCCAGAGTAAACTGCCTGCTACTCAGTCCCAGTTGCTAATACATGCATATTATTAGTATATTTGGATAGAAAACACTCTGAAGTTTAAAACTGTTTGAATGATGTCTGTGAGTATAACAGAACTCATATGGCAGGCAAAAACCTGAGAAGAAATCCAACCAGGAAGTGGGAAATCTGAGGTTGGTCGTTTTTCAACTCATTCCCTATTGAAGATACAGTGGGATATTGGTCATGTTGCACTTCCTAAGGCTTCCACTAGATGTCAACAGTATTTAGAACCTTGTTTGATGCTTCTACTGTGAAGTGGGAGGGGATTGAGTAAGGTCTGCCATGAGCTGAATATGCGCTGACCATGCGCGTTCACGTGAGAGCGAGCTCTGTTCCATTGCATTTCTGAAGACAAAGGAATTCTCCGATTGGAACATTATTGAAGATTTATGTTCAAACCATCCTAAAGATTGATTCTATACTTCGTTTGACATGTTTCTACGGACTGTAATATGACTTTTCGTCTGAACTTTTGCCTGGACCTGAGTTTAGATTGTGTACTGAACACGCAAACAAAACGGAGTTATTTGGACATAAATGATGGACATTATCGAACAAAACAAACATTTATTGTGGAACTGGGATTCCTGGGAGTGCATTCTGATGAAGATCATCAAAGGTAAGTGAATGTTTATAATGTTATTTCTGACTTCTGTTGACTGCAGAATATGGCGGATATCTTTTTGTCTTGTTTGGGCTCTGAGCGCCCTACTCAGATTATTGCATGGTTTGCTTTTTCCGTAAAGCTTTTTTGAAATTGGACACAGCGGTTGCATTAAGGAGAAGTGTATCTAAAGTTCCATGCCTAACCCTTGTATTTTCATCAACATTTATAATGAGTATTTCTGTAAATTGATGTGGCTCTCTGCAAAATCACCGGATGTTTTTGGAACTACTGAACATAACGCGCCAATGTATACTGAGATTTTTTTAAATAAATATGAACTTTATCGAACAGAACATACATGTATTGTGTAACATGAAGTCCTATGAGTGTCATCTGATGAAGATCATCAAAGGTTAGTGAATAATTCTATCTCTATTTCTGATTTTTGTGACGCCTCTCTTTGGCTGGAAAAATGTCTGTGCTTTTCTGTGACTTGGCTCTGACCTAACATAATTGTTTGTGGTGCTTTTGCCGAAAAGCCTATTTGAAATCCGACACTGTGGTGGGATTAACAAGAAGTCTATCTTTAAAATGGTGTGAAATACTTGTATCCTTGAGGAATTTTAATTATGAGATTTCTGTTTGAATTTGGTGCCCTGCACTTTCACTGGCTGTTGTCATATTGATCCTGTTAGCAGGATCGCAGCCATAAGAAGTTAATTAAACCAAATTTCTTAAAATCAATCGCATATACTATCTTACTACAAAAAAGGTTTTAAATTCTCTGGTAATGCCAATATGGAATACTATCAAATGCTTCTCAAAGATGCCCTCTGGTAGTCAAACTAGCAATAACTAAAATAACAAAAATGGCTGAGAATTAAATGACGTGCCACAGAAGGCTGCGGCAGCACGCAAGGTGTGCCGCAGTATGACGCAACTTTTAAAGGAGGAACCACTGTAGATTCCAATGCCGACTGGCTCTTGAGTAAGATGCCACAGGACTACTGTGATACATTTGTGGAGTACTGTTTTGACCTTACCTAACTTGACAGCCTGACTGCAGAAGACGTCCAAGGCTAAGCATATATCAAATCAAATTCAAATTTTATTTGTCACATACACATGGTTAGCAGATGTTAATGCGAGGGTAGCGAAATGCTTGTAGTGTAGTGAAATGCTTATCAAGCAGATATGTGGCCTTCTAGCAATGTGACATATGTGCCTCCACTAGACCAAAGGAGAGGTCCACTTCAATCCTCAACACCAGTGAATATGTAAGCTCCTAGGAGCCTGCTCAATCTAAGGCCCCTTCCAAACCCTAGCCATACTTTCATCACTGTGATGACAAATAACACTATCTTAACTTGTCCAGAGTTAAAGAAGTTGAACACAAGACAGATCATTGAGTGGATAAAGGATGAACAACGGTGTTGGAAATGTGGACGATCCCACAAATCTGATGCTTGCACCCTCAAACAACCCAGACATGCACTGAGCAGCACCTAATGATCCTTCACGATTCCATCCAGCATGACCAAAAATGCATTCTCACGGGGAGTGTCCCTACTACTTAAGCCCAATTTATACCTGTCCCTAACATGTGTCCTTTGTCCTGATCTTGTCTGTTTACACTTATAAGATCTGATCACAATCAGACCACAATGCATCTTTTAATCATCAACACCTGTCTAGAAATGTCGGCACAATCAAAATGTGGACAAAATCAGAACAAAGGATGCATGTTAGAACCAGGTATAAACATGGTTAAAGATGTACCTGGACAGACCCAACCGATCACAGAAATGTATGCTGAAGGTTGTGAAACTTCTACTTCACAATGGAGATAGAGATGTCTACCTGCCTTCTTGATCTTATCCCCAAAACTACTTTTAACTGTGTCTAAGGTAGTTAATGTCAATAGTTCTATGAATACAGTTATAAACAGCATGTCATTGTGTTATTGTGCTCCAATGATGCCTTCTTAAATTGCCACTGAAAGGATTAATAAAGACGGTATGGAATTGAATTGAATGTTATATATTATCGACAGTAGCAGCCAGTATTCTCCTCACCACTCAAAGTCAGCCTCGGTGCATGGACAGGAGTCTGACATCTGGGAGATGTACTGATCTTTGGTTTTGACACATCTGGTGTCGGGCTTCAGATTCTGAAAGATTCTTTTCACTCCCATAATGCAGACTTTACCCTGTGAGAAATAATGTATTATTTGAAATAATTAACTACAACATTTCAGAATTTACTTTATTTTGGGATGTGTCACACCCTGATCTGTTTCACCTGTCTTTGTGCTTGTCTCCACCCCCTAAAGGTGTTCCCATTATCCCCTGTGTATTTATACCTGTGTTCTCTATTTGTCTGTTGCCAGTTTGTCTTGTCTTGTCAGGTCTTACCAGCGTGCTTTCCCGTCTTCCTTTTTGTCAAGTTCTGTTTCCTAGTTTTCCCGGTTCTGACAATTCTGCCTGCCCTGACCACGAGCCTGCCTGCCGTCCTGTACCTGCCTGACTCTGGCCTAATTAATAACCTTTGCCTGCCCTGACCCCGAGCCTGCCTGCCGTCCTGTACCTGCCTGACTCTGGCATGATCACGAACCCCTGCCTGTCCTTGACCTGCTCTTTGCCTGCCCCGTGTTCACAATAAATATCTGAGAACTGTACTATCCGCCTCCTGTGTCTGCATCTGGGTCCTATCCTGAGTCGTGATAGGATGTAACAGTTTAAAAGAAAAGCCTCTGAGTAATGAAGTTCTCTTAATATATATATTTTTTAAGTACATGAAAATGTGTATAATTGCTCATTTGTTCTGAAAGTGAATACACAGAAAGTATCCATAATTTTGAGACAAATTTGAGATAGAAAATGGGTGTGATAGGACGTTTCTCTTCATACTGTATTCCATTGAACTAAAGTGCCCAAAGCCGTTACAAATGTATCAAAGTGGTTGCTCTTACGTCATTGTGTAACTGCCAGGTCTGATAGTCGTCTGGGTTACACCTTCTGTTAAAGATGGCCTTGAAGTCTATTTTGACAAGCTGCCACTCAGAACGATGGCTGAAATGGCCAAATATTCTGCAAACACAAAAAGTAAAGGATGGTGAAAAATAGCTGAAAAAAGGGGTTGCTAGGTAAAATGTATTAAGTAAAATACCTTTTTATCATAAAAGTGGGAGATGAAAGGCTGCCTGAGTTAACCACAAGGGATTTGTACAATGTCTCAGAAGAGTGAAAAGAGAAAACAAATAAAAAGTGTCTAACTTCTGACAGCGAGTACATTTTTCTTTCTTTTCAAAACGTCCATTAAACGTTCAACGCATTGCAAAATACATACTATTAACCATAGAGTATTTGTTTTGATTCTTACATCATGATGAGGGTGTCTTCCCCTGGCTCTCCTAAGACTCCGTCTACATAGAGAGGAGAGGGGGTGAAGCTGTATTTGTTCCAGCGTTTTCCCTCATCAAAACTCAGCCTGGATGGAGAAACAACATGTTGGCTCTCATGCATGGCTCATGTGGAACCCTCACCATGCATAGAATAGGTGGTACTGTAACACTATCATTAGGTGGACGTTCAGTGCTTACATAATACAGTCCATAAAACATTTATAGACACATGTAATTCAATAGACAAATGTAATTCAATGTTGATACTGTAACAGTATGCACGGAAGTTGTAATGTTAAAGGAAACAATACCAGATATGTCTGATGGGGAGAGGTGTGTGTCGAATGGCCACTAGGGCACCACCCTGGTTAAGAAAGAGGACACTATACTCCTCCTCAAATACCTACAAACAGGACAGGATTTCATCACATTTTCAAAGGTCAGAGATGTGCATACCGTTCACATATACTTTTGATGAGTGATAGACTTGTATCACTATAGGCTACTGCTATTCTTCTATATCATGTAACACAGCCACATATTAAATTGTATTTTTAAGTGAGAAAACATCAACTATTATCAGCTCCTAAGAAGTTCTATGGAAAGAATAATCAAAACTTCCTTAAACCAGTATACATGGCATGTGATCAAGGGTAATGCAAACAATATCATGCATTATGCATTCAGAGTTTGCTCCCTCCAAATTACTGAGTTATAAGCAGATTGATCTTTTCTTCTACGTGTTGTCTTGATTTTGTGTCACATTTCAGTGGCCCCTGTCTTTTTCAGTCACAGTACCTCTCTCCAAGTGTTGCCAGCATCTGAGGTGATGAAAATGCTAACATTATAGGCAGTAAGCTCGGGCCCAATGGTACCTAGATGTAAAAAGCATAGCATAGTTATAGTCTAAACACTTTCATCATATGCCTTCTTAACCCACATTAAAATATATTTAATGCACAATGGAATAAAAATACAGATGCAAATATTCTGCTACAGGCTCCTAAAAATTTAGTATTTACTCAGAAATTCAAACCTTTTCTTCTGTATCTGTTTTTGCCAAACATCTGGCAGTCTACCGATATGCAGGCATGCTGTGATCAAATTCACAGATCAAACTGAGCTGACTAAAATGCTTTAAGCCACAATCCCAGCATTTACTTGGAGAACAGAGTTAAAGATAAAAGGGTTCTTTAAGGGTGGAAAAAGAGCAGTGTAAGAGTTGAGCAACCACTGCAAATTGTGAACCTTAAGGAGAGCGGAGGTCCCTGTGGTAATTGCTAATGAGAGTAAAAATAAACAAAAGACACAGCTAAACATTTCAAATAGTGCCTACCTGATGCTACTATAATTCCTGGAGCTGATTCCTTACTGACTATGTTTCCAGACGTGTACGGGTTGTCAGACACATGGAGATGCAGGTGTAATGAACAGTAGGGCTGAAAATCAACAAAAGAAAAAAAACATAATGTGGTTTATAGACAAAAACAGTTACAGGTTTTCAGATATTGGCCACTTTCAAAAGCAGACTCACCTGTACACAGTAGAGTCTGGTTCCCTTCAGATCAGTGGTAGGAGCCTGTAGAAGATGCCAGTCTCGCCCCTTATTGTAAGTGATAAACGTTTTCACTTGGCCCTCGACAACTTTATTTGACAAGAACACCCCTTTTATCCCTGCTACCTAGGAACATTGAGAAACAGACATGAAAAATAAATTAGGGGCAAAAGCTACAACTGTAAATTATTCAAACATAAGTAAAGCTGAAGCCCTAGTTTTGATGTGAAAGTGAAGTCTTCTGTACACAATTGCATTTCTGACAGGGAACACTATTTTGGAGAACGTTGCAGACTAGTGGTGGTCTGGCGGTAGAAGCATTTGGCCAGTCTTACAGTTTTTGCCATGATGCTCCTATACTGTCTGCATTTGAGTGATAGAAACGGGGAGAACAAGCCATGGCTCGGGGTCTCTACATGATTCCATATGTGCTACTTCATAGTTTTGATGTCTTCACTACTACTACTAAAAATAAAGAAAAACCCTTGAATGAGTATGTGTTCTAAAACTTTTGACCGGTAGTGTATGATCTCAATGATGCTCCTGTAGAACACTGTGAGGGCCCTCAGGGACAGGCCGGATTTCTTCAGCATCCTAATTAAAGAGTTGCTGTCGTGCCTTCTTCACCATGGTGTCTGTGAGGTTTGACCATTTCAGCTCCTCGGAAACGTGAATGAAGCGGAACTTGAAGCTTTTGACCATTGATGCCTGTTTCCTCAAGTCCACAATCAGCTTCTTTGTTTTGCTGGCATTGAGGGAGAGGTTGTTTACCTGTCACCACGTCGTCAGAATTCATACCTTCTCCCTGTAGGCCATTTCCTTGTTGTTGGTAATCAGCCCTACTACTGTCGTGTCGTTGGCGAACTTGATGATGGAGTTGGTACTGTGTGAGGCCGCGCAGTCGTGGGTGAACAGGGAGTACAGCAGCGGACTAAGCGCATACCCCTAAGGGGCCCCTGTTTTGAGGGTCTGCGTGGCTGATGTGTTGTTGCCTACCCTCACCACCTGGGGACAGCCCATCAAGAAGTTCAGAATCCAGTTGTAAAGGGAGGTGTTCAGTCCCAGGGTCCTTAGCTTTTGATGAGCTTGGAGGGCACTATGGTGTTGAATGCTGAGCTGTAGTAAATGAACAGTATTTTCACATAGGTGTTCCTCTTGTCCAGGTGGGAGAGGGAAGTTTGGAGTGCAATAGAGATTGCGTCATCTATGGATCTGTTTGACGGTATGCAAATTGGAGTGGGTCCAGGGTGTCTGGAAGGTGGTGTTGATGTGAGGCATGACCAGCCTTTCAAAGCATTTCATTGCTACAGATGTGGGTGCTATAGGGTGATTGTCATTTAGATAGGTTACCTTGGCATTCTTGGGCAGAGGGACTATGGTGGTCTGCTTGAAACATGTAGGTATTACAGACTAGGTCAGGGAGAGATTAAAAATGTCAGTGAAGACACGTTCCAGCTGGTCAGCGCATGCTCTGAGTACGCATCCTGGTAATCTATCTGGCCCTGTGGCCTTGTGAATGTTAACCTGTTTACAGGTCTTACTCACATCAGCTACATGTATCATGATCACACAGTCATCCGGAACAGCCGGTGCTCTCATGAATGGTTCAGGTTTGCTTGCCTCGAAGCGAGCATAGAAGGCATTTAGGTCATCTGGTAGGGTCGCGTCACTGGCCAGGTTGCGGCTGGGGTTCCCTTTGTAATCCGTGATAGTTTACAAGCCCTGCCACATCCAACGAGCGTCAGCGCCAGCGTAGCAGGATTAGTCATGTATTGACGCTTTGCCTGTTGGATTGCTCGTCTGAGGTCATAGAAGGATTTCTGATAAGCGTCCGGATTTGTGTCCCGCTCCCTGAAAGCAGCAACTCTAGCCTTTAGTGTAGTGCAGATGTTGCCAGTAATCCATGGTTTCTGGTTTGGATATGTACTCACAGTCACTGTGGGGACGTCGTCAATGCACTTATTAATGAAGCTGGTGACTGATGTGATAAACTTCGGAATGCCATCGGATGAATCCCGGAACATATTCCAGCCTGTGCTTGAGAAACAGTCCTGTAGCTTAGCATCCGCTTCCTCAGATCACTTTCGTATGGAGCGCATCACTGGTTCTTCCTGTTTGAGTTTTTGCTTTTAAGCAGGAATCAAGAGGATAGAGTTATGGTCAGATTTGCCAAATGGAGGGCGAGGGGGAGCTTTGTATTCTGTTTGTGGCGTAAAGATGATTTAGAATTGCGTCTCCTGTAGTTGCACTGGTGACATGCTGGTAGAAATGAGGTAAAACGGATTTCAGTTTCCCTGCATTAAAATCACCGGCCACTAGGAAAGCAACCTTTGGATCATAATTTTCTTGTTTGCTTAAGGACCTATACAGCTTGTTGAGTGCCAGCATCATTTTGTGGTGGTAAATAGACAGCTATGAAATATATAGATGAAAACTCTCTTGGTAAATAGTATTATTTATTAACCTAAAGTTTATCATGAGGCATTTTCACTCAGGCGAGCAGAACTACGAGACTTAATATTAGCGATCTCACACCAGATGATGTTAAGAAAGAGACACCCAGGTCCCCAATTGAACTTACCCGAGGCTGCCGTTTGATCCTGCCAATGTATGGAAAAAACAGCTAGATGTATATTATCCATGCTCTTGTTCAGCCACGACTCAGAGAAACATAGGATATTACAGTTCTTCATGTCCCGTTTACAGGCTAGTCTCGAACGGAGCTCGTCCAATTTTTTCTCCAGTGATTGTACGTTCGCCAATAGAACAGAGGGTAGAGGCAAATTATTTATTTGCTGTCGTAGTTTCATCAGGGTGCCCGCACGTCAGCCACTCTTACATCGTCTCTTCCTTTTCTGAGTCTCTGGGATTAGGACCTGGTCTGGGGTGAGCAGTAGGTCCCGTGCCGGCGACTCGTTGAAGTAGAAATCTTCCTCCAAATTGAGGTGATTGCTGTTGCTGTTCTGATGTCCAGAACCTCTTTTCGGTCATGGTGGAAACATTATGTACAAAATAAGTTAAGTTAAGATCAGTGCAAAAGAAGTTAAGATCAGTGCAAAAAATAGCAGAATTGGTCAGGAGCCTGTAAAATAGCAGCTATTCATCACAGCGCTATTCTGTATCTAAATAGTACCTTAAATAGTAAAGAAATACCATTTGTTTGTGAAAAGAATGGGAATGGGATAAAAATGTGTTGATATTCGAACTTGTGCTGAGTAGGCTACCGATACTTTTTCAATCCAAAATATTCAATAAACACAATCGCTGACATAGACTTTTGTATTAGGCCTAATACAGTTGCATAGGGCAGGACTACACAATGCAAACCTGCATAAAGCAAGCTCAGCCCTATGAGTTTTATCCAATTGTTCCTTTCTCTGTGTCTGTGTATAGGAAACCCCTCCAGTCCTTTTTTAAAATATAATTAATTTGAACAAGTACAAGGTTTCTGCAGTTTGACAGGCTTTCATCCCCCCCAAGGCAAGGAGTTTTTCCAGGAGTTTTTTTAAACCATGTGACCTGATTAGATATAATCTGGTCCCATCATAGCTCATATTAAACTTTTAACAACAGATTAATCACGTCATAAAGTCTGGAATTTCAATTGGTGAGGTTATCAGATAAGGAAAATCTACAGGCCCTATGATATTTTCTTCAAAGGTTGAGACCTCTTGGCAGAAGTGGTAGTGTGCATACAAACAGGGATGGCAGTCTAACTAAGCCATTGCTACATACCTCATAGAGGTCTATCATGATGTTGCCCTCTGGTCCACCACTGCTCACTATGTTCTCCAGGGCCAGAGTGAAGAAGAGTCCTCGGGCCTCTGACATGTACAGGTTGTAGGAGTCATTCTGGTGCCAGTCCTGCACTGCTGCTACCACCTGGTTATCATCTGTGCTGATTATCTGCAAGTCCTGGTTAAGGAATTATGAGTTAGGATACTATGTCATACAATATAATCCAATACAAAACGTAATTTAGTTTCAGGGCTGCAGTGGTCCCACTGGGCACAAACTGGTTGAATCAACGCTGTTTCCTACAAAATAAATCAATGTGACGCTGTTGAATCAATGTGGAAAACTGACTGGATTTTCAAAAAGTAATTTAAGTAAATATATTTGGGGAAAGTTTGTCTTTTTTGGACCTAACTTTTAACCTAAATCTAATGACATGGTTCACATTTCTTTTGATTTCACATTGAATTCACGTTATCTGACAACTCAATAAAATGTTAGTCAAAACTAGACGTTGAACTGATGTCTCTATCCAGTGGGGTAATTCTGTATGAAACTGTACAACTATTCTATTGTTAGTATGGTGTTTGTACATCTGTTCTGTGTTGGGATTCCTCTGTGAAAGCTTTATAATATTCTTGATATATATATATACTTTCTATTCAATATTTGTATGATTATTTTATTAAAGTTGGCCTTGGAAAAGCAGAAAAAGCGTTATAATATCAAAACAGTTTTTCACTGGATTCATAACAGGATAGTAGTAATACTCAACGTAATATTTCCAACCCACCTTTGGTAATATGTACTTAGGTAGCTTCATTGGGAAGAAAGCATTTCTTTTGTAAGACACATAATGGACAGGCCGGCCACCCATTGGTACCTAGAGAAACCAAGCAATTTTTATTTCATTTAGAGCAAAATTATTACAATGAATCACTGTATATTGGGCTGACAGACTAACTACGCAATAATCTTAGTTGTATGTTTTTATACCATTCTCTCTTGGTTTATGGTCATTAATACCTACACGTTTACTGTACATTAAGAACGGTTTTAGAGCATTTTTATTATGACAGAAACATTCAAAATTCCCACCTGAATGAAAACATACTGGTCCTGAACGACCAGGGAATCAGGGCTGATAAATCCAGGGAAAGGCCTGCCTTTGTTGGCCTCTGAGCAGTTCTGCAGCTTACACGTTATATACTGGGACCCTATAACAGATGGTAATTGACACAATGTAACAGGAGAAAATAAGTGCTTCGGGACTATTTAATTGAGTCTAGCATTAATTGCATTGATAGTAGAAAGCAGAAAAGCAGGGAAGCCAATTTCTATTTCCACTATTAACAGAGATGGAATGAGTGTCCCTGCGTGTTACCTACAGCCAAATGAGCAATTCTCCTCAGGAACAAGACATTAACACTGAAGCCCTTAAGGAACAGACGTTCTCAACACTCCATCCAACTTAAGAGCCCAGTCCGACCAATTGCCCCTTACATCAGGGGTTCACAAACCTTTTCACTTGGGCGTCCGTCCGCCCCCCCCTCCTTCCAGCATTGGGGAACATCCCGCGCCCCCCTGCGTGCACACGGGCCATGTCTATCTATATGGGCACAACCCCTGTTCATGACACAAACTGTTCACACTCCTCTTGTTGGTGGGGAGAATTTTGCAGTTTAAAGCTTATTTCCTGCAATTCTACACATTTTGTTATGGTGTGCAAAGAACATTTTGTCATTTTAAAGCAAATCTTCTTGCAATTCTATACATTTTGCTATGTTTAATGTGTATTCATGTGATATTTCAGTGAGAAAAAAATTACGACAATATCTATGGGCTAAAAAACCTAAATAAAAAAGCATTAGCTGACATGGGCTAGTTGATCTGGACATTTCTTAGAAATTATAAATAGCTCTCTAAGGTATGCAGTGACTAACATGACGAGAGGAACTGATGATGCACTACCCAATTTTGAAATTGCACCTTCTGCGTTTTAATAATGTACTGTACTAGAAGAACACCTGCTCTTTCTATGTCATAAACTGACCAGGTGAATCCAAGCGAAAGCTATGATCCCTTATTGATGTCACTTGTTCAATCCACTTCAATCAGTGTAGATGAAGTGGAGTAGATAGGTTAAGTCTTGAGACAGTTGAGACATGGATCGTTTATGTGTGCCATTCAGAGGGTGAATAGGCAAGACAAAGTGCCTTTGAACGGGTATGGCAGTATGTGCCAGGCGCACCGGTTTGATTGTGTTAAGAACTGCAACGCTGCTGGGTTTTCCATGCTCAACAGTTTCCCGTGTGAATCAAGAATGGTTCACCACCCAAAGGACATCCAACCAACTTGTCACAACTGTGGGAAGCATTGGAGTCAACATAGGCCAGCACCCTGTAAAGCAGGGATCATCAACTAGATTAAGACACAGGCAGTTTTTTTTCCTGAGCGGATAGTCGGGGGGCTGGATAAAATAACAAACAATTTGTAGACTGCAAGTCTGCCCCGTTGGCTGCCCGTTGGGGAACCCTGCTGTAAAGGCTGTTTAGCAGATAGAAAATGTCACTTGTGTGTGAAAATGATCCCAAGAATCCCTATAATAAAGTCCTCAAATAAGATATCCTAGATGTGATGATGACTCACGTCTGTCAGAAACACTTGTCTCCAAGTGAATCATTCCTGGCTCTTTGTCCAAACCCAACTTTGACCTGTGGGGACAGGAGAGACAACTGAGGCATATAGCAAAACATCTATCCAATTATGATATGTGCATCATATGGTAAGTATTTGTGGATTTGTAGTAGTATCAGTTAATTCATGATTTGAACATTTTCGTCAATGATGTGTGAATTTATCTCATGATCCAGATATGATATGTTAATTGAAGAGTATACTGTAGGCGTGCCTTGGGATTAAATAAATCATCTGTTTAACAAGATGAAGAAAGGCACGCTGAGGTCAAACTGTATGGGAAACATGAATAATCATTCTGTTTGTTCTCATCTATTCCAAAAGGATCCTGTGACAGTGCTCCGCAAAGTCATAAAACAAATGAGTGACCAGAGACAGTCATTTACAAATGTCAACCCCTTTGTTCAATCGCGCTATTAAAACATCAGCTTTCTAGAGAGGACAAAGTCATTTTGGAAAACATTTAAAGGATTTCCATTTTGATTAAATTAAATTATAATAGGGAACCTAGCTGCATGAAACGTCGATCCCTTTCTCTTTGAAAATATAACAATGACAACAAACATTTCCCACAAACATGGCCCCATCAACCACTGGGCCTGTGTGGTAATTCAAGAGGAAGGTGCCTCGGAGCCATTTCATGCTCTTTCAAAAGAGCCACGACTGGGAGGCAGCGGTTAAGTGTGGAGTGACAAGTGTGACCACTTGTTGCATTAATAGCAGCTAAGTGTGGAAGAAGATGGGTTTCTCCTCACATTCCATAGTGTGTCAGTGTCTGAGACATAATAAAAAAAGGGCCCATCTTGCTTCCCTCAGCACTCCGTAATTGTCTTTCTGTTCCATCTTTTTTTAATGGACTTTCTGTCAAATACTTCATCATCTTCTATTGGAGAACAGCAGCCACATGTTCTTAAATAGGCTCCTTCTATGTTCTTCTATCACTCTGGAATGTATGGACTACATGCCTGCATTGTGTGAGCTATGCTGCTCGTTGTCAGGTTGATGGTGTAACTCTGCCAAGTTGAGGCTACTGTAACATAAACTGCAGTATGTGGAGCAGCAAAATATTTGAAGTGTAAATTAACTGAAAATATTACCTGTATTTTGTCCTTGACGAAATATGCATGCCCTACCTGAATGTAATATTCCCGTCTATAGAAGCCGTGCTTTGTTATGATTCTGAACGGTCAGATAGCTAGCAACAATATAAAAAGCAGCCATGTGGGGAATTGTATGTGGCTCGTTTCAGCTAGTTTTATCATGTTCTTGATACTATGTCTTGTTTTGAGTGAATTCCTTTCAATGCTAACATGGATCAAATTTGCTAGCTAGCTAACCAACAACTGTAACAATGTATTTGAGAGACAACAAGTGCTCATTGTGCAAATGTATTTACGTTTTCAACAAACATTTGGAGACTAAATATAGTTAAAACATGTCAACAATCTAAGCCAACACCGTTTTGCCCCCTAGTTGAGCACGTGTACAGTAGGTATTGTTGCTAAACAACCATACGCACAACCTCTATACGCACAACCTGTAAATATACTGTACCTCCATACACAACACACACATACTGTAAATATGTTACCAATGTTACCACATGTTGATAAGTAATTGTAAACTAGTATGAATTCATCCCATGACTAATTAAGAAACGAATGTATTACTCAATATTGCATCCAGCTCTACTGTTGTATCATCTCCACCAGGAAATCTTAGGGAAAATATATCAACTGTTTAGAACAAGAGGCCAATAATGGCTTTAACTTGATGGTACATTGCTTCTACTGCATCTTTCTTTTGCTCCTGTTTTGGGCTAAAAAGAAATTCATCATCATTTGTTCGCAAGTGACAAAGTTTGTGAAATACGTTTTTGTCTAATTTTAGTCCCAATATTAGTAAATGTGAAATATTAACGTATTAAGGTATTCTAATTGAGTTATCCACTTTAAGAGATTATGTTGTCCTAATGGTGTTATTTATCAAAACATTAAAAGCTACCTGATCACCCAAAAAGTATTAATCTCCCTTGCTTCCTTGTAAAATAAAAAGTATTATGTTTAGCAAAAACACATTAATATTATAATTATCTGGCAACAGGCACTACTGCCTTAAGTTACTATATGTCTTGAAAATAATGTAGATTAGAGACCATTACTAAATACATAATTTCTTAAGCACAACAGTTGGAACTTGAAAAAAGAGTGTACAAATATCTATTTAAATTATTAATGTGTTCATCAGGACCATACTTGTATCTAATACAGTGCCTTGCAAAAGTATTCATCCCCCTTGGCATTTTCCTATTTTGTTGCATTATAACCTGTAATTTAAATAGATTTTTATTTGGATTTCATGTAATGCACATACACAAAATAGTCCAAAAAGGTGAAGTTTAAAAAAATGTGGTGTGTGCATATGTATTCACCCCCATTGCTACGAAGCCACTAAATAATATCTGGTGCAACCAATTACCTTAAGAAGTCACATAATTAGTTAAATAAAGTCCACCTGTGTGCAATCCAAGTTTCACATGATTTCAGTATATATACAGTTGAAGTTGGAAGTTTGAATACACTTAGGTTGGAGTCATTAAAACGTGTTTTTCAACCAATCCACAAACTTCTTTTTAACAAACTACAGTTTTGGCAAGTTGGTTAGGACATATACTTTGTGAATGGCACAAGTCATTTTCCCAACAATTGTTTACAGACAGATTATTTCACTTATAATTCACTGTATCACAATTCCAGTGGGTCAGAAGTTTACATACACTAAGTTGACTGTGTCTTTAAACAGCTTGGAAAGTCATGGCTTTAGAAGCTTCTGATAGATTAATTGACATCATTTGAGTTAATTGGAGGTGTTCCTGTGGATGTATTTCAAGGCCTACCTTCAAACTCAGTGCCTCTTTGCTTGACATCATGGGAAAATCAAAATAAATCAGCCAAGACCCCAGAAAAAAAAATTGTAGACCTCCACAAGTCTGGTTCATCCTTGGGAGCAATTTCCAAATGCCTGAAGGAACCACGTTCATCTGTACAAACAGTAGTACGCAAGTATGAACACCATGGGACCACACAGCCGTCATACCGCTCAGGAAGGAAACGCATTCTGTCTCCTAGAGATGAACGTACTTTGGTGCGAAAAGTGCAAATCAATCCCAGAACAACAGCAAAGGACCTTGTGAAGATGCTGGAGGAAACAGGTACAAAAGTATCTATATCCACAGTAAAACTAGTCCTATATCGACATAACCTGAAAGACCGCTCAGCAAGGAAGAAGCCACTGCTCCAAAACCGCCACAAAAAAAGCCAGACTATGGTTTGCAACTGGACATGGGGACAAAGTTAAATACTTTTGGGAGAAATGTCCACTGGTCTGATGAAACAAAAATATAAGTGTTTGTCCATAATGACAATCGTTATGTTTGGAGGAAAAGGGGGACGCTTGCAAGCTGAAGAACACCATCCCAAACGTGAAGCATGTGGGTGGCAGCATCATGTTGTGGGGGTGCTTTGCTGCAGGAGGACCTGGTGCACCTCACAAAATAGATGGCATCATGAGGGAGGAAAATATGTGGATTTATTGAAGCAACATCTCAAGAAATCAGTCAGGAAGTTAAAGCTTCGTGGCAAATGGGTCCAAATGGACAATGACCCCAAGCATACTTCCAAAGTCATGGCAAAATGGCTTAAGGACAACAAAGTCAAGGTATTGGAGTGGCCATCCCAAGCCCTGACCTCAATCCTTTAGAAAATTTGGGGCAGAACTGAAAAATCGTGTGCGAGCAAGGAGGCCTACAAACCTGACTCGGTTACACCAGCTCTGTCAGTAGGCATGGGCCGTAATTCACCCAACTTATTGTGGGAAGCTTGTAGAAGGCTAACCGAAACGTTTGACCCAAGTTAAACAATTTAAAGACAATGCTACCAAATACAAATTCTGAGCCACTGGGAAATAAATAAAAAATAAGTGAAGCATGGTGGAGGCAGCATCATGCTATGGGAATGTTTTCCATCGGCAGGGACTGGGAAACTGGTCAGAATTGAAGGAATGATGAATTGCGCTAAATACAGGAAAATTCTTGAGGGAAACCTGTTTCAGTCTTCCAGAGATTTGAAACTGATTCTCAATCGAATTGAGAATCTGTGGTATGACTTAAATATTGCTGTACACCAGCGGAACCCATCCAACGTGAAGGAGCTGGAGCAGTTTTGCCTTGAAGAATGCGCAAAAATCCCAGTGGCTAGATGTGCCAAGCTTATAGAGACATACCCCAAGATACTTGAAGCTGTAATTGCTGCAAAAGGTGACTCTACAAAGTATTGACTTTGGGGGGGTGAATGAATTGTTATGCACGCTCAAGTTTCAGTTTTTTTATCTTATTTCTTGTTTGTTTCATAATGGTGGTAGGCATGTTGTGTAAATCAAATGATACAACCCCCCAAAAAAATCAATTTTAATGCCAGGTTGTAAGGCAACAAAATAGGAAAAATGCCAAGGGCGGTGAATACTTTCACAAGCCACTGTATATGCCATCTATTGAGTTCAACTCAGGTACTAGCAGGTACTTCTTGAGATTCAATTAATTGTGTCAATTCTGATGGGCTATCAGTTCAAAATGCTGTCAGTAGAGGAAAGAGTGGTACTTTGTATGAATATTGTATTACAGAGACTTGAAGTATGTGTCCAATGATGATAGAAAGAGATTTTTACTCTCACCAGTAAAATCTGTTGGGGACTACACTCTCATGCACGAGCTGCCATCTTCTTCCAAATTCAACAGAGACGTAGAGCTGCAAGAAAAGAACATCCTATAGTTGAAAAAATCAGAAGAGAAAGAATAACATTTTATTCCAGAGTTACAACTAAGAGTTCAAACGGAGGAAACATTAGACCTGGAGAATTCTCTCCCTCCATTTTAGGGACTGTCATCTACGTATGTCTCATGGAGGGTCATACAACATTTCAATTATATTGCTTTGTTTTTTCACTGCACTTCAGAGGACTTTGATTGTTTTTGTTATGAGTGCTGTACAGCTGAATCTTTAAAGCAGGCTTGAAAATAGCACTTTATATTTGAAGTAGAGTTCGTGATTTAATGCCTTATGACTATTTGAGAGAGAGAGAGAGAGAGAGATAGTGAGAGACAGATTTTTTAAATGCCATGCTCGTTTTGGCTCCCAGTGGTACCTGTCTATGGCCATAGGATTTTTCCCTAATTGACATTATAAAATGACACACTTAACCATCTGTATCATCCCTTTGCATTATGCTATTGACTTCCCTCTTTCAGCAGATTAGGGCTGTTATCCAAGCTCTCAATAGTCTTTTCAGCTCTCAGCCCAACTCATATGATAACACTTTTACTTAATCTGAGAGCATATCACACATAGGGAACTGTTGTACAATACAATTGTTTTGTACAATACTATTGCACAGTAAAAGACAGCAAATAAATGAATTAATATAAAAGCAGAAACAGAAGAAGGAAACCATACAGAGGGGAAAAAAATCGCACATTTATATTAACATAAAGATATGGAGTAAACTCAGGGATAACTTCTCCCCAGCTTCTTCATTTCGACCATATTGATGGCTCTCAATAAAGCATCTCATCTCTCCCCAAAACCATTTATCTTACTTCTCAGCCTTTGACTGCACTCTCTCTCATACTCTCTCTCAAGTCTTTCAGTAGCAGGATGGGAGGGGAGAGTTTGATCTCTGTTATGTTGAGTTAAACAAACAGTTGGGTTCTCCTTGAGAATAATAAGTGTGGTCTCAGTCTCCTGTTTGGGACATTAACTAACACATCTCTAGTTTGGACTCTCAAGCCAGACCGTGTGGCCTGTTTGGAAGAACATGTGATGAGATGTCTAGACTTTAGCCACAGTCATCATGGCTTGGGTGACAGATGTCGCTTGATGTGAAGTCCACTACTCTTAACAGAGCACATTGATGTGTTGGCTACTAAGAGGTGGGAGGTGCTTTCCCCACTGGGAGACAATGATGCTAATGAAAGAACAGGCAGAAGTGTGGAGCACACAGCTACGGTTGAAGTAAACATATTGTTAAAGCCAATAAGGTCAATAGACTCACTGGAATTAACAAGACCCTTACCTCAATCAAGTTGTGTGTGTTTTCTCCCCCCTCCTCACTCCTCAGTTATAATTGACCGGATTCTCTTTACCTTCTGGTCATGGCCGTAAGCCAGGATCCAGTCCTCCTGCTCGGGGTGAAAGAGGAGGCTGAGGATGTCGAAGGCTAAGTGGTACCTCTGATAGGATGCGCCCTCATCAAGACTAATGAGCAGGCTGCTCTCCACCTCCGGGTCGGTCAGTAACATGATCTGAGATGAGAGAGGACGGGTCAGGAGACGAAAGGAGAGATTTATAAATCACAACATTTAGCGATATTTATCATTATCCATTCATGTCCGTAATGATTAAACTTGCTAATTTTACTATTGTTATGAGTTTTCTCTTTTAAAAAAAACACATGAAAAAAATCACGGGAATAGAATACATGCATACAACACGTATGGTTTTCGGACATGTGTGAACAAATCACTTGAAAAATGTAATGCTACGTGAAATTTTGACTAGTAAGACACATATGGTTTTCGGACGTGTGTGACATTTCACATACATTTTACACGTGAAGAAATCACGTGAAAAATGTAATGTGGGAAAAACAGACACATGGTTTTCAGACACGTGAAGTTTCACATGACTCAGATACATGTGGTTAACCAATATTTCACGTGATATTTATTATACATTTCACATGTGTGCTTTTGTAACTGCCGGGATTAGAACCCTGGAGAGCCAACGTCTTGACCCTTCGACAAAGAGGGACAATTTTGAAGTCACAGGCGGGCTACCTCATTAAATGACCACTTTCACATGTGCACACTTTCACATGTGCATTGTCAACTAGAGCTATCAAACAAATAAAAAATATGATCAAGTTTATCACAGGATTTGCTGTGATTAATCATGATTATTCGCTATTTCATAATTTGTTCAAATTGAGCTGTCATTTCAGATTTCTTTGCAAAAAGCATTCAAATAATATTGCCGTTTTGATTTTGTACAAAGTAACAGTTAGCAAAATCAGGGAAATTGATAAACACACCCAACTTTTTTTGACATTGCATTGTTGTTTTTAGCTGTATAGATTATGTATTTTGGATGTTTTCAGTGTATTTTTAACGTTTACAGACAATGCGATATAAAAACAAAGGGCACTAAATTTACAAAAAGTTAACTTGAGTTACGGAGTGCTAGCTTCTCTGTTCTTTTCACTGGGCTTCTTCTACACTGTAGGTCAATGACCAATGTATTAAGAAGAGAGGCATGTGCCTGCAACAATACACTCCAAATGGATGGCTCAGAAATAATAAATAATTATTTTTTAACACACCTGATTTATTATACTCAGGTAGGCTAAGTTACCATTTTACAGAATGGCATTACAGAATTTGCAATTCCATATGTGGAAACATTGTTACTGCAACATGTTAACACTACCTGTTCACATGTGAGGAGAATAACACTATTTCACCACCACATGTGAATTTTCAATTCCACATGTGAAAATTAGATTTTCACATGTGTAGTTTTCCTACATGTGAAACTGCAAATTTGGTTTTCACATGTGATCGATTTTCACATGTACTTGCAATTCAACTTGTGAAACCGCAAATGTAAAATGTGCAACTGCAATTCACATGAGGTGAAAACATGTTTTTTTTCTCACGTGAAAAAGTTGTGTTAACATGTGAACTCTAAATTTAATACAGGTAGTGTCACATGTGAAATGTACACCTGGACTCAGGGGTAGATGTAACATAGTAAATGTAAATCCGGGACACTCAAAATAGCATGATATGTTACGTTTTGTATGCTATGTATTCATTTGTGGATGTCCATCATCCATTTTGTATCATATGTTACAATTACAATTCATATGATATGTTACAAAATTGCAAAACATATGATATGTTATGAATTCCAATGCTGTTAGCTAGGTGGCTAACATTAGCTAGGGTATAGGGTTAGGGGTTAAGGTTAGGGTTAGGAGTTAGGTTAAAGGGTTAAGGTTAGGGGAATGGTTAGCTAACATGCTAAGTAGTTGCAAAGTAGCTAAAAAGTAGTAAGTAGTTTCAAAGTTGCTAATTAGCTAAAATGCTAAAGATGTCCGTGATGAGATTGGAACAGATTGTGTTGTTAGACATTCGCGTTATACTCCTACCCATCCACCCTGACCAACCACCATACTTTCATTTTTTTGCCTGAAGTAACCTTCTATCTTATGTAACCTTACCATACAGTATGTAACATATCAATCTGATTTGAGTGTCCCGGATTTACATTTAGTATGCTATTTGAAAATATGCTTTCATATACGAAACTGCAAATTTGACATGTGTTTTTTAGTAAGGGTTAAGGACAGCAAACAGATATGGTTATGGTATGGTAAATTATAAGATACATGTACGAGGACATACCTTTTGTTTGTTATTCGGACTCACGTACAAGTAGCTTAGTATGGTTTTTGGTCCAACCTTTTCATTAAGTTTCTCATACGTGGTTCCATAGTCTGTTGACCTAGAATTCAATTATGGGATTAACAAAAATGTGTTATTCTACTGTTAATGGTGAGAATGAGAGCACGGAGCAATATCAATGATAAAACCTATGGCTATGCAGGCAAGCAGAAAATTAAAACAGGAAATAATACAACACAATTTGCCAGTTGAATAGAGAACTGTTTCATTATCAGAATAAACATGGATATATGCAGGGGAATTATATGATTTGTAGTCAAAGTAAAACATTCAGTATTCAAGTCTCCTAAAATGTTGACACCATAATGAACATTATAAATATCAACCCTGTATCTCAGTACCAACATTTTAAAAAACTAGATTGATAACAACTGTGGTGGAGTTGGATACAGTTACATAATCATATTAGAAAAATTAGATGTATGGAGTCATAAACCATTTACAGAAGCATCTATATTTCACATTTCCAATGTGCATTTTCTGGTTGTCAGAAATACTTCAAGTGTAATATGCTACATTCAGTAACATACAGTACTGTACTAGTTTGCAATATTTGAACAAAACATTCCAGTTGTACAGTCTCTGTTTCTTAGCTCTCTGCTTCCTAGTCTCTTATAAAAATCGAGTTTATTGGTTGCGTACATCAATTTGCAGATGTTATTACAGTGAAATGCTTGTGTTTTCTATCAGGGCAGTAATATCTAGCAATACAAACAATACACAAATAATCCAAAAACTAAAAAAAAATACAGTACTTTTGTATAAATAGTGTACATATAAAGTGGGTAAAACAGTATGTACACATTTTTGAAGTGACCAGTGTTAAATTACTCTATAGAGCAGCAGTCTCTAAGGAACAGGGTAGAGTAGCGGATGGTAGCCGGCTAGTGACAGTGTCTAAGGTCCAGGGCAGAGTACCGGGCGGGGGCCGGCTAGTGATGACTGTTTAGCAGTCTGATGGTCTGGAGATAGAAGCTGTTTCACAATCTCTCGGTCCCAGCTTTGGTGCACCTGTACTGTCTTCGTCTTTTAGATAGTAGCGGGATGAATAGGCCGTGGCTCAGGTGGCTGAGGTCCTTCATGATCTTCTTGGCCTTCCTGTGACACCAGGTGCTGTAAATGTCCTGGAGGGCAGGCAGTGTGCACCCGGTGATGCGTTTGGCTGACCGCATCACCCTATGGAGAGCCCTTTGGTTGCAGACTTTGCAGTTGCCAGCCCGACAGAATGCTCTCTATGGTGCATCCGTAAAAGTTAGTGAGGGTCTTAAGGGCCAAGTCAAATTTCTTCAGCCCAATGAGGTTGAAGAGGCGCTGTTGCGCCTTCACCTCGCTGTCAGCATGGAGGGACTATTTCAGGTCTTTAGTGATGTGCACGCTGAGGAACTTGAAGCTTTTGACCCACTCCATTGCGGCCCCATATCTGTGGATGGGGGCGTGCTTTCTCTGCTGTCTCCTGTTTTCAGTGATCAGCTCCTTAATTTTGTTGACATTGAGGGAGAGGTTATTTTCCAGGTACTACTCTGCCAGGGCTCTCACCTCCTCCCTGTAGGCTCTCTTGTTGTTGTTGATAATCAGGCCTACCACTGTTGTGTCGCCAGCAAACTTGATGATTGAGTTGGAGACAAGCGCGGCCATGCAGTCATGGGTGAACAAGGAGCACAGGAGGGGGCTGAGAAAGCACTCCTGTGGGGCCCAGTGTTGATGATCAGATTTGCGGAGGTGTTGTTGCCTACCTTCCCCACCTGGGATCGACCTCAGGAAGTGTAGGGCCAGTTTTACAGGGTGGAGTTCAGACCCAGGGCCCTGAGCTTAGTGATGAGCTTGGAGGGCACTATAGCATCGAAGGCTGAGCTGTAGTCAATGAAAAGCACACTTTGCTTTCTTGGGTACAGAAACAATGGTGGCCATCTTGAAGCAAGTGGGGACAATATACTGGGATAGGGAGAGATTGAATATGTCTGTAAACACTCCAGCCAGCTGATGTGCACATGCTCTGTGGATGCAGCTTGGGATACGTCCTGGGTTCGATGCACGAGTATCACAGAAGATGTGTTGATAGAATTTTCCTCAGATTTCCTTTATTAAAGTCCCTAGCTACAATAAATGTAGCCTCAAAATATGTGGTTTCCAGTTTGCACAAAGTCCAGTGTAGTTCCCTGAAAGCCATTGCCGTGTCAGCTTGGGGGGGAACATACACGGCAGTGATGATGAAGAAAGTTATCTCGGGAGTTTATGCAGTCATTTGATGGTGAGGTATTCCAGATCGGGAGACCAAAAGGACTTTAGTTCCTGTATGTTTACACAAGTTGTTAATCATAAAACAGACTCCTCCACCGTTCTTTTTCCCTGAAAGTTCTTTCTTCCTGTCTGCATGATGGACGGAGAAGCCAACTGACTGAATGGATGGGGACAATATATCAGGAGAGAGACATGATTCCATAAAACAGAGTATGTTACAGTCCCTGATGTCTCTCTGAAAGGAGATCCTCGCCCTGAGCTCGTCTACTTTAATGTCCAGGGACTGAACGTTAGCGAGTAATATACTTGGAACCGGTGGATGGTAATGCATGCCGCCTGAGTCTGACTAGGGCCCCACTTCTTCTTCCTCTTACTCGTCAGCGTTTTGGTGCAGACCCCGGGATGAATGGAGCTGCCTTGGGCAGTTCAAACAAACAGCATCCATTTCAGGGAAGTCAAATTTCTGGTCGTAATACTGACGGGTGACCGCCGATTTAATATCCAAAGTTAGCTCTAGGTAATAATACAAGAGACGTTCTGAGCAAATAATGTAAGAAATAACAAAAAATAAAGTTGGCTAGGAGCTAGAAACAGAGCGACCGTGTCTGTCTCTATTTTGGCAGTTACCTATATAACCAACATTCAACATGAGAAGGGTCATAAGTTTTCCTAAAAATGTGATAGGCAATCACTCAGGCCCATGGTCACATGCTCAAGAAAGACTTGTGGCCCTAAACATGAACACCAAAGCCAGAGAGAAATCAACTGAGATGAATTTAACCCCTCCTTACCTCCATAGAGAGCTCTCTGTGACACTGCCAAGGCTGAAGTCAAAGTACTTAGTTAGCATTAGAATCACCTACAAAAGAGAACACAATTCCCATCTCAGCACGCATCTTTAGAAAATACAAGTAATATACAACCCTTTGATAATGTAACATTTCCATATATCATATCATCTGACACGTTGGTGGGACTTGAAGTAATGAGTTGCATATTATGCAGTATTTCACAATTCTGGTAAAGAAGCCTAAAATTCAAAATAAGGGGAAAAAATCACTTTTGACTACCTCATTTTCAAACTTGCACCTGTTGCTATTTTATCATTGGAAGTGGTTTGAGCAGGATGGCCTTAGGAGGAGTGCATCATCAATTTTACAACTGCAGCCTTAATATGGACGCTTGTCAAACCTCCACACACATAAACTAATCCCAAACCAATTTATGAGGCCTTGTCAAGGCTTCATTCTGCATGAGAATGTTGCATCTTCTGTGTAAAGGTAAAGGTTGTGTCACGGATTCCCACAGTACTTCTGCTCAATCGGTTCACCAGCTCCGGAGGTCTACGTCACCGGCCTTCTAGATGTCACTGAACTGGATCATCACCACCAACCCCAGACTGTCTTGTCTCATTACGCACACCTGGTTCCCATTCCCCCTGATTAGTATGTGTATATATGTGCCCTCTGTCCCCCATTGTCCTTGTCAATCATTGTTCCCATGTCTGTTGGTCTTGTGAGTACCTGCGCTTTGTTGTTTCGGGCTTTCATGCTACGTGTATTGTGCACATGTTATTTTGTGTCTCGTCCCGTGTAGTGTTATTAGGGGTCACAACCCATGTAATTATTAAAGGTTAAACCTCACTCTTTTGTTTGGGTTACATCCCTGTGTACTTTATATACGTGTTTGTTTTGGACTTCGTCCACGTGCCTTTTTTTTTTCATGACATGTTGTATTTTTGGGTGGAGTAATAAAACCCCCTATTACTTATTCCTACGCCTGTCTCCGATCATTATACAATGTGACAGGTTGTGGTTTTTTTTTAGGGCTCAGCGGGTTTCTTCCATGGCAAGCATCCCAGGTATAGCAAGGCTCTCCTCGTAAATATCATGGACATCTTTTTTGAGGAGATTGTAAAGAACACCATTGTTATATGGTGGTTATACAAGCTCATACTTAATAGGTATGTAGACAAATAAATTATTCTACATGTTAATGAATGGCGCTATGGACAGCTCTATTTTCTGTTTTAATTTGAAAGGAGAAACTTCTTTCCTACTCAGCGTTTGTTGGAACCTATATTGAAGTATTTGTATCACTTCATTAATATTACATACAGTCAATGTTAACAGATAGATTTTTCCCATTCCCTCAACTCTAAATACTTGAAGACAATGTGGAAAAAAAAACATTTAATAAAAGTACACAACTGTCTCAATGGTTTACTGCATAAGAAACCATTGAAACCATTTATTTTGTTTAAAATTTGGCCTTTTAGTTGTGTCTCTTCATTATAACATGTATATATTGTGGTTGGCCAAAGTGTGGTGAGGAATAATCTGAGTATTTTAACACAGCAGTAATCTAGAAACCCACAGATTGGGAAATGCAAATGTATTCATCCCCCTTGGCGTATTTCCTGTTTTGTTGCATTACAACCTGTAACTTAAATAGATTCTTATTTGGACTCCATGTAATGGACATACAAAAAAGAGTCGAAATTGGTGAAGTGAAATTAAAACTTGTTTCTAAAAAATAGAAAACGGAAAAGTGGTGTGTGCATATGTATTCACTCCATTTGCAATGAAGCACCTAAATAAGATCTGGTGCAACCATTAACCTTCAGAAGTAACATAATTAGTTAAATAAAGTCCACCTACAGTTGAAGTCGGAAGTTTACATACACCTTAGACAAATACATTTCAACTCAGTTTTTCACAATTCCTGACATTTAATCCTAGCAAGAATTCCCTGTCTTAGTTAGGTCAGTTAGGATCACCACTTTATTTTAAGAATGTGAAATGTCAGAATAATAGTAGAGAATGATTTATTTCAGCTTTTATTTCTTTCATCACATTCCCAGTGGGTCAGAAGTTCACATACACTCAAGTAGTATTTGCTAGCATTGTCTTTAAATTGTTTAACCTGGGTCAAACGTTTTGGGTAGCCTTCCACAAGCTTCCCACAATAAGTTGGGTGAATTTTGTCCCATTCCTCCTGACAGAGCTGGTGTAACTGAGTCAGGTTTTTATGCCTCCTTGCTAGCACACGCTTTTTCAGTTCTGCCCCAAATTCTCTATAGGATTGAGGTTAGGGCTTGGGATGGCCACTCCAATACCTTGACTTTGTTGTCCTTAAGCCATTTTCCACAACTTTGGAAGTATGCTTGGGGTCATTGTCCATTTGGAAGACCTATTTGTGACCAAGCTTTAACTTCCTGACTGATTTCTTGAGATGTTGCTTCAACATATCCACATAATTTCCCTTCCTCATGAAGCCATCTGTTTGGTGAAGTGCACCAGCCCCTCCTGCAGCAAAGCACCCCCACAACATGATGCTGCAACCCCAAGTTGGTATGGTTTTCTTCAGCTTGCAAGCCTCCCCCTTTTCCTCCAAACATAACGATGGTGATGGCCAAACAGTTCTATTTTTGTTTCATCTGACCAGATAACATTTCTCCAAAAAGTAGGATCTTTGTCCCCATGTGCAGTTGCAAACCGTAGTCTGGCTTTTTTATGGAGGTTTGGAGCAGTAGCTTTTTCCTTGCTGAGTGGCCTTTCAGGTTATGTCGATATAGAACTCGTTTTACTGTGGATATAGATACTTTTGTACCTGTTTCCTCCAGCATCTTCACAAGGTCCTTTGCTGTTGTTCTGGGATTGATTTGCACTTTTCGCACCAAAGTACGTTCATCTCTAGGAGACAGAACGCGTCTCCTTCCTGACCGGTATGATGGCTGCATGGTCCCATGGTGTTTATGCTTGCGTACTATTGTTTGTACAGATGAACGTGGTACCTTCAGGCGTTTGGAAATTGCTCCCAAGGATGAATCAGACTTGTGGAGGTCTACAATTTATTTTCTGAGGTCTTGGCTGATTGCTTTTGATTTTCCCATGATGTCAAGCAAAGAGGCACTGAGTTTGAAGGTAGGCCTTGAAATACATCCACAGGTACACCTCCAATAGGCTAATTGACATCATTTGAGTCAATCAGAAGCTTCTAAAGCCATGACATCATTTTCGGGAATTTTCCACGCTGTTTAAAGGCACAGTCAACTTAGTGTATGTAAACTTCTGACCCACTGGAATTGTGATACAGTGAAATAATCTGTCAGTAAACAATTTTGGGAAAAATTACTTGTGTCATGCACAAAGTAGATGTCCTAAACAACTTGCCAAAACGAAAATTTGTTAACAAGAATTTTGTGGAGTGGTTGAGAAATTAGTTTTAATGACTCCAACCTAAGTGTATTTTTTATCTTCCGACTTCAACTGTATGTGCA
The DNA here is from genome assembly GCF_045679555.1 of Salvelinus alpinus. NCBI lineage: Eukaryota > Metazoa > Chordata > Actinopteri > Salmoniformes > Salmonidae > Salvelinus > Salvelinus alpinus. Next base: position 50,842,810 of record NC_092088.1, read on the forward strand.
ATCTAAGAGTCACATCATCTGTCTCATGATCTCAGTATATATACACCTGTTCTTTAATGCCCCAGAGTCCGCAGCACCACTAAGCAAGGGGCACTACCATGCAAGCGGCACCATGAAGACGAACGAGCTCTCCAAACAGGTCACGAACAAAGTTGTGGAGAAGTACAGATGAGGGTTGGTTTATAAAAAAATATGTGAAACTTTAAACATCCCACGGAGCGCCATTAAATCCATTATTAAAAAATGGGAAGAATATGGCACCACAACAAACAGCTTGCCTGTCGAAACGTTGGTAAATTAAATATTTTTGCATCTGAGCTCCTAGAGTGTGCGGCTCTCTTTATTTTTAAGACCACAACAAACCTGCCAATAGAGGGCCGCCCACCAAAACTCACAGACCAGGCAAGGAGGGCATTAATCAGAAAGGCATCAAAGAGACCAAAGAAAACCCTGAAGGAGCTGCAAAGCTCCACAGCGGAGATGGGAGTATATGTCCATTGGACCATGTTAAACCGTACACTCCACACAGGTCGGCTTTACGGAAGAGTGGCCAGAAAAAAAGCCATTGCTTAATGACAAAAAATAAGAATGTTGTCACGCCCTGACCATAGAGAGCTGTTTATTCTCTATGTTGGTTGAGGCGTGATAGTGACTAGGGTGGATCATCTAGGTTATTAATGGATTTTGTTGGCCTGGTATGCTTCCCAATCAGAGACAGCTGTTTATCGTTGTCTCTGATTGGGGATCATATTTAGGTAGCCATTTCCCCCATTGTGTTTGTGGGATCTTGTCTACAGATAGTTGCCTGTGTGCACACCAGTAGCGTCACGTTTCGTTTGTGCTTTTGTTGTTTTGTTTGGTGAGTTTCTGTTTATTAAAAGATGTGGAACTCTACGCAAGCTGCGCCCTGGTCCGATTACTATGACGAACGTGACACATGTTTGGTGTTCGCCAAAAGGCATGTGGGAGACTCCCCAAACATATGGAAGAAGGTACTCTGGTCAGATGAGACTAAAATTTATATTTTTGGCCATCTGTCACGCCCTGACCTTAGAGATCCTTTTTATGTCTCTATTTTGGTTGGTCATGGCGTGAGTTTACATACACCTGGGCATTCTATGTTTTTGTTCTATGTTGTCTATTTCTATGTGTTTGGCCGGGTGTGGTTCTCAATCAGAGGCAGCTGTCTATCGTTGTCTCTGATTGAGAACCATACTTAGGTAGCCTTTTCCCACCTGTGTTTTGTGGGTAGTTGTTTTCTGTTTTGTGTGTATACCTGACAGAACTGTTGTGTTTTGTTCCATTTTTGTTTTTTGTTTCAGTGTTCAGGTTATATTAAACATCATGAACATGTACCACGCTGCGCTTTGGTCTCCTCCTTCTTCCTCAGACGAACATCGTTACACCATCAAGGAAAACGCTATGTCTGGTGCAAACCCAACACCTTTCATCACCCCGAGAACATCATCACAGTGAAGCATGGTGGTGGTGCTAAATACAGGGAAATTCTTGAGGGAAACCTGTTTCAGTCTTCCAGAGATTTGAGACTGGGATGGAGGTTCACCTTCCAGCAGGACAATGACCCTAAGCATACTGATAAAGCAACACTCGAGTGATTTAAGGGGAAACATTTAAATGTATTGGAATGGCCTAATCAAAGCCCAGACCTCAATCCAATTGAGAACCTGTGGTATGACTTAAAGATTGCTGTACACCAGTGGAACCCATCCAACTTGAAGGAGCTGGAGCAGTTTTGCCTTGAAGAATTGGCAAAAATCCCTGTGGCTAGATATGCCAAGCTTTTGAGACATACCCCAAGATAATTGCAGCTGTAATTTCTGCAAAAAGGAGGCTCTACAAAGTATTGTCTTTGGGGGGGGGGGATAGTTATCTATGCTCAAGTTTTCATTTTTTTTGTCTTTGTCTTATTTCTTGTTTGTTTCAAAATAAAAATATTTTGCTTCTTCAAAGTGGTAGGCATGTTGTGTAAATCAAATGATACAAACCCCCCAAAAATCCATTTTAATTCCAGGTTGAAAGGCAACAAAATAGGAAAAATGCCAAGGTGGGTGAATACTTTCGCAAGCCGTTGTAGAGACGAATGGTCTACCAATTACATGACCTTTTATAGCTTCCAAAAGTCCCAATCTGCTGGACATTGGCATACACAATAAAATGAACCGGAGCAGTTTGGAAAGTAGAGCCAATTACTTCCTGTCTTCTGGATGGTCATTAACTTTAACTAATCTATTTACTTGGAGAAGGTCCAGTGGAAGACTCAAATCATTTGCATCCTCTCAAGTGCCAGCTGGAAAAGTGTTGAAAGTGCAAGGTGAAGCTCTCTTATTGTTGTAAGTATTTATTGTGCCAGGCATCAATATACAGTGATTCTTAATTTTGTAGATTTGTCTGTGTTAAACAGGGGGTTGGGGCTGGGTACTTACTTGCTATCTAACTGTAGCTATAAAGATCCTGTGTGAATCTCAACCCTGTGTGAATACATTGGTATGAATTTGATCATTCTTGAGGCATGAAAGGGGTGTTATGTTGATTTAAAAGAGCTTAGTTTGAGAAGATTACTACAGTAGAATGAAGGCGCTGTATTAAGAGGGATGGAGGAATGTGGGATAGAGGGTGGAGGGGGGCACCCTATTAGTGAAGGATGAGGAGCCCCTGAAAGAGACATTTAAGGGCTAGACAGACTACAAATGAAGATTCATTCCCAGACTCAGCGACTCCCTGATCCAGCCTTATCAGCTTCAGGAATTAAGTTACCTCATCAATAAAACTGTCAACATCTTTACCCGCTGCAATTAAATAGATAGATGATTCCATAAAATCAATTGTTATCCAAGTTACTGATCAGAATATCAATAATATAGGGTGGTTTTCTATCTTTACCCTATAAATGGAAAAGCACTAACACATTACCATTTTTGGCTTTTAAGAGTTTCTCAATCTATTTCCACTACTACAACACTAATGATGCTGTTGAAAAATAACAAGCCAGCTCCCTAACGGTAACCCTTATTGTACAGATGTGAATTGTTACAGTTTTTAAGTTCTTATTAGCAATGGAATAGAGACACCCACATTCTTAGAAACTTGAAGTACATTATGGCAAATTAATATGAGATTCAAATTAGAATTTGCAGTCTAACACAATGAGTCTAAGAATTGTGACAGATTCACTGCGAGCGGAGCCAGTGTTTACTTTCAAACAGATGTTTCTGTTGGTTCATAATGATATTATCATCAAAAGCTATGCATTTTGAAAGTAGAGGCTTTCATATGATCAACTTATCATCCATCTATATGTTAAAATCGGACTAATTACCTATCTTTTACTGGATGGACGTTTTTTTATAAGAATATACACTGAATAAAATGCATAAACTATCATTCTTTACACAACCTATACCTTTCTGTTTCAAGCTTTGTCTGTTGGTACAAACACAAGCTCAGAGCTCTCAACCATACAACCTCAACCTGTATTATTGGCTTTATTTTGTCTACCACATCAAATTATATCTCTTTATTCACACAGACAGTGTTTTTTGAAGTCAGAGCTATTTGGTCTCCTATGGATAACATGTCAACTGGATCGTGAATTATTAAGTGACTTCACGGTAGAATATTGCAAAGATAAATGAGTAATGTCCTCACACAACTCTCATAACCGTGAAGATTCCGTTGCATCCCACACCATGAGAGCTTAAGGTAGGATTGCTCGACAACAACAGAATACTCCAGATCACTGAAATGTATGCCTCCTCCAGCCATGTTAATATCTTCTGACTTCCACTACTGTCAACAGAGTTTTATCTTGAACAAAAGGATGTCTGAATATCTGTAAATATAGTGGGTGCAATTTAAGTGATATGTGGTAGTGGTAGTAGTTCCGCAACAATCAAATGTATATAGGGAACAGTGATAGCAGTTCTTAAAATCTTTTAATGGATGAATATTTAACCATGTCTATTTGTAATCACAGCCAGTTTGGAAGCCTTTATTTAGGCCTCTAGAAGTGCAAGTGATATAAAACACCTATTATTCATCAATAAGCAAATTCTTACAGCCAGCCTGCTTGCTGTAATCACTTGTAATTACAGTACAATACTGTAGATTTTTTTTCTTCTTACAGTTCAATAGTACATTTTACTGTATTGCACTGTGTTTCATTGCTCTGGAATCAAGATACCGTGAATATCTCAGTATTGTATTGACACTATACAGAGATAGTCAGGGATACAGTGCATTCGGAAAGTATTCAGACTCCTTGAATTTTTCCACATTTTGTTACATTACAGCATTATTCTAAAATTGATTAAATTGTTGTTTTTTTCTCTTCAATCTACACACAATACCCCATAATGACAAAGCAAAAACAGTTTTTTTAGATTTATTTTTGCAAATGTATTAAAAATAAAAAACTTCAATATGACATTTACATCAGAATTCAGCCCATTTACTCAGTACTTTGTTGGAACACCTTTGGCAGCGATTACAGCCTCGAGTCTTCTTGGGTATGACGCTACAAGCTTGGCACACATATTTGGGGAGTTTCTCCCATTCTACTCTGCAGATCATCTCAAGCTCTGTCAGGTTGAATGGGTAGTGTTGCTGCACAGCTATTTTCAGGTCTCTCCAGTGATATTCGATCAGGTTAAAATCCAGGTTCTGGCTGGGTCACTCAAGGACATTCAGAGACATGTCCCAAAGCCAGTCCTGCGTTGTCTTGTCTGTGTGTCCTGTTGGAAGGTGAACCTTAGCCCCAGTCTGACGTCCTGAGCACTCTGGAGTAGGTTTTCATCAAAGATCTCTCTGTACTTTGCTCCATTCATCTTTCCCTCGATCCGTCCATCCTGTCTCCCAGTCCCTGTCGCTGAAAAACATCCCCACATCATGATGCTGCCACCACCATGCTTCACCGTAGGGATGGAGCCAGGTTTCCTCCAGACGTGACGCTTGGTATTCAGGCCAATGAATTCAATCTTGGTTTCATCAGACCAGAGAATCTTGTTTCTCATGGTCTGAGAGTCTTTAGGTGCCTTTTGGCAAACTCCAAGCAGGCTGTCATGTGCATTTTACTGAGGAGTGGCTTCCATCTGGCCACTCTACCATAAAGGCCTGGTTGATGGAGTGCTGCAGAGATGGTTGTCCTAGAAGGTTCTCCTATCTCCACAGAGGAACTCTGGAGCTCTTTCAGAGTGACCATCAGGTTTTTGGTCACCTCCCTGACCAAGGCCCTTCTCCCTCGATTGCTCAGTTTTGCCGGGCGGCCAGCTCTAGGAAGATTCTTGGTGGTTCCTAACTTCTTCCATTTAAGAATGATGGCCACTGTGTTCTTGGGGATCTTCAATGCTGCAGATATTTTTTGGTACCCTTCCCCAGATCTGTGTGTAACGCTTGTCGTGGTTGGAAGAAGAGGAGAACCAATGCACAGCGTGGTAAGTGTCCATATTGATTTAATACGAAATAAATGAACACTGAACAAAAACAAGAAAACGACAAACGAACTGTACGGTGAAAAAAAAACACAGAACAGAAAATATAATCACCCACAAAACACAATGAAAAACAGGCTACCTAAATATGGCTCCCAATCAGAGACAACGACTGACACCTGCCTCTGATTGAGAACCATACTAGGCCAAACACATAGAAAATGAACAATAGAACAAAACATATAAAAACCAACATAGAATGCCCACCCCAACTCACGCCCTGACCAAACTAAAATAAAGACATAACATAGGAACTAAGGTCAGAACGTGACACTGTGCCTCGACACAATCCTGTCTCTGAGCTCTACGGACAATTCCTTCGACATCATGGCTTGGTTTTTGCTCTGACATGCAATGTCAACTGTGGGACCTTATATAGACAGTTGTGTGCCTTTCCAAATCATGTCCAATCAATTGAATTTACCACAAGTGGCCTCCAATCAAGTTATAGAAACATCTCAAGGATGATCAATGGAAACAGGAAACACCTGAGCTCAATTTTGAGTCACATAGCAAAGGGTCTGAATACTTATGTAAATAAGGTATTTATTTTTATTTATTTTTAAATGTGCAAAACTGTCTAAAAACCTGTTTTCGCTTTGTCATTATGGGGTATTGTGTGTAGATTGATGAAAACTTTTAATTTTAAACATTTTACAATAAGGCTGTAATGTAACAAAATGTGGAAAAAGTCAAGGGGTCTGAATACTTTTCGAAGGCACTGTATGTCATAAGATATCTTGTTGTAGTTTCTATTATTCTGAAGACCAATGTATCCTTACCTACAACATTTTCAGTAACGGTTACATAAACTTTTTACTTGCTTTGACTGTGATGTGTTTTTTTTTATCATCCTTGTTTGAACCTTGTTTGACTGTAAACTGCTAAGGATAAGAGTGCCCGCTAAATGGCCAAAATGTAAATATAAAAATTGCAAAGAACACCGGGTAATATTTCCCTGCGTGGGGAAATTCCAGTAATATACTGGAAATTTGATTACAGTAAAAAAATTGGTACTGTAAATTGGATTACCGTAAAATAAATCACGGTAACTTACTGGCCAATTTCTGCCAGTAAGTTACTGTAATTCTACAGGAAATGTTTTACAGTGCACTTTGACTCTCTGGATCTCTGTCATTAGCATATTTATTCAGCACAAACTCCTTCAAACTAGCCTTAAGATCAAAAATTAAACATCCATCCTAAAACATTTATTACATGTAACAAAATGTTGCACAACCAAAATCCACAAAAGCTTATATCTTGGCATGTCATCACATTTGCAACCCCTAATTGAATATCCATTTTGATCTATGTTTCCCTGAACCTCTGTGAACCATATAATTTTAACTGGTTAACCAGAGTATGTACAGTAGCTATCCAACATGCAGAAAAGACTCTGGCTAGGGATATCCTGATGCTATCATACTATTAGGAAAAGCTGAAATGTAAGATGCATTACAGACACCCCTGTGGCGGACATTTCTCTGTTTTCAATTGTTGAAGTTAGAAATCATCAGAAGCCCCTTCTTCTTTGCATGCTTTTTCTCTAACGACTCTGTCTCCAGCCAGACAATGGCAGCTTGCTGAGCCACGAAGCTTCATCGTGCATGAGAGGGGTCCGATCAATGCTGGCAAGATAAGAAATCGAGTGGGTTTGTTTCCTACCCAGCCCAAAAGTAGCACCTGCTGAGCTGAGGATGCTTTCAAAAAACACGTTCAACTCATTGATATGCCTTCTGAAATGTGGGTGCTCAGAGATAAAGGTGCAGGGTTGTGTGTGTTCTGTTGACAAACTCAAAGCTAATTTACCTTACCAGCAATGAGATTTGTCTAACTCTGATACAATGGATGATAAATGAATGCACAAATTGTTAGAACTGCAACCAAAGCAAGTGTTAATCTACTTCTGTAATTTGCTTTGGGGTTGGGGCATACGTGACTCTTGTACAATGTCCTTGGTCTAAAAGCCTGCTTGCCCTCTCTGCAGCACACTCAGTGGGGGGCTGAGGTCCAACAGAAGTCTCCAAACTTAGAGTCACAGTTAAGGCTGTGGTGGTCATGAAATTTTGTCAGCCGGTTATAAACATGCAAAAGACTGCCGGTCTCATGGTAATTCACCGTTAATTAAAATAAACACGTTTAGACTCTCCAGACCTCCACGCATATAAGCTGCTGATGTGTGCTTTTGGAACATCTAGAATACATCAATTTAATATACACCATCACAATACATCCATTATTTATTTTAGTTTGGTCTAAAGAAACATTATGATATGAAGAAAATGTATTTCAGAATAACAGAATATGAGTTGGCCTACTGTATGTTATCTGACTATGTGCAATGCCATAGGCTGTAGACTTGTTCATTTAGCAGACACGATATGATTATAAGTCCCGTGCCATTATTTTATATTCTATGATTTTATAGTAAGATGAATATAATTGAACTTGGTTGAAAAAAATTGAAAGGATATTTTCCCATTCCGGAGCGAGTGTGTATATGAAGTGGCTATGTTGATCGTAAAATAGATAATTTGAAACAGGTCCTATACGCTAGATTTAGAGTTATTTGGCAACTTTAGTAGTGAATGATACAAACCTTATAATGTCTTAGAAATCAAAACCTACTGTATATGGGCTACATGATGCCACTATAGGCTATTGATTATTTGAAAAATATATCAAAAAAGGTTTCGCTCTGTTCCTTGCATTAGGCTGCACAAGCTGTTCTCTCAACATCGAGTGATCATATTTTCACTCATCAGACTATTCTCAATTATATCATGTGTTTAATAATATAACTTTTTTTAAATTTAGAATGGCCCATTGTCAAATGGGCAGGAAGAGGGGTAGGGGAAAAATACATGTCATCCATATGCACTGGAATAGCGAATGGAGGCTACTTTCCTGCTGTTTCGTTTTTCACTCATGCAGGGAGGCTACTCCGGTTATTTCACTCCACACATCAACCACTGTTTGAGGAGCATGCAGCCTCTAGCTGCGTGACAGATGATATTCGGCCCAAACTCTGTATGCCATGGGCTCTCCATCCAATTTGGGAAACCAAGTGAAATCTTTTCGGGAACATCGAGAGCAACGAAACATATTTCACTAAACTCTGCACACTCAAGAAAGGAACGAAGGAGAGAGGGGAGGAAATGGAAACGCATGGTGGTGAGATAATTTGTAGCTAAAGGAAATATGTCTGCCTAATAATTATGAAAATAGAAAGAATTCCCTATTACTAGGTTATTAAAAATCAAATACAAATTCACTGTAAACCTCCCTGCACAATCAATAAACAATCAATGAACCAACAGCATCGCCTAGGCCTTTACGTTCTCTCCCAGACTCATGGATAGAAAGTTTGGAGCAGTTGCATAAGGTAGGTAAACAGTCCATCCAGTATGCTTAACAACACAGTCCACACTCAAAGGCGATTACTTAAAGACATCTTAAATCATTTTTTCCTTATGTTTCCTGCTGTGCATAATATGCAGTAGGCTATGCATTGTACAATGGCACAAACATTATTTTAATTCAGTTATTTTCTGGGGGGGCTTAGGCTCATATATAAGCCTATGCATAAGCTCTAATATGCATATGGGGGTTTTAATTAATCATCACCTTAGAAAGTGCAGTCCATTTCATTGTGTTAGTCTTTGAAACAACATCCACAATGACCATGTTTTTCACTCAGTTTCAACCTGTTGAGGTTGAAACTCAACCACAGCGAGGTGAGTTTTAAAAGCACATCCTTTTTTGATGTTAAGTGTTTGATGTAATGTCTGATTGAATTTGCAATGATGTCGGAGTGGTTATAGGGACAATAGAGCCATGAGTACCAGGCCACTAGTGACCTGATGATCATTAGCGAGTTGGGTACGACCAATGCATATCCAGAATGCAAATGAGGAGATTACCGTGACTCAATGGTCACTTGAATTTTACTGCGGTCATGACTCATGACTGCTGGTGTGGCGGTAATACGGTAACCGCAACAGCCCTGGTCACAGTAACACATTGAAGATGTCACGGTATCACGATCATTATAATGAGTGGACCAAGATGCAGCGTGGTATGGTTCCATCCTCTATATTAGGAAGTGAAACTCAAAGAAAACAATAAATCGCAAAACGAAACGTGAAGCTACAATAGTGCTCACAGGCAACTAAACATAGTCAACATCCCACAAAGCACAAAGGGGAAATGGCTGCCTAAATATGATCCCCAATCAGAGACAACGATAAACAGCTGCCTCTGATTGGGAACCATACCAGGCCAACATAGAAATATAATAACCTAGATGACCCACCCTAGTCACACCCCGACCTAACCAACATAGAGAACAAAAAGCTCTCTATGGTCAGGGGGTGACACACGGTTGTAAAGGTAAATGACCAACTCTGGTGCTGCTACTGTAAAGATGTGAATGGTAGATTGATGCTGCAAGAGTTAAGGCAAGAATGAGTGCTGATGGAAGTTGACGGAGCTAACCATAAAAGAGTAATAATGGTTATAATTTATTATAGCTAATGTTAAGTATGAGGGGCTGATTTATGTAATGCAAAGGCAAAATCAAAGACTGATGTAACGAACATGAGAAGGCATTGTGCTGATGTTGCTCTTGCTACTGTCAATATAATGTACAGTTATGAAAATACTTTGGAAAGTATTCAGACCCCTTGACTTTTTCCACATTTTGTTAACTCACAGCATTGTTCTAAAATTGATTAAATAAACAAACATCTCATCCTGTTTCCATTGATCATCCTTGAGATGTTTCTACAACTTGATACAAGTCCACCTGTGGTAAATTCAATTGACTGGACATGATTTGGAAAGGTACACACCTGTCTATATAAGGTCCCACAGTTGACAGCCCATGTCAGAGCAAAAACCAAGCCTTGAGGTCGAAGGAATTGTCTAGGCACAGATCTGGGGAAGGGTACCAAAACATTTATGCAGCATAGAAGGTCCCAAAGAACACAGTGGGCTCCATCATTCTTAAATGGAAGAAGTTTGGAACCACCAAGACTCTTCCTAGAGATGGCCGCCCGACCAAACTGAGCAATCGGGGGAGTTGGGCCTTGGTCGTTAGTGTTACCTCTGACACATTGGTGTGGCTGGCTTCCGGGTTAAGCGGGACCACCCAAATAGCCAGCTTTTGAAGCAGACAGGCATTAGGACCTCGGGGACCATTGACATAATGACACCACGACAAGCAGTATGGCGCCAACAGAGATGGTCGACTAGCTTCGAGTTCTTAGGAAACTATGCAGTTTTTTGTTGTTTTATGTATTATTTCCTACATCGTTACCCCAGGAAATCTTAAGTCTTATTACATACAGCCGGGAAGAACTATTGGATATAAGAGCAACGTCAACTTACCAACATTATGATCAGGAATATGACTTTCCCGAAGCGGATCCTCTGTTCGGACCACCACCCAGGACAATGGAGCTAATTCCAGTAGGCAATCCAAAACAACGACGCCATAGAAGGGGCAGACAAAGCTGCCACCTGGCCAGATGAAATTTGAGCAAGGGTTGACTTCCAGAGAGACATCAGAGATTGTAACATTTTCTGGCTCTCTCGGGATATGTTGTCGGAAACGGTTCAGCCACCGCGATTCTCCATGCATCACGCCGACAGAGATAAACACCTCTCTGGGAAAAGGAAGGGCGGGGTGTATGCGTTATGATTAACGACTCATGGTGTAATCATAACAACATACAGGAACTCAAGTCCTTCTGCTCACCCGATCTAGAATTCCTTACAATCAAGTGTCAGCCATTTTACCTCTCTAGAGAATTCTCGTCAGTTATAGTCACAGCTGTGTACATTCCCCCTCAAGCAGACACCAAGACGGCCATCAAGGAACTTCACTCGGCTATATGCAAACTGGAAACCATACATCCTGAGGCTGAATTTATTGAAGCTGGGGATTTTAGTAAAGCAAATTTGAGAACAAGTCTACTTAAATTCCTACAGCATATTGATTGCGCTACACTCACGCGCAACACACTCGGCCACTGCTACTCTAACTTCCGTGATGCATACAAAGCCCTCCCCCGCCCTCCCATCGCAAATCCGGCCATGACACCATCCTGCTCCTTCCGTCTTATAGGCAAAAACTCAAACAGGATGTACTAGTGACGAGAAACATTCAACGCTGGTCCGACCAAGCGGAAGCCACGCTTCAAGATTGTTTTGATCACGCTTCAAGATTGTTTTGATCACGCTGACTGAAATATACTCGTGAGTGCGTTTATAAAGAGGTGCATTGGAGATGTTGTACACACTGTGACTATTAAAACCTACCCTAACCAGAAACCGTGGATGAATGGTGGCATTCGCGCAAAACTGAAAGCGCGATCCACCGCGTTTAACCATGGAAAGAGGTCTGGGAATATGTCTGAATATAAACAGAGTAGCTATTCCATCCGCAAGGCAATCATACAAGCAAAATGCCAGTACAGGGACAAGGTGGAGTCACAATTAAACGGCTCAGACACAAGACGTATGTGGCAGGGTCTATAGGAAATCACGGACCCTCAAAAAGAAATCCAGCCATGTCACGGACACCGATCTCTTGGTTCCAGACAAACTAAACACCTTCTTTGCCCACTTTGAGGATAATACAGTGCCACCGTCGCGGCCCTCTAACAAGGACTGTGCCCCCCCACCCCCTCATTCTCCGTGCCTGACGTGAGTAAAACATTTAAACGTGTTAACCCTCGCAAGGCTGCTGGCCCAGACAGCATCCTAAGCCGCGTCCTCAAAGCATGCGCAGACCAGGTGGCTGGTGTGTTTACGGGCATATTCAATCGCTCCCTATCCCAGTCTGCTGTCCCCACATGCTTCAAGATGGCTACCATTGTTCCTGTACTCAAAAAGGCACTCACTTCTGTCATTATGAAGTGCTTTTACAGACTAGTCAAGGATCATATCACCTCCACCTTACTGGCCATCCTAGACCCACTTCAGTTTGCATACCGCCCAAACAGGTCCACAGACAACGCAATAGCCATCACACTGCACACTGCCCTATCCTATCTGGACAAAAGGAATACCTGTGTAGGAATGCTGTTCATTGACTATAGCTCAGCATTCAACACCATAGTACCCTCCAAGCTCATCATCAAGCTGGAGGCCCTGGGTCTCAACCCCGCCCTGTGCAATTGGGTCCTGATCTTTCTGAAGGGCCACCCCCAGGTGTTGAAGGTGGGAAACATCTCCACTTCGCTGACCCTCAACACTGGGGCCCCACAAGGTTGCGTGCTCAGCCCCCCCCGTACTCCCTATTCACCCACGACTGTGTGGCCATGCATGCCTCCAACTCAGTTATCAAGTTTGCAGACGACACAACAGTAGTGGGCTTGATTACCAACAGCGACGAGACAGCCTACAGGGAGGAGGTGACGGCACTCGGAGGTATCAGGAAAACAATCCTTCACTCAACGTCAACAAAACAAAGGAGATGATCGTGGACTTCAGGAAAATGCAGAGGGAGAACCCCCCTATCCACATCGAAGGGACAGTAGTGGAGAAGGTGGAAAGTTTTAAGTTCCTCGGTGTACACATCACAGACAAACTGAAATGGTCCACTCACACAGACAGTGTGGTGAAGAAGGTGCAATAGTGCCTCTTCAACCTCAGGAGGCTGAAGAAATTTGGCTTGTCACCCAAAACCCTGACAAACTTTTACAGATGCACAATCGAGAGCATCCTGTCGGGCTGTATCACCGCCTGGTACAGCAACTGCACTGCCCTCAACCGGAAGGCTCTCCAGAGGGTGGTGCGGTCTGCACAATGCATCATCGGGGACAAACTACCTGCCCTCCATGACACCTACAGCATCGGATGTCACAGGAAGGCCAAAAAGATCATCAAGGACATCAACCACCCGAGCCACTGTCTGTTCACACCGTTACCATCCAGAAGGCGAGGTCAGTGCAGGTGCATCAAAGCTGGGACCGAGAGACAGCTTCTAGAAAAACAGCTTCTATGGACTGAAAAACAGCTTCTATCTCATGTTTCTCAATACTAAACAGCAATCACTAACTCAGAGAGGCTGCTGCCTACATTTAGACCCAATCACTGGCCACTTTAATAAATGGATCACTAATCACTTTATACAATGCACTCTAAATAATGCCACTTTAATAATGTTTACATATCTTACATTACTCAAGTCAAATGTATATACTGTATTTTAAACCATCTATTGCACCTTGCCTATGCCGCTCGGCCATCGCTCATCCATATACTTACATGTACATATTCTCATGCACACCTTTAGATTTGTGTGTATTAGGTAGTTGTTGGGGAATTGTTAGATTACTTGTTAGATATTACTGATATTTGATTTGATTTGACAAGGAGGAGGATGCACAGCAAACTGCAGACTGTAGCCCCTTGTCACTGTCCTCATCACCCATGGTGAATGACCATACATTATCTCCGGAAGGGACAGTGCACCACCTTGAGGACTGTGCTAAAAAGAAAACGGGGCATGCTTGTTTTCATTCACTCTTGACAACTTTGTGTCTGAATGTGAGGAAGGAATTATGTTTATTATGCCCACACCTGGACAATACCACACTTTCAATACCCCTGAACACAGAGGAACCTTGGTACCGCCATTCTGATACCCCGCCCACACCGGGTTTGGGGACTTCGGCAACAGTAACTTACCCCAAATGACCAAGCCATGTAGGATCATTGTTGCCACAGTAAATGAATAGGGAGCAGGGCCTTCTGCTAGGGTCGCAAGGTCTGCTCCTTCCCCCTTGCTGCAGAAGAATCAGCTTCCACCCCTCTCTGCTACGACCCAGCATGGCGTCTGTGCCAAGATGTCCGCCACTGCCCAGAAGCACCAAGATGGTCAAAACTGACCTTGAAGCCGCCCCCTGGCCCAGGGCAACCCATCTCTGGTCTGGACCATTTCCTTCACACCTCTAGAACTGCTGAGCTGCCCTCACGAAGGTAAAGAACCCATAGAGCTTTCGTAGGTAAAGATTCCGTAGAGCTGCATCCTGTTTGTTTTTTTCGAAACAGGCCTGTAAGGACTCCATAGCCAAGCCAAACAACCTTGTTGGTGAAACTGGCTCATCTAAATAAATACACCTGTCCCTCTTAGGAACCACTCCCTTAGCCTGGTACACTTTGTCAAGCTGATCCGCTGAGAACCAGCACTGTTTATTCGGAAGCACCATGCTAGGATTAGCCCCGTTGTTAGCCTCTGGAGCTAAGTAACTCGCCCGTTTTATGCAAATGAGCCCCATCTCCTCCATACCCTCTACATTCATGAACTCACCATAACATGGTAGAACCAGCCTGGCTGAATGAGGGGAATCCCAGGATGCCTTTAGCTCATCTGCATAATCTTTAAACAGGGTTAAGTGACGCTTCACCACTGCAGGGACAGGAGGCCAATTCCTTCCACCAAAGCTGGAGGAACCCTCCAGAGCCAACCAGGGATAGTATAGCATCCCCTGAATTCAGACTTTGAACACTGCCAGAGAAACTAGGTTGGGCCTCACTCGGCTGGGATTACACCCCTATCATCTCCGACCACCACTGTTGCTTTCTTTCGGCCTCAGACAACCCTTCCTGAGGTCACTTCACCGGAAAACCCCTCGCCAGCAGCTCAAATCTTTCTCACAAAGTCCACGCAATGGAAGTTGAGCCCAGCCGGAGACAATGGTCACACGAACTGGTCCGAGCCAAAACCTCCTGGGTGTGTTTCTACCCCAGGCAAACACAACAGTATCTTTAATTTTCATTGTGAAATCACATGCCCTAGGGCACATTCAGATGTTCAAACTCGGTTGGTTAGCCTTTTTGAACTTACTCTTACAACTGGCTATCTTACTCAAGCAAGGCAACATTAGCTTCACAAGCAGAGCAGAAAGTAGTTAGCTTTTAGGAAACACAAAAACGGATACCAAGTCCCAAAAATCGCAACATCTAGGGGGACAAGTACTCTCTCCCCACTAACAAACACCTAAGTCGAAGCCAAATCTCATATTCTTTGTGTGCTTGAAAAGTTTGTAAATTGCGTGACACGTTTCTCCTTCAGGCGAGCAGAAGAGCAAAGAATTTTGTAAATTAATTTTGTAAAAAAACTATTTGATCCATTTTAGAATAAGGCTGTAAGGTATCAAAATGTGGAAAAAGCCAAGGAGTATGAATACTTTCCGAATGCACTGTATGTGACACGTGGTTGGGATACGACTGTGATATGTGGTTGTCTCACCTGGCGATCTTAAGATGAATGCACTAGCTGTGGGTCGCTCTGGATGGGATCTAGTGCTATGTATGTATAGCACTAGATTTTATGTATTTTATTTGTTATGTTGTTTTCAGTTTGGACCCCAGGAAGAGTAGCCGCTGCCTCGGCAGGATCTAATTGGGGATCCTAATGAATAATAAATACTAAATCCAATGCTGAATGCAACTGAAAAGGATACACATATGAGAACAATAAAGTATGTAAGAATTATGCTAAACATAAATTATATAAATGAGATGTGTATTGAATTACGCTATTCACTGAATATACAAAACATTAAGAACATCTGCTTTTTCCATGACATAGACAGACCAGGTGAATCCAGGGGAAAGCAATGATCCCTTATTGATGTCACTTCTAACATCCACTTCAATCGGTGTAGATGAAGGGGAAGAGACAGGTTAAAGAAGGATTTTTAAGCCTTGAGACAATTGAGACATGGAATGTGGATTGTGTGCCAATCAGAGAGGGAACGTGCAAGACAAAATATTTCCGTGCCTTTGAACAGGGTATGATAGTAGGTGCTAAGCGCACCGGTTTGTGTCAAGAACTGCAACACTGCTGTGTTTTTCATGCTCAACAGTTTCCTGTGTGTATCAAGAATGGTCCACAACCCAAAGGACATCCAATCAACTTGACACAGCTGTGGGAAGAAATGCAGTCAACATGGGCCAGCCTCCCTGTAGAAGGCTTTAACACCTTGTAGTGTCCATGCCCCGACGAATTGAGGTTGCTCTGAGGGTACGGGAAAATAACCCCATACTTACTGTAAAATATGGTGGTGGATCTTTGACGCTACGGGGCAATTTTCCTTCCACTGGTCCTGGTGCACTTGTTAAGGTTAAAGGCATCATGAACTTGACCAAGTACCAGGATATTTTAACCAAAATACTGGTTGTCTCTGCCAGGAGGCTAAAACTTAGTCACAAGTGGCTCTTCCAGCAAGACAATAACCCCAAGCTCACCTCAAAATCCACCCTTACGAAAGAAGATTGCATTATAACTGCAGTTAGAGTGCAGTATAACTGGAGTATGCTGCAAATACTATGTCCAAAAGAACACAGTTTTATTACTGCAGTAACTTTGCGGTGTAACTGCAGGTTGTTTCCCCCCCCACAAGACGGCGTAGCAGTGCAGATGTGGTTTGTCATCCTCTCGTTTACTTTTTATATTTTTCGTCTTTTTTTGTATATATTTCAATTTATTTTTCAATCTCTTTACGATTTTTAAATGAAATATACCTTCCGGTAACCCGCCTCACTCTTTAGACCTTTAAACCACTTTAGACCTTATAGCCAAAACCTCTATCAGGAGCTAGCCATCAGAAGCTAACCAGCTAATTAGCTACTAGCTATTTAGTCATTGTTAGCCACTGCTAGCGGCCTTTACCCTCTGCACAGGCACCAGACGTTTTTTAGCCTGGATAATACCTACCAGCCTCGGACTGTTTTTCTCCACTACAACGCCGGATTCATGCCGTAAACCCTGGACCATTACTCCTGATCATCACAGCTAGCTAGCTGCCACCGAGTGACCCAGCCCCGAAGCTAGCCCTGAGCCATGCTGATCTCCCGGCTATCAAACAAAATGACTACAACTACAATACCTCTTTCGCCATCTGGCCCGGTCCCTTTGTCGACACGACGCCTCGCCAGACCACCACGACTGGTCCGCAGACGTAATTCCATCCGATGTCGGAGCAGACGCTTCTACTAGCCCCGGCCTGCTAACTTTAAATGGCGTGTCTCCCGCTTGCTAGCGTAGCAACGACTACCCCGCGGCTTCCCTGTTCCAGCTATTGCTGTTCACTGGACCCATATGATCACTTAAATACATAGCTGATGCCTGCTGGACTGTTCATTTATCATGGTACTCCACTTTGTTTACTTTTGTTTATCTGTTGGCCCTAGCCCCGAACTCAGTCCCTGTGTGTAGTTAACCAACCCTCTCTGCCCATTCATCGCCATTTTACCTGTTGTTGTTGTCTTAACTGATTAGCTGTTGTTGTCTTACCCGTTGTTGTCTTAGCTAGCTCTCCCAATCAACACCTGTGATTGCTTTATGCCTCGCTTTATGTCTCTCTCAAATGTCAATATGCCTTGTATACTGTTGTTTAAGATAGTTATCATTGTTTTAGTTTACTGCGGAGCCCCTAGTCCCATTCTACATGCCTCAGATACCTCTTTAGTCACCCAGTATAACCAGCATGTCCAGAGATGCAACCTCTCTTATCATCACTCAGTGCCAGGGCTTACCTCCACTGTACCCGCACCCCACCATACCCCTGTCTGCACATTATGCCCTGAATCTATTCTACCATGCCCAAAAATCTGGGCTGTCCCCAACGCACTGGACCACCAGCTTTGCTAGCCTTTAGCCGTACCCTCATCCTACTCATCCTCTGTTCCTCGGGTGATGTGGAGGTTAACCCAGGCCCTGCGTGTCCCCAGGCACTCTCATTTGTTGACTTCTGTAATCGAAAAAGCCTTGGTTTCATGCATGTTAACATCAGAAGCCTCCTCGCTACGTTTGTTTCACTCACTGCTTTAACACACTCCGCCAACCCGCCAACCCTAATGTCCTTGCCGTGTCTAAATCCTAAAATAGGAAGGTCACCAAAAATTCGGAGATTTCCATACCCAACTACAACATTTTCCGTCAAGATAGAACTGCCAAAGGGGGAGGAGTTGCAATCTACTGCAGAGATAGCTTGCAAAGTTCTGTCATACTTTCCAGGTCTATGACCAAACAGTTTGAGCTTCTAATTTAAAAAATGAATCTCTCCAGAAATAAGTCTCTCACTGTTGCCACCTGTTATAGACCCCCCTCATCTCCCAGCTGTGCCCTGGACACCATATGTGAATTGATTACCCCCCATCTATCTTCAGAGTTCGTTCTGTTAGGTGACCTAAACTGGGATATGCTTAACACCCCAGCAGTCCTACAATCTAAGCTAGATTCCCTCAATCTCACACAAATGATCAAGGAAACCACCAGGTACAACCCTAAATCCGTAAATGCGGGCACCCTCATAGATATCATCCTGACCAACTTGCCCTCTAAATACACCTCTGCTGTTTTCAATCAGGATCTCAGCGATCACTGCCTTATTGCCTGCATCCGCTATGGGTCCGGGGTCAAACGACCACCCCTCATCACTGTCAAACGCTCCCTAAAACACTTCTGCGAGCAGGCCTTTCTAATCGACCTGGCCCCGGTATCCTGGAAGGATATTGACCTCATCCAGTCAGTTGAGGATGCCTGGTCATTCTTTAAAAGTAATTTCCTCACCATCTTAAATAAGCATGCCCAGTTCAAAAAATGTAGAACTAAGAACAGATATAGCTCTTGGTTCACTCCAGACGTGACTGCCCTTGACCAGCACAAAAACATCCTGTGGCGGACTGCAATAGCATCGAATAGTCCCCGCGATATGCAACTGTTCAGGGAAGTCAGGAACCAATACACACAGTCAGTCAGGAAAGCAAAGGCTAGTTTGCATCCTGTAGCTCTAAATACACAAAGTTTAGTGACACTCTAAAGTCCATGGAGAACAAGAGCACCTCCTCCCAGCTGCCCACTGCACTGAGGCTAGGTAACACGGTCACCACCGATAAATCCATGATAATCGAACATTTCAATAAGCATTTCTCTACGGCTGGCCATGCTTTCCTCCTGTCTACCTCAACCCCGGCCAACAGCACCGCACCCTCCGCAGCTACTTGCTCGAGCCTCACCAGCTTCTCCTTCACCCAAATCCAGATAGCAGATGTTCTGAAAGAGCTGCAAAACCTGGACCCGTACAAATCAGCTGGGCTAGACAACCTGGACCCTCTCTTTCTGAAACTATCCGCCGCCATTGTTGCATCCCCTATTACCAGTCTGTTCAACCTCTCTTTCGTATCGTGCCAGATCCCCAAAGATTGGCAAGCTGCCGCGGTCATCCCCCTCTTCAAAGGGGTTGACACTCTAGACCCAAACTGTTATAGACCTATCTCCATCCTGCCCTGCCTTTCTAAAGTCTTCGAAAGCCAAGTTAATAAACAGATCACTGACCATTTCGAATTCCACAGTACCTTCTCCGCTGTGCAATCCGGTTTCCGAGCTAGTCATGGGTGCACCTCAGCCACGCTCAAAGTACTAAACGATATCATAACCACCATCGATAAAAGACAATACTGTGCAGCCGTCTTCATCGACCTGGCCAAGGCTGTCGACTCTGTCAATAAACGTATTCTTATTGGCAGACTCAATAGCATTAGTTTCTCAGATGACTGCCTCGCCTGGTTCACCAACTACTTCGCAGACAGAGTTCAGTGTGTCAAATCAGAGGGCCTGTTGTCCGGACCTCTGGCAGTCTCTATGGGGTACCACAGGATTCAATTCTCGGGCGGA
The DNA here is from genome assembly GCF_045679555.1 of Salvelinus alpinus. Classification (NCBI taxonomy): domain Eukaryota; kingdom Metazoa; phylum Chordata; class Actinopteri; order Salmoniformes; family Salmonidae; genus Salvelinus; species Salvelinus alpinus. Next base: position 50,863,015 of record NC_092088.1, read on the forward strand.
CTCTTTTCTCTGTATATATCAACGATGTCGCTCTTGCTGCGGGTAAAACCAAATGCATGCTTTTCAACCGTTCGCTGCCCGCATCCGTACACCCGACCAGGATCACTACCCTGGACGGTTCTGACCTAGAATATGTGGACAACTACAAATACCTAGGTGTCTGGCTAGACTGTAAACTCTCCTTCCAGACTCATATCAAACATCTCCAATCCAAAATCAAATCGAGAATCGGCTTCCTATTTCGCAACAAAGCCTCCTTCACTCGCGCTGCCAAACTTGCCCTCATAAATCTGATTATCCTACCGATCCTCAACTTCGGCAATGTCATCTACAAAATAGCTTCCAATACTCTACTCAGCAAACTGGATGCAGTCTATCACAGTGCCATCCGTTTTGTTACCAAAGCCCCTTATACCAGCCACCACTGCGACCTGTACGCTCTAGTCGGAGGGCCCTCGCTACATATTCGTCGCCAGACCCACTGGCTCCAGGTCATCTATAAGTCTATGCTAGGTAAAGCTCTGCCTTACCTCAGCTCAATGGTCACGATAATAACACCCACCCGTAGCACGCGCTCCAGCAGGTATATCTCACTGGTCGTCCCCAAAGCCAGCACCTCCTTTGGTCGCCTTTCCTTCCAGTTCTCTGCTGCCAATGACTGGAACGAATTGCAAAAATCGCTGAAGCTGGAGACTTACATATCCCTCACTAACTTTAAACATCAGCTATCTGAGCAGCTAACCGATCGCTGCAGCTGTACATAGTCCATCTGTAAATAGCCCACCCAATCTACCTACCTCATCCCCATATTGATTTATTTACTTTTCTGCTCTTTTGCACACCAGTATCACTACTTGTACATCATCATCTGCTCATCTATCACTCCAGTGTTAATCTGCTAAATTGTAATTACTTCGCTACTATGGCCTATTTATTGCCTTACCTCCTCACGCCATTTGCACACACTGTATATAGACTTTCTTTTTTTCTATTGTGTTATTGACTGCACGCTTGTTTATTCCATGTGTAACTCTGTGTTGTTGTTTGTGTTGCACTGCTTTGCTTTATCTTGGCCAGGTCGTAGTTGTAAATGAGAACTTGTTCTCAACTAGCTTACCTGGTTAAATAAAGGTGAAATAAAATAAATAAATAAATAAAAAGTTAGAGTGCAGTATAAATGCATTTTAACTGCAGTACTGTACATTGCAGTTATTCTTCAATTACTGCATCCAAAATACCACAATCAACTGCAGTTTCTGCACTTTTACTGCAGTTTCAAAACGGCAATCTCTTTTTGTAAGGGTACAAAGAAATATTGGCCACAAAATCAACATGTTTTTAGCCAATTTGAGTCTGTGGACTTGAAACCCATTGAAAGCATGTGGTTTTAATTGAACATGGCAGTCCTGTGTTTTTGTGAGTGTGTTTACAATTTCCACAATCCAGCTCTTCAGCATCCTCTCATTAAATGGCCTGCTGCACTGGTCTGCACTGCAAGGGCATTATCAGTACCCATGGTCTTCCAATGCCTCACAATTTAAACCAAGCTCCAGGATTTGAACTAGATGCGTACACAATACAACTTAACGACATGTTATAGACCCTTCAGAAGACCAAGTCCACCACCTAAATTACCATTTTAAAATACAGAAAATATAGGCTAATTGTTATACATTCAAAACGATTATGCAATGTGCTATAGGCTAATGCAAGGGTGCAATCATCATTGCCAAGTTTGACTTACACTGCTATTTTGGCCGGACCAATGCACCATGGCTTGGTTATGAGCTGAATCCCCGGTGAGTGCGAATGTAGAACTAATGAGTTTCAACTCATCATGTTGCCCCGAGGTTGAGGCATCTTCACTGTTCCATTGGAATCCGGACCAAGTTGCTCTGCTCTCAGCCGTCTGGAAGCTACGCTTTCGTCTCCTTCCACGGCTCCTAAAACTTGCTCCAACCTTGTTTTTTGATAATTCATGTCGTGTAAGTCTATTTTCTCTTCCAAAACAATACATTTTATTATGTCTAGTTTTATTGACGGATACTTTATTGAGGGTGGCAGATGGAATATCTATGCCCGAGCCACTATGATGCTGATAAAGCTCCTCAGAACTGGAAAGTTTCTCCATGCGCTGACGTTTTTCAAATCCACGGCTGTATGATTTATTTGCAAAGGGCTGGTCGGATTTACGCACTGAAATGACCTCCCCATCACCGGAGACGCGCGCTAAATATTCCGAAACTTTGACATCTTTACATTTGCCATTAAAGGGGTGACAACGTGGTGACTTCTCTGCAAACCCAACAACTTCACCCTCTGGTACTTTTCCAAGTGGATCAAATACCACTTCAGAGAGTTCCCGGGGAGCCGGCTTGATACCGGCGAGTTGACATGATGGAATGCACCTTATCTCCGTTTTGATCAAGTCCAGGGTGGAAGTTAGGGTAAAGAGCCACATCCACATAGCAATGTAACAATAAGGGCAGCAGCCGGGTACGGTTGCCTCCATCCTTGGTTTAAGTTAGTCCGCTTTGAATTGTGTCTTGTAGATAATAGAATACTTTTTAGGGTTTGATTATTATCTGTTGAATCGTTTCGGGAACGTAGGTTGATACGGTGCGCGAAGAAGTGCTCAAACAAGTAATGATGCAAACGATGCAGGAGGAGGAGCTGAGGAGAAGCTGGCCGTTAGATTTTGTCATGATAGGAGAGAAAAGAGAGGGGCTATATTTCCCATGTGCTTTCTTCCACATGATCTCATCCACGATAGAAAAATAATGATTGGAACATATTTACCATGATTATATTTCAATTTGAAGTGACTTACTGTTTAGGGGAATTTAGTCTCTGGATAACATAGAAAATGAGAAATTATTTTTGTCATATTTTAATAAGGAACAGCCCTTAAAACATACTCATCCATTGTTAATGATGCACTCCATTGGACCAATATTGATGCATATAGGCTGCTTAATTTTTGTCAAAAAATGTTGGCTACACTTTCAAATCAACTTAGCCAATGTATTTATATTTGCTCAGAGCAGTCTTTGGGGACCTTAACTATGTCCACACTTTGTATTGTCATTAATACGCCATTAATAGACCAATTATAATACATGTGTTAATAATTTGCAATTCGTTATTAGTATATTACATTTTCAAACGCAAGTAACATGGGTAAGAGTTATGATAGATCACTTATAAGGCATTTCTTAATGAATAGTAAATAATCATAATTATATTCATATAACATTTTAATACCCCCGTTCAAAATAATTTATCTTGTCAATGTCATTCCTACAAACGCATTTACAAATCATTAGTAAACTGTAACCCTCCCTTGATATCGTTTGATTTTCTATCAGAATGGACGGTTAACTGAGCAAAGAGCATCAGATATTCAGCAGTAACATTCCTTCAGACAGCGATATGTAGATAGTGACTCAAGGATATTATCCTGCCCATCACCGTGTCATTTGCTCTGGACTTTCACCTTAGTTAATGCCATGGAATTACAAGTGGTGAAATAATAATGTGAAATACAGTGCACTCTTGTAAAAAAAGAAGAAGTGCTATCTAGAACCTGAAGGGGTTCTTCAGCTGTCCCATTTAAAGAACCGTTTTTGGTTCCAGGTAAAACAATATTGTGTTCAATGTAGAACCCTTTCCACGTGGAACCCAAAATGGTTCTACCTGGAACCAAAAACGTTTCTACCTGCAACCAAAAACGGTTTTCCTAAGGAGACAGCCCAATAACCCCTTTGGGACGCTATTTTCTAAAAGTGTGAGGAGCTAACACAAAAGCATGCTTATTGTGTTCATTTTCAAAATTGGCCCATGACCTGTTGTCATCTTTGGAAATGACCATTTGCCAATCTGACTGAGTGTCCAGCACAGCTAAAATAATGAGTAGGTCAAACTCTAAGATACTATTCTGTAAAAGTAATACAACAATCATTCATTTTATTAGCAGAATAGTTGTGCATGAAGTTGCTGAAAATATGCAAAATTATGGCAATACATTGGCCAGAGAATATACTATATGAAATCCTTCATAATGTGCAATGACTACTTGGATTGAAGCCATCCTCACCATGCCAACTCTTTCATTCTATTCCTGAGTAACAGTTAATCAATAGGATGAGGTTGGACTTGACTGATGCCTTAGAGCGTCTCTATATTGAACTGTCCTCCCCATCTCTTTGCTTGAGCCGGGACATGTTCTTGTTACATGGAGGGGTCAGCAGCACAGAGATGTCTTTCATTCGCAGCCATTAGCAATGCAGTGTGCACTAGATTTCACAATCTGTTTCAGTTATGCAGCATCAGACGGGAGGAAGCCCGCCTAATGCAGATGGATGGGTGATCGGGAATTTCAATCATGATTATAGGCCTATGTGTGTAGACCAGCATTTCCCAAACTCGGTCCTCACATTTTGTTTTCTTCCCTAACACTACACAGCTAATTCAAATTAGCAAAGCTTGGTGATTAGTTGATCATTTGAATCAGATGTGTAGTGCTAGGGCAGAAACACAATTGAATACATGTGGGTTTTGACACTCTTATGTAAGTGTCATAATGTGTTATGACGCTGGGTGTCAAGTGTTACCGAAAACAAACATAAGATCCCTGTTGCATAAAGAAGTACTGTATTGGCATCCCAAGTGGCGCAGCGGTCTAAGGCACTTCCCGGGTTAGGGGATGGTTTGGCCGGGGGGGCTTTACTTGGCTCATCGTGCTCTAGTGACTTCTTGTGGCGGTCTGGGCGCCTGCAGGCTGACCTCGGTCGTCAGGTGAACAATGTTTCCTCCGGCACATTGGTGCGGCTGGGCGGGTGTTAAGAAGCGCGGTTTGGCAGATCATGTTTCGGATGAATGGGTCGACCTTCGCCTCCCGAGCCCGTTGGGGAGTAGCAGTGATGAGACAAGATCGAAAAAGTATTGTTGAAAATGTTGTTTTGTCTAAACAGAAGAGGACCAAACAAAAGGCAATGAAGGAAGAAATGCCAGGGCGTTAGTCATGCACAGTGTCCACCCCTCCTCCCCTCCCCTCTGCTCCAACAAACATCTACCTTTACTGCAGCAGGATCTGTGGCTATGGATCAGACTCAGCATCACCTCCAAACTCACAGATATGCCTCCCATAGGAAGATAATCCTGTGATTTAATCCCTGATGATTACATATTTAATCCTGTCTTTTCTGTCAGAAGACTGAATACGAAAGAAATTCAACCAGTCATGCACTGTCCTAGTATCAATGTTGCGTTGAATAGGTTTTTGAGCTAGCTCATTTTAGTGAATGACGCTTGAGACTTCAACTTCAATTAGTACCCGCAACACATCTGGGGCAGCTGAAGAGATGATCGCTTTTTCAAATAATGATTTCAAATAAATTACTGAGAGATAAGGTGCAAGGCAATACAGGCAGCGGGTTAAGTGTTTTGACTCTTGTGGAATACTGTAGGCCACATGTATTGATGTCAAAACTCCTCTGGTCTATTTCACTGAAGAAAAAGGACAAGTAATGCGAGCCTTTCAGGTTCTGTGGCAGCTAAGATTTTGGTATTACAAACCAGATAAATTATATTCTATTTTCAAAGATATATGAATTATAAATGTAATAAAGAGATGCGTACAGATATATCAATCTCGAACTTGTTTAGGATCAATAGACTATAGAGGTGAATGAATTTCCCAACACATAACATTTAAAAGAGAATATGATATCAAATCAAAGTTTATTTGTCACATGCGCTGAATACAACAGGTGTAGACCTTACAGTGAAATGTTTACTTACAGGCTCTAACCAATAGTGCAAAAAGGGTATTAGGTGAACAATAGGTAGGTAAAGAAATAAAACAACAGTAAAAAAGACAGGCTGTATACATTAGCGAGGCTATAAAAGTAGCGAGGCTACATACAGACACCGGTTAGTCAGGCTGATTGAGGTAGTATGTACATGTAGATATGGTTAAAGTGACTATGCATATATGATGAACAAAGAGTAGCAGTAGCGTAAAAGAGGGGTTGGCGGGTGGTGGGACACAATGCAGATAGCCAGGTTAGCCAATGTGCGGGAGCACTGGTTGGTCGGCCCAATTGAGGTAGTATGTACATGAATGTATAGTTAAAGTGACTATGCATATATGATAATCAGAGAGTAGCAGCAGCGTAAAAAGAGGCGTTGGGCGGGCACACAATGCAAATAGTCCGGGTAGTCATTTGATTACCTGTTCAGGAGTCTTATGGCTTGGGGGTAAAAACTTTTGAGAAGCCTTTTTGTCCTAGACTTGGCACTCCAGTACCGCTTGCCATGCAGTAGGAGCGAGAACAGTCTATGACTGGGGTGGCTGGGGTCTTTCACAATTTTTAGGGCCTTCCTCTGACACCGCCTGGTGTAGAGGTACTGGATGGCAGGCAGCTTAGCCCCAGTGATGTACTGGGCCGTACGCACTACCCTCTGTAGTGCCTTGCGGTCAGAGGCTGAGCAGTTGCCGTACCAGGCAGTGATGCAACCAGTCAGGATGCTCTCGATGTTGCAGCTGTAGAACCTTATGAGTATCTCAGGACCCATGCCAAATGCTTTTAGTTTCCTGAAGGGAATAGGCTTTGTCGTGACCTCTTCACGACTGTCTTGGTGTGTTTGGACCATTCTAGTTTGTTGGTGATGTGGACACCAAAGAACTTGAACCTCTTAACCTGCTCCACTACAGCCCCGTCGATGAGAATGGGGGCATGCTCGGTCCTCCTTTTCCTGTAGTCCACAATAATCTCCTTGGTCTTGGTTACGTTGAGGGATAGTTTGTTATTCTGGCACCACCCGGCCAGGTCTCTGACTTCCTCCCTATAGGCTGTCTCGTTGTTGTCGGTGATCAGGCCTACCACTGTTGTGTCGTCTACAAACTTAATGATGGTGTTGGAGACATGCCTGGTCATGCAGTCGTGGGTGAACAGGGAGTACAGGAGGGGACTGAGCATGCACCCCTGGGGAGCTCCAGTGTTGAGGATCAGCGTGGCAGATGTGTTGCTACCTACCCTCACCACCTGGGGGCGGCCCATCAGGAAGTTCAGGATCCAGTTGCAGAGGGTAGGTGTTTAGTCCCAGGATCCTTAGCTTAGTGATGAGCTTTGAGGGTACTATGGTGTTGAACGCTGAGCTGTAGTCAATGAACAGCTTTCTCACGTAAGTGTTCCTTTTGTCCAGGTGGGAAAGGGCAGTGTGGAGTGCAATAGAGATTGCATCATCTGTGGATCTGTTTGGGCAGTATGCAAATTAGAGTGGGTCTAGGGTTTCTGGGATAATGGTGTTGATGTGAGCCATTACCAACCTTTCAAAGCACTTCATGGTTACAGACGTGAGTGCTACGGGTCTGTAGTCATTTAGGCAGGTTGCCTTTGTGTTCTTGGGCACAGGGACTATGGTGGTCGGCTTGAAACATGTTGGTATTACAGACTTAATCAGGGACATGTTGAAAATGTCAGTGAAGACATCTGCCAGTTGGTCAGCACATGCCCGGAGCACACGTGCTCGTAATCCGTCTGGCCCCACAGCCTTGTGTATCTTGACCTGTTTAAAGGTCTTACTCACGTCGACTACGGAGAGCGTGATCACACAGTCGCCTGGAAGAGCTCTCATGCATGCCTCAGTGTTGCTTGCCTCAGTGTTGCTTGCCTCGAAGCGAGCATAGAAGTGATTTAGCTTGTCTGGTAGGCTCGTGTATTGATGCTTTGCCTGTTTGATGGTTCATCGCAGGGCATAGCAGGATTTCTTGTAAGCTTCCGGGTTAGAGTCCCGCACCTTGAAAGTGGCAGCTCTACCCTTTAGCTCAGTGCGAATGTTGCCTGTAATCCATAGCTTCTGGTTGGGGTATGTACGTACAGTCACTGTGGGGACGATGTCCTCGATGCACTTATTAATAAAGCCAGTGACTGATGTGGTGTTTTCCTCAATGCCATCGGAAGAATCCCGGAACATGTTCCAGTCTGTGATAGCAAAACAGTCCTGTAGTTTAGCATCTGCTTCATCTGACCACATTTTTATAGACCGAGTCACTGGTGCTTCCTGCTTAAATTTTTGCTTGTAAGCAGGAATCAGGAGGATAGAGTTGTGGTCAGATTTACCAAATAGAGGGCGAGGGAGAGCTTTGTACGCGTCTCTGTGTGTGGAGTACAGGTGATCTAGAATTTCTTTCCCTCTGGTTGCACATTTAACATGTTGATGGAAATTTGGTAGAACTGATTTAAGTTTCCCTACGTTAAAGTCTCCGGCCACTAGGAGCGCTGCCTCTGGCTGAGTGTTTTCCTGTTTGCTTTTTTCCTTATACAGCTGACTGAGTGCGGTCTTAGTGCCAGCATCTGTCTGTGGTGGTAAATAAACAGCCACGAAAAGTATAGCTGAAAACTCTCTTGGCAAGTAGTGGGGCCTGCAATTTATTACAATATATTCTACTTCAGGCGAGCAAAATCTAGAGACTTCCTTAGATTTCGTGCACCAGCTGTTGTTTACAAATATGCACAGACCCCCCCCCCCCCCCCCCCCGTCTTACCGGAGTGTGCTGTTCTATCTTGCCGGTGCAGAGTATATCCCGCTAACTGAATATCCATGTCGTCATTCAGCCACGATTCCGTGAAACATAGGATATTACAGTTTTTGACATCCCGTTGGTAGGATATTCGTGATCGTACCTCGTCTAGTTTATTGTCCAATGATTGCACGTTGGCAAGTAGTGTTGGCGAGTAGTGTTGGCGAGTAGTATTGACGGTAACGGCAGCTTTCCCACACGCCTTTTTCGGGTCCTGACCAGGCATCCGGCTCTTTGTCTTCTGTACCTGCGTCGCTTCCTTTTGCAAATAACATGGATGTCGGCCCTGCCGGGTGTTTGGAGAATGTCTTGTGCGTCTTGTTTGTTGAAGAAAAAATCTTTGTCTAATCCGTGGTGAGTGATCGCTGTACTGATATCCAGAAGCTCTTTTTTGCCGTAAGATACGGTTACAGAAAAATTATGTACAAAATAAGTTACAAATAACACACAAAAAACATAATAGCACAATTGGTTAGGCGCCCGTAAAACTGCTGCCATTTCTTGCCCCGCCATTTTCATGTTTGATATGATATGAACTTCTGAGAAGCTTATTTAGAGATAGATAGTTTTTTCTTGCGTCACACCAACATTCTCTGAGGCCTTTGGCACAAGTGGTGTATACGAGTACAGTGCCATCATGTTTGATCTGTTGCCTTCAACCAGGTTAGACAGTGTCCTCTCATCTCTTTGTCCTCCCTCTATCCACTTCTCGCTGGGTTGAACACAGTCAGTCTCTCCCCTCCCTCTTAAGTGTCCCATTAGAAACAGCTGAGTGAGTTCACTATGATGTAGTGTGATCAGGGTTGGGTAGTTTACTTTCTGAACGTAATCCGTTACAGTAACTAGTTACCTGTCCAAAATTATAATCATTAACTTAACTTTTGGATTACCCAAACTCAGTAACCTGATTACATTCAGTTACATTTAGATTACTTTCTCCTTAAGAGGCATGAGAAGAAGACAAAAATGTATGTTACCAATTGAACGACATCTATTGCAGGATAAATCAATGTTAAAGTTTACCTAGCTTGCCATATATGGATGTTACATTTTACTTTATGGGTTGGTTATGTAGGCTTCTTCTAACCCATTGCTTTCGACTACATATAATAACACGATTTAAAACCAAAGTCTATCAGAATTCCAGTCATTCCGATAAATGTTATACCCTTTGATCTTCAAGAATAGGACCTGTAAATATGGAAGCAGAGATTAGCCAAATTGTTTTATCTGAGCATAACCCCAAAGCTAAGGGCTTATTAGCCAGCTCTACTCTGTGATTATGATGTTGTTGTCATGGAGGACTGATTGGGCTCATTGATTTGAGTTGAAAATTAAATGCTGCGCTCATGGAATGGCATGCTTTGAGCACTACTGAAAAGTACCATTTACATGTGAAAAATGAATGCATATGCTGCATTTGATTTAGGCCTATTGTTTACAATATTGTTGGTAACACTTTGATATCTTGATAATATGCAGCTGTGTAAAGAGCAAACCCACAGATAAAACAATAACAAAATGGTTGCCCCACCTTTGTTTGGTAAAAAGCTGAAGGATGGGCCTGGAGAAATGTAACCACTGTCAGATTAATAGACAGAGCTATGGATGCAAGGGGTGACCATCCATGATATCAAATTTATGCTGGACTTCTAGGCAGAGTTGCAAAGAAAAAGCCATATCTCAGACTGGCCAATAAAAGGAAAAGATTAAGATGGGCAAAAGAACACAGACACTGGACAGAGAAACTCTGCCTAGAAGGCCAGCATCCCGGAGTCGCCTCTTCACTGTTGACGTTGAGACTGGTGTTTTGCGGGTAATATTTAATAAAGCTGCCAGTTGAGGACTTCTGAGGCATCTGTTTCTCAAACTAGACACTCTAATGTACTTGTCCTCTTGCTATTCTGGTTAGAGACAGTTGGCGCTGTTCTCTGAAGGGAGTAGTACACAGCGTTGTACGAGATCTTCAGTTTCTTGGCAATTTCTCACATGGAATAGCCTTCTTTTCTCAGAACAAGAATAGACTGACAAGTTTCAGAAGAAAGTTCTTTGTTTCTGGCCATTTTGAGCTTGTAATCAAATCCACAAATGCTGATGTCCAGATACTCAACTAGTCTAAAGAAGGCCAGTTTTATTGCTTCTTTAAACAGAACACAGTTTTCAGCTGTGCTAACATAATTGTAAAAGAGTTTTCTAATGATCAATAAGCCTTTTAAGATTATAAAATTGGATTAGCTAACACAACGTGCCATTGGAACACAGGTATGATTATTTCTGATAATGGGAGTCTATACGCCTATGTAGATATTCCATAAAAAATCTGACGTTTCCAGCAACAATATTCATTTACAACATTAACAATGTCTACACTGTATTTCGGATCAATTTGATGTTATTTTAATGGACAAAAATGTGCTTTTCTTTCAAAAACTAGGACAATTCTAAGTGACACCACTTTGAACGGTAGTGTATATACTGTATATAGACTCAGCAAAAAAAACTCACTGTCAACTGCGTTAATTTTCAGCAAACTTAGCATGTGTAAATATTTGTATGAACATAACAAGACTCAACAACTGAGACATAAACTGAACAGGTTCCACAGACATGTGACTAACAGAAATAGATAAATGTGTCCCTGAACAAAGGGGGGGTCAAAATCAAAAGTAACAGTCAGTATCTGGTGTTGTCACCAGCTGCATGATGTACTGCAGTGCATCTTCTCCTCATGGACTGCACCAGATTTGCCAGTTCTTGCTGTGAGATGTTACCCCACTCTTCCACCAAGGTACCTGCAAGTTCCCGGACATTTCTGAGGGGAATTGCCCTAGCCCTCCCCCTCCGATCCAACAGGTCCCAGGCGTGCTCAATGGGATTGAGGTCCGGGCTCTTCGCTGGCCATGGCAGAACACTGACATTCCTCTTGCAGGAAATCACGCACAGAATGAGCAGTATGGCTGGTGGTGTTGTCATGCTGGAGGGTCATGTCAGGATGAGCCTGCAGGAAGGGTACCACATGAGGGAGGAGGATGTCTTCCCTGTAACACACAGCGTTGAGATTGCCTGCAATGACAACAAGCTCAGTCCGATGATGCTGTGACACACCGTCCCAGACCATGACGGACCCTCCACCTCCCAATCGATCCCGCTCTAGAGTACAGGCCTTGGTGTTGTCGTGGTAATTTCCTGTATTACTAAATGATGAGAGAGCAACAAACCACACACAAGTCAGAGTTATATTTTAAACTCCATCTTTAATTATATGAGCTTCACCATAGCCCTTTGACTCTCAGATCAATTCAGTGTCTATAAATTAATTCTCTGAGAGTGCTTACAAAAGAATACTTAGTATCTTTTATAGCCAAGATACACCCCTCTCAACTTACATGACGAACTACAGATCTTAGGAACTTCACAAAGGGCCTTTTACTTGAAAGAGGAGTATCCCATAGCCAGATAGCATTAGCTATAAATTATCGTTCAGTTTGGTCTCTTAGACGAGGTTCTACTTCTCGTTCTTGGTACTTCATATTACCAAAACATTACCTCATCCAATGGCATATATCAATTGTCAATTCTAGATACACCCATCTCAAATACAACCCACCCCTGGACAAGCTCCCTGAGGGGAGTGAGCCTCTAGGTCATATACTATGAAAGATAAGTTTCAACATCAGAGGGGACATACAATGGTTCCAGACACTGCCATACTCCTCCCCCCAATGGGAAGAATTAGGGAATGACTGGAGTACAGACATAGTGGAGCCTTTCACATGGTTTCACAGATATATTCATTATGAAGACAATGTTCAAACCCGACTTCTCCCTTTATGATATTCTGCATATTACCAGACATGTAAAAGACAAGCCTGACCTCTCCCCTCTCTGGGCTCCAAGTGACTTTTCCCTAGAGGACATAGGAAAATGCAACTGCCAACAGTATAGTCCAAAAGAAGACATTCTAATGACAAGTATAAGATAAATAAAACATCCTATTTATCTATGTTACCTAACTAATTCTGATTCAGCTACGACATTCCCCTCTCAAGGGACTCTTTCCTTTCTGTAGAATCAGAACAGTAACTTTATACCTTACTAACAGTAGTTACAGAGTATACGAATTAAAAAATGAATCAATAAAAAAAATAAAGAATCAAATCCCTTCAATGTCAAGTACCTTTGCTTATATGTAAGCTTTCTCCCTTCTGAAACTAAGTTTACAACCTTCATTCTACAAGACAGACTCGCACAGGTTTAATCACACAGAATAATCCATTGCTGAGAAAAATAAAAAACATAACATAGAAATGCTCCCTAAGTTACACGAGAACCAGTATCTAAACACAGGCCTCATCACAACATATAGGACAGTCATCCCTCTAAGTCCTTATGCTCAGAGTTGGGTTCCCCACTATCATAGATCTAGTGAGGAATAGAGAATAGGTCAGGGAAATCATTCATATTCCAAATCATAATTAAAAACCCAACTAATTATCCAACCAAAATGTAGGATGACATTCCTCAGTGATTCAAATTGGTCTTATCACTCAAAGTAAAAAATTCTATTTAACACACATCAATATTGGCAGAATTTACATTCATATTAACATTCAGTATAATTATCCCATAATTCTACTATTAACTATTTAATCACGATTATATTACAGATCAGTATCTCAATGCATTCTTAATCTAAATTACTATAATTTTACGTAGTGTAGACCTCTACAATCCACCTGATACCCCAAAAGTCAAAAAAAAAAAATTGGCACAGTTGACCAACCCCCTCCTTCAGGCACTGATTCTTCTGGTGTCATTTTCGTTCTTCTTCAGATAACTTTACAGTTCAAAGTGGATGGCCCATGATAATGTCCCAATTTCAATGTCTCGCCTTTACCACTCATTATGTCTTGTCCATTCGTCAACCAGTATACCAGCAACATAAGAAAAGTTTAGAACAGATCTCTCTTCATGCTCACTCCACGTGGACTCCTCTCACACTCCTGAGAGAAACATGAGAGAAAAGCAGTTGATAGCTTAGATCGGATTTGTACACCGATTTCTGGCTTGGCTCCTTTCACCCGGTAGAAGTGGTCCAGACAGGGCCTTATTCAACGCCTTTGTCACTCTTCTTCAGCCAGTTAGAGGGGGTTTTGAGGTACACACACTGTTCGGTCGAATTATCTCTTCCATGCATTAAGATACCATCTGATGTCACTTTTCATGATAACCTCAAAAGAACAGATCAGAACAACAGTTTAGTTCAGTTCATTAACTACATGATCAATTATTACTTTTACCAATTATTCTTAATACAATTCTAAACATATTTCAAAGAGAATATCCACACATTCTATTGAAACTATTTCAAATTGGCTTATACTCCCCATCACACTGTCAACTCCATCGTAGAGCCAAATGATCAGGAAGTTAGACCTATATCCTCTCGGGAATAGAACAGAACAAACACAACAATACAATACACTCCTTCACATATCACTCAAGGTGTATAAACTTCAATCAAAACCTCAAAGAACTGAATCCTCCCCCACTTTTTTAACACATATCTCTCAGTATGAGAGTAAAGTTCCAATGTATGCAGATGATACAGTGATAAATTCATGCAAATAACAAACAACAAACTACACAAGAACTCACTACTATAATGGTTCAGATGCCAAACTTGCTCAGAGACTCATGTTTGCAACTCAATAAAATAAAACACAGTCTGCATGTTCCTCACAAAGAAAACAACTGATGCCCCTGAGACAGATGTCTATGTATCAGGGGAAAAGCTCAAATAACCAAATTCAACCTAGCTCATTTCCCAAAACATATGAAATTGTTTTGACTATAGAGGTAACCAAACTATAATTAAAATCTATGATACTCCCCCACTCAATCTGCTTTCAGTGTGAGAGCTTCCCATTTCTGTAATTCCCTGCCATTAGACACACACAACTGTGATTAATGATGCACTGTCCCTGTAAAAATAAAAACTACTCAAACTGCAATCAACTTTAATGACCTGACATTGTTCCACGTAATGGAAACAGATTACAATGTTAGACTACATGAACTGTTTGCTCAAATTCACTGGTGTTAACTAAACAATCAAACCAATAATCAATAACCATCAGAATACATTATCACAATGTTTCCTTACTCACAACTAAATCACTTTCAACTTAACATATCCTCTTTTTCTTTCTTTCCAGTGGGCAAAAATATAACCCCTCTCCAACAACGTTTTTTCTTGCCTCTTATCGTAAGATTAAAACCAAACTTTACAACTTTCTCTTCTCTTTCCTCTTCCCACTTATGAAATGTCCAAGACTTAAAAAATAACACGCACCGCCAAATTTATAACATATGTCAGTCAATCCATAAGAATGAAAAACATTTCGGTGGGCACCACTCTATCGCCATTATCTCTCCGTTATTATTTAGAATTACTTTAATTTAGGTAACTGTCTCCTTTATGATACAGTAATTTAAATACAACTCCATTAACTCAATACATTATTCCAGCAGATCATTTAGGCAACAGACACCGTCTTGCATCGAAATTCGTTTCGCTATTATTTTGAATGAATTAGTCTATCAATTTAACCTAAACAATCTATTAAAAAGTTAAATTTATCCCTTCTTTCAATTTGAACCAAACAAGCTTTAAAAACGTTCAGTTTATATCTTATACAAACACTAGCGACCATATCTTTCCAGGCAAAACATACAAATAGTTGAATTACAATCCAAAACTCAGATTTTAGTTAGTGCATTTGCCAGGAACCGAACTCGGGTCTCAAGCTTAGAATGCAGCTATTTAACTACTGAACCACCAATTCTATTTGAATGACTAAGACTCTCCGCAAATAAACCCACTTTACAATTCTCTGTATTCGTAACTATCAAGACACTTCCCAGAAAAATACCATCTTTAATTTAAAGGTCCAAGCGTTATTCCGGCTATGATTCTCACATGCCAAATTAATAGATTAGCAGTCAAAGAATAAAATCGACATTTATAGACTAGGGAACAGATCTTGCGCATTTTAATATAAAAGTAGATTATGTTTACTCATGCAATGTTTTTCAATTACTTTTACTACATCACATTAATCACGCAATGATAAGTAGTTTGATGGAAACCTTAGGCTTTGTACGACATTATAAATTACGTCAAGATTCCATTTTAATTCGCTCTAACTTTATGGAAAACGGTTTATTCAATAAATCCCGCAACTCCTCTCATCCTGGGAAGAAAAAATACAACATTTTTAGACCTTAAGGGCAGTTTTATTTCAAATGTTGTACCCAGACGGAGATAACCCAATAAGCGTTTTATAGTTCCATCGTTAGGGTAAAATAACCAAAAGTGGACACTCTCTAATCAGTTTCTAGAGCTCAATTGCCCAGATTTTGTATACTAGTTTAATAGTGCTTAAAACCTCATCTTTATCAAATTATCCATCAAAGATACCAACTGAAAACCTACGTACGTCTACGAATGGGTGGTTTAAATTGTATCTAATTATGTTCTCAGCATTCATTTTATCAAATCTCTAGTAATCGATTATACACACATACAATTTATCATATTTTCAAATATTCACAGAATCCATATAAAACGTAAAAAAATCTTAGGTACTCACACAGAACTTTAAGGATCCCCCACACAGGATTGGTCAGATGTTCACACAGAACTGGTCAGATGTTCACTCAGAACATAATTAAAAGGTTACCCACACAGTCAACCTACCCCGTTCACACAGAACGCTCCTACAAATATTACCTAGTGATCCCATAACAAAATAATCACACAGAGTAACCCAGGGCATACCTGGCTAGCACATTTAAAATAATTGGAATTCACCACCTCTGAGGGTCACTTAGACAGTCACACAGACACTTTCATAATGAGGTCCTTCTTCCAATAGGGCTTCACCAAGTATCGTGTTTCACACAGAACACACAGTCACCCTGGCCCCTCACCCCCACAGACCGCACCAATCCCCACTGTGATCAATTCAGTGTCGGGACGCCTCTAAGTCGCCCGCAACCGACCAATAGCAGAGTATTCTTTGAGTCCGCAAACTTTCAGATTACTCCCCTCTGACTCGGCACTGTTTACGCCTCCGTGGTGCCCTCTCTTTCAAAGGAATACACTCAGAGCCCACGTAACAGAGGCTTTTCTAAAAACTCGACTTCAAGTGTGTGTGGTTCGCTCACCTCTTTCTTTAAAAAAACTCAGTTTGAGATGTGGTATCCACTTGGCTCGTTGCCTCTCAGATCAAAGGTGGGTCCATCTGCTTCGTTCCCGAAGTGTGGTTTCCCTGAGATCCCATGTTTTGAGGGATCCCTCGTGCACGGTTTACCTAGGTCGTCAGGAGCGATCACCGAGTGAAGATTCACATCCGATCCCTGTCGCCAAATGTCGTGGTAATTTCCTGTATTACTAAATGATGAGAGAGCAACAAACCACACACAAGTCAGAATTATATTTTAAACTCCATCTTTAATTATATGAGCTTCACCATAGCCCTTTGACTCTCAGATCAATTCAGTGTCTATAAATTAATTCTCTGAGAGTGCTTACAAAAGAATACTTAGTATCTTTTATAGCCAAGATACACCCCTCTCAACTTACATGACGAACCACAGATCTTAGGAACTTCACAAAGGGCCTTTTACTTGAAAGAGGAGTATCCCATAGCCAGATAGCATTAGCTATAAATTATCGTTCAGTTTGGTCTCTTAGACGAGGTTCTACTTCTCGTTCTTGGTACTTCATATTACCAAAACATTACCTCATCCAATGGCATATATCAATTGTCAATTCTAGATACTGCCATCTCAAATACAACCCACCCCTGGACAAGCTCCCTGCGGGGAGTGAGACTCTAGGTCATATACTATGAAAGATAAGTTTCAACATCAGAGGGGACATACAATGGTTCCAGACACTGCCATACTCCTCCCCCCAATGGGAAAAATGAGGGCCTGACTGGAGTACAGACATAGTGGAGCCCTTCACATGGTTTCACAGATATATTCATTATGAAGACAATGTTCAAACCTGACTTCTCCCTTTCTGATATTCTGCATATTACCAGACATATAAAAGACAAGCCTGACCTCTCCCCTCTCTGGGCCCCAAGTGACTTTTCCCTAGAGGAGATAGGAAAATGCAACTGCCAACAGTATAGTCCAAAAGAAGACATTCTAATGACAAGTATAAGATAAATAAAA
Organism: Salvelinus alpinus; assembly: GCF_045679555.1. Classification (NCBI taxonomy): domain Eukaryota; kingdom Metazoa; phylum Chordata; class Actinopteri; order Salmoniformes; family Salmonidae; genus Salvelinus; species Salvelinus alpinus. Next base: position 50,880,854 of record NC_092088.1, read on the forward strand.
CATCTTATTTATCTATGTTACCTAACTAATTCTGATTCAGCTACGACAGTGTAACGCTCATTGCTTCGACGATAAACGCTAATCTGACCATCACCCCTGGTGAGACAAAACCGAGACTCGTCAGTGAAGAGCACTTTTTGCCAGTCCTGTCTGGTCCAGCGACGGTGGGTTTGTGGCCATAGACAACGTTGTTGCCGGTGATGTCTGTTGAGGACCTGCCTTACAACAGGCCTACAAGCCCTCAGTCCAGCCTCTCTCAGACTATTGTGGACAGTCTGAGCACTGATGGAGGGATTGTGCGTTCCTGGTGTAACTCGAGCAGTTGTTGTTGTTGCCATCCTGTACCTGTCCAGCAGGTGTGATGTTCGGATGTGCCGATCCTGATCACCGATCCTGCCATAGGTTTTATCATTGATGTTGCTCCGTGCTCTCATTCTCACCATTAACAGTAGCATAACACATTTTTGTTAATCCCCTAATTGAATTCTAGGTCAACAGACTATGGAACCACGTATGAGAAACTTAATGAAAAGGTTGGACCAAAAACAATACTAAGCTACTTGTACGTGAGTCCGAATAACAAATGAAAGGTATGTTCTCATACATGTATCTTATCTTACCATAACCATATCTGTTTGCTGTCCGTAACCCTTACAAAAAAAACACATGTCAAATTTGTAGTTTCATATATGTAAAGCATATTTTCAAATAGCATACTAAATGCAAATCCGCTACACTCAAATCAGATTATTATGTTACATACTGTATGGTAAGGTTACATAAGATAGAAGGTTACTTCAGGCAAAAAAATGAAAGTATGGTGGTTGGTCAGGGTGGATGGGTAGGAGTATAACGCGAATGTAACGCGAATGTTGTCTATGGGCACAAACCCACTCTCACTGGACCAGACAAGACTGGCAAAAAGTGCTCTTCACTGACGAGTCACGGGTTTTGTCTCACCAGGGGTGATGGTAAGATTTGCGTTTATCGTCAAAGGAATGAGCATTACACCAAGGCCTGTGGTCTGGGGCGGTGTGTCACCCCATCATCAGACTGAGCTTGTTGTCATTGCAGGCAATCTCAACGCTGTGCGTATCAGGGAAGATATTCTCCTCCCTCATGTGGTACCCTTCCTGCTGGCTCATCCTGACATGACCCTCCAGCATGACAATGCCACCAGCCATACTGCTCATTCTGTGCGTAATTTCCTGCAAAACAGGAATGTCGGTGTTCTGCCATGGCCAGCGAAGAGCACGGATCTCAATCCCATTGAGCACGTCTGGGACCTGTTGGATCGGAGGGTGAGGGCAAAGGCCATTCCCCCGAGAAATGTCCAGGATCTTGTGCAGGTGCCTTGGTGGAAGAGTGGGGTAACATCTCACAGCAAGAACTGGCAAACTTGGTGCAGTCCATGAGGAGGAGATGCACTGCAGTACTTAATGCAGCTGGTGGCCACACCAGATACTGACTGTTACTTTTGATTTTGACCCCCCTCTTTGTTCAGGGACACATTATTCAATTTCTGTTAGTCAAATGTCTGTGGAACTTGTTCAGTTTATGTCTCAGTTGTTGAATCTTGTTATGTTCATACAAATATTTACACATGTTAAGTTTGCTGAAAATTAAAGCAGTTGACAGTGAGAGGACGTTTCTTTTTTTGCTGAGTTTAGAATAATAGTGAGGACAAAGCTGTCTTCAAGGCAAATGGTGGCTACTTTGAAGAATCTCAAATGTAAAATATATTTTGATTTGTTTAACACTTCTTTTGGTTACTACATTATTCAATGTCTGTTATTTCATAGTTTTGATGTCTTCACTATTATTCTGCAATGTAGAAAATGGTAAAAATAAAGGAAAACCCTGGAATCAGTGTGCCAAACTTTTGGCTGGTATGGATTTAGCAGCTACAGATTGCCCCTTTAAGTCAAAAGTGTAGGTGTTTGAGCATGTGTCCATTAGGCCTATAGATTATTATGTTTTAACAGCATGAATTAGATTGAGCAATAAAAGCCCCACTTTTATTCCAAAGGCTGGGATCCGCATTATGCAGCTGTTGCAAGAGTGCATTTTTCACTGGCTGTCCACTGATTCCAAAAACAATGATTGATAGGCAGCTTAAACTTCTTGAATTCAACCATTATTAGGTTAAAATACATTTAGATTTGTGAATAGCCATCCACAATAACAACAATCTGTAAGGCGCAAATAACTAAATGTGAGAGCAGCAGTGTGATTGACATCCTTGTGCTATGTAGATATCAATAATAAGTTATATCCGTATCGCCGTAGTCTACACCACTGCTGGCATTCTTACCTTCCAGCGTTTATTCAAGTTGGATTATCTTTGGATGCCGACAGCAGTCGCACCATTGGCAGACATAGCTTGGACTGTAGCCTACAAAAGCCTATTCCTGCACTTTTCCAGCAATCCATCAAACACATGTGGTGTGTCATCATAGTGGTCTCTGACTTGTGGTCAGACTCGCTCAGGTGGAACTAACTTAAATCAATGCTGATTTGAATGTCATTGAGAAAACAAAGAAGCGTCAAAGATTTTTTTACGCTAACATCCTCTCTGAATTTAAAAGCAATCCTCAAAGTAATCATCTAGTTTTTCAAAAGTTTCTGTAATCTGATTACAATATCTTTTGCTGGTAACGTAACGGATTACAGTTGCCGTTTTTTTGTAATCCGTTACATGTAACTGATTACATGTAAAACTGTTACTCCCCAACCCTGAGTATGATATACACCAGCCCTGCTGCTCTCTCTGTGTTCCATTCTTTAAGTCAACAGCCCTGGGTCTTATGTTGCTTTGTTTTTTCCCTCTCCTCTCCACTATGGTGGGGGCTTCTTGTGGAGCAGAAGTAATTCCAGCCTGGCCCTGAGTAGGTTTACTGTAGTCTCAGAGTTTTGTGTAGCTCCAGTGTAAGAAGGTTCCTTGTGGCTAAATTGAGGTTTTCAGACTTTTTCGCCTGCGTAATTAGTCATGCGAGACATAATATAAACAAGGAGAGTGTCACTTTTGTTTTTTCTCCTGCAAAAACTCTTGCAGAAAGTCCAGTGCACAGGTTGCTAGCTCCATATGTTAGATCTTTAATGAGGTCATCCCAGTCTATCCTGAGCAATCTAAAGGCCATGACAGCCCAATAAACCACCGAGGTTTGCAGAATTACCGGTAGAGACAACTCCCACACAGTGTATCAGTCATTCACTGAGTAAAATATTTCATCTTTCAGGAGATCCCTCTCATTTTCAGGAATGTCCTTTTTGAGCCTTATGAAGGAGGATTGAGAGAAACATCATCCTAGACATAAATTATTAACCAAAGCATATATCACAGCCTTAGAGATCAAAACAGCATGCTTGTAAGATACCGGGGGGCAACTCTTATATTTAGTACTGTGAAGTGCAACACAAATCTAAGATGGAAAGGTTAGACGTTTGAAATCTGACAAAATCACAGAGCATTTTAAATTTCCCTGACAGGTTCCCAATATGGCAGAGGAGCACTGTAGGGTATATAAGTCTATCTTTGTACCTCTCCAAGAGGCTGAGGATTTTGCACCAGCACACAGAATAGGGTTCCTGAGAAAGTAAATATTTTATGATATTGCGATCAGGCTATGATTGAAAGCATGAGCGGATTAGCATTCCAAACTGCCTCTTGAGCATAAATTACATCATTATCAACCTTTAGGTTTAACAGCCAGCATTAATGCCCAGGCTGCTCCACCGGGTTGAAAACAACAAGGCACGTAAAAAATATTTACCCTCAATTAAAAGTTAACCATCGCTTGACTCATTACAGCCATTTCTAGAAACAAGACAACAAGACATGACAAAACATCCATTAAAATGGTCAATACTGGTTGTGAGAACTTTGTTCCCCCTGTGTTTTAAAAAGTCACATGACTATTTTTGCTTTTGACAGTTTTGATGAAGTACAATAGACATATCATGAATTCAATGAAAGAAAAATACAATAATGATAATAATTGATGTCAGAGCTTTTGTCAGAAGGCATGATGACACTGTAATTGTCTGTGGATTAACTGTGTTTTAATTTCACAAAACCAGAAACTCTCATTATTAGGAAATTCATGCTTAAAGCCCCCATGCATTCTTTTTAATACATATTTTAAAATCATAAATGTAAGTCTAATAAATAATTGTGTGTGTTTATATAACAAATATATTGATCATTTATTTCCATGAGCCTCCTTTTGCCATTGAAATGCTCAGTCTGAGCGTGTGGGTGTCGATACAAATGTAAATATATTTACATAAACAGCCATGACTGGTGGATAGGATCGTACTCTAGAGCCTACCATGTTTACCCCTTCAAAAGTGTAGGATACACAAATAAAAGATGACTGGTCATTGGTCAGAATAATCAGATCAGACTGTGATGTCATGATCTGGGCCAAAAACCCATCCCACCTGAACAGGCTGAAATTCCAGGGACAGCTCTTACAGAAAAAGTGCATTATCATAATTTTCAAATTTTCAGAGTGTTATTTCAACCTCATAGTGTGGAAATATTATACAAACAAATAAGAAAATCATGTTTTTAACTGCACTTCCCCTCTAACTGGATGATTAAATAAACGTCCAATGTAACTCCCTGTGTTGGCTGCGGTCCACAGGTAGTGATGCAGTCTCTTATTTTTGTGGTCCCTGTAAGCATGGTTTTTGTTTAGACTCAAATGTTGGAGTGAAATGAATAATGTAGATTACTAATAAGAAAAAAAATAGACCAATATTTTTTTGTAATTATATATATATATTATAGATCAAATATGAAATTACCAGACAGATTATTCTATAAAATAAAATAATTTCTAATCCCCTTCTTATTTTTTCTAACACCCCCTCCCCTGGTTGGGGGACCTAATGAAAAACATTACAATTCAATATGCGTACAGTACCAGTCAAAAGTTTGGACACGTACTCATTCAAGGGTTTTTCTTTATTTTACTATTTTCTACATTGTAGAATAATAGTGAAGACATATAAACAATTAAATAACACATATGGAATCATGTAGTAACCAAAAAAGTTTTAAACAAAATATATTTTCTTTTTGAGATTCTTCAAAGTAGCCACCCTTTGCCTTGATGACATACAGTATAGCCTCCTCCTATATATACTGAAATCCAAGTGCATTATCAAATCAACCAATACCTCTAATCTTAATTCCATCCCTCAGATGTCCACAAACTAGCCTGTCTTTCCCAGTATATTACCATTTTACTATTTCCCTTTACAAAACATCTTTCTATTTTACTATGATGTCTCACAAGGGTCTTTAACCTCTCTATTTGTACCATTGCTACTGAGATTGCCCTAAAAATAAATACTATACCAAAGAGTATAATCATATTTCCTATTGCTTGTGTGTGCAAATGTAGTAAGATTAGGGAGGTAAAGCAATAAATAGGCCAAAGTGGCAAAATAATTACAATTCAGCAATTAAACACTGGAGTGATAGATGTGCAAGTAGAGATACTGGGGTGCAAAGGAGCAAAAAATAAATAACAACATGGGGATGAGGTAGTTGGGTGGGCTATTTTACAGATGGTCTATGTACAGGTGCAATGATCGGTAAGCTGCTCTGACAGCTGATGCTTAAAGTTAGTGAGGGAGATATAAGTCTCCAGCTTCAGTGATTTTTGCAATTCGTTCCAGTCATTGGCAGCAGAGAACTGGAAGGAAAGGCAGACAAAGGAGGAGTTGGCTTTGGGGGTGACCAGTGAAATATACCTGCTGGAACGCGTGCTACGGGTGGGTTCTGCTATGGTGACCAGTGAGCTGAGATAAGGTGGGGCTTTACCTAGCAAAGACTTATAGATGACCTGGAGCCAGTGGGTTTGGTGACGAATATGAAGCGAGGGCCAGCCAGTGAGAGCATACAGGTCGCAGTGGTGGGTAGTATATGGGGCTTTGGTGACAAAACGGATGGCACTGTGATAGACTACATCCAATTTTCTGAGTAGAGTGTTGGAGGCTATTTTGTAAATGACATCGCCGAAGTCAAGGATCGGTATGACAGTCAGTTTTATGAGGGTATGTTTGGCAGCATGAGTGAAGGATGCTTTGTTGTGAAATAGGAAGCTAATTCTAGATTTAATTTTGGATTGGAGATGCTTAATGTGAGTCTGGAAGGAGAGTTTACAGTCTAACCAGACACCTAGGTATTTGTAGTTGTCCACATATTCTAAGTCAGAACCGTACAGAGTAGTGATGCTAGACGGGCGGGCGGGTGGGGGCAGCGATCGGTTGAAGAGCATGCATTTCGTTTTGCTTGCATTTAAGAGCAGTTCGAGGCCACGGAAGGAGTGTTGTATGGCATTGAAGCTCGTCTGGAGGTTTGTTAACACAGTGTCCAAAGATGGGGCAGAAGTATACAGAATGGTGTCATCTGCGTAGAGGTGGATCATAGAATCACCAGAAGTAAGAGCGACATCATTAATGTATACAGAGAAAAGAGTCGAACCGAGAATTGAACCCTGTGGCAACCCCATAGAGACTGCCAGAGGTCGGGACAACAGGCCCTCCGATTTGACACACTGAACTCTATCTGAGAAGTAGTTGGTGAACCAGGCGAGGCAGTCATTTGAGAAACCAAGGCTGTTGAGCTGCCGATAAGAATGTGGTGATTGACAGAGTCGAAAGCCTTGGCCAGGTCGATGAAGACAGCTGCACAGTATTGTCTTTTATCGAAGGCGGTTATGATATCGTTTAGGACCTTAAACGTGGCTGAGGTGCACCCATGACCAGCTCGGAAACCAGATTGCATAGCGGAAAAGGTACGGTGGGATTTCGGTGGGTTTATTAACCTACACTGCCTGCTATTCTTGGTGCGGGATTATTTGCTGTTGTTGCTCTGTTAGGGTTGCGTGTTTGCGCCACAGGGTTTTGTTTTCTCACGGTCGTTGTACCGTTTGGATTGTAATTGGGAGTAGAGGTTTCTCCTCCATGTGTTACGTTATTTCCCTGTGTGTGGTGACTTTGTTGGGTGTGTTTCCCCACCTGTTGTTGTTGTGTTGGGACTTTCAATAAACGATTGTACTACTGGGACTTCCTTGCTCTCCTGCTCCTGACTCCTGCACCTATCTCTTCTTAGCAGTCACCTAACAATGCTGACGTTTTATTGCAAATATGCAGACAGAGTCGAAAAGAGCACACACAGAAAGCTGTTGGATAAAACACCTGTCTCTGGATTTACAAATGCTCAACACCCATTGAATATGGCTGGTGTCAGTAAACGTTGGCAAAACAGCATAGTCAATCACCAACGCTCTGGATAACATAAAAACAAATCAAATCAAATTTATATAGCCCTTCTTACATCAGCTGATATCTCAAAGTGCTGTACAGAAACCCAGCCTAAAACCCCAAACAGCAAGCAATGCAGGTGTAGAAGCACGGTGGCTAGGAAAAACTCCCTAGAAAGGCCAAAACCTAGGAAGAAACCTAGAGAAGAACCAGGCTATGAGGGGTGGCCAGTCCTCTTCTGGCTGTCCCGGGTGGAGATTATAACAGAACATGGCCAAGATGTTCAAATGTTCATAAATGACCAGCATTGGCAAATAATAATAATCACAGTAGTTGTTGAGGGTGCAGCAAGTCAGCACTTCAGGAGTAAATGTCAGTTGGCTTTTCATAGCCGATCATTCAGAGTATCTCTACCGCTCCTGCTGTCTCTAGAGAGTTGAAAACAGCAGGTCTGGGACAGGTAGCACGTCCGGTGAACAGGTCAGGGTTCCATAGCCGCAGGCAGAACAGTTGAAACTGGAGCAGCAGCACGGCCAAGTGGACTGGGGACAGCAAGGAGTCATTATGCCAGGTAGTCCTGAGGCATGGTCCTAGGGCTCAGGTCCTCCGAGAGAGAGAAAGATAGAGATAAAGAGAGAATTAGAGAGAGCATACTTAAATTCACACAGGACACCGGATAAGACAGGAGAAGTACTCCAGATATAACAAACTGACCCTGGCCCCCCGACACATAAACTACTGCAGCATAAATACTGGAGGCTGAGACAGGAGGGGTCAGGAGACACTGTGGCCCCATCCGATGATACCCCCGGACAGGGCCAAACAGGAAGGATATAACCCCACCTACTTCGCCAAAGCACAGCCTAACCAGCTCTTCTTGGGTGAATAAAATGGTCAGAATGAGCTGTTCTCTCCTTTGTGTCTGGAAGTAGCTAGCAAGCTAGCCAACATTAGACAGTTAGCTTGGGTGCTTGACTGCTGTTGCTAGGTTAGAACACTTGGTTCAAACATACTCCTTGGCCAGAGCGTCCAATGTGAGCTCTGAACGCTCTGAGACCGAAACGCTCTGAATTTACGAATGGACAATCTGACAACGCTCTGAGTTTACGAATGCCCAGAACACACTCTGGCACTCCAGATTAAATTTACGAGCACACCTGTAGTATAAACCAGCCTTTCGTCTTGACATCTTTAGTTGTTTAGTACATAGCCTCACATGTGAATCATTAAATAGATGGGTGGGGCTAAAGCTTAAGAGGGTGTAAACGATGCAGAATGGGTGTGAACAAAGAAGAGCTCACCAGTAGGTACTAAAACATTCAAGGACCATTTTCAACTTTATCATCTTTCAAAGCATAATTACTTTCCCATTGTTCCTCAACTGTAGTGTAAGATACACCATTTTCTAGCTATGAGTCTCTACTTTTATCCAATGTAAAAAACACAATTTCAAATGTTGCTACATAAGACCGAATCGAGCTGGTCGGTCACATTTATCAACATCATTGATATGTAATGTTAGATCTTCTATTTCTATTTCTGTTGCCGTTTTTGTTTTTCCGCTGACCGAAACCATTTTTGTTTTTAGGATGAAAACTGAATTGAGTGGCCTCTAATGGCACATTTAAAGGCATCCAATATGACTGAAACTGTATTGTGCAGAAAAAAATCTGTTGTGAAATACTTTGTTTTTGTTAAGAAAGTACTGTCTGTCAATTAACCCTAGTCCAATATCCCTGTCCTCTGCAAAGTCTGTCATAGTTATCTGGAGGGATACAAGTTGATCGCATTCGATCCTCAATCAATATTTTTTTCACTTTTGGCCAGAAAGTGATAGTTGGTCGTATGATTGGCTTTACTGTCTATTTATGAATTCGGTGCATTCGGAAAGTATTCAGACCCCTTGACTATTTCCACATTTCTAAAATTGATTCAATCTTTTTTCCCATCATCAATCTACACACAATACCCCATATTGACAAAGCAAAAACAGGTTTGTAGATTTTTTTGCAAATTTGTACAAAAAAAATATTCAGACCTTTTACTCAGTACTTTGTTGAAGCAACTTTGGCAGCGATTACAGCCTCGGGTCTTCTTGGGTATGACGCTACAAGCTTGGCACACCTGGATTTGGGGAGTTTTTCCCGTTCTTCTCTGCAGATCCTCTCAAGCTCTGTCAGGTTGGATGGGGAGCGACGCTGCACAGGTATTTTCAGGTCTCTCCAGAGATGTTCGATCGGGTTCAAGTCTGGGCTCTGGCTGGGCCACTCAAAGACATTCAGAGACTTGTACCGAAGCCACTACTGCATTGTCTTGCCTGTGTGCTTAGGGTTGTTGTCCTGTTGGAAGGTGAACCTTCACCCCAGTCTGAGGTCCAGAGCACTCTGGAGCAGCATTTCATCAAAGATCTCTCTGTACTTTTCTCCGTTCATCTTTCCCTCGATCCTGACTAGTCTCTCAATCCCTGCCTCTGAAAAACATCCACACAGCATGATGCTGCCACACCAATGCTTCACTGTCGGGATGGTGCAAGGTTTTCTCCAGATGTTATGCTTGGCATTCAGCCCAAAGAGTTTCATCAGACCTGAGTCCTTGTTTCTCATGGTCTGAGTCCTTTAGGTGCCTTTTGACAAATTCCAAGCGGGCTGTCATGTGCCTTTTACTGGCTTCCGTCTGGCCACTCTTCCATAAAGGCCTTATTGGTGTAGTGCTGCAGAGATGGTTGTCCTTCTGGAAGGTTCTCCCATCTCCGCAGAGAATCTCTGGAGCTCTGTCAGAGTGAACCCCGGGTTCTTGGTCATCTCCCTGACCAAAGCCCTTCTCCCCCAATTGCTCAGTTTGGCCCAGGCGGTCAGCTCTAGGAAGCGTCTTGGTTGTTTCAAACTTCTTCCATTTAAGAATACTCGAGGCCATTGTTTTCTTGGGGCCTTCAATGCTGCAGAAGGTACCCTTCCCCAGGTCTGTGCCTCGACACAATCCTGTCTCTGAGCTCTACGGACAATTCCTTCGACTTCATGGCTTGGTTTTTGCTCTGACATGCACTGTCAATTGTCGGACCTTATATACTGTAGACAGGTGTGTGCCTTCCAAATCATATCCAATCAATTGAATTTACCACAGGTGGACTCCAATCAAGTTGTAGAAACATCTCAAGGATGATCAACGGAAACAGGATGCACCTGAGATCAATTTCGAGTCTCATAGCAAAGGGTCTGAA